>NC_065536.1:4411473-5153973 GCF_932294415.1 Quercus robur
CCGGGGGGAAAAAATTTAGGTGAGCTCTCTCACTCTTATGAATATCTCCAAAATTGTGGAACCACATAAATCTAGTTCAATTGAAATCTTAAATGAGTACCTAATCATCATTGATTATCATTTTTCCTTAACAACATGAACTTTCGACTTTTGTAACCTAGTTTAGCACACAGTATATTGTCATTCATTTTCCTTAAAAATTATGTAGTTTTTATTTTACTTTTCTCACTTTTTTTTTTTTTTTAGAGTCAATTACTTTTCTCACTTACTTAATATAAAAGTTACCAAAAACTAATAAACTATTCCCAAATGTAGTTACATGTTGGGATCAAGATATTTATGCCTATTCCTATAACAGTTGAAGAAAGCCAAGCACGTGTTACACTTGCCAAAAGTAAACTTCAGAACCATATTTTTGTATCAGGAAATCAGGATAATAAAAGTTGTATTAAAAAAAAAATTAAATACATTGCCTAAGTTCATGAAAACTCTCCATTTTCCAATAGGGAATGTGAATATTGGTCTGGATTCTTTTTCTTTTTTTTTTTTTTTTTTTTGAGAATACTAATTTTTAACATATACATAAACAGGAAGAATGAAAAAGGTTTTTTAAAGAAACTTACAACGGTGTATATCTAAAGGGACTTAACTCTTGGATACTAATTTTTTTTTTTTTTTTGAGAATACTAATTTTTAACATATACATAAACAGGAAGAATGAAGAAGGTTTTTTAAAGAAACTTACAACGGTGTATATCTAAAGGGACTTAACTCTTGGATAAGTTACCAAAAACTAATAAACCATTCCCAAATGCAGTTACATGTTGGGATCAAGATATTTATGCCTATTCCTATAACAGTTGAAGAAAGCCAAGCACGTGTTACACTTGCCAAAAGTAAACTTCAGAACCATATTTTTGTATCAGGATAATATAAGTTGTATTAAAAAAAAAAAATTAAATACATTGCCTAAGTTCATGAAAACTCTCCATTTTCCAATAGGGAATGTGAATATATATGGTCTGGATTTTTTTTTTTTTTTTTTTTTTTTTTTGAGAATACTAATTTTTAACACATACATATACAGGAAGAAGGGAGAAGGTTTTTTAAAGAAACTTACAACGGTATATATCTAGAAGGACTTAACTCTTGGATACACAGCACAGACTCAGGATTCATTTGATCACTCAATTCTTTGTAAATTAAATCCATCAAATTCACCTGGGCTTGATGAATTTAATTCCTAGCAAATTCACCTAGACTCAGCCTCCATATAAACATCCCCATGTAAACAAGAGGCACAGTAGTTTAAATGATTTCATCATGATAAACAACCAATTACCTGTAGCTCTCCAGTCAAAATTAGGCTGTAACTAAGAAAATTGAAATAGATGGTGCAAAGGTTAAAGCAAGCGTAGTCAATGATTATCATGTACTCAGTTCGAAGATTGATGAATTAAAGTCTTTGTTACAAAAATCACGAAGCCGTGTTGTAGGTCTCGACGTTAAGAGTGTCCAATGGAAATATGCTAATATGGTCTAGATTCGTTTGATTACTCAGCTCTATATAATTAAATCCCATTGAAAAAAAATAAATTAAAAAAAACCCTTCGAATTCACTTAGATGAATTAATTCCTAGCAATAAACTCACCTTGATTTTTTGTTTTTTAATGAATAAATTCACCTTGACTTGGCCTTTTTTTTTTTTTTTTATACACCAAATAAGACTTGGCCTCTATTTGGTTTGGTTAGGACAAAACAATGACTAATTCCATTAGAAACTGTAAAAAAGAATGATACAACTTTAATGGTGAAGTAACCATCATGCTAAGAGTGTTACTTTTTATTTTAAATGATAAGTGTTGATTACACTTTTTTTTTTCTTTTCCTGAATAAATTCACCTTGACTTGGCCTCTATATTTTGATTCTAATAAGTGCCGTATGACCAAATATAAACATTGGCAGAAGCTTTAAGGCGTCCAAGCTAATAGTATTAACAAAACCAAGTTTAAGCAATCACTAATAACCCAAACTAGCTTCTATGAATTCTCTATTGAACATGGATTTTTCTTGGAATAGCATCAGTGTACCAAATTCTTACAGAACTTCCATCATTTCTTCACTCACCCTCCAATTCGTTGGAGTGAAAGGTTTTGTGTTTCAAAAGTGTGACTAGAGTTGAAAATTTTTTCATAGGGAAGGCAATATTCTTGGACTGAAAAATGGTTGAGCTCAAAGACCAACAGCCGGTTGAGACTTAACTCTTGAGACTTGGGAGTGCCTTTTGAATTGGGAATGGTAATTGCTTTTAAGCTTCTTGGATTTAGTTTCTTCGGGATTACACAACAAGTTGCTTAGCTTTTATTAAGATCTTTCTCAGAAAAAAAAAAAAAAAAAAAAAAAAAAAAAAAAAAAAAAAAAAAAACTTTTATTAAGATAGATCGGTTGAATCAGCTAGAATTACACCATAAATTGGTAATGGGATTGTCTTCATCCACACAACAAAATCATAAAATATTTAATCATGAATAATCACAAATCACAACCATTCTAACATTGCAACTCTTGACTTTCCATCTCTTCAATTAATTCCCATAAAAAATAAAAATTAGAATTAAAAAAAAAAAAAAAAAAAAAAAAAAACTTTGGATTCACTTACATGAATTAATTTCTAGCAATAAATTCACCTTGCCTGGACCTTTTCTTTTTCTGATAAATAAATTCACCTTGACTTGGCCTCTATATAAACATCCCCAGGCAATTTCTTTCTTTACTTGTAGTTTTCTTGCTAGTACAAGAAGCGTTGTTTTGAATGTGTTGACTACGTGGCGCTTAGCGGGCTACCTTTCAAAAATAGGTTCATGTGAAATTGAAATAAATGGTTCAAAAGTAGAGCTATTTGTGGCCGATAATTCATCACGTGAGAGGCTTGTTGTTGGACTCGACTATAATAATACACCAACAGGCAAAATGTTGATTCGTTGTATCGGTGCTGATTGTTTGATCATCAAATTCTGCTTGGACTGTGTTCCTAAGACTCTCAAGCAGTTTCTGGCTGATGAGACTTATTGTTTTCTGGGTACAGGAATGAGTAACATAGTTCAAGCACTACAATCTGATGATATACAATGTGGGACAGGCATTGATGTTGGTTATCTTTTTGCTAGGATTCTGAGGAAACCCAACATCGAGGGGTATGGATTAAAAGAGTTGGCTGATGAAGTTGGAATGCATATAGAGGAACCAATTGGCGAATGCCCAGATTGGAATGCCAGAGTGTTCTCAATGGAACAGATCAAGTATGCAGTGCACAATGCCAATACTTCTTATGTAATAGTGGACATATTGTTACGTAAGGTGGACCCCAATTCCGATGATGATGATACTTGAGATTTGGGATTCAAACTATTTTTGAATGAGTTTATGTTTGTGTTAAACATGGGTTAAATCAAAGTGAATGTTTATTTGACTCTATATTGCATACCATACATATTATTTCAGCATGTATATGAGCTTTACTGTTTTTAGCTTTTATAAGGGGAAAAACTATGGTCTCAATTGCTTGGCAATCCAATTAATATAAAGATCTAATGCAGTCTGTCATCTTATCCTTAGCATAATCTTGACCTCAACAACAATGTAGATTTCAAATTTTATTTTTCTTGAGATAAATGCATATGAAACTGAAATTCAAGATATTAAATTCAGCGTAATATTTATTACGTGTCCATTTGGGATTCACTTATTTTGTTAAAACTGAAAACTTTTTGTTGAAAATACTGTAAATAAAAGTAAATTTTGAACTAGTTAAGTATTTGAAAATAAATTTAACATTCCAATAGTTTACTGAGAGTTTCAGAAGCCAATGAATTCTACCCAAATGATCTTTGTTTTCTTATGATAATTTCACTCCAAATATCAAAGTGAAAATAAAATCTTGGATTGAGAATTAAATCCAATCAAGAAATTACTAGAGTTTATGGCAGCTAGGAGAGCAGTCCTTTTTGTTCAGGAAATTGGACCTGGTAACTCAATTTTTGAAGGTGATTTAGACCAGAGGTTGTCGTTAATGCCTTAAAGAAAGGTGATATACTTAACTCTGCCCTCGGTCATCTGATAAAAGACACTATATTCTTTATCAACTATCTTTAGAGTTGGTCTTTCTCTCACACATATAGGCAAGGCAATGCGGTAACACATGCCTTAGCTAGGAGATTTAGCTTATCTTTTCCGCTTTTAGTCTAGACAGAGTCTATTCCTCCTAATATTAATAATTTTGTAACTGCTGATTTATCATCCTTTGATTAATATGACGATTGACTTGCTTCTCAAAAATAAAAAAATTTCTTCATGAATAAATGTTAAAAGCTTACATAATGGATCGAGTATTGGAAGTTTAGAATGGCCTTTGATTGGTCTTTGACTTTAGACTTTCAGTTAAATAAAGATTAATTTTGGAAGTTTATATTTTATTGCTTCTTTGCATACCAAACATAGATTCAAAAGTTGTTAATATCTCATAACACAGTTTTATGAGTCATCCTCTCATAACACATGTGGATCATGTTAGTGCTGCATCTAGGACTAAGCCTAAGAGGGATTACAAAAAGGCCACACTCCCTTTATAAAAAGGTTTCACCATCATTATAAAAAGTCCCAAAAATTTTATGAAAACGATTGGTTTAAAAAAAAATTTTGATATGTACACTATTTTTCCCACCTCCAAAAAGGTTTTCAAAATATTATATCAATAGAAACCCTAAATTGATTAACACAATATAGAAGAAAAAATTATTAAATGTGTCTCATCATTAGTAACGAATAATTTCCCTAACAGTTTGAAATTTCAATTTTTGCACACCAATATCCTACTTGGTAAATTGTCAACATTAGTCACCTATAATCTCTTATATGGGCACACACCAAACAATCTCTCTCTCTCTCTCTCTCTCTCTCTCAACCCTAAAATAAAAATTGAAAATTGGATTATAACTTTACTTATCCATGTATTGTCTTATCCAAGATAAACTAGACCTCATTTTTTAAAAATAAAATTTTTTTTTTGTTAAATTTTATACTTGAACCATGATTTTGACTCTCTATATAAAATTAACCTTGATTAATTTTAATTCATTAAGTTATGTGTTTAATTCATCAAAATAATATTAGTTTAGTTAATATTAAATAAATTTATTTAATTGATATTTAAATATAAAATATTTCATTTAGTAAATTTATCGTTTTAAGTCTCAAATTATACCTAATCGATTTAAATCTCATTTATGTAGGTCTTGCACCTATGAAATATACACGTGTTGATAACATTTTTTAAATGGTCTTATAAGATATTTTACTGTAAAAACTAAAAGTAAACAGAAAAGGCCAAAAACCAACAAAAACGACAAGTCGACAACAATAAAAAAAAAAAGACAATAAAGGAAGATTACGTGGCACAAAGACCACCATTTTGGGAACTAAGAAGTCAGCACCACATTGGTAATAGTAATAAGGTGGTATTTACCAAACGAGCCTGATCTGCTAAAGTTTGCTGTTTGCCCATTGGTTTGGTTCTTTGTTTTCAGAACTCTCTCTCTCTCTCTTGCTCTCTCTACAAACGGTACGTTTTATGATGATCATTGTTGTGACTCTGATTAAAAATGCTTGTGTGTTACTTTTCATTTGGTTGCTGAGAAAACCGAGGTAAAAGATAACAAGAGAAAAGAATGTCTATGAAATCTAAATCTTATTTGTTTATGGTTTTTTTGCTTGACCTCAAAATGCAAAACCCATCTTTTGTTTATGTCAATTTAACTCTCTTTTTATGGCTCATGCAAGTTCCAGCTTTTTGTTTCCTTACAAAATTAAAGGGAAAAAAAAATGAAAATTTTTATTTCCACAATTTCTAACTGCAACCAAATGGGGCATTTGGGTTATTAATAATGTGGTTGCTTTGTGAATTTCATGAATGTTTGTTTAATATTTATTTTAGATTGTTAATTATTTTGGGTTTCATGTCAAATTGCAGGAAGAAGAAATGGGAATGAGAAAGATCAGTTTTTTTTAGTTAATATTGATGAGATTGGTATACCCTTTTGACTATTTTGGATAATGCAGCGATAGAATAAGCCTTTTAGCTTTAATTTATTATATGGAATGTCAAGAAATTAGAAACTGATGGCTCTTTGTGTGATTTTGATGGTTTCATGGTCATATATACTTGAATTGTGAGTTCATTAAATTGTAGTAAAATGGATTAGCTGAAAAGGATTTGTGGGTTTTCCTATCTTTTTGTGAAAGTATGCGGTTTTGATATTGGCGATTTGGAGGGTCTATTCTTATGGAAAAGTTTGAATATTGATGGTATAGGGTTGGAGGGTAATTGGGTTTGTAATGGATCGTAGTGATTCAGAGGAAAATGATTCAATTGTTGATTTGGAAAGTGGTGAGACTACAAGTGAAGAGGAAGGAGTTAAAAACTTAAATGTGAGCAGTATGCGTGCTAAGAAAGGCAGATTGAGGAATGGACATACTGGTTTTGATAAACCAATTTGGGATACTAATGGGTTCGGTTCAAGTAAAAATCTGTTACTTTCTGGTGAGAATTTGGAGATATTGGTAGGTGAGGTGGAGGGAAGGGCAGTGAATATGGCAGAGATGAAAATGGAAAAAGAGAAAAGGAAAAAGATGAACTCTAATAAGCCTCCTAAACCACCCCGTCCTCCTAATGGGCCATTATTGGATGCAGCCGATATGAAGTTGGTCAAAGAAATTTCTGAACTTGCAAGAATGAGGCGTGCAAGGATTGAACAAAGGAGGGAGATGAAGAAGATGAGAACGGACAAGGCATCATCATCAAATACTAATCTTATTGCACTAGTCATCACCTTTCTCTTTTGCTTGGTGATAATCTTCCAAGGTAATATTGTCTCTACCAATCACAGTAACTACTTACCACTTGAAGATTGCATGATGTAATCACTGATTGATTAGTTGACATTTCTTTTTGCTGTTTGTATTCATATCATTGTACTCAAAGGTCATCACTGAATCAGCTAGCATTTATGTGACAATTTTTAGAGGAGAAGATTAACAAAAACTGTAGTTTTTTACTTTTACATGAGTACTGTGTACACTCTTTTTTGTCAGTGATAGCACAATAAACGCAGGGCCCCTTTGGTTTATTGAATTTTTTTCCTGTTTAAGGATGCTTTTGCTCTTTAATTCCAATAGTGATATGAATATTTTTTAACCATAGGATAGTACTATCCTATCTGTAGAATTTCAAAATAGATTTAGGGAAAGCTTGTCTGTCATATATGTTAATGCCAAAAATGAAAGAACAACTAGACGAGAGTGACAATATTGCAAAAGAAGAAATATAAGGTAATAATCTTAGCAAATGTATATAAAAGGTTTAAACAAGCAAATCATGAGTGTGCAAATTGAATAAGGAATATGGGGGCTAAATACTTGTGCCAATATTCGATTCCCCTATATAATGTCATTACTTTTCACTTGTAGTTTTTTCCTGCTTATATTTTTCCTTCATTTAAGAATTATAATGTGTCTCTGTATTGTCAACTTTCAGGTATCTTGGGCTCTCGCGTGTGATGCCTCTAGAAGTGTCTTTCTTCAAATTGCATCAAGCAGATTCTTGTATGTCTCCTTCTTAGCCCTTTGTCCTTTCCCCCTTATTATTGTTTTGGGTAGGCTAACCAATTTAGCTTACTATTCTATAACATGTTGGTGATACGTCCAATAGTCATCACCTTTACTTGATTAGAAGTGATAACTAGCAATGCTAATTATTCTAAATTCTGTGTTAGATAGCTCCAAAAGTAGCGCTCTTTTTATACATGTGTGATAATTGAGATTTACTGAACAAAGAGAAAAATGAGAAGGCTGCCTTCACTTCCAGTCTCTCCCACCTCTTAGTGAAAGATCAATTCTGTAGGCAAGTTTATTTATAATTCAATATATTGATTGCAGGGTTTGCATCATAAGTTTTCGACAGTTACTCTCCGCAAATTTCCAGAGTCAGCAATACCATTTGGTGGTGTGATTCAAGATGATTAGTTTTAACTCCCAAGCATGTGCAAGTGAACCAATGGATCTGAGTCTAGGTTTCCCAAGTATGTTGCTCTCTTTCCATCAAGTGCTGGTGTAGAAAATGTCTGTGCACTTAAAGCATTTTGAATAAGGAGGTCTTGTGCCGAATCTTGCACTCACATAGAGGCTAGAGCAGGTGTTTGCTTCCTGTTTTCTGCGTGTATATTTTTGAAGGATAAGAATTTTGCAGATAGTAGGTAACTTATCCTTGGTGTATCAGTATGAGAAAGATCTTTTTTTTTTTTTTTTAGTTCTTATTGATGAGATTGGTGGAAATGATCTAAGGCATCACTGGCAAGTATGCTAAATTCTGTACTTCTGCAGAAAAATTTAAACTTTCGTTCAGCTGTTGTAGAAAAATCTTAAACTTTGTGCTCTTTTGGGTCCCATTAATTTTTGTACAGAACAAAAAAATTACAATTTTTTTTAGCTTTTGTAAATTTGCAGAAAAATCTAAAATCTTGTGTTTGGATCCTGCTAAATTTTTTTTTGTTACACTGTTTAATTCAATAAATGCTAGGGTCCCTAACAATGTGTGTTGATAATCTTTAGGTCTTTTTAGTAGGGTCTATTGGAACGCTGAACCCTGATTGAGCCTATTCATGAATTGGCCTATGTGTGGCAGAGTTCTTAAATATTTGGTATCATTGTAATATGGCCAAACTGACCACAGAAATTATCATTACTCATGGGGCACAGAGCATACAGTGGTGTATTAAGAATTATTGCCATAGGCTTGCAGTAAATGGAGTTCCTTTTATGGTGGATATTTGATGCCTAAAGGGCTGGTGTATCCGGCAAGAGAGGCAAGTGACTTTTGTAACTTTCAGTTTCACTTTATACACCTTGTTAAATGCCAGTGATTTTGAAAAGAATTCCGCCAGCCATCTTGAATCAGAAAAGAAAAGATATGCAGGAGTGAGGATGTAACAATCTGAAACAAATACGACCATTTTACCAACAGTCACCATCCATGTAGCCAAGCTATCTTAAGAGGGTAAGTCATGGATTCAACCCACTAGATGGAAAAGACTACTCTACAAAATCTGTAGCTTGGGATTGAATCCTGCCTATTAAAAAAAAAAAAGAGCTCATTGTCATCTTGGTCTAATGGTAAAAAAACCAGTGTATGACACAAGCCATCAGCCCAAATCTTATTATTTCTAGTTAAAATAAATAAATACCATTTCATAATAAAACCACAATTTTTTCTAAACAATTTGCATTATTCATCTCATTCATTAATCATCTGGAGGATTAAACCATATGGGATGTATCAGGTAAAACCTGAAATGATTCAAAACTTTTACAATAAAATGAGCTTAGTATGGCAAGCTGGAATCCAAATCCATAACAGGGCCGCATACTGGTTAGAAGAAATTATATGATAATGCATGCAGTGATCATGCTGTTTATGCATTGAATACATAGAATTAAACCACTAAACTCAGTCCATGAGATTGTTTATAGGATTACAAACATTAAGACACCAAACTCTTCAAAAATTAAACAGTTTCATGCGTAAATGTCCAGCTATCACGAACTCCACCAGACAATTATCTTGGTCTTCATCCTTGAAGGACTAGCCACTCCAAAACTAATTAAGATTTTAAAGGCTGAGCTCGAGGCCTCCACAGTCCCAGCCTATACTTGTGGGCATGCTTCAATATCAACTTCCTCTGCAAAACAAAAATCAAATGTTAGTGTAAGGGAGCAAAAGTCCATGTGGAGTACTGATGTCTAAGGTCATGAACTCATGCCTCTAATCCTAATTAAAAACTGCAGCTTGTATTCCCTCCATTAACAAGTTTCAACAAGTACTAAGCACAGAATGCCAGGATCACTATAGAGGAATCAGTGCCCAAATAGACTTGTGTCATCGTTTTCAAGTTATTAACAGAATAAGAGATACATACACAAGACTTTATCATACCTCATCTTTTTTCTTTTTCTTTTTTATAGGTTTTTTTCACCGTGCATATCTTATAAATGTCGCTGAGCCTGACTGATTCTGTTAAGGATCCATATCTGACCCTAAAAAATTTAGGACTAAGGCTTGGTTGTTGGTTTGTATATCTTTTAAATGAAATCCTTTTGTGTTAAGGCTAATGTACAAAACATAATTACAGAATTACAGTTAGAAACGAAACCATTACCATCTATCCACCAAGTCACAAAAATGACATCTAGCTAAGGCAACCATGGTCAAAAGTCTTAAGTGTTGATATTCTAGTAATATTATGTGCCAGACTAGAAATCAGTTCACTAGTCCAATAGGCTTTGCAGACAATCCATGGAATTTGTTAGTGACTATTACTAGCTCAATTTCTCACACTGAAATAGACCAAACACAGAAATGAAACAAGAGCAGACAGAGAACACTACAGTGACATTGTCAAATTAACATACATATAAACCACTCCTATTATGTTCTGGCAGTCAAACAAGTCATATATTCCATGGATCTACCATATTTGTTGACTTAGAAGCAACATTACTAAAAGAGTAATCAAAAACATCTGAATACACAATTCAAAGTGATATTTATCAAATGCAAACTCTCCCAAATCCTAAAACTTTGTTATTTGAACAAATATATCACTAACCACAATTATGATGAAATCCACACACACATGCACATTGTTTGAAAAGGATAACTGGAGACTTTCTAATGATTACCTGTTGGCATGGTATGCCAAGTTTCTTAAGCTTGAGAGTGCGAGTGACAAGCAGCTTCTGAAAATCACCAATCTCAGTTTCAAGCTTAGCCACATGGGCTTCAACACCTTTCCCTATCCCATTCAAAAATTCAGGTATGCCAACCTTCTCTGCAACAAGAACAGAACCTCAAACTCAATTGCAATATCTAATTTACTAAAAACCCTCAATATTCTGTTAGATTGCAAAAAGAAATAAAAGAAAATATATCAATTTCTTGATGAAAGTAGTTGTAACTTTGTAAGTAAGGGCATGAGACAACAAGACCTCTCCTCAACTGAGCCTATCACAATTCACAGCAACTCAAAAAGAAAAATAATTAATAAAATAACTAAATTTCTTTCTTCTCTTCTCATTTGCCTACTTTCTCAGCAACCAACCAAAGGATAAAGCTAGATTGGGCTGCCAAAAAAATAATAATAATCAAATGGTTGTATGATTGTATCTAATATTCTTCCAATATCCAGATCCTAGAAGGAACGAACCTTACCCTCACACAGCCATTTATCTTGGTTGAAGTGTGTTTTTCATTACAATAGCCTAAATTCAGGTAACATAAATCATTAAACCCAGATTTTTTTTTTCTTTTTTTTCACATTCCCAAGTTCTCTCAAATTTTCTCAGCAACCATATAACTATAAAAGAAATCAAACTCTTCAATCTTAGCCTTAAACACCCATTTGGCTCAACTTTCAGTAAATCTCTCATCTTTACAAGAACTTCAACAACATAAATCAAAAAACCCAGAATTTCTTTCCCCTTTCCAATCGAAAGTTTCAACCTTTACAAAGCAATATAAGCTCAAACAGCACAGACTACAATAACCAATTTTTTTTTTTCCCTTTTTTTTTCTTGGAAACTAAACAAAGAGAGAAAATTGAATAATGGGTAAGTGTTAAACCTCAAAAATAAAAAATAAAGCTTACCTACATACAAGGACGATTTGGAGAAGAATCTAGAGAAGCCAGGTGTTTGATATGGTTGTGGTGAGATTGAGATTGTCCTTGTTTTGAAGATTAGTTGCCTCCAAGCCATTGTCTTCTATTTTCTACCTGTGTCAATGAGAGTTTACTCAGAAACAACAAAAACCCAGCAACAGTGTCTCAGAACTCAAATGGAGTTTTTGAGAGTGATTCATTCAAATGGCATAAAAATGAAAAATATACTTTTGCTACTTTTAACATCACAATATATTAAGATTAAATAATAAATAAACAACCAATAAAAAATAAATAAATAAACATTTAAATTTCTCTAAAACCCAAAAACCTCTCTCTCTCTTTTCTCTCTATTGTGAACCCATAACCAAATCCACCCATAACAACTGGCCACTGTAATTTCTGCAAAAATAAAATAAAAACCCAAATGCAAAAACCAACAAAACCCACAAATGGTGACACAAAACCACCAAATGGAGAGCCACAACCCATTAATGGCGAGAAAAATTGTAACCACTTACCGAGAGCCAGAACCACCGTGACGAGATGAAACCACCGCCACAAACGAAACCACCGACACCCACAGTCGCAACCGGAACCACCAAAACCCACAAACACTACCGAGAGAGTGAGAGGAAACCCGAGAGAGAGAATGAGAAAGTCTGAAGAAGAGAGGGAGGAGAGAGAGAATAGTTGAGTTAAAAAAAAATGCTAAAAACAAATAGCTTTTGGCACATCTGATGTTTAGGTGTTTTGGTGTTTAATATTTTGCATTTTTTAGCACACCAAATGCAAACGGAGCATCAGGTGTTATAAAACAAATGCTATTTTGATATATCAAAAAATTACTTCTTTTTTTATAATATATTTTTTTATAATACACTTTGAATCACATATTCTATTATTTTACTATTTTATTTAAATATTTTTTCTTTTTTTAATTTTTTATTTATTACTTTACCTCTTTTTACTATACCACTTTACAATGAGCAACGTTTAGGAGCATTATTTACTACACAATTTTTGTCCTAACCCATTATGTGTCGAGTTATAAGCGGTGAAGGTATGATCCCATCATTTTTTTACCACTCACAACTTGTCATATAGCAAATTGTAGTAAAAGTTATACAATAAATTGTGGTCACCTACTTAAAATATTTTTTTTCATTTACCATTTTTTTTAGAGGAAAGAGAAAGTTGATTAAAAAATTAAAAAAATAAATAAATAGAGCATATATATAAAAATAAATAGAACATATGTTCGTACTGTGCCATTGATAGAACTGTATTGTAGCAAATTTAATCTCAAATGCCAAAATTTGGCATCTTATACATCTTAGACCATTTACATTTGAGTTTCTAAAAAATATATATGTTTAACACTTTAAAAAGTTATTTACCTATTTTACTTTTACAATACATCTAACATCTCATTTCTTATTTTTACGTACAACCCAATCAAAATAATATAAATTACACAATCAAAAAAATATATAAAAAATTATTTCTCTCTCTTCACTCCCATCTCTCTTTTACCACCCAAAAAAAAAAATGATATTTTAGTTTTACCATCAAGTTACAATAATTCCTATATTTAAGAACCTACTGTTCAAAGTTGCTAAATTCTTTTTAGCAAAAGCCACCCAGGTAATTGTGGTTTTAGGGGATGTATGAATCTTTTAATAAGAGATTTTTAGTAACGTTGTTTAAGTATTGTAGAAATACATGTGAGTTAAAAAGTGTTGTGGAAATACGTGTTGTAGCATTCAAATACTAAAAACTATTATTTAAACAACAAAACCAAATGAGCTCTAAAATAGCAATCTAGGAGGTTTTATACCCACAATGTTAATACTCTTAGGAGTGTCGGTTTTTGGTATTTGGTATGTCAAATACTAAAAGTTTAGTATTTGACACACTTAATAGCATTCGCATAAGTGAATGCAAAATTTTTGTCTATTTTGCAAACAAAAAAAAGAAGAACATACTCTTTTTTTTTTGTTTTACACACCCATTTTTATAAAACACTTAAGCCAGTTTGTCTATTCTACATCATTTTTTATTTAAATAACACATTCTCACCTTTTTTTTTTTTTTTTTTCACACCAATCCCACCACCTTACCAAACTCTCCAATGATATCTCTCTCACTCTCTATCTCTTTTTATTTTCCCCCTTCTTCTTCTTTCTTCTTTCTTGTTTTTCTTTTCCTTCTCCTTCTTTCTTCTTC
The DNA here is from genome assembly GCF_932294415.1 of Quercus robur. Lineage (NCBI taxonomy): Eukaryota > Viridiplantae > Streptophyta > Magnoliopsida > Fagales > Fagaceae > Quercus > Quercus robur. The sequence continues at coordinate 4,425,470 of NC_065536.1, forward strand.
GGCATCTTCTTCTTCTTCTCATTCTCATTCTTCTTCTTTTTCTTTTCTATTTGAGTTTGATTATAGCCAATGATTTTGGGGCTCTCCATTGACTGCTGCTGCTACTACTTCATGTGTGTTTGGCAAAAATTAAATTTATTTTACTATTCAGTTTATTTTTGCTACTATTCATGGGCCCTACTACACTTTTTGGTACTATTAATAGGTCTCATTGTACTATTTCAGCTAACTTTTATTTTTATCTACAGCAGTAAAAAGTTTTCAGTTTCAACAAAATAAGTAAATCTTAATCAAACCCTTCTTCTTTTACACCTTCTTATTCTTCTACTATTAATTGCATTTTCTTCTTCTTCTTTTGCAATTTGGGTTTGATTATTTATATGGGTTTGAATATATATATATATATATATATATATTTGAGGAGAGGGTTTGATGAATTTGGGATCTAGATTGATTTACATTTTAAGAATTTGATGATTTGTTGTTGGATTTAAAAGAAGATAAGATGAGAAAAAGGGTAGAGGAAGAGAGAGATTGGATGAGAGAGGAGAGATAATCAGATGAGAGATGAGAGAAAAAAAATTAAATTAAAAATTAAAAATTAAAATAACCATGTGAATATACACGATTACGATAGCATTTTTGGAAAGGAACAGTGATTTAGAAAGACTATGGGTGTTTTTTGGGTAAAATGTGTAGAATCGGACAATTTTTCTATTATCCACGGTCTAATGTGGATGCTCTAATACAAATGCTATGAACTTGTTGCCGTGAAACCAGTGGCAATTTTTATAGTATCAGTGACCAATAGGCAAGTGAAACGGTACAATAGGGTCATATAAAATTCTAAATAAGTATATGATCCTAAAATAACCAATTTATAGAGCATTTTTAATAATAATTTAGTGTGCTTTTTATTTTTCGAGAATCAATTTATTGTTCATTTAGAATAGCTTTTTGCTTTTGACTAATGCACCTTCTTTTTTTTTTTTTTTTTTTTTTTTTTTTTTTTTTTTTTTTTTGTGGAACTTTTGACTAATGTACTTGATGTGCCCTAACAGCCGTGCTTTTTATTTTTCGAGAATCAATTTATTGTTCATTTAGAATAGCTTTTTGCTTTTGACTAATGCACTTTTCTCTCTTTTTTTTTACTTTTTTTTTTTTACTTTTTTTTTGAGGAACTTTTGACTAATGTACTTGATGTGCCCTAACAGCCACAAAAATGCCTATTCACCACGCATGGGTTCATCCAGGTTTTTGTAATAGCTTTTTGCTTATTTGTTGCGGACAAAAATGCTTTTGTACTCATAAAAATTGAGACTTTAATAGGGAAACTGTAGGAAGGTGGCCCCCTAATTCTATGGTTTAAGATATGAAGCAAAACCAGCGTTACAATTAATTTGTGTTATGAGTCGATATTGATCTACAATAAGAAATTTGGACAAAAACACGTAAAATTACCAAAATCTTGTTTATTAATTTAAGGGTGATATGTTACATGAATCTCTCTCCAATGTTTCCCCTCAAAAAAAAAAAAAATCTCTCTCCAATGTTCTTCTTGCTATTTTCTCTTTTACTATCTATTTTTCACTTTCTTCTCCTCCTTTTATATGAGCCATTTTTGAATTTTGTCATAGTTCATCTGGACAGTTTCTGGCATTATCGAGCCCTTCTTTCTTGATTTTTCATCATGAAAAGGAAATTTCTAAGGTCTTCATTACTATTCTAGCGTTCACCCGGATAACATCTAGTCTTATCGGGCTTTTCTTTTGTAGATTTTTCATCATGAATGGAGACTTCTAGGGCTTTTCTTATTTTTCAAGGTTGTCCTTTTACATTAAATGTGGTGATACCATGTAGGTGATCTTCATTTAATGCAGGGATTGTTTTGGAATTATCTGGAACTCTTAGATTGCTTCCTTGGTGCAGTTGATCTTCTTAAGTACTTACCTTAGAACTAGGTTAGGACTTACCTCGATAGCTCGGACACTATCTTTGAACTAGACTAGGACTTACCTCAGTAGCTCAAACACTACCATTGAACTAGGCTAGGACTTACCTCGGTAGTTCGGACGCTACCTTGAGCAGGGACAGAGCCAGAACTTAGAGTTAGGGGGGGCGGCTTTGCCATCGGTTGTGTGCAGTGATTTCGGCCTTCAACTTTGTTGCTACTTAGTCGTTTAGCTAGTAATTGTTTAAAATTTTTTAAAGGGTCAGAGTGTTTGTTTTAAGTAAAATTGGTTGACTAGGCTTAATTTTTTTTAGTTTTAATAATTTTTATTGTTGTACTAATTTTTTTGGGCTTGCATATTTCTTTTTTAGATTTTAGACTTATAAATATTTTTTAATGGTCTTTAAAATGTGGAAAATGTTTAAACTATAAACTTTTTTACATATTACTGATAATGTAAGTAGTGAGCCCAAATGCGAACCAATAAGAATTTGCTACCTTAACCGTTTGTAAAAATGTTATAGAAAAATTTGTGACTATAACAATACTATTAAAATAATCAATGATATTTTTAAGGGAGCAAAAGTCTAATTTTCTAAAACAAAATTGCTAAAATTAGAACTCATATATATAATAATATATATATTTTTTTAAATTTTGGGGGGGGGGGGGGGGGAATCCAACCATGGCTCCGTCCATGACCTTGAGGGTTGGCTAGGAAGGAGATTGGACCTGATTTATTGCTCGAGATTTTGTATCTATTACTAGAATGATCCGGTCCATGTTGGATTCATTTCCTGCATTTGGGCTCTATGTTTACCCCACTACGGAAACAAATAAGCTAAATAAACTCCCAACAAAAACCGAACCAAACACACATGCACATGATGATTATTGATTAGTGATTATGCACAAGCACAACACCCATGTACAAAGCAATGAAGAATAGGCTTGGTGGCACTGGCAAGGTATTTATGTTTAACTGCCTCAGTTATTTGTAGGGGGGACCAATATGGCTCATTGTGCTTTTCATGAAATGGGTTTTAAAGTTACACGCTGTGGTGAAATTATTTAGTATAAAGGGGGAATCAAGAATGCCCAGTGATCCTCTTGACTAATAATAATAAGACACGTATCAAAAAAAATAATAATAATAATAAGACAATTATTGTCAACTTATAATTTAAGGCGCAGTGTTTACTATGCTCACCCTATTATACACACTCTGACACACGCTGGAAATTCACACATTTACTTAAATCCTCAATGATTTACTGTATTTAGGAGAAGCATGTGAATGATTTAACAAAAGGACTGGATAATTTTTTTTTTTTATACTTACTTTTTTTTAATTAAATAAATTTTCACAACATGAGATTGAGAGTCATCCAAGCATTTGTGTTGACTTTACTAGAGAAGTCTATTTTATGGTAAAGGTTTAATTTTTCAATAAATATAAAATATATTTGATTTAGCACATATAAAATAAGTTATTATTCTCTATTTTATGGAATGAGATTTTAAATATTGTGACACTATATACACATTTAAATTCATATAAAAAAGAAAGAAAATTAAACCTTAATTAACTAGTCCTTTTCCATTTCAACATCATGGCATCGAGATAGCAAAACTAGATTTAGATCTGAAAGCACAAAAAATGTGCTACACCATATAAGCATGGTCTGAGTGAGCCATTAATTGAAGGGGCATGAGTTTTGGTAAAATTATTATGGAACTCGTACATGGTAGATACAACTCCTCACTAGAGTCGCTACCCTACTTTTGATGGAAAATTAAATAAGCTTCAACACACTTAAATAGAGTCCTTCCTTTTATAGGGTACAGAGTAGTGCATCATTATGCAGAGGACTGTTGAGCAGATAGGCCCTACTTTTTTTGTATGGTATGCAAAGAAACAAGAACATGATTGGGGATAGACCAGACTTTTTCTTTTGAAATGCATGTGCTGATTACAAAGTTTTATTAACAGTACCCTATTATGTCACAAAATAATTATGTGGGTTAGTCACATTATCAATGGAAAATGTGGTGTTAGCTAAACCTAAATACAGAAACCTTAATTAGAAAATTTGCATCTCAAAAACCCAATAAAATTTTAAAATATAGAAAGTTGAATAAATACTGCTCAATTATTATTTAAGTATAAAAAAACCACTTAAAATTGTCGCTCTCAAACTCTATCCAGCCAGCCCTGAATGGAGTTGAACTGAGGGCCCTGACCAAGTTTCCTAATTTCAGTGCCCACAGATTTACTCAATATGGAAGTGAGCACTGGTCTTTCATCTTTGCAGTCTTAACTTCTAAAAGAAGCTCCTCCAGAAATATAGATAAATTACAGGTAGCGCCTCCCATATTTTTGCATATCAGCCATACAATAGTTTCTCGAATCTTTGACCAGTTAAGATTAATTTTCAATACTGTAACACTGAAGGTGATACTCACTTTTACATAAATCAGACCTTAGACTTGATGCACAAAAAGGTGATACTCACTTTTACATAAATCAGACCTTAGAAAAAAAAAATGGACACTACTACATGTTATCGTCAGAAATGGTAATTAGTCATTACTCACTTAAGCTTCATTGGAGACATTAAAGATTCAAAGGGAATTAATTTTCACTGTAAAAATGGCTACCTATTCCAAGACATTGGGAATCATATCAGAGAGAGAGAGAGAGAGAGACAGAGTAGATCCAACCAAGTGAATAAAAAAAGCAAGTTTCTCATGGACTATAGGATACATGTAGAAGAATTCTCAAAATCACAGTGTTCTTATCGTATCATTTTACAGAAATGACAAAACGATTGTTTAGTATCAATAGAAAGCTTAAATCAAAATTATTTGTAATCAGTTCTTTTAGAATATTCAGGAAATAAAAATATGAAATAAACATATGCCAAACTATGCTTTCCCCTCATTGCCTGCCAACATCAAGTACTTGTCTTTCCTTGTTAAGTTGGTGCACTCAAATCCTAAGGCTTCAGCTATCTTTGCCTGCACATAGTTGGCTACTTCAAACTTGGACTTACCTCCAACCCCACATGTAAATTCTTTTGGTAACTTCTCAAGAATCTTGATATCGCAGTTTGTAGTTGGATTCAAAACTATGAATAGGGGATCTAAAAATTTTAACCCACTAGCTGTTGTTCCATAGAACATGCTAGCATGAAAGTCTATGGCAATAGGAACTATATCATCAGTTGTCTCTGCAAATAGAGGACTGAAGCGAAGTAGATATGGTTCCCTACAAGTAGTTCCCTCTGGACAAATCACAAGGTTACCTTGGCTCAGCCGCTTCTCTATCATCTTTGAGTCTTCCTCCCTCTTTCTTGCTAATCGAATTGTCTTGATGGGTGAAACCAGCTCGGAAGTCTTACTTAAGCTGTATGTGACTGCAGTGACTGGTTTCCTGACAGCCGCTGAAGCATAAAGTGGGTCTATAAGAGTTCTGTGGTTGCAAACATAGAGTATTCCCTTTGATTTTTCTCCATAAATGATTGGAGTAGGAAGGGAGTTTGGCGATGGTGCAGAACCCCGCATTCCAATACAGCTCAAGACTGGGACGCATATATGGAGAGGAAGTAGCGAGGTAGCAAGGACTCTGAGTATGGCAACCAACAAACCAAATGGAACCCACATTAACATGACTAAAGTAGCAACTGGAGTTGGCCTAAAAGCCAATCTTCCATCATGGAAGATCAATGGCTTTGGATGTTTCTCCCTTGGAAGGACTTGCCAATTCTTCTTCTCAGCCTCACTTACCAAGTAAATTTCCTGGAGCAACACAAATCATTCAAGTGATTGTTAGTAGTAACACTTGACATCTTTCACATACAAACACAGAAACTGATAGAGATTGAGAGAGAGAGAGAGAGAAAATAATTCCAACCTTGCAGTGAGAAAATAGTTGATGGTCAAAAGACACATTGAAGCAACCAATACCTATGACATGAGCACCTTCTTTTTCCTCCTCAAAAATCTCTTTCAAAACTACTTTAGCTGACTTCTTTTCCTCCATCAAACCCAAATAATACCCACAAAATACCTTCAACTCTCTTCCCACAACAGCCTCAACCCCCATGTAATCTCTCAGAAAACAATCCACCATCACTACAGGCAAATTAGTCACTCCTACCTTTTTCCCACATCTCATCACCACATCAAAGCATTCATAGCCAACATCCTCTAGGAAGAACTTGGGCAAGACAGATCTTCCAATCACAAATCTGTCCTTTTTAATCCCCACAAAGCATACGAAAACCATAATCTTTAATCCCACTTCTTCACAAACCAAACAAAGAAAGCTTACAAGAGGGTACAAAAGAAGCAGAATAAGAGCTCTTAAGAGCCATCCAGCTTCAAAGGCTACTAGCATGAAGTAAGAAAAGAGTGATGATGATTTCAACAGTGCTCCCTCCACATGAAATAATAAAGTCTGGTTTTGAAGCTCCTCTGATCTATGGGCTAGATGAGAGTACTTCTGAAATTTTAAGTGGGGTGCATGGACATTGCCAAGCCTTCCTGGGATGTTGAGATGGTTCTCTATTTTTCTGAGGAAAGTTTTGGACATGAAGAAAAGAGTTTTCACATTGAAAGGTTTTCCAGCCATATTTTGATTTTTGTTTTGTAACATTGATAAGCATTTTATAGAGGCTTCATTTTTTAGGAAATGGTGAGGAAAAGACGACTTTAACACTAGGTTAAATGATAGAAATGACATTATTTGGTGCTGTCTGTTAAATGGTAATCAATTATCCAAGTCCACATTTAACCACTTCTTAAGATATTAGTCCGTGTCCAGAACATTGCTTTCCTTTGAAATTCTAAAAAGCACTAAATTCATCTTAACAAAGTCTTAAATTCCAACTAACACTCATATTGAACACGCTTCCAGCTGAAGTTTTCCACTTTTTTACTTTGGCAAAAAGTTAGTTACTATTCCTTAGATGTTATTATTTAGGTTATTCAATTAAATTTAATCACATAATTCTCAAAAAAAAAAAAAAAATTCAATCACATGCATACCTTGAGCAATGCAGCACAAACGGTATTATGTTTCCCAAGGATAATAAATTTGATACAATCATATATTCAAATTTAATTAGGGAACTTAAGTTACAACACCTAAATAATTGTACTTAAATTTTATTGGTTTTACTTTTTATCTTTGCATGTTATTGACAAATGTAAAGTAAACCTCAAAGTTCCATCTATTTAGGAATGGGCCAAAATGGGCATTTACCTATAATTTGAAAATTATGTAGCAAACTATTCATATTTTGAAACTATTTAGTAAAATGTCCATATTTTGGAACTCAATTTTAACAAAATCAAGTTACGTGGAACTCAATATTAGCAATATTGAGTTTTATGCATATTTTGCCACTTAATTTTTTTTTTAAATTTAAGTTGCACTCGTCATTAGTAATATTGAGTTCTACTTAAAAATATACATAGAACTCGATTTTGAGGACATCGAGTTTTACACAAAACTTGATTTTGTTAAAAGCAAGTTTCAAAATAAAAACATTTTGTTAAATAGTCTCAAAATATGAGCATTTTGTTACATGGTTTTTAAATTAGGGGTGAGTACAAATTTTTCCCAATGAATGTATACTTTTAGAGCTCTCACTATGGTAGTCTCGGGTAAATGTGAACAATGTTGCTTATGATTGAGTGATCGGAGATGGAGTATATGCACTCCCTACCCAGTGGGAGGTAATGAGGCTAGTGAAAATCTGTTTTTCTTTTAAGATAAACACATTTTTAATTGTCTTGTCTATCTGTCCCCCCTTCTCGCATATTTTTGCTTCCCTCTTTGTTTTTCCCTGCACTTGTACCATCTAGAACATTAATTTTGGAAGTCCGTACTTCAACTTGAACCATTAAAGCATTGTCTTTTCGCTTTCAGCTTAACTTTTGAAGCATCCTTTCTACCATCTAACTTGACAAGCACCAAGGCCATTTCATCGTCCGTACTAAAATTTATTTATATATGTTTTTCAAGAAAATGGTACTATAATTGTCCTTTTTATTTATTTATTTTTATATATGTTTTTCAAGAAAATGGTACTATAATTGTCCTTTTTATTTATTTATTTATTTATGTGGATACTATGGGTCCATTTTGATACCATTTATTTTGTTAAAAATTGAAAACTGAAAATAATAATAAAATTATTGTTTACGAATTTGGCATTAATTGTTTATAAGTTTAAAATCACTGTTTATGGACAATAAACAGTGCTAAATGCGCGTCCAAAAAAAAAAAAAAAACACGAGAAACGTAATACCCAAACGCCACCTATAATTGTATTTCATTGTTATAAATAGCCTTTAACCTCTAGGTTACTCGATAAAAACCACAAGCTTGAATTCAAACGAATAAGAAAAAAAAAAAAAAAAAAGAAAGAAAGATAACATATCAGTTAACTATGTCTTATGAAGTTATAGTCAATAAAATTGATATGGATATGTAATTTAGAAAAGTGTTGTTTAGGTAAAGTATTACAAATTTTACTACAAATATTTTAAAAACTAAATAATAAGGTAATTAGGAAATTTCATTTATCATATTGTTAGTGTAAAAATAGTAAGTTGATCCAAGTTGAGGAAACGAAAAAAAGTAGAGGAAGACCAAAAATAATATTAATAGAAATAGTAACTAATGAAATGTCAATTATGAAAGTAACATGAAGTATAACTTCGGATATAATAGGATGGCGGAAAAAGAATATATGTGGTTGAACTTGACTAATTTGTTAAGAATTCATAATCAACCCCAAATTTTGGAATCAAAGTTTAGTTGTTGTTATTGTATGTTGTCAATGTGACTCCAATAAAGTTGATTGTCATGTTAGTTTGTGAACTTTTTAGTAGTATAATTCATATTACTTTTAGCGTTTTCTTTTTGTGAACTCTTAACTAGCTATAAAATGTGTCTTACATGACTTAGCCTTACCATGGATAAACTTTTTCGATGAATAGGATAGTATTTGAAACTTATGGCACCCACTCCATCATGATTACTCTTTTTAATTACCATTAGGTCAAGACATTATGGCATCCACATCTTTATTCAACAACAAAAGACTTAAAAAATTGAGTTAATCGGAAACCACCACAATCACGGATAAACTTAATTAACAGGCCTCTTAGCCCAACATATTACATATAAAATTACAAATTTTGGAGTTTCATGATTATCATTTTCTAAAAAGAACCTAACTTGGGCAAGGTTCTACCCTATCAATCACTTTCAGATTTGTTCATTCCATGCATGTAACGTACCAATATGATTTTCTGGTATGGATTATTTGACATCTAAACTCCTAATTATGAGCCTACATTTATATCTTGCATGTTAACTAAAAAAAATGGGCACATTTCCTTTTTATTGATTTCAATGGATGTGGATCAGTTGAAGCACTAATGATATTAAATTATTAATGTTAACTTAAACCCTTTTCTTTGATTATAGAGATGGAGAATGCTACAAGGGGAAATAAATTTACATGCAGCTAAGGTTTTGTCTTAATTTGGTACAGTGATTATAGATACTGTTTGATTTGATTTGATTAATAGAGAGGGGCAATGCCATAAGGGAAAATAAATTTACAGCTAAGGTTTTGTCTCAATTTGGTACAATGATTATAGATACCCACCTACCCTCTAGGTTAAATTACCTACAGCATATTGTTCACACTGTTTGCAGTTTTGCACCCTGGCTAGCCACCTCTGTGCAGAGTAAAGGTGATGTCAATCAACGGCGGAGCTACATTGCTCCTTGGGGGAGGGGGGGGGATCCTACAATTATTCCTAAGATTTATAGTTAGTCGAAAAGATAATGACTAATAGTTGATTTTCTCTATTGTCCAAAAAATTTATAATTAATCCAATGGATAATAACTCACTCTCTAGCATCATTGACAACATATCTCCCAACATAATTTCAATTTTTTTTTCATCTTTAGGTACCTACAGAGCTTTGTTGTAGTTGCTAGTGCCAGCCCATTGCCCTATTTTCTTTCCTCTCAACACAAAAACTCATATCTTAACCAAAATTATTAATCCTTTTTTTTTTCTTGGTGCAACATCATCTTCTTGACTCTTTAAAGAAGTGAATATGCAAGTGCATTTTCTTCTCTCTCTCTTTTATCAAATATCATTGTTATTTTACCATTAGTATTATTTTTGTTTCTTTCTTCTGGCACTATGTGTGTGTTGATATGCATAAGGGTATTTAAGATTTTTTTGTTCACATTTTTGTATTGCTATCTTTATTCCATTAAAGATTGTTGGGCATAATTTTGATGTGAACTGTTCTTTTATTGGATTTTTTTTTTTTTTTTTTTTTGTATTTGTCTATAATAAACTATATAATTTTTGTATGTTCATTAATATTTAAGAATATAACAATATATCAAAGTTAATAGTTTTGTATTCAATATGAACTATGGTTAATATATCAATACTACAATTCAGCCCCCCAAGTAAAATTTTCTGGCTACGCCCCTGATGTCAATATGGCAAGAGACCATTGACAAGTTCAGAAATGTTTACTCCACTATTATAAACCCCAGGGATGGCACAGTTGGTTAAAAAGCACATCTTTTATATATATATTTTTTTTGGTAACTAAATAATAGTTGGAGGCGGCAACCCACATGGCTACACCGTCTGGGTGTTACCATAACAACACTTAGCATTTGCAGCAATGGAGCTATATAGGTATAATGGTATATTTTTAGCTTTTTATCACAAAAAACACCATGCAGCAGTGGAGCTAAATCTAAAAGATTTAGCTCCTCAGCTACAGTGCACATCTAAAAATAGATGTGCACTGTAGCTCACAGGTAAAAAAAAAAAAAATACTTTTTTATTACAATTCTCTCTCCTCTCCAATTAAATATACATTTCCTATTTTCTCTCTCTCTCTATCCGGCTTCTCTCTTTCTTCTTTCTTCCTCAATTTGTTTTTCTTTCTTCCTCAATTTTTTTTCCTCTCTTTCTCGCCGGCCAGCTCCCTCGTCTCCCTCATCCCTCAGCTCGCCGGCCAACTCCCTCAACGCTGATCTGTTCCGCCGCCCCAGCTCGCCGACCCACCCCAAGCCCCATCGCCCACATTGATTCTGATGACGATTCCGACGAGGAAGCCCCCGACGCTGCAAACACTGAAACTCCGATGAAGACGACTCCTCCATTCGCACCTTCACCGCAGCTCGCCTCGACGCCGCCAACGCGGGTGGAGGCTCCGGTTCGGCTCAGCTCGAAACACGCAGATCAAGACGGAGAATCTGAGCTCCTCCGCCACGGTTAAGATCAAGAATCTGGGTCCCACAGCTCAGGCCGGGAGCTCGGTGCCTAGAATCGTTGTTTAGAAGTGATTGATTCAATGAATTGAGAATAGAAATGGTGTTTGTGGAATTTGTGAATGTGGTTGTGGTTTTTTTTTTTTTTTTTCCTATGTTCTGTTGTGATTGTCAAAGTAGATGGTGGTTGTGGCCGGTGGTGGTGGTGGTGGTGGTGGTGGTGGTTGTGGGTGGGGCTGATGATGGAGGTGGCTGTGGATGACGGTTTGGAGGTTGTTTTTTTAGTGAGATATATTATTTTATTATAGTAGTTATATTATTTTATTGGGATATTTATATTATTTTATTGGGTTAGAAGCTAAAATAGATCCACTGCTGTAGCAAGTGTGGAGCTAAAATAGATAAAGTGACTTTTTGTATAGCTAAAAAGCTAAAAATATAGATCCACTGCTGTGGATGCTCTAACTTATCCTTGGGTGAAAATGGATAGGACACCCACAAAGTGTCGATGGGTGTGCTCGAACCCATGCAATGTGCATGGAAACCCGAGTTGTTTTCCATCAGGCCACCAACCGTGTGGGTATATAAATTTTTACTCCATTATTCTAAACCCTAAGGATGGCACAGTTGGTTAAAAATCACATCTTATATATATATATATATATATATATATATGGAGACCACACACCTGTAAACTCCATATATTATGATATATTGATTACATACAATTAGAAATTTGCATAGCCAAGAGCATTGTAACTGAATTGGTGCCTCCCCATGCACAAAGTGCTTAAAGGTTTAGAGGGGAAATGATTGAAGTTGTAGAGTTAGCAGTATATTGTAATTATCTCTAAAAAAAAAAGGGTATGCATCAAACCCACCAACCCAACAAAACCGACCCAACCCAACACAACACCATAGATTGGTTATTGTGGGTTGATGGGTTGGAATTCTATTTTGAACCTTGGGTCGGGTAGGGTTTGGGTTAATAATTTTTTAAATCCATCTAACCCAACTTGACTCACCATAGACATAAGTTTATTTTATTACCTTATTTGACTTTTTTGTTGGATTGATTTTGCTATTTAGTTCTGATGAATTTGGAAAATTTCAATATAATTTTAGCATATTATATTAATAATAAGATTTTTTTTTTTAAAGTTTAAATTTTGATGAAAACCCAATTTTTTACAATATATAGAACATATATAAACAACCCATCAACCCAACCCATCTAGGTTGGGTTAAGTTAGTTTTTAGTTTTTACAGATGTGAAAAGTTGAGTTGGATTGTTTATTTCTCATGAGTTGAAAACTTGAAATACCCCCAACCCGATCCATGTACACCACTGCATACAATTGTTACACACGATATTATATTCTCAGAAGGTGGCTTTAAAGAGAGTGGACACCACTAGTTTAAATATCTCTTTCTCTTCTTCCTTTTTGGAGTCATATATTTTATGATAAAAGAATGCATACCCTACAAATTGTTATTGGGGTTTGGCTTACCTCCAGTACTTTTTTAATTGGATGTGTCATTTTGTTTTAAATACACAATAACAAGTGGTAGTGGGTTTTAATCTCCATTTTTTATCTAGTTAGTGAGTGATGTAGCAGTTTCTCATTAAAATAAAAAGAGATTCCAGTTAAAATAATACTGGAGGTAAGCCAAACTCTTGTTATTGTACCAAGTAAATGATTTTGCCTTTTTTATTAATTTTTTTTTCCTTAAGCCAGATAGAAAATCGTTTTGTCCCTTTGATCGCAACTAACAAAAAAACTGCTCACCACACTTTTAAATATACAAAATTATTGAAGTATTCTACTCTTGGTGAAACTTTGTTATCAAAGTTAATAAAGATGACAGAAATTTTATCTTACCCGATGGTAGGTCTTCTATTATTTTACTTCAGGTATTTTTAATGAACTATTTTATTGTTTAATTTTTATGATATTTGCAAATCTTTTATTAAGTTTTCCTTACATTTGAAGATAAATAATGCTACAACCACAAACTATTTTACAACATTTCTACAAATTATTGATGTGTCTAACTTCTTATTAGTTTTCATCTAGATCCACCATTAACATCGCTTTTTCATTTACTAATAACCACTCACCACATCATTAGTTTGTAAAGTTTTTTGTAAAAAAGTTTGTATTTCTAACATTACTCTCTGAAGATTCATTCATACATCACAAAAAAATAGTGCTAGTTTTGCATAAAACAATTGCAATGAAAAGTTGTCAGTATATACTTCGGTTGTAGGTCTATGAAGAAAGAGTGAGATCCTCTGCCCCTCACGAGTTCTTCTAGTACTACACACTTGGGTGCACACTTGGTCACACCTTATTTGGGTATGAATTGGTGATTGGATTATATCATTTACATACGAATCCACTACTTAAAGCCTTCTAATCACTAGTTGTGACAAAGTGTGTGTCCAAATGTGTGTTCCTCAACTATTTGACTCCCTTAATCCATTGATGCAATGTCTTCACCTAGTCTTTGTACAAGAGTTCATAAAGGAATGAAATGATCATAAAATAATAGAAATGAATGGAATGTATTTAAGTAATGAAAATGAATGAAATAGAATTAAGTAATCTTATTTGGAAGTTTTTTAAAGTAAAGGAAATAAGAAATGGAAAGTATGTAATCTTGTTTGGGAATAACAAAGAGGGAAAATAATTGAATTATTATATGACAATATTACTATTAAACCTCTATTTTAAAATAAAAGGGTTGAATATATAGGTATATTTTGAGAGTTTTAACAAAAATATTCATTAAATCTAATTTTATTTCCTCCTCCAATTCCTCTCAATTTTTGGAGTAATGAAAATTTGAGATTTTAAGAGAATAAAAATGAATGAGAGTTTCGTCATACCTATTTCATTCCATTCCACTTAAACTCTTAAATAAGGAAATGAATTTTTCATTCCCTTCGTTAAAACTCCTAAACATAAGAATGTAAAGAATATTCTTCTAAAATAATATAAAAAATATTCTAAAATTATTCTTTCAATTTCGCTACTATCTATTTTAAACTTTTTCTTCTCCTGGCACGAGTCGATAGGAAAACTATGAAAACAAACTGAGATCTAATAAATACTCCCTCCATCCCAGTTTGTTTGTCCTCTATTCCTTTGAGATGTCCCAAAATATTTTCTTGTTTTCAAAAATAAAAGTCATTAATTTACTAATGTTCCTATTATAACCCTACTTTATTTTCAAAACTATTTGAAAAGAAAACTAACAAATATTTAAAAAATCAATCCAATTGGGGCACCTTTTTAGTTGCCTCATTAAGAATAACTTTTTTTTTTTTTTTTAAAGCTGATAAATTTATTTAAGGGTAGTTTTGTAAATTTATACATTTTTACAAGGTAGACAAGACAATAAATGATATTTCCTTAAAAAGTTTAACTTTTCAAAAATGACAAACAAATTGGGACAATGGGAGTAGTACACAACTTCTACAAGGAAGGGCCCAATTCGCATTTATTAAGTCAATAAACATCCACCACCAAACACCAGCTCAATTAGTGAGAAAATTAATATAGCTATTTGGATAAGTATGAAGTCAATAAACATCCACCACCAAACACCAGCTCAACAAACACCAGCCCAATTAGATTTTTTTTTTTGAAGAAGTATGAAGTCATATACTTAAATTTAAAATAGCTATTTGAATATCTATTTACTATGACAATTTCTTAGAACCTATTTATTAGATGTAATATCTACTCATCAAAAAATGCTACAAAGAATGATAATGAATGTCATCATTTTTCCATAATATTTAAATTTTCGCAATGAATGATGATATATGTTACAATTTTTTTGAAGATCTTCACCAAATTAAATACTTGCAATCATCTGCAATGAAGATTTTGTTATTCATACTTTATTCTTTATTATCTTATTTTATGAGTATAACTACGATGTTTAGCTTACTTATTTTTAACGGACACCCTTTTAACCAGGAAAAGAAATTAAAAAAAGAACAAAATAACAAAAGACATTTGTCATCAAAGTTTTTATTAGATAAAATTATAAGTTTAGAAGATTTGAACCTAATAAATTAGTGTTCTTTAAGTAACAAATAAAATACCATATATCATCATTCTAACTTTCTAATCATGACAACTGGTCTATCACATAAAATTCAAAATACACGAAGAAATTTTTTGGGACATTAAAATTTAGTAGGAGTATTTTAGACACTGTACACTGGAATATTTTAGGAATTATAAGGAGGAAATAATTCAACTTTAGTTTAGGGGGTGGGGAATGAAATTACCCCAAACATAAAGGAGGAAAGTGCTACTTCGTCAATTTCTGTGTGTGTGTGTGTGTGTGTGTGTGTGTATGTGTGTAAAACAATGTGTGTGTGTGTGTGTTTTTTTTTAATAAAAAAATCTTGAAACAATGTGTTAAAAAAAATCAACCTAAAAAAGCTATGTATAAAACAATGAATTTTGGTTCAACAAATTGACTAAACCAAAAAAGAAGTCTAGGAACACAACAAAATGTCATGATATTTTTACAATACCTTTATTTCTATCTATGGTGGGTCTTAGTCTGATATTTTATTATTTTATTTTAGAGTAATGCTACGTCCACAATATTTTCATAATAAATCCTAGGTGGTAAATTATTTCTGGTTTTAAATTGGGCTAACCACTTTTAACCGTGCATTTAAAAAAAAAAAAAAACAAATAAAAAGCCAATTGAAGAAAATTATGCCTAAAACAATGAATTTTGGCTTACCAAATTTTATTAAACAAAAAAAGAAGCTTAGGAACACAACAAAATGTCACCTAAAAAAAAAGTTTAGGAGCATAACAAAATTTCACAACATTTTTACAATATATTTTATTTCCAGCTTGGGTAGGCCTCAGTTTGATATTTTATTATTATTATTATTTTACGTCCACAACATTTTTAGAACAAATCTTAAATGAAAAATTATTATTGATTTTAAAATTATGCATTAAAAACAAAACAAAAAGACAACACAAGAAAATTGTGTGTAAAACTGTAAATTTTGACTCACCCAATTTGACTATATATACTAAAAAATAGTCTAAGAATACAACAAAATATCACAACTGTAGGGACACGATTATTTAACGGCCTAATAATGATGTTGGGCTCGCACCTGAAAGATCCCTCACAATATGATTTGTAGAGAGTGGGCTTGAAAGGCTTGCTTTTGATCACGGGGCGATGGTCCGGTCCTGATTTTAGAGGAATTTATGTAGAAAAAGGGGGTGGGTTTGAACATTTAAGCCCTATAGTGTCGTATCCTGAGGGGTTGGACTCCTCGGACTTGGTCCGAGGAGCATTAAGGTCTTCCCCCGGTTACCCGGCGGTGGGTTTTTTCTGTGGTGTGCATACATCGTTAAGGTGTTTTCACCCATGGAGTCTTTCTCCTGGAGGTGGGATGGGAAGCTCTACTTTTTTGGCCCTCTTTCCCAGCCCCCTCATCCCCAGATTTACTTACTTTTTCTTTTATACTAGCCTGCGTTCGCTGTCCTTCGTCCACGTGTAGGGTCAACCTTTCCAAGACTGATATTTATCCCATCAGTCTAATCCCAGAATTGTTGGGGATGGTTGATAAAGCCGAAGAATCCGGCTCTGTTGGGTGCAGAGTCTTATCTAGGAAGGGTAGTAAGGGTAGCTTTCCCAAGATATTTTAGGTCTTCTTTCAGATTTGGTCCTATACCTCTTTTTTACCCTTCTCAATGGAGCTTTGGGTCTACCGAGGACTAAACTGTCCTCGGCTACATCTCCGGGCCATTTTTTGCCTTATATTTTTGAGCTTGGGCCATAACCATTTTCGGCTTGGGCCTTTGGACTCCCCATGAGCAAGTGGGCCTGGCCCATAAATTATTGGGCCCCACAATAGCCCCTCAAAACCCTGCTGTCCAGCCTCCTAGTTGGAGAGGGGGGTTTTGGTTATACCGAGCCTTTATTATGACTCATTTAATTTAGCCTTTGACTGACGCTGGCGACTCTTCACTTGCCCAGGAAGTGTACTGGTCTACAAGATGTTCCTCTTAATTTGTTCACGATGCGCTTATGCCGTTTGGTTATCCGAAGCATGTCTTTAATATCTTCCCTTCATAAGACCTCCCAGATTTAACGGTTATTGATGGCGTGGGGAAGCGGAGCGGGCATATTCTTGTTTGCAGATTTCCTTGGAGATCTGAACACATTAAGTACCCTCATCTTCGTCCCCTATATAAAGAGAAGAAACAAGAGTTGTTTCTCCCACAGATGAATCCCTTTAATCCCCCCGAAATTTGAAACCCTTAGATTCCTTCCGGAGTTTACTTTTACTCTCTGGTTATACCTTAACCTGAAATACACTCACCATAGTAATAAGCAATGAAAAAACCATTCCCCTCTCAGAAACACCATGTTCTAACGAAACTCGAAATGGCTCGGTCAGGGCAAGGATGGCGGAGACTCAAGATTTGTCTCGCCTTCCTTTCAGCCAAAATCCGAAGCAGGGACTCGTCACGTCACACTTTCGGCGTGACTGAGCCGAGGACACACATTATCAGTACCACCCGCTCTCTCATGAGCATATCTAACATGGCACCAGTGTGTTAGGAGTCAGGACTGGGGCAGGGACTAAGTGCCCCTGCTTCTTCCTCTCTTCGTTCACTGGCGCCTCTTTTTGCCTCTCTTTCTTCTTCTTTCCACTACCAAATCCATCCTGGTGCTTTTCCTTCTCCCTCTTTTGCTCTTTTTTCTTTCTTTTCATCATTTCCCTCTTCTTCTCCTCCTTCTTTTTACTCATCTCCTCCATCTTCCTCATTCATCTCCTCCATCTTCTTCTTCCTTCTCCTTCATCTTCTTCTTCCTTCTCCTTCATATTTTTCTAAAGAAGGTTCTTCTCTCAATATGGGCGATACTGAGGCAGAGATTGGAGAGACTTTGAAGACGAGTTTAAAAGACATCTGACTGTTTATTTATCTGTATTGCTGAAGTTATCGTTGCTCCGGCAATTTACCTTTTGTATAGGCTTGTTTAAGCCCCTTTTTGTACGTTGTAATGTATCTTTATATTAATAAAAATTGTTGCCATTTTACTTTACATGTTATATCTCTATGTTTCCAAAATGATAACGCAATGCATAGACATACAGTCTTGTAGATTCTTTTTATTTTTAAACCGTGACCGACGTATAGGACTAACGTTCCAGCTAATAAAAAGATCTTGCTCCCTGTTTATAAAAATAATCTTGCTCAATAATACTGGATCGAACAAATGATTCTTAGGGCTGAAACTCCCCTGAGGCAGGAATAGAAAGGATATTATGATGAGCTTACTGAATCGGCCGAGCACAATACTGCCGACCTTAGAGTACAATACTTGGGTCCTTAACCCCTTATCAAAGAGAAAAGCGTTTTTACGAATTTGTAAGTGCTGTTCGGCACAAAAATATAGCGTTTGAATCAATGACAACTAGGGCCAAAATACTTACTAAGAAATAGGTGTAACCATAACTTTAATAGAGTTGTTTGGCACAACAATGCCGACCTGTGAAGAACGATACTTACCCCAAAACTAGCCGAGATGAGAACTGAGTGCTCGATGCGGTGTAGGAAGTAACCATCCGAAGTCATATCACCCGCAAAATGAACAGCCTCCTTAGGCTACTGAACAGTGGGGCGTTTCGCCATCTTCTTATCACTCTTACTGGCCTTAACCTTTTACAGTATTTGAGCCGAGGACCTTCCCCATCCACGTAGCTGGTATGTACTTGGTTTCCCCATAGGCTTGAGTCCGAGGACCATGCAAGGCCTTGGTTCTGTCCAAAACTTTTTTGAGTACTTGGTTTCCCCATAGGCTTGAGTCCGAGGACCATGCAAGGCCTTGGTTTTATCCAAAACTTTTTTGAGTACTTGGTTTCCCCATAGGCTTGAGTCCGAGGACCATGCAAGGCCTTGGTTCTGTCCAAAACTTGCGTTTTTTCTTTTGTGTACTTGGTTTCCCCATAAGCTTGAGTCCGAGGGCCATGCAAGGCCTTGGTTCTGTCCAAAACTTGCGTTTTTTCTTTTGTGTACTTGGTTTCCCCATAGGCTTGAGTCCGAGGACCATGCAAGGCCTTGGTTCTGTCCAAAACTTTTTTTGAGTACTTGGTTTCCCCATAGGCTTGAGTCCGAGGACCATGCAAGGCCTTGGTTCTGTCCAAAACTTGCGTTTTTTCTTTTGTGTACTTGGTTTCCCCATAGGCTTGAGTCCGAGGACCATGCAAGGCCTTGGTTCTGTCCAAAACTTGCGTTTTTTCTTTTGTGTACTTGGTTTCCCCATAGGCTTGAGTCCGAGGACCATGCAAGGCCTTGGTTCTGTCCAAAACTTTTTTGAATACTTGGTTTCCCCATAGGCTTGAGTCCGAGGACCATGCAAGGCCTTGGTTCTGTCCAAAACTTTTTTGAGTACTTGGTTTCCCATAGGCTTGAGTCCGAGGACCATGCAAGGCCTTGGTTCTGTCCAAAACTTTTTTGAGTACTTGGTTTCCCATAGGCTTGAGTCCGAGGACCATGCAAGGCCTTGGTTCTGTCCAAAACTTGCGTTTTTTCTTTTGTGTACTTGGTTTCCCATAGGCTTGAGTCCGAGGACCATGCAAGGCCTTGGTTCTGTCCAAAACTTTTTTGAGTACTTGGTTTCCCCATAGGCTTGAGTCCGAGGACCATGCAAGGCCTTGGTTCTGTCCAAAACTTTTTTGAGTACTTGGTTTCCCCATAGGCTTGAGTCCGAGGACCGTGCAAGGCCTTGGTTCTGTCCAAAACTTTTTTTGAGTACTTGTTGTACTTATTTGCTTTTTTCGCAGGTCAGCCCCTTGACCATGGCGGGGAGAGTTAGCTTGAGGTCGGAAGCCTCTAGAGCTGCCAGTGCCGTTGGCGCTGCAGGACGTAGCCCCTGGCATAAGTTTATGTCGGAACAACAACTGCGTGTCGCCGGAGATGGGGGAAAAACCCGCGAATCTCTGCTTGCTAGAGAGTTGACTCAAACGCCATCTGTGCCAACGCGCAAGCCTTCCCACAGACGGCGCCAATTGTAGGGACACGATTATTTAACGGCCTAATAATGATGTTGGGCTCGCACCTGAAAGATCCCTCACAATATGATTTGTAGAGAGTGGGCTTGAAAGGCTTGCTTTTGATCACGGGGCGATGGTCCGGTCCTGATTTTAGAGAAATTTATGTAGAAAAAGGGGGTGGGTTTGAACATTTAAGCCCTATAGCGTCGTATCCTGAGGGGTTGGACTCCTCGGACTTGGTCCGAGGAGCATTAAGGTCTTCCCCCAGTTACCCGGCGGTGGGTTTTTTCTGTGGTGTGCATACATCGTTAAGGTGTTTTCACCCATGGAGTCTTTCTCCTGGAGGTGGGATGGGAAGCTCTACTTTTTTGGCCCTCTTTCCCAGCCCCCTCATCCCCAGATTTACTTACTTTTTCTTTTATACTAGCCTGCGTTCACTGTCCTTCGTCCACGTGTAGGGTCAACTTTTCCAAGACTGATATTTATCCCATCAGTCTAATCCCAGAATTGTTGGGGATGGTTGATAAAGCCGAAGAATCCGGCTCTGTTGGGAGCAGAGTCTTATCTAGGAAGGGTAGTAAGGGTAGCTTTCCCAAGATATTTTAGGTCTTCTTTCATATTTGGTCCTATACCTCTTTTTTACCCTTCTCAATGGAGCTTTGGGTCTACCGAGGACTAAACTGTCCTCGGCTGCATCTCCGGGCCATTTTTTGCCTTATATTTTTGAACTTGGGCCATAACCTTTTTCGGCTTGGGCCTTTGGACTCCCCATGAGCAAGTGGGCCTGGCCCATAAATTATTGGGCCCCACAACAACATTTTCACAATACTTTCATTTTTAGGATCCGAATATATATTTTTTATTTTATTTGAGAGAAATGCTACATTCATAACATTTTTAGAACAAATTCTAAATGACAAGTTGTTATTGGTTTAAAATGAGCTCACTACTTATATCACTTTTTTATCCATCAAAAATACTTTGCCACATAAAATTTGTTGTGAAAATATTGTAGACATAACATTTCTTTTTATTTTATTTTATTTTGATCTATAAGGAACTGAGATCTTGGTGATTGTGAAAATATTGTGACAAGAAAAAGATATTATAATATTTTCATAATACATTTATTTTCAGTTGTGATTGGTCTCAGTCTCTTATTTTATTATTTTATTTTGACTTTTAAAAAATTGACACCTCAATAATTGTAAAAATATTGTAAGAATTTGTTGTATCAGTGTAACTGTGTATACACGTATAAATATATATATTTTTTTAAAAGACAAAAGAGCACAAGCAAAACCAGTGTATTGTGAAAATAGAAAAAAAAAAAAAAAGGTTGGTAAACAGTGCAAATTGTCAATAATTGTGAAAATATTGTGAGAATTTATTAAATCAGTGTAACTGTATATAGACATATAAATATTTAAAGGAAAAGACAAAAATAGCACAAACTAAACCGGCTTACTGTGAAAAAAAGAAAGGAAAAAAAAAGGCTAATGAACAGTGCGGGTTGAACAAACCAAATTTACTGTAACAAATTACTGTTTGCGCATTTACGCTTTTTATATATAGAAAAACAGAGACAAGAAAAAAAAAAAAAAAAAAAAAAAATCAAGTCGAGGTTATTTATGGTTCAGGTATCGTGTGACAGTCTGACTTTGTGCTAAATTCACATATTATGATAGGTCACATTGCATTGCTGTGAGATTGTAGAGGGCAACGGGCCTCATAGCCCAGGCTACGGTACAAGGTATCCAAGAAATTAAATTATTAAGTACTACATTTGCTAAATTACATCTTTCAAAATATATATATATATATATATATATATATTAAATATTAGTTGCTAACATGTGCTATGCATAAGAAAGTTTAGCATTTTTACTCTTATATATTACAAATAAATAAAATGTCAATGAATTTTAACTTAATCATGATATAAATATATAATATGATATATGTTATCTCTAGTTTGACACATTGTTGTAATTCACACCGAGGACATGGACAAATAAATTAAGGGTTGATAGTAATCTGAGTACTCCCTGTAGGTTTATAAAACAATTTCCATGTGAAATTTGCAATAATATCAACTGAAACTCACATACAAATAAATACAAAAATATTTTGTTTATGTTTGTATGTTTTTATCTTTGTATGGTCACACATTCTGCAAAGAGCTTGTATCTTTGTAAAATGTAGTCTCCTTTTTCATCTCAAGACAAAGCAAAGTTAAATCATGGTCTCCTGACAATGTTCTTTCTTTTCCATGGTCCTTAATTAGATACTCCCAAAAGTGTTGCCTCATTTTTCACCTTAAGACAAAGCAAAGTTAAATCAAGGTCCCTTGACAATGTGCTTTCTTTTCCATGGTTCCTTAGATACTTCCAAAAGTGCTTCTCACATACCTTGAAAAATAAAATAACTTCTTATTAACTTCCTAAAGTTACAAAGAACTTCTCCTGAAAATGTCCACATAATAGAATAACAATTATTTAGTTTCAACAATTCAAAGTTGAGTTTAGTAAAAGGTCACATAATAGACAAAAGACTTTAATTTACATGCATCATCTTTCCCACGATGAAAATCTAAAGATGTGAGTATGTGACTTGAAAATCATTACCTATAGGATTGCCAAGTCCTTTATCTTGTATAAATAAAAAATAAATAAAATTAAAGCATTGGTACTCTATGCATGACATCTGTTGGTTCTAAGCTACGGTATTTGATTCTCTACGTAAAACTAATTTTGGTTTGGTTAGTACTAATTTACCAATTTATGTGTTCAATTCATCTTTACTTAGGTTCAATATATTGGGTGATTCTATTATTATTAAGTGAAATTGCAATAGTTTCTTTGGATAAATCAAGTTCTATTTTTCATACTTTTAAATATATTTTACTTTTATCCTATTCTAATTTTATATTTTAGATAATGTTTCTTTTATTTGTAAATATATTGAATTAACATGTTTACTAGAAGGTGTAAGTGTTAAGAAAATGAAGGCTCAAGCCTACTAAGAACAGTGATGCCTTGTCCTTCAAACCAAACCCAAACAATAGAATTTCTACAAACAGTGGGAAAACAGTTTAGGTGCAATCCAAAACTAAGCACAAGTTTAAGGCCAAAGCATACAAAGTAATAGAGAGATGTAATTCAAGTAGTTATTAAGATTAGTGCTCTCCCCAGGTTTTGTTCGGAGATTGGGTTCTTATACATTAACATTCTAGAATATACACATAATCTCACATTGTTTATCTTTCTCTCTCTCTCTCTATGAGGAAAAACGTTCCACCCATTTTGTGAAGTAATCAGTTTTGACAAGAAGCCATCTTTGGTTACCAGCAGCCCTTGGAAACGACCCCACTTTGTCCAAGCCCCATTAGGCAAAATGGCCAAGGACTAGAAAGTGGATTCAAGACCCCTCCAGGTTGATGAATATTTGGGGCATACTTTTGACATTGATTACACTTCTTAACATAATCTTGGATAGCCTTTTGCATACTTGGACACCAATATCCTTGGGTGAGAGCTTTATGTGATAAAGACCATCCCAGCATGACTTCCAAAAGTTTCAAGAACTTTAGCATAAAATATTTTATTTATTTTAATTATTGCTTCTTCTTTCTTATTATTATTTTTTGTCCAAACTTGAATGGGTGCGTCCTATCCTCTTCCTAACGAGAATTTAATGATCCATTTTCCATTAAAAGACGTAATTATATGTGGATCATACTCCACCAATTCTTCCTAACGAGAATTTAGTGACCCATTTTCCATTAAAAGACGTAATTATATGTGGATCATACTCCACCAATTAAGTGGGTAAATTGTCTATTTTTTAAGGTACATGTCAATAACCAAAAGTATAAAATTTCAGTTAATTTAAAACAAACACTTTGTTAGGTGTATTGCCTATTTTTTTTTTTCTTTTTTCTTTTTGAGAATCATGTGTATTGCCTATTCTAAATGGTGCATTAAAGGTCAATCGTGCAAGACCCAAGTAAAATCACATTAATCATAAGAAAATTCCAATCTAAAAATTACAATGAAAGAAAAATAATAAACTCTTCATAGATGAGAATTGACATCATCATTTTTCACTAGACTTGATTAGATATATCACAATTTTCAGTATTTCAGACTCATCATTGTCACCAACAAAATTAGTTTTCCCCATTTCTAATCAACAGGACCTTGTGAAGTCAGATTTCCATCCATTTCAAGTTTCAACTTTCAACTGCTCTTAATTAATTAGAAAGCAGTTCTCATTCTCATTAAAATTTGTTGCTTAATCATAACCACAGACCCACAGCAAGTTATAGTTATCAACACGCACTTATGATGGACTAGCCCAAGAAAAGGAAAAATCATATATTACCTTTTTTTTTGGGTCTTGAGTACCTTACTACTACCATATCATTTTCGAAGAAAATGACTGGAATCATGTTGGGTTGAGGGCTTGGCCAGGATTTTCAGTAATTTCATTTTGTTATGCACCATAACAAAATTGCAGGTGCAACTACAACAAGAACTTGGCTCATGCCCTCTAACCAGAGGTCACATATCTACAAAACAATCGTATCATCTAATGAAAATCTAGATAGTGTTTTAATTGGAGCTGATTTTTACTTCATTTACTTGAAGCAAACCAATACAATAAAACTATGATCACAATAATTTCACAACATTTTTTAATCTATTTTTTAAGAAAAATTTAGGAATATCATCTCATACTCGGCCCACCATAATATGGTATTTTAATTTTCTTTTTTTGATGGCCCATGTATGGGAAAGTAGGCCGATTTAGTGTTGTTGCAAAGGTTTTTATTTTATTTATTTATTTTTATGGACGCGCACTTTACAAAACTTAGACATTGGTTAATTTACGATTAGATTATATCACTTACGGGTCCATTATTGGAAATTGGTGAAAAGTTAAGTGCATTTACTATGATATATTTGCTTTGCTGTCACAAGTCTCAAACTGCTTTATTTCTTGGGTTCCTAGAACGGCAAATGGTCCAGCTCATGACTTGGCCAAATGGTTTTTAAAGAACAAGGTGTATGGTTCTTTTATTATGGCCTGTGGCCCTCCTTGTTTTGAATTTTAATCAGGGAGGAATCTATCTTCCCCTCCTTGTATCTTTCTTGTTTAGTAATAAAATCTTTCCGGTTCATGAAAAAAAAAATTGGTGAAAAATAATACAATCATTGTTTGCCACGTGTTTAAGCTGTGTTAAAGCATGTGAATAAGTTCTAGGTCTTAGACTCTTTGTTTTTTGTGATCTTAGAAGGACTCAAACCAATATAATTAATTATAAGACTAAATGCACAAAGCCTTTAAAGTTTACGGCGGTTTCCATTTTAGTCCTTTATATTTATAATTTTTTTATCACTTTTTTTTTTTTTCTTTTTCATGCATTCCATTTCTGAAATTTACTTGTCCATAATATGTTATTCAACATACAATGATGAAATTCCTACATTCTATTGTATTTAAGAGTTGGTATTTCATGAAATGTTTTTTTTTTTTTTTTAATTTTTTTTAATTTTCTTTTATATAAGATAGAAATTCTACTCTAGCCTAATCTAAGTGTATGTATGTGTGAAGCTCCCTCCTAGAGACTTGAACCCTTGCCTTTGCCCCCAGACTTGAACCCCTACCTTTATCCCTCACACTCCACAAGTTACACTTTGCACCCTAAATTATTCGAATGCACACTTTGCATCCTAAACTATCACACTTATCACACTTTGCACTCCAGCATTACTTTTACTGTTAAGTTAGACAGAAATTAAAAGCACATGACTTGCACACAACTTGCACACGATTTTTTGCTTAGGTGGCACATTGTTTAAAGACCAAAACACCCTTCTCACATGCAACTAAAACCAAATGTTTATTTTATTTTATTTTATTTTATTTTCAGCTCTCTCTCTCTCTCTCTCTCTCTCTCACGCATAAGGTCTTCCCCTCTCTCTCGCCTAGCAACTAATAGAGGTCTTGTCCATCTTATCAATCACACAATTAATTTTCTCAGCCTCCATGTCCTTATTCTCAGCTCGGGAACTAGGCAAAAGAAATGTTCAATTGGAATTACGGTTTTAAGCAGTAAATAAGTTATATTTGGTTTACATTTTTGTTTTACTTTTGATGCTAAATCTGATGAAAATGGTTGATCTCCTCTGAAAATTTTAGAACATTCCTTTTGTGGAGACCATAATTCCATTCGATCTAATTTGTGTTATTTATTGTAGAATCACAAGTCTAGGATTTCTCTATTCCTATAAAGACGTGGTCTAGACTACGCCTCTGGTGTTTAGTGATTGTAGATATCTTTTGTAGGTATGTATTCCTATCAAAATCCTCTATTTTGCATGGTTTGATAATGGAAACAAGTATGCTAATGATAAAAGTTTCTCTAATCATCAGTTTGAGTTGCTTCATGTTTTCAACTCTTTTGGGATAAATTCGTTGAGAATCATCCACCAAGATGTCACCACAATTTTCTCCCTGCTTCTATGTTCTTTCTGTGTTACTAATCAGCTTTCTTTTTGGGTGTGTGTGTTCATCACTATGTTATTTTATGCTAGGCAAGAGAGAGGAGAAGATCGAAGACGAAGACTTGTATGCACGAGAGAGAGAGACCTGGAAAAAAGAGAAAGAAATAAGCATTTGTTTTTAATTATTTGGGTGTTTGGGTCTTTAAATAATGTGTCATTTAAGCAAAAATCATGTGCAAGTCATGTGTTATTAATTTTTGTCTAACTTAACAGTAAAAGTAATGTCAGGGTGCAAAGTGTGATAAATGTGACAGTTTAGGGTGCAAAGTGTGCATTCAAATAATTTAAGGTGCAAAGTGTAATATGGTATATAGTTTATGGTGATAAAATGTAATTTCCCCAAATAGTTAACTATGAGGCAATTAATAGTCAAATTACTAACATAAATAGATGGCATGGTCACTATAAAAACAGTTAAACATAAATTACCAAAATAAAAATATTCATTCTCAAAAAAAAAAAAAATTAATTTAAAATAAAAAATAGCCCCAAATTCTAGAAACCAAGTGTACTTAAAAAAAAAAAAAGGGGCTGCAATTGTACTCTGAAGGTGGACCTCTGAAACAAGATTTGAAAAGCAAACCTATTACTGATTTACTGGGATAGTAATGGGCCTTGTCAGTAATTAAAGAAGTTTTTTAATTTTTAATTTTTTTTTGAATTTATACTTTATTTACTACAAAACAAAGAGATACAACCTAGATTGGGCCAGTGCCCATCTCTAATTTGTCGCCTTTGGTTTTTTAGCCATTTAGTTAAAAGATGTGTTGCTTCATTACAAAAGAAAAATTTACATTATCAAAATCTTTAACAAAATACAAAATGTCCTCCACCATAGGTTTAATGCTCCAATGAGGCGTTGACTCTTGATTTCTCAAGGGCTCAATTACATTCCATGCATCTCCTTCAATTACAACATTCTTAAAACCTGCATCTGTTGCTCTTTGAATGGCCAATAAGGCTGCATTTGCCTCACCAAATAAAGGGCTACTTGGGCTCAGTTGCTCTGTCCATGCAGCTACAAGTTTACCTCCCTAGTCTCTTCCTACTACTGCCATAGATGTTTTTCCTTCTCTTATTGCAGCATCAAAAGCATATAGCTAGCCCATTATGTTACCATGCTTGATGATTTCCTTTTTTCCGAAACAGTGTGATAAGTGATAAGTGAGATTAAAAAAAAAAAGTATTTTTGCATCACCAAAAACTACATTTCTAAAAAAAACAAAAATTACATTACTACTTTAATCTCAAGCTCTCTCACAAGTCTTAAACAAATGGTACCCCTTACTACTTTCATTTCAAACTCTTTCCATTCACCATCAGACATAGTGACATGCTTCTTTGACTTTCCAAGAAACGCTTAATCCTTACTACATCAAGATATCTTTAACAATGCTTTGTCAAAGAAAAAAAAAAAAAAATTTCCCGATAAAAGAGATCCACCTCAAACTTTGGGTTTGTCATTGCCAAAAACTCGAATCAATTGCTTTGATACCAATTGTTGCATAATAATGGAAGCTCTGACATTAATTAATATGATTTGAGACGTATTTATATGAACAAAAAAAAAATTCATCCATATTAGACAAAGATATTTAAGATTTCATAATTTCTATTGAAAATATTATAAAGTGTTGATTAAGTTACAAGATTTTTGACTAGAAAATAATATTAAGTTATAAGATTTTTAATACTTCAGCAATTTAAAAGTAAGCATGTGTGTCAGTGTGTGCATGTATTGGTGCATTTATGCCAAGATATGTGTGTGTCTGTGTTGGGGGGGGGGGGGGGAAGATCGTATAAAAATCTATTTCTGAATATTTACTATTTAGAGTCTGTTTGGATATCGGTTATTTGTTGAAAATACTGTAACAAAATAATTTTTAAATATGAATAGTACCGTGTGGGACCCAGCAAAATATATAATCTGTGTTTAAAGTAGAGTTGGCTGACAAGTACACAATTGCTATGGGAC
Source organism: Quercus robur (assembly GCF_932294415.1). Classification (NCBI taxonomy): domain Eukaryota; kingdom Viridiplantae; phylum Streptophyta; class Magnoliopsida; order Fagales; family Fagaceae; genus Quercus; species Quercus robur. Next base: position 4,454,373 of record NC_065536.1, read on the forward strand.
CTACCTTTTAAACGCCAAACGCAGACGTGCTGACGGAAACGCTTTCCAAACGGTCACTTAGTCTAACAGTTACATCCAAACTGGTAACTATTTGGTTTTTATATGACTGGTGGATATATATAGTAGTCATAGACTCATCGGTATAGATTGAGTCCCAAAAAAAATCCATTCACTAGGGGGAGAAAAAGATTGAGGTTGATGACTTTGACTATTGGTTGATGGAGGTTATGTTTTGTACTAAAATTGAATGATTCTTCTCTGGAAATTTTGAGCTCTTTTGGGTGTTTGTAGGAGAAGAAGACTCAAAATTTAAGTTTCAGTAGGGTGGGGTTCATGAAGATCGAGTTACAAAACATCACTATAGACTCCTTAAAATGCCACTATAAAGCTCTAGAATTTTTTTTTTTTTTAAATTTTTAAAACTCGATTTTGAAAAAGTTGAATTTCAAAAGAGGGACATTTCCCTAATTAGTTTGGAAAATTGGACAAAATGTTGGATTTTTTTTTAAAAAAAGGGCAAAGGCCAATTTTGTCTGTTTATGGGGTTTTTCAATCTCACCTTTTGTAAAAATAATAATATATACTTGTATCACAAATAAATTTTTCAAAGAAATTTTTCAAAGAAATTTTTCAAAGAAATTTTTCAAAGATCGTATAAAAATCTATTTCTGAATATTTACTATTTAGAGTCTGTTTGGATATCGGTTATTTGTTGAAAATACTGTAACAAAATAATTTTTAAATATGAATAGTACCGTGTGGGACCCAGCAAAATATATAATCTGTGTTTAAAGTAGAGTTGGCTGACAAGTACACAATTGCTATGGGACCTACCTTTTAAACGCCAAACGCAGACGTGCTGACGGAAACGCTTTCCAAACGGTCACTTAGTCTAACAGTTACATCCAAACTGGTAACTATTTGGTTTTTATATGACTGGTGGATATGTATAGTAGTCATAGACTCATCGGTATAGATTGAGTCCCAAAAAAAATCCATTCACTAGGGGGAGAAAAAGATTGAGGTTGATGACTTTGACTATTGGTTGATGGAGGTTATGTTTTGTACTAAAATTGAATGATTCTTCTCTGGAAATTTTGAGCTCTTTTGGGTGTTTGTAGGAGAAGAAGACTCAAAATTTAAGTTTCAGTAGGGTGGGGTTCATGAAGATCGAGTTACAAAACGTCACTATAGACTCCTTAAAATGCCACTATAAGGCTCTAGAATTTTTTTTTTTTTTTTTTTAATTTTTAAAACTCGATTTTGAAAAAGTTGAATTTCAAAAGAGGGACATTTCCCTAATTAGTTTGGAAAATTGGACAAAATGTTGGATTTTTTTTTTAAAAAAGGGCAAAGGCCAATTTTGTCTGTTTATGGGGTTTTTCAATCTCACCTTTTGTAAAAATAATAATATATACTTGTATCACAAATAAATTTTTCAAAGAAATTTTTCAAAGATCGTATAAAAATCTATTTCTGAATATTTACTATTTAGAGTCTGTTTGGATATCGGTTATTTGTTGAAAATACTGTAACAAAATAATTTTTAAATATGAATAGTACCGTGTGGGACCCAGCAAAATATATAATCTGTGTTTAAAGTAGAGTTGGCTGACAAGTACACAATTGCTATGGGACCTACCTTTTAAACGCCAAACGCAGACGTGCTGACGGAAACGCTTTCCAAACGGTCACTTAGTCTAACAGTTACATCCAAACTGGTAACTATTTGGTTTTTATATGACTGGTGGATATATATAGTAGTCATAGACTCATCGGTATAGATTGAGTCCCAAAAAAAATCCATTCACTAGGGGGAGAAAAAGATTGAGGTTGATGACTTTGACTATTGGTTGATGGAGGTTATGTTTTGTACTAAAATTGAATGATTCTTCTCTGGAAATTTTGAGCTCTTTTGGGTGTTTGTAGGAGAAGAAGACTCAAAATTTAAGTTTCAGTAGGGTGGGGTTCATGAAGATCGAGTTACAAAACGTCACTATAGACTCCTTAAAATGCCACTATAAGGCTCTAGAATTTTTTTTTTTTTTTTAAATTTTTAAAACTCGATTTTGAAAAAGTTGAATTTCAAAAGAGGGACATTTCCCTAATTAGTTTGGAAAATTGGACAAAATGTTGGATTTTTTTTAAAAAAAAGGGCAAAGGCCAATTTTGTCTGTTTATGGGGTTTTTCAATCTCACCTTTTGTAAAAATAATAATATATACTTGTATCACAAATAAATTTTTCAAAGAAATTTTTCAAAGATCGTATAAAAATCTATTTCTGAATATTTACTATCTAGAGTCTGTTTGGATATCGGTTATTTGTTGAAAATACTGTAACAAAATAATTTTTAAATATGAATAGTACCGTGTGGGACCCAGCAAAATATATAATCTGTGTTTAAAGTAGAGTTGGCTGACAAGTACACAATTGCTATGGGACCTACCTTTTAAACGCCAAACGCAGACGTGTTGACGGAAACGCTTTCCAAACGGTCACTTAGTCTAACAGTTACATCCAAACTGGTAACTATTTGGTTTTTATATGACTGGTGGATATATATAGTAGTCATAGACTCATCGGTATAGATTGAGTCCCAAAAAAAATCCATTCACTAGGGGGAGAAAAAGATTGAGGTTGATGACTTTGACTATTGGTTGATGGAGGTTATGTTTTATACTAAAATTGAATGATTCTTCTCTGGAAATTTTGAGCTCTTTTGGGTGTTTGTAGGAGAAGAAGACTCAAAATTTAAGTTTCAGTAGGGTGGGGTTCATGAAGATCGAGTTACAAAACGTCACTATAGACTCCTTAAAATGCCACTATAAGGCTCTAGAATTTTTTTTTTTTTTTTAAATTTTTAAAACTCGATTTTGAAAAAGTTGAATTTCAAAAGAGGGACATTTCCCTAATTAGTTTGGAAAATTGGACAAAATGTTGGATTTTTTTTTTAAAAAAGGGCAAAGGCCAATTTTGTCTGTTTATTGGGTTTTTCAATCTCACCTTTTGTAAAAATAATAATATATACTTGTATCACAAATAAATTTTTCAAAGAAATTTTTAGTTGCTAAAACTACCTTCTTCATCTTTTATTTATTTATTTATTTTTATTTATTTTTTATTTTTTTAATTTGGTTTTGAAAAATCAAACACAAATCAATATGTCAATAACACAAAATATTGAACCCGCTCAATATTAGAAAATCAAGTACTCCAATACTTTTTTTGGCTCGATAAAATAATATTATACCGAGATAACAACATTACACAGTACAACTCAAAATGCAGAAAATAAACCCCACATTAGAAAATAATAAGAATAAGAAAGCTGACTAACATGGCCTCCTCCAACTGTATGCTAGTTGCTACTATTTTGGAGCCGTTTGGTAATGTTTTTGTTTTTTTTGAAAATATATGTGGGTAGTTATGCCAGGAAAATTGGTCCAGTGAATAGTTGTCTAGCTGAGTTGTGGTCCCTTAGAGATGGGCTAATCCTTTGTGTGCAAGCCCAGGTCCAAGCTTTGATTGTGGAGATGGATGCCAAAGCCTTGGTGGATGCATTCTCTAATCAGTCTAAATCTAATGATGTGAATTCTTCATTGATAGAAGATTGCAGACATTTAGCTAGTCAGATTTCCCAAGTAAGTTTTAGACATGTTTACAGAGAAGCAAACATGTGTGCAGATCAGTTGGCGAAGTTAGGAGCGTCCATGGAAAATGATTTTGTTGTATTCTCTTGTCCTCCTGTGTGTATTGTTCCATTTGTTGAAGCTGACTGCCGTGGGCAGTATGTAAACAGGCTTTGTCCTGTATCTGTTTCCCCTGTTTAGTTGTTTATATTTCATCCTTTCCTATAAAAAAAAAAAATATATATATATATATATATATATATGAGTAAAAAAGTATGTAAAAATACGCGTAATATTATTTAAAAACTGAAAAGTGTTACTAAGCCCCAACACAATATAGTATCTCACTTGTGGGCCCACATGTTAATGCAACATATGTCTTGTGTGCCCGGATCATACAAAATTTTCGACACACACACGTATTGGATCATCTCCAAAATCAATATTATAATATGTGGTGATATATCTGTAGGAGACTTTTTTGTTGTCCCTAGACACATCGTGTCTTGTTTCTATTGGACAGTTACTAGTCTAGGCCTCAAGCCTAACTGTTGCAGGGTGAGTTGGGCTTGGCTCTCCTACAGAATGGGCTTATTTTGCTAGAACCATTTTTCGCACAAACAAAACAACCAAAATCCAAAGAAAACGCAGTCAAATAAATGTAAGCCCACACTTATTTATATTATAAATATATACGCATAGGTGCATATGCTTTCTTTTCTCCCAAACGGGTTGGGTCATAAATTTTTCGGCCCAAACTCCCACAGTCTCCCAAATGCTTTTGATTGCAATTAAACTATGATGATGGACTTCTGAAAGACTGAAACCTGAATAATGGGCCTTGACGTTGTTGGCTAATTAAAGAAGCTAAGTAAGCATATATATGGCTAGCCCATTATGTTGCCACGCTTGATGTTTTTTTTTTTTTTTGGGCTTTGAATGATTCCCTTATTTACAGGGGGAAAAAAAACATTCAAGAGTTCTAGGAGCTTACAGAACTTTATTTTCATATGATTATATCACTTTTAATCAAACAAAAGGTTTTGAAAAAATCCCACACAAAAAATGGAAAAACAAAAATTATATAGTGTTAAGCAAATAAGCATGAATCAACAAGGCTTATCCAATGATCCAAATGCACTTTACATATATGCTCTTCCAAAAATACAATCAAGGTTTAACGTATATGTGACCGTAGAGCAATGCTAGGGTTAATATACCTTTTAGAGAGGAAAATATATATTCTCTCATCTGTTTTACTTTATTTATTTTTAAACCTGCCTTCAACATTTTTATGATGTTGATTTCATTGTTAATTTTCCTATTCAATGTTTAAACGATAAAAATCTAGTTTCATCTACAGAATAATTGTTAGATAAATTCAGAATATGGTGATGTGGTGTTTTTCTCTCACATTCATGATTAACTCTCCTAATTAAATTTATGGAAAGGTTCATTATGAATATGAGAGAAAAGACTACCAAGTCATCATATACTCCGAAAATACCTAATAATTTTCCTTTCATCAAGGGCCTTCACATGTATTGGTTTCGAACTTCTCATCTAACAATCATCCAACAATCATTGACTTCCTTAACCTTTTCCTTTTTTGAGAAATAAAAATGAAAAAGGTTAACATCATCTGGCTTACATTTTTCCCCTCCGGGTAAATCAAAAGAAAGTCACATTATCATCAAGCATACGATCATGCCTCTTACAATCTAGTCGAATATCATCTAGCTTTCCTTTCTTGACAATTCAACATCAGTAAGAGAAAACTGATTCACACATGTTTAATCATTATCATATAAAAAACAGGCAAAAATAATTCATTTTAATTTGTTAAACTATATCATAAAATAGCAAAAACTTTCTTTGCACGTGTTTTTATAACTTGACTACAAACACCACACTAATAAAATTGTATAGGTAGTGTCTATTTCACACACCCAATTACATATATCCATACATACAAATACTACATGGCAAAATAAATAGTAAGAAATAGATAAAGTGGAATTGGTGAAAAATAAGTAGCATGTTACACTAGCGTGTGTGTACTTTGTGTGCATTAGTTATTATCTAAATTGTATATGCTTCACATATTCCTTCTCTTTCTCTTTTTCTCCTCCATAATGTCTGTTTGCTTTTTAAGTGAGTGCATGGGAAGTTTTGAGGGAAAACAACTGGCAGATGTATATCTTTTCTCTATGGCTCAGATATAATTAACTACATATCCCTCTTATACAAAGGAAATAGTAATAATTATAAATCAAACACTCATTGTTGCATACACTCCTTTGAAATCATGTTGGAAGTTAAAATTGTAAAATCAAGTTTTCAAAACAAAATTTTACCATTTTAACTGAAATCATATTTTAAAAACATGATTTCAAATGAGTATATATTGAGTGTTTAATAAGATTTAATCTAAAGGAAATGTGCATATATCAACATATATTTCTTCCGTTCATAATATGTGCATCCGTAAGTTATAAACAAATAATAATAATAATAAAAAAACTATAAATTTTATTAAATAAACATTATAAATTAATGTTTCACAACTTTTTTATAAAAAATAATTCAATGTATATTTATTATGTTGTTAAGATTAAACCAATTACGTTTATTGTCATAACAAATTGATTTTTTTTTTTTTTTAAAGTGAAATTTGTAATAAGTTTAGCATTTTCTTATAGAAAAGACTCTCAATACTAATAGTGTCACAAAATTTCGACACATCTTTGTGTTCTTGTGTTGTGGTGAGGCCCCAGTCAAGCACAATCATAATGTTATATGAATAAGATGTAAAGAAAAAAAAAAAAAGTGAATTTTTATGTATCCATATCAAAACTGTCGGCATACTTTCTATTAAAGAATACAATAGATAATTTATATGATGGTAAGGAATATGAACCCATTACTATCTTTAATTTTTCATCTATCAACCATGACTTTTAAATTTTTTTTTTTCTTTTTATACAATATAGAAATTCTACTATAACCTAATTTAATTATATATGCGTGTGAAGCACCTTTGAAGATTTGAACCTTTTCTCCCCATAATCCATAAGCACTTATACATGTGGAGTGACCATTGCACAAAGGATGTGCGGTGGTTTTATCAACCTGGACTTACCACTTGAGTAACCCCTGAAAAATTGTATGAACTAATTACACCCTTAAAGACCTGGTTTAAGTCTTCCTTCCTTGACTAACTCTGCTGCTAACATGGAGGACACTTAAACCCAAACTTTCACGATCATTTCCGACCAATCCTAATGCTATAGACAACTCTATCCCAAACTTTAGACTACATCCACAGACACACCAAAAATATCTTTATTCTCCAATTGGCCTTGCCATCAATTGGTCTCCACGACTTGTCATCATCTAAAAAGCTAGTTTCTTCTTCCCTCTATAAAACCCACCAAGCCAACACGCTCCGTAACTCATTCTTCGCTCAACATCATAACATTACTACAGTCCACATATATACTGATTTTGCTTCTGAAACATAGAGATTTAAAAGAAATGAATAGGTTTAGATTTTACGTGTGGATTGTACTGATTATACTGCTTTTGTCTTTTAGGTCCCAAGCTCGCCCTCTCAATCCAAACATGGAGGGGAACCATGAGATGAGTGGTGGTGATCCGAGGGTTCATGGTGGTGAAGTTGTTGTTCCACTTAAGAGAGGTCCAGTGCCACCTTCAGCCCCTTCTTCATGCACCATTGGTGGCAATCATAAGATGAGCAGTGGAAAATGTCCGGTTGGTGCATAAAACTTGTCTGTTTCACGTCCACAATTTACGTATGGTATGAAAGTTTGTAATAAATGTGAAAAAAAATCAAAGCCCTAAAAATACGTACCTCTCAAAATATTCCCTGTAAATGTTTCTTAAGACTAAACAAGCATGAGCGATCTCTAGTATCTTTCAACTAGCATGAGCTTCAACAATAAAAAAAAAAAGTGAGAATCAAGTTCAACAACAATGGATATAAGTGCTTTGCAAAAGCATATATAGGTGTTAGAAGCTCATTGTTTTCCTAGTATCTTGTAATATTAATAATTTGATAGCAAGGCAGAAAGCAAGTCATTGTGTTCATCTTCAACTTTTGCACTTTTCTTGAAAATATGTGGTTGAGCAAGAACGGTCTAATTTTTTTTATTTTTTAATTTCCATCTTTCGTTAAAAAGATTGAGGTTAAGAGTTAAACCCTAGAACATATGAGTGACAAAACTTACGTTCTTCCAAATATTGACGTGGACTATGTTAAGTTTGACAAAATCAACTAGTAGTAATTATTTGATATCTAAGACTAGGAGCCCACCTATCTTTCTTTGATTTCTGTCATGTTAAGCTTAATTGTAATAAGGTTGCTGATGCTTTGGCAAAAAAAAGCTAAAACTGGTCCGGAGCTTCAGGTTTGGATAGAAGAGTTGCCTGATGTGCTCCTATGGCTCTATTTGATGTCCATTGACTTTGTTAGTTTTGTTTATTAATAAATGCCTGGGCTGTTAGTCTGGTCTAATTTCTCAATAAAAGAAAGAAAGACAAGGAGCCCGTTGTTTTCTTGGTTATTTAATTCGTTATTGGATAACAAGACAGAAAGCAAGTCATCATGTTCATCTTCAACTCTTGTGTTTTCCTTTTTCTTTTTGGTTGCCATCTTTTTTGTTGAAAAGATTGAAGTTAAAGTTAAACCATTGTTATATTATTTGAAGAACATGTGTTGTTCCAAATAGTACTGAAGCTTAATTAAGAGTCACGCGGACTATGATAATAAATTTGACAAAATCAAATTAGTGGTGATTAGGTTAAGAATGGAAGATATTCAGCAAGAAGACCCTTGTTTAAATCCAAAAGATTGGAAAGTTAGCAATCAATTAAGCTGACTCGTACTGTGCTATATATATATGCTACAGTCACAAATTATTTTACAATATTTTTACAAAATGTTAATGTAACAAATCTTTTATTGGTTTTCATTTAAACTCACCATTAATATCACTTTTTTCATTTACCAATAATTACTTACCACATCAGCAGTTTGTATAATTTTTTATAAAATAGTTTGAATTTTTAATATTATTCATATATATATATATATATATATAAGTTTGACAACGATAAACTTTTTTCTTGAGAGATATTAAATTTTCTCTATAAATAACTTTTTATTGGTTTTTATTTAAGCTCATCATTAATATCACTTTTTTCATTTACCAATAATTACTTACCACATCAGTAGTTTGTATAATTTTTTATAAAATAGTTTGAATTTTTAATATTATTCATATATATATATATATATATAAGTTTGACAACAATAAACTTTTTTCTTGAGAGATATTAAATTTTCTCTATAAATAATTATCAAGAAAAAAAAATTCCTTGAGTAAATATACTTATGAAAGATCAACATAATGATGCATATAAGCATAAACTAAGCTCCAAGAAGTTGTCACTTGTCACAATGACCAGCCATCCCAGTGGTGGACAAAGAAAAACCACTTGAAAAAAATTCTACCCTCTCTGGAAAGTGCACTTCTAACATGTTTGGATGAGCTTATTCTAATCTATTTATTTTATTTCTATTTTACATATATAATATTATATATTTATTTGTAAAAATAAACGAAAGGTTGCGTTGAGGTCGATCGGCCAAAAGCTTGGCTTGGCAAGGATTGTCAATAATTTCATTGTATTACAACTTGGCGCGCGCATGGCCTCTAACCAAAGGTGACATTATCTACAAATAAATATTATCTAATGAAAACCTAGATGGTTTTTTAGTCGTAATTTATTTTTCTCATAAAACTTAGAGCAAAAATAATACAATAAAGTTACAGTTATAATAAAAATCTTCTAATTTGTCTTTCACCTTACACTTTGACCCATCACAATATGCAATTTAAATTTTTCTGTTTATGGACCGTGTGTGTAGGCTAGTAAGCAAATTTAGGAGTGTAGTGAAGTTTTGTTGTAATCCTAGAAGGATTCAAACCAATACAATCAATGATAAGAGAAAGTAAACTTTTAGTCCTTAAAGTTTGGGATTGTTTTCATTTTAGCTATTTACATTTCAAAATTTTCGTTTTAAACCTTCATGTTTGATTCTATATTCATATTAGCCGTGCAACCCAATTTCGTTAGTAATTTGATTATCTATAATATGTTTAATTTTCTACCTAGAATGATGAAATTTCTACATTCCTCCATATTTTAGAGCTAAAATTTATGAAATAGTTAAATATAAGGGGACTTAACAACCAAATTACTTACAAAAATGAATAGCATGACCATTATGAAAACATAATCATATATGAACTTTAAAAATGAAAATAGCTCCAAACTTTAAAGAGTAAAAGTGTCCTTTACTATAATCATAATATATAACTGGAAAAAAAAAATAAATAAGAAAGAAGAGATTGACGTATTATATTATATTATGTAATACACTACTGCCTACACTGCAAGTTGGAATGCTGGATGCAATTTGTTAGGTTCTAAATGTTTAGAACAATTGACAAATCGTGAACACAAATTTGTCTAGATATAAATCTTAGAGTCTATAGGTATTATTAGACAATGCTCAAGATGATTCAAATCAAGATTCAAGAACATACAAGCTGCAGGAAGAAGATTTCATAATTTGTCTGATTCGATCGTTCGAAAGATAGGCTCGATCAATTGAAAGTCGTATTTGCAGAATTTTAATTAAGCCCAAATAGCAGTTTAAGCCTATTTAGGATTAGGGTTTCTAATCTACTTCTCCCAATATATAAAGGAAACCCTAAGCACGTTTTTATGTGGCTTTTCAGAGAGAAAAGAGTGTGCCTCTTTTGTATTTAGGGTTTTGTTCCTAAAAAGCTCTCTTATGTCTTCTACCGGTGCTATTCCTTGAAGAACCTCAAGATCTGGTATTGTAGAAGTTGTTGCCTTCTCTAGTCATCAAAGGTACTGATGATCTAAACCTTCAAGGGTGGTCTTGGAGTCACAAACAGGAGAGTTTGTATTGCTAAACTTTTGAGTGGGATTTCAAAGTCACAAACGGGGGTGTTTGTGTTTTGCAAAGGCCAAAGAAAGGAGTCCATGGATTCGGAGCTTGCACGTGGTCGTGTCAGTAAGTTTTACTGGTTGGTAGCAATAAGAAGTCGAGCGTGGGGGCTTGTAAGTCTTATTGTATGAACTTCGATTCTTTCTAGTGGATTTGCTTTTTACCTTGAGGATAGCTAGGTCAAATCCTCCCTAGGTTTTTACCGGTTTGGTTTCCTGGGTGAGCATATCTTATGTTATTTATTTTCCGCTGCTTTGCATGATTTGATCTTTATTATTGTGATAACCTAGACTTGTTTAATTGGACTAAGTAACAACTTGGCTAATTACTTAGGTTAAATCTATTGTTTAAGGGGTCTAAAAACTAACACAATTGAACTATGATGCTGGACCTTTGAAACCAGATTCGAAAAGCAAACATATTACGAAGAAGTCTAGGATCAGCAAACATATGTTAAAGAAAAAAGAGGACCACGGATACTAAGAGAGAAAGAGACAACTATATATGTTAAAGAAATGATCATAGAATATATATGCACTTGGGATGGGATTAGAGAAAATCAGACAAAGAAGGCAAGACAGGTCAAATGGGATCGAAAATTTTTTACCGTCCCTATATGTATCTTTCCTCAATGGATCCTATATAATTATAGAATCTTTGTACTTTGGAAAAGACATATAAGCTTTTGGAAGAATTGGTAATTTAATATGGTATCAAAACAAAAGGTCCTATTTCGATCATTATTTCCTCCACTCTACCTTCTATCTAAATTCCTACATTTTGGGCCTTTCTTATTAAAAAGTAGTATGATTAAATTTACTATATCCCAATAACTTAAACTTATTTACATTTACCATTTTTGGGTCTTGAGTACCTTACTACTACTATATCATTTTCAAAGAAAATGACAAGAATTGGGTTGAATTGAAGGCTTGGCCAGGATTTTCAATAATTTCATTTTGTTATGCACCATAACAAATTACAAGTCCAACTCCAATAAAACCTCTCCAACCAGAGGTCACATATCTACAAAACAATCATATTATCTAATGAAAATCTAGATAGCGTTTTAATTGTAATTGACTTTTACTTCATTAACTTGGAGCAAAACCAATACAATAAAGTTACGATCACAACAATTTCACAATATCTTTCAATTTGTTTTTTGAAGAAAAATTTAGAAATATCACCTCACACTTGGGCCACCATAATATGGTATTAATTTTTTTTTTTTTTCATGAACCATGTGTGGTATAGTAAGCAAATTTAGTGGTGTTGCAAAGTTCTTCTATGGACGCACAGGTTGACAAAACTTATACATTGATTAATTTATGATGGGATTATATCAATTATGGATATATTATTGAAAATTAGTAGAAAATAATATAAAGACCGTTTGCCACATGTCTAAGTTGTGTCAAAGTATGTGGGTAAGTGTAAGGTCTTAGACTCTTTTTTTTTGTTGTGACCTTAGAAGGAAACAAACCAATATAATTAATCATTAGACTAAATGCACTTTTGGCTTTTAAAGTTTAGGATGGTTTCCATTTTAGTCCTTTATGTTTATAATTTTTTTTTTTGGTTTTCATATTGATCAAACATTCCATTACTGTTAGTAAGTTACTTGTCCATAATATGTTATTCTACATACAATGCCGAAATTCCTACATTCCATCGTATTTTAGAGTTAGTATTTCATGGGACAAAATGGGCTTCTGCCCTTTTCGGGCAAATTAATTAGCCCTTTGCCTTTCTTCCCAAACTAAATAGGGAAATACCCCTCTTTTGAAAATCGAGTTTTTGAAAATCGATTTAAGCCCTATAGTGACGTTTATAAAGACCTATAGTGGCGTTTTGTAACTTGATATCCATAAAATCGAGTTATAGGCAAGTTATAAAACGTCACTATAGGTTCTTAAAATGTCACTATAGGTCCTTAAAAACGTCACTATAGAGCTCTAGAATTTTTTTTTTTTAACTCGATTTTGAGAAACTCGATTTTCAAAAGAGGGGCATTTCCCTATTTAGTTTGGGAAGAAGGGCAAAAGACTAATTAATTTGCCCAAAAAGGGCAGAAGCCCATTTTGTTCGTATTTCATGAAATATTTAACTATGAAAGGCAATTAACAGTCAAATTACTAACATAAATAGACGGCATGGCCATTATAAAAACAGTCAAACATGAATTACCAAAATAAAAATATTGATTCAAAATAAAAAATTAGTCCCAAATTCTAAAGACGAAAGTGTACTTTAAAAAAAGGGGGCTGCAATTGTACTCTGAAGATGGACCCTAGAACATATGAGTGACAAAACTTACGTTCTTCCAAATATTGACGTGGACTATGTTAAGTTTGACAAAATCAACTAGTAGTAATTATTTGATATATAAGACTAGGAGCCTACCTATCTTTCTTTGATTTCTGTCATGTTAAGCTTAATTGTAATGAGGTTGCTGATGCTTTGGCAAAAAAAAGCTAAACCTGTTCCAGAGCTTCAGGTTTGGATAGAGGAGTTGCCTGATGATATTGCTCCTCTGGCTCTATTTGATGTCCATTGACTTTGTTGGTTTTGTTTATTAATAAATGCCAGGGCTTTTAGCCTGGTTTCTCAAAAAAAAAAGAAAAAGAAAGACTAGGAGCCCATTGTCTTCTTGGTGGTTATTTAATTCGTTATTTGGTAGCAAGACAGAAAGCAAGTCATCATGTTCATCTTCAACTCTGGTGTTTTCCTTTTTCTTTTTGGTTGCCATCCTTTTTTGTTGAAAAGATTGAAGTTAAAGTTAAACCCTGGTTATATTATTTGAAGAACACGTGTTGTTCCAAATAGTACTGAAGCTTAATTAAGAGTCACGCGGGCTATGATAATAAATTTGAAAAAATCAAATTAGTGGTGATTAGGTTAAGAATGGAAGATATTCAGCAAGGAGACCCTTGTTTAAATCCAAAAGATTGGAAAGTCAGCAATCAATTAAGCTGACTCGGACTGTGCTCTCTCTCTCTCTCTATATATATATATGCTACAGCCACAAACTATTTTACAATATTTTTACAAAATGTTGATGTGACCAACTTTTTATTGGTTTTCATTTAAGCTCACCATTAATACCATTTTTTCATTTACCAATAATTACTCACCACATTAGCAGTTTGTATAATTTTTTATAAAATAATTTGTATCTTTAGCATTATTCATATATATATATATATATATATATATATAAAAGTTTGACAACGATAAACTTTTTTCTTAAGAGATATTAAATTTTCTCTATAAATAATTTTCAAGAAAAAAATTCCTTGAGCAAATATACTTATGAGAGATCAACATATTGATGCATATAAGCATATCCTAAGCTCCAAGAAGTTGTCACTTGTCACAATGACCAGCCATCCCAGTGGTGGACAAAGAAAAACCACTTAAAAAAAATTCTACCCTCTCTGGAAAGTGCACTTCTAATATGTTTGGATGAGCTTATTCTAATCTATTTATTTTATTTCTATTTTACATATATAATATTATATATTTATTTGTAAAAATAAAAACAAAAGGTTGCGTTGAGGTCGATCGGCCAAAAGCTTGGCTTGGCAAGGATTGTCAATAATTTCATTGTATTACAACTTGGCGCGCGCATGGCCTCTAACCAAAGGTGACATTATCTACAAATAAATATTATCTAATGAAAACCTAGATGGTTTTTTAGTCGTAATTTATTTTTCTCATAAAACTTAGAGCAAAAATAATACAATAAAGTTACAGTTATAATAAAAATCTTCTAATTTGTCTTTCACCTTACACTTTGACCCATCACAATATGCAATTAAAATTTTTCTGTTTATGGACCGTGTGTGTAGGCTTGTAAGCAAATTTAGGAGTGTTGTGAAGTTTTGTTGTAATCCTAGAAGGATTCAAACCACTACAATCAAATGAATCAATGATAAGAGAAAGTACACTTTTAGTCCTTAAAGTTTGGGATTGTTTTCATTTTGGCTATTTACATTTCAAAATTTTCATTTTAAACCTTCATGTTTGATTCTATATTCATATTAGCCGTGCAACCCAATTTCATTAGTAATCTAATTATCTATAATATGTTTAATTTTCTATCTAGAATGATGAAATTTCTACATTCCTCCATATTTTAGAGCTAATATTTTATGAAATAGTTAAATATAAGGGCAGTTAACAATCAAATTGCTTACAAAAATGAATAGCATGACCATTATGAAAACATAATCATATATGAACGGTTAAAAATGAAATAGCTCCAAACTTTAAAGAGTAAGAGTTTGTTTGGATACCGTTTATTGTTGAAAATTGAAAACTTATTCTTGAAAACATTGTAACAAAATAATTTTTAAAATATGAATAGTGCCCGTGGGACTTAGTTTTAAAGTTATTGCTGCATTTTTCTGTACTTGCTGGTCCGTAAATAGTGCGTGGGACTTAGGGAAAAAATGCAAAACGCACACGCTTGCCGCTATGCAAACGCACACTATAAAGGTGTCCTTTACTATAATCATAATATATAATAGGAAAAATGGAAAATATAAAAAACAAAATAAGAAAGAAGAGATTGGCATATGATATTATATTATGTAATACACTACTGCCTGCACTGCAAGTTGGAATGCTGGATGCAATTGAACTATGATGCTGGACCTTTGAAACCAGATTCGAAAAGCAAACATATTACTAATTAAGAAGTCTAGGATCAGCAAACATATTTGTTAAAGAAAAAAGAGGACCACGGATACTAAGAGAGAAAGAGACAACTATATATGTTAAAGAAATGATCATAGAATATATATGCGCTTGGGATGGGATAAGAGAAAATCAGACAAAGAAGGCAAGATAGGTCAAATGGGATCGAAAATTATATTTTTTACTGTCCATATTTGTATCTTTCCTCTATGGATCCTATATAATTATAAAATCTTTGTACTTTGGAAAAGACATAATTTTTTGGAAGAATTGGTAATTTAATATGGTATCAGAGCAAAAGGTTCTATTTCGATTATTATCTCCTTCACTCTACCTTCTATTTTAATTCCCACATTTTGGGCCTTTCTTATTAAAAAGTAGTATGATTAAATTTGCTATATCCCAATAACTTAAACTAACTTACATTTATCATTTTTAGGTCCTGAGTACCTTACTACATCTATATCATTTTCTAAGAAAATGATAGGAATTGGGTTGAATTGAAGGCTTGGCCAGGATTTTCAATAATTTCATTTTGTTATGCACCATAACAAATTACAAGTCCAACTCCAATAAAAACCCTTCAACCAGAGGTCACAAATCTACAAAACAATTGTATTATCTAATGAAAATCTAGATAGTGTTTTAATTGTAATTGACTTTTACTTCATTAACTTGGAGCAAAACCAATACAATAAAGCTCCGATCACAACAATTTTACAACATCTTTCAATTTGTTTTTTGAAGAAAAATTTAGAAATATCACCTCGCACTTGGGCCACCACAATATGGTATTTAAATTTCTTTTTTTCATGAACCATGTGTGGTATAGTAAGCAAATTTAGTGGTGTTGCAGAGTTCTTCTATGGACGCACAGGTTGACAAAACTTACATTGATTAATTTATGATGGGATTATGTTATTCCACATACAATAACGAAATTCCTACATTTCATCTTATTTTAGAGTTAGTATTTCATGAAATAGTTAACTATGAAAGGCAATTAACAGTCAAATTACTAACATAAATAGACGGCATGCCATTATAAAAACAGTCAAACATGAATTATCAAAATAAAAGCATTGATTCAAAAAAAAAAAAAAAAAAAAATAGCCCCAAATTCTAAAGACCAAACTGTACTTTTAAAAAAGGGGGCTGCAATTGTACTCTGAAGATGGACCTCTGAAACAAGATTTGAAAAGCAAACCTATTACTGATTTACTGGGATAGTACGTAATGGGCCTTCTCGGTAATTTAAGAAGTTGCAAAAGCATATAGCTAGCCCATTATGTTACCACGCTTGATGATATCTTTTTCCCCGAAACAGTGTGATAACAAGAGTGAGGGCCAAAATGGCCAAACACCACCTTTTTTTGGAAATTTTTAGCAAAAAAATACTGTTTCGAAAATAAATGGCAAAGTATCACTTTTTCCAGAACTCGAGTTTCAAAAACTCGAGTTTCTTCCTCATCAGTTCTGCCACCGTGGCACTGCTGAGTTGGACTTGTATGATAAAAAAAAAATATGTGGTACTCGAGCTTGGTAAACTCGAGTACCATGCAACACAATGCTCGAGTGTACCAAGCTCGAGTACCTTTTATAAATAAAAAAATAAAAAATTTATTTCTACAGTACTCAAGTTTAAGAAACTCGAGTGCTGTGTAAATTTTTTTTTTTTTTTTTTTTAGCATATGGGAATTAGACAAATGTGTGGCAAAAAGTGCATATGATGACGATTAGCTAGACAACGAAATAATGACAAAGAAAATTAGGCCATTTGATTTGACAACTTGGTCACCTAGTAGCAAAGAGAGAGAAAGAGAGTTTTGAATTGCACAACAAAGATTAATTAGTGGGTCACTTGACAGCTTGTTAGTAATATTAATTTCTTATATAGTTTTGATCAAAATTGAAATAGTCATAATTGAAGCATATAAGAACTATAGAAAGGACTTCATCAAAAAAAAAAAATAAAAGAACCATAGAAAGGAAATAAGGACATGTGCTTTCCAAGGAAGAGTTTTTAATCAATATTTTAAGCTGTCTTCATGTCCAGTACATGGAAATTTTATGCGCATGCTAACTACAATATCATATTACCATCATTTTTTTGAGTTAAAAAAAAAATAAAAATAAAGTGACAATCATTTCTTTCATATATATATATATATGTACCATTTTTATTCATTCTATACATCGTATAGTATACTGCTAGTTTATGAGGATAAAATTTACTAATTTAGCAAGGTATTAACTGATCGAGACAATACAAGATTTAAAATGCTATGGTTTGGTGAAACAAACGAATATTACCTATTGGAAAGTCACGTAAATGATGCAGTACATCTTTTGTACTTCACATTTAGTACTACAAAATTATGACATCCTATAAAAATCTTGCAAACCCCATGACCTGCCTTCAAATCGTTCAAACCACTTCACTAGATTTCCACCTTCAAGTGCTTCTGATATCCAAAATTTCTCATTATTTGTGAGTACTATTTCTCATTAAATTCAGGCCATATAGTATGGTGTCCCAAAATCTATTTTTCCCCCTTATAGAAGTCCAGTGCCTATTCAGCCTAAAAAAAAAAAAAAAACAGTGCTCGAGTAATAGTTTTGATTACATTAATGGAGCACTTGTGTCAACTGGAATCAATGTGAGAATATTGCAGGCAAATCTGATTTATAAGGTAACTTCATAGGTCATTACATTTGTTAGTTTCTTGAGCCAGACAAATTAAATCGTATGTATTTTCTCTATATATGAAAGAAATGATTGTCACTTTATTTTTATTTTTTTTTAACTCAAAAAAATGATGGTAATATGATATTGTAGTTAGCATGCGCATAAAATTTCCATGTACTGGACATGAAGACAGCTTAAAATATTGATTAAAAACTCTTCCTTGGAAAGCACATGTCCTTATTTCCTTTCTATGGTTTTTTTTTTTTTTTTTGATGAAGTCCTTTCTATAGTTCTTATATGCTTCAATTATGACTATTTCAATTTTGATCAAAACTATATAAGAAATTAATATTACTAACAAGCTGTCAAGTGACCCACTAATTAATCTTTGTTGTGCAATTCAAAACTCTCTTTCTCTCTCTTTGCTACTAGGTGACCAAGTTGTCAAATCAAATGGCCTAATTTTCTTTGTCATTATTTCGTTGTCTAGCTAATCGTCATCATATGCACTTTTTGCCACACATTTGTCTAATTCCCATATGCTAAAAAAAAAAAAAAAAAAATTTACACAGCACTCGAGTTTCTTAAACTCGAGTACTGTAGGAATAAATTTTTTATTTTTTTATTTATAAAAGGTACTCGAACTTGGTATACTCGAATATTGTGTTGCATGGTACTCGAGTTTACCAAGCTCGAGTACCACATAATTTTTTTTAATCACACAAATCCGACTCAGCAGTGCCACGATGGTAGAACTAATGAGGAACTCGAGTTTCAGAAACTCGAGTTCTGGAAAAAGTGTTACTTTGCCATTTATTTCCGAAACAATGTTTTTTTGCTAAAAATTTCCAAAAAATGTGGTATTTGGCCATTTTGGCCCAAGAGTGAGATTTCCACAAAAAAAAAAAAAAAAAAAAAAAATTGCATAACCAAAAACTTTTTTTTTTTAATTTTTATTTATTTATTATTTTACATAACTACTTTTATCTCAGTCTCTCTCATCACAAGACTTAAAGGAATGGTACCAGCTACTACTTTCATCTCAAGCTCTTTTCATTCACCATTAGACATAGTGGCATGCTTCTTTGACTTTTCAAGAAACGCGTTACTTAATCATTGCTGCACCAAAATATCTTTGACAGTTCTTTGTTAAAGAAAAATTATTTATCCCATAAAAGAGATCCACCTCAAACTTTATATTTGTCATGGCCAAAAACTCGAACCAATTGCTCTGATACCAATTATTGCGTAATAATAAAAACTCTAACATCAATTAATGTGATTTGAGATGAATTTACATGAACAAAAAAAAAAAAAATTCATTCATATTAGTCAAAGATATTTAACTTTAATTTACATAATTTCTATTGAAAGTGTCATGAGGTGTCGAGTAAGTTACAAGATTTTTGATTGGACAATAATATTTAATACTTCAACAATTTAAAAGTAAGGTTGTGTGTGTATTGGTGCATTTATGCCACTAAAGCTTCTTGTAAGTTGTAACACTATATGTGTGTGTGAAGATCGCATAGAAATCTATTGCTGAATATTTTCTATTTAGTCTAATGGCATCACATGGGTGTTACGTCCAAACTGGTAACTATTTGTTTTTTATATGACTGGTGGATATATATATATATATATATATATATAGTAGTCATAGACTCATTGGTATAGATTGAGTCCCAAAAAAAAAAAAAAAAAAAAAAAAAACCATTCACTTAGGGGGGAAAAAGATTGAGGTTGATGACTTTGACTATTGGTTGATGGAAGTTTTGTTTTGGACTAAAATTGAATGATTATTCTCTGGAAATTTTGAGCTCTTTTGGGTGTTTGTAGGAGAAGAAGACTCAAAATTTAAGTTTCGGTAGGGTGGGTGAAGGTTTTTATTTTTTTATTTTATATATAGAAAAAATCATTAGAGTTCTAGGACCTTACAGAGCTTTATTTTTATATGATAAAGTATATCTTTTAATCTCACCAAAAGGATTTGAAAAAATCTCACAATAAAAATTTCCAAAAGAAAAAAAAAAAAAAAAAAGGGAGCTGCCAGGCAGACAGCTGATTAATACTTTGACAAAAAGATTATCCATTTTTTAGTCTCTTTTTTTCTTCCAAATTTTGTTTCAAACTTTTTTGTATTTTTAAGAGATAAATCTATGCCTTCTTATTATGTTGAACTCTTTTTTTAATTGGTAGGTTGATTTAACTTTCCAAATTGATGAGAAATAAAAAATTTATAGTTTATAAATCTACAATTATCTTGTAAAGTTCGTATGATTTCATATAATATAACCATAATAGTCTTTCATTTTTATTTATAAGGGGAAATTTTATAGATGTAAAAAAAAAATTGAAAACAAATTTCACACCTGTTGATGTAGTAGATTATGAGTGATAAATAAAAGAATGATATCAATACCAGGTTTAAATAAGAACTAATAAAAATTTATCAACTTAATTGTTGTGAAAAATAGTATGTAATTTTTATTATTATATATAAATAGCATTCTCATCCATAAGAATCAAGATTTTAATTGAATTTTCCCAATCCCAAAATGGGCTGACTCTTTTTGTTTGGTTTGGAAGCCCAACCTATCTCTTCTATTCCTTCTTGCCCCATGTTGAAGAGGATATGGGCTGGTTCCTTTTTATTTTTCTTCATAAAACTATCATTACTTGCCATCCTGAGAAAAAAAAAAAAAAGGAAGAAGAAGAGTTTTCCTCATCTTTTCTAAAGGGCCAATTAAAATCATATACATGATTCCTTTTTTATGAGGAAGTAATACGGGGAATTCTTCACAAATCTGTCTATATACATTGATTCTCTTTTTTTGGTTTAAACATAGGATAGAATATCCAAATTTTATTCCTAATTCCAATATGCCTAAACTCACTTTCGCACTCACACATCCACCTGTTAATAAGTTTGACTCCTCCAAAAGAAACATTTTTTTTTTTTTACTTTAAAAAAAAAAATTTATTTTACCGATTGCACACTTTGAAAAAAAATTAAAATAAAATTCTCTTTTCTTTTTTATAGTACTTTGGACAAATAATTAAGAACTTCAACAAGACTCTACAGTACCTACATATTTGTTCTTTCCAAAATACATGCTAGGGTTAACATATACCTTTGTAAAGGAAAAACATATATTCCCTCATATCATATGTTTTACTTTTGTTTTATGAATTGCCTTCACACACACATATATTGGGTTTTATCTAAATTCTAGAAGTTTTATCAAACTGAGGCAAAAGTAACATCATGCAAATGTCATGTGCAATAAAATCTGGAGTTTCCTCCATCCACATAACATAGTCATCTACATATCTTGCATATTGAGCTGGGCTATGAATCTGCCTTCAACATATTTATGATGTTGATTTGATTGTTATTCTATTCAGACAGTAAAAATCCAATTTCAACATGGCCCTCTGCTTCCATTGGTTTCCAACTACTGCAGCCTTTTCCTTTTTGGTGAAAACAAAAAGGGTTAACATCATCTAGTTTATATATATATATATATATATATATTATCCCCTTGATGAGATGGCAATTAAGTGATTTCTACTAAAAGTGATAGATTGTAAATTTGAGTATGAAAATTAGCCTTTCCAAACAAAGTTAGGGTTAAAGTTAACAATCATGACTTCTCTCAAACCTCGTAAAACTGGTTGCATTTTTTTTTTTAATTTTTTTTTAAATCAAAAGAAAGTTATCTTAGAATGTAGCATACAATAGCATGACTTTTACAATTTGGTCAAATATGTCATCTCATCTAGCTTTTCTTTTTTTAACAATTCCGCGTCAGTTAGAGATAGAAGATTCACACACACTGTTCACTTTAATTTGTTAATATATATTAGAAAATTATATATGACTTACATATCACTTCTTTTTCTCTTCCCATTAATGTCTATTTATTTTTTAAATTGAGCACATGGAAGGTTTTAAGGCTCTCTCTCTCTCTCTCTCTCTCTCAATTATATCTTCATTCCACCATAATTGGTTTATGGAATTTTAACAATATCTCATGAACATCGAGTGCTATATATTAAAAAAGAAATGTTTATCTTTTCTCTCTATGTCTCTTATATAACTATATATTGCTCTTACATAAAGGGAACATGCATCTATTGATGTATATTTCTTCCAATAATATGTGCATCCTACAATTATATATATATATATATATATATATTATGAAATGTATTATATAAACATTACAAATTGATGTGTCACAAATAATTTTAAAAAACTAATATTTATTTATTATGTTATTAAAATGACACCAATCACATTTATTATCATATCAATTTGTAAATTTTCTTGTAATAAAATTTGTAATAGTTTTAACAGTTTCTTATGAGAAAAGTCTCTTAGCACCAAAAGTTTCATCAATTTTTTCACACTTACCTCTATGTTTTTGTGTGGTGGTGGGTATAGACAACCATTATCTCAAATGTTTCAAAATAGTTTCACTTGAATTGGAAAATAACAAAAATTAATAAAAATATGAACTTTAAACTAAAAATTACTTGACTTCTTATAAAATGGAATCGACTATGTTGTTATAAAACTCAAACTTAACGAGTGCACAAATACCCTTCTTAACATGACCTTTTTTATAACTTGCTAAAATGATAAGTTATGATTGTAAGGAATATAAACTCATCATTATTTAGCTTTTCAATGTTTTCATCTATCAACAACCATGACTTACCACTTAAGTAACTCATAACAGATTGTATGAACTACCACCCTAAAAAACGAGTAGTTCTAAGGCCACACACTATTTCACAACTTTATACCATAATTTTGATGTGACAGATTGTGAATGATTGTTTATCAATTACACATGAACCTACTAGTTTTTCTCTATTGCTCACTGCTGTGACAAATAAGTCGTGGTATTAGATTTTTTTTCTAGTAACAATTGTTTTTAGAGCAATTCTGGTGCCACAACTCGCCTATGTGGCGAGTTGTGGTTGGTGGAGGGGTGTCTCTACATGGACCTACCATCACTCCTCTACCAACCACAAATCGCCATATGGGCGAGTTGTGGTACAAGTTGTGGCACCCAACTTTTTTCATTTTTTTAGTCTTCTTTCCTATACTAGCTCTGCTGACATGGGGGACACTTAACCCTACATGCCCACCTTATTGCCGACCATCTCTAGTGGGTTGGCCAACCCTATCCCATATGTGGCCTACAATCCAACGACACACACAAAATTCTTAATTCACCAATTGGCCCTGTAATTAATTTGGCCCCCATCATCTAAAAGCTAGTTTCTTCAACTCTATAAAACCCACCGAACCAACACGCTTCATTCTTCATTCCTACATTAACATTTCTACAGTCTACGCCACATACTAATATTGCTTTTTAAAGCTTAATTAGAGACATTTAAAAAAAAAAGGGTAGGTTGAGATTTTGGGGGTGGCTTATATTGATCATGTTGCTTTTGTGTTTTAGATTTGAAGCTCACCCTCTTAATCCAAACATGGAGAGGAACCATGAGACGAGTGGTGGTCCGAGCAGTGTTCATGGTGGTGAAGTTGTTCCACTTAATAGAGGTCCCGTTCCACCTTCTGCCCCTTCTTCGTGCACCATTGATGGCAGTAGTGGTGGCCATAAGATGAGTAATGGAAAATGTCTGGTTTGTGCATAAAAGTTTGTTGTTGTTGTTCTATCTGCCCTTGCTTTTGAATAAAAATAAGGCTATTATCATTTCATATTTTTGTGCGTAAAATATTTCACACAATATCCAAATTTTTGTAGTAAATGTTCACATTTTACCCATGATATGAAAATATTTGAATATGAAACAATATGAAGGAGCGTGAATATGAAACAATAAAATAAAAACCCTCAAAATTTTCTCCATAATGTTTTGTCATACTACATGAGCTTGAGCGATCTCTACTTGAGTCTCTTTCAACTAGCTTGAGTTTCAGCAATAAAACAGTGAGAATCAAGTTCAACAACAATGGACATCAAAGTGTTGCAAAGGCATATATATGGTGAGAAAAGCTCATGTTTTCTTATTATATATGTTTTAATTAATATTTTGATAGCAAGGCAGAAAGCAAGTCATTATGTTGATGTTTAACTTTTGTACTTTTTCTTGAACAAATGCCATACGTGGTTAAGCAAGAACGGTCCAAATTGCTCCTTTTCCCATTTTAGTTTCCATATTTTGTTTAAGAAATTGAGGTTCAAGGTAAACCCTTGAACATGTGGGACATAACATAACATAAGTTCCTTCCAATTATATTGAAGCCAACTATGTTAAGTTTGAAAAAAATCAGTTAGTGGTTGATTGATATCTTGGACTAGGAGCTCATTGTTTTCTTGGTATTTTAATTCATAATTGGATAGCAACGCAGAAAGCAATTTTAAATAAGGTCATCTACGTTTGTGCATTCTTGAAAGTACGTGGTTGAGCAACCCATAGACGTACCCTAGGTATGGACTATTTTAGATATCCTAATTTCGATAAAGCCCAGTTAAAGTTTGATGGTTTGATTAGTCCGATTTTGACAGACTCAAGCTCAACTTTCAAAAGGCCTAACTTAAACCAATGTGGACAGCCGAACTTTGTGAAGCCCAATTTTAAATTTGGAGGAACTGCATGTTGCATGTGCTAAGTTGAGAGTTGGAGAAAAATCACACATACCAAAAGGACAAAAGAGATTTTTTTTTTTTTTTTTTTTGAGAAGAGACAAAAGAGAAATTTGGTTGTTAAAAAGAGTAAAAGTGGAGGTCCAATTCCATTAATTTAGGCTTTAGTAGATGTTTAATTGTTAAGCACATTGCAAGCAGTGCAAATGATTTTTTTTTCTTCTTCTTTTTGTTGTTGTCATTGTAGTGGAAATGATTCCTTTATGTAAGATTGTAAGTTGAACTATAGCCTAACTTCAATCCTACCCAAAGAAGCTAGAGACAACAATAATAATATTAAACCAAACCAGTGATACATATATAGTTGCTTATTAAATTAGAACACAGTGCTGGCTATTTTATACCAAGTCTCTAATCATTGAACTACAAATTTGGATAGTGTCTTCGTGTAGTCATATTTAACCATCTCTAAAATTGAGATTATATTATGTGAAAATATATTTCTACTAATAAAAATAATATTAAATGAAACTGATGTTACAAGTGTGAGCGTCATCAATATGATGAAACTGGAATTTCATATTAAGAGGGGTCAAAACATGAAATAACAAATTTTTCCTTTCAAGAATAAGAAATATACTAAGATTCAAATGGAACAATAGATATACATTTCAATGTAATTGCCTATTAAAATGGAACTCGATGTTATTTTGAATTCCAAAAATTGTTTATGGTTGATCATGTTATGAATCCTAAAAAAGTCATCTTTTCATTTTATTGCAAAACTTATTCTCGACAAATTTTGTTGTTGCAAAAGCCAAATACTTTAGTTGATTCTCCCATCATCTCGCTATATAGATATATTATTCTTCTTGCAAAATCAAAGAGCTTGTTAAAAAATCATCTTCCATTTTATTGCAATCTCCCTCTTAAAGTTAAAGTCTATTTTCATTTTAGCCTTTAACAAGGTTTTCTGCCTTTAACAAGATTTTCTATCCAAACTCTACTTTCAATCTACTGATCATAGGATTTTGATAGACTGAGATCTTCAAACTAGCATAGTGAACAAAAACTTCATTCTTCAACCCAAATAATACCCATACCAATTACAAATGCTCATAACCCAAAATTACAACATATATTTGTCGTGGATAGCCGACACTAAAAAAACCTAACACCTAGCTATTCTCATGTGCAGAATTTGGGTTCTACTCCCCTATACACTAGTTTTTTTTTTTTTTTTTTTTTTTTTTTATAAAAAAAATTAGAAAAATTATTAATGTTTATCAAATTTTCAAAAAGAACCATATTTTGAGATTTCCCAAAACATAATAGAAGAATAAGAAAAGGTAACAAAACCACTATTAGCAAGACCTATTCTAATATTGTATTTGAGACTCGGAATTACTTTTCCAATAAAGCTAACAAATAGACAATAATTATTTGAATTATACTTGACTTGACTTAACTACTCAAAAGAAGTGTGTTGCTTATTACTAGTTCCTTGTATAAAAGTACTAAGCTGTATTACCTTTGCCATATTTTATTTATCCAATTATATCATAGAGACATAGACACAGAATTTTTCACCAAATAGATCACCCAGGTCTCATTTGGACCCATTATAACACAAAGAAAAGGCAAGAGGTAAAAAATCTGACTAAAAACTCAATGTCTATAAATTTATTGATATTTTTATGCTCCATATCTCAAAGATTTGTTCCTTTAAAAAGCAAGTGGGAGAGGAAAAATAAAGCAAAAGGGTCAGTCTCATGGAAGTGACATGAGAAAGTCTTCACAAATTTTGTATAAACATTTGATTCCTTTTTTTTGGTTTGACTATGAGAATTATGGAAACTCCATCCCGCGACCCTAATCACTTTAATTGGGTTACAGAAGGTTTTGTGAGTGCTTTTCAAACTTTTTGAGTCAATTTTGACGGATCTGCTTACGCTAGAGGAGAAGCTTTATTTTCTATAGTAATTTCTGCAAATGAATACTTCAACAGGACTCATCCAAATGCACTCTTCTTTACATATGTGCTCTTTCCAAATTACAATCAAGGTTTAACATGCATATATGATACGTGACAATAGAGCAATGCTAGGGTTAACATGCATATATGATATACCTTTCAAAAAAGAAAAAAACATAATAGCTTTCTCTCATCTTTTTTACTTTATTGATCTTTGAATCTGCCTTCACTATGTTAATGAATATGATGTTGATTTCATTGTTATCCAATTCGAACGGTAAAGGTCAAATGTCATCATGGCCCTCCTCTTCTATTGGTTTCCAACTTTACATAGCCGTCCACGGCGGGCTAATAATCATCCAACTATCATTGAGTTCTGTAACTTTTTCATTTTTAATAAAAAAAAGGTTGGTGGGTAAAGCTCAAATTTTAATTTTTGTCTTTTTGGGTGAATCAAAAGAAATTCATATTATGGTCTAGCATACAATCTGATCTGATATCATCTAGCTCTCCTCCTTACAGTCCCACATAAGTTCGAAAAAGTTGTTCCATGCAACCCTCCTTTTAGTTGGTTAATATATGCTATAAAATTACATAAGATTCACACACCCCTTCTTTTTCCCTTGTCCTCCATTAATGTCTGGTTACTACTTTTTAAGTGAGCGCATGGTAGGTTTTGAGGCCCGCCTCGCACTCATCTCACATTTACGCACCTTCCTCTCTTATGAATCTATTATATTTCTTACATCTAGAATATGTATGAAAAAAGAGGATGACGATAAGGATACTAAGAGAGAAAGAGACAACTATATATGTTAAAGAAATGATTATAGAATATATATATATATATATATATAGACATACACATATGCTTGGGATGAGATAAGATGAAATCAGAGAAACAAGGCAAGAAATGTTAAACGGGATGGAAATTTTTTTACCATTCCTATATGTATCTTTCCTCTATGGATCCTATATAATTATAGAATCTTTATACATTGGGAAAGACATGAATTTTTAGGAGAATCGGTAATTTAACATGATATTAGAATAAAAAAGTTCTATATTCAATCATTATTTTCTCCACTCTATCTCTCATTTAAATTCTCACATATTGGGTTTAACCTATTAAACGGTAATACGATTAAATTTATTATATCAAAATAGTTTAAAATTTTGAAAAAATTGATAATTTAACATATATCGATACATATACTATAGCTTACGGGTAATTTGGCATTTATTCAATGTGTTATTGAGGTGGTTATCATTTAAAAAAAAAAAAATGTTAGTAACTTCAGCATTATCCCATATCTACTACATTAGTTAAAAGGATAATCTATGATTGTGAGTATAAACCCATCATTATCTTACTTTTTCATTCATCAAACATGACTTACCACTTGATTAACTTATGAAAAAATTGTAATACATGATCTAGGTGGTGTACATGAACCACCCCAAAGAAATTGGTTGTCTTTTTGCATAGCTCCGTTGATATGGCGGACACTTAAACCCCACACGCCCGCCTCATTTTCGACCATCTCTAGTGCTGTGGCCAACCATGTACCAAACACTACACCGGCACAGACACAAATCTTTATTTTCCAATTGGCCATGCAATTGGTCCCACCTGACGTGGCATGCTACGTGAAATCATCTAAAAGCTAGTTTCTTCACTATAAAACCCACCAAATCAACAAGCCTCATTCCTCGCTCCACGGTCTGCACCTTATAACATTAGTACATTGCTAAAGTCTACGCAGCATATTGATAGTATACCTTTTGAAAGCTAAGAGAGTTTATAGAAATAATGGATAGGTTGAGATTTTTCTTGTGTCATGTACTGATCATATCGTTTTTGTTTTCTATATCCGAAGCTCGCCCTCTTAATCCAAACATGAAGGGGAAGAAAAACCAAACCCTATTGTTCAAAGACCAATATGAGCCCAAAGGAGAGATTAATCCAGGAGGTCGAAGGGTTTATGGTGCAGCAGTTGTTCCACTCAATAAGGGTCCAGTCCCACCTTCAGCCCCTTCTCCATGCACCATTGGTGGCATTGATAACCATAAGATGAGTGGTATTGGAAAATGTCCTGTTGGTGCATGAAACATTTAACCTTGTTGCTGTTGCTGTTGCTATCTTGAACAACTCTCTGCCCAATGCTTTTGTTAAAAACCCATGAAAGTGTTCCCTATAGTATTCCAATACCTAGTTCTTATTTTCGTATGAAAGTCCTCTAGTATAATCTATTTCACAACTTGTTAAGACAATAAACATGGCGTGATCAAGATTATTAACACATAGATCTATTGATCACTTTATCATGTATTAATTATGCTAGAATACGTCAATCGTGATGAAAAATTTTATGTTTCTAAAATTATGTATGTTTTCGCTAGTTTCAGCAATGAAACGATATGAGCTTGAATGATATTTAGTAGATGGTAAATAACTTTTATACACATGGTACACACACTTGTTTTTATCTAAAATTGTGACTTTTATAGAGAAAAATCTTATATGACTAATGTCGCACAGTGGGACCCACATGTTGGTGAAACATTAGTTTTCATGAGACCGTTTCAAGAGATATTTTCTCCTCTAATAGATAGAAAATAATTTTTATACTTGTGTGTGTACAGTGTATATATATTTATATAAATATATACCGTGGGACCTGCATGTTAGTGAAACATTAGTCTCATGAGACCGTCTCAAGAGTTACTTTCTCCTTTAATAGATGAAAAATAATTTTTATACATACTTTTATACAGTGTATAGGTAATAGTATATGTGTAATAATCATTACTTTTAATACATAGTTCCTTTAATCTTTTTCAACCAGCATGAGCTCTAGCAGTAAAACAGTGAGAATATCAGGTTCAACAACAATTGACAGCTTTGGTGACTGCTTCCTTGACATTGGATAATTAAAAAAAGAGTTGCAAAAGTCATTTATTTTTTAATTAATGATTTGATAGCACAGCAGAAAGCAAGGCATTATGCTCATTTTCAACTTTTGTTTGTTCTTTTCACCCAAATAATAATAATAATAATAATAATAATAATTGTGTGTTGTTGAAAGAGTACAAGGTTGAGCAAGAACCGTCTTTTTTTCTTCTTCTTATTGTTCTTTCTCCATTTTGGTTTCTATCTTTCGTTAAAAACATTGAAGTTAAAGTTAACTCGTAGTGGTTAATTGATATCTAGGAACTCACTGTTTTCTTGCTATTTTAATTAGTAATTTGACAGCAACGCAGAATGCCATTTTTATTTTATTTTAATATGCGGTTATGAGCAAGAACGGCCTTTTCTTTTTCTATTTCGTTAAAATGATTGAAGTTAAAATTTAACCCTAGTTATATTATTTGGAGAACATATGAAGACAAAACATAGTTCTTCCAAATTAATAGTCTAAAGCTTAAGAAAGACGCGGAATATTCTAAGTTTTTGACAAAATCAACTAGTGGTGATTAGGTTAATCATGCATGTGCCCATTTTGTTCACTTTAGAAACTTAAGAATGGAAGATAGATCCGAAAGATTGAAAACTATGACTGTGTAAGTTTGAGTAAATATAGGAATGCAACTGCGCAAGATCAACATATTGAATATTGATGCATGTCCGACAGCAATGGCCAGCCACTCCACTGGTCGACAAAATAAAATTATAATTTAATAAAAGTGATGTTTAAAAAAAGTTCTATATTCTTTTCTCGATGAATGAACAATTTTATATCAAAGAAATTACAACAGAAGTCATTATCTATAGAAAGACTTCAAAATCTCGCTGGAACAGCCGGCATCAACACAAAGACTAGTGTCACACAGCAGAATATTAAAGTTGCACTTTAGATAAAATTAAACTCACCCAAACGAATGCTAAGAAACATGTAGGCGGTAATTTGCCTCCAATATGCACAGTTGTTCAAACTTTGAAGTATGGTTCTTGGGTTAATGCAATCATCAATCCTGAAGTACTAAAGGACTATAGGAATGTTTGATGTGAAATTTAAAAATTTTTCAATTAAGACCATAATTCAATGCTAATTTTCAGTGTCCATTATAACATCTAAACTAGAGTCAAAATTAGCAATTTAGTGTGTAACTATTCATCTTAATCCAGAAGAGCATTTGTAATGTATATCTTAGGCTCTTTTTGTTTCGATAGAAATTAGTTTTTGAAAAATGCTTTATGGATTTGTCGGTGTTTAGTTTAGGGTGATTGAAATTGTTAGTCATCTTGAAAATAATTTTTTATTGACCATTGATGAGTCAAAAATTTACGATCGTCGTTAAGATGATACCGTCATTAACCAAGAGACGATGTCAGACATTTACACTCATTGATGACAACACGTAATGGATGGAGCAACGGTTACAAAATGAGCTGTGAACTTCAGACAAATATTTTGTAACGCATTAGCCGTTGAACATAAATACAGCAATTCATTGCCAATTGATTAAGCACTTAACTATAAAATAATTTTTGATTGACCATTGATGAGTCAAAAATTTACGATCGTCATTAAGATGATACTGTCATTACGATCGTTGAACATAATTCTTGAAAATAATTTTTGATTGACCATTGATGAGTCAAAAATTTATGATCGTCATTAAGATGATACCGTCATTAACCAAGAGACAATGTCAGGCATTTATTACACTTATTGATGACAACACGTAATGGATGGAGCAACGGTCACAGAATGAGCTGTGAACTTCAGACAAAGATTTTGTAACGCACTAGCCGTTGAACATAAATACAGCAATTCATTGCCCATTGATTAAGCACTTAACTATAAAAGAGAAGGTAACAGAAGTTAAAGAGACACACAAATGCTCTACCAAAATCACTCTCCAGTCTATTTCTCTTTATTATCTTTCTTCCTTACTAATTTAAGCATCGGAGGCGGTTTGGCTAATGCCACACCGGCGTATTACTCTTCCACCCAGTTCATTTTGCAGGTTTTCCTCCAGCAAAGACGACCCCAATCATAGCTTCGTCCATCCGTTACGATGAAGAGTTCAACTGCTGATTTTTTGCATCATCTACCATAAAATAGAAGAACTTTGGATGTAAAATGATTTACGCTTTTATTTGAAATCGTAACGTTTTATTCCTCACCAAAAACTCATTAGCCCAACTTTATCCCTACCCCCAATTGTCAACCGCCCAACTACTACCCCACTAACACTGTTGATCTTCGGCCACGATCATTATTTATTTAGTTATTTACTCATCTAAACTTCTCATTTTATTATTATTATTATATATGCATTGAGAGATGAGAAAATGTGAAAAACTAGTAGAAAATATATTTTTCTTAACATTCTCAAGAATGAAACTTAATTCTCAAAAGTCTTGTTTAAAACATTTTCTTAAACACAATCAAACACTTTTAAAATTTTAATTAAAAAAATATTTGCCATCAAAACAAATATAACCTATAACCTATTTTTATGAAATTGACCATCCACTTTTTACTTTTACTCTTTTTCACAACCGTTTATCTTTTGACTTTTTTTTTTGGGGGGGGGGGGGGGGGGGGTTGTGGGGGTGGGGGGAGGAATTTGCAGTTGCGCGTGATTTTCTTCACTTAGCTGCACATGCAACTTCCGGTTTTTAAAAATTTGGAACTGGGCCCGGCGGCGGCAAGTTTGTTTGTCCACATTTCTTTAAATTGGGCCTTATCAAATTTGAACTTGCGCATGTTAAAATTTGACCATTCAATCCATCAAAATTTAATTGGTCATATCGAAATTAGGATATCCAAATCTAGGCATTTGTGAGATTAGTATTAATATTCACGCCCATAATCGTATAATTCAACTAGTTGATAGTATTTTTTGGTATTTCTATTGAAGATATCTAGAGTTTAAATTATCATTTCCCAACTATACATATAGTATTCATTGTGTAAAAAGAAAAAAAAAAAACAATTTGTTAAATTTAAACCCCCTCCAAAAAGGAGAGAGACTTAATTGTAGCTATCCATCATAAATTATAAAGGTATTTATAATGTGATATATTTCAAAATTTTAAATTAACACTCTAACTCAAGAATAGTTTATGATAACATGATATCCACCCACCATTTTAATTAGTGTTCAAATTAGTGATACCCATTGTAAATAATCTCATAGTTTAGTGTGTACATTGCAGCACCCTCATAATCTAGTAGATGTTTAATTTTGAAGCCTATTGTAAGTAATGAAGTCAGCAAGCCGGCCATCAATGTAGTGAAAATGATTCCTTTAATTTGACAAAGACTCGTTTTATATTAAGCTTATTAAGGAACCAGTGTCCTAATCTTTTAGACTTATACGGACCCATAAGAGAGGACCCAAGTGGAGATCAATGATTCAATGTAGTGAAAATGATTCCTTTTGACAAATTTTTTTACAAAATTTTTTACAAACTACTGATATAGTAAGTGGTTATTAGTAAATAAAAAAATGATATTAGTTGTGGATCTAGATAAAAATCAGTAAGAAGTTGGTCATAAAAATATTTTGTAAAATATTGTAAAATAGTTTGTGTCTGTAATATTACTTATAAATATATATTGAATTCAATCCAACAAAGGAAAATTCCAAAAACATCAATGTTTGTTTGATGAAACTTCATTCAAGTTTATCATAAACCATTTCTAGGTCAAATTTCATGGCCATGCTGCTGAGTTTACTTTTTAAAGTAGTTATGGAATGGATTATTTCTTAAAGCGACATGGTGTTGTCATGGCTTTTCACCAAGGATGAAACTCACTTGAAGGGGTGGATCAAATCACTAAGGTACGTACAGTCTAAGTCTATTTACAAAAAAATTGGTGATGGTCTTGTATAAGGTGTTGCATAACCTGGCCGGTCTGAATTGGTTAACTATTTCTGGTCTACCGACTTTCAGGATGAGGTACAAAAGAGTGGAATTCATTTCCTTTGGGACTTTTTTTCTAGCTAAAGACCTTTAGGACAAGGTTGTATATTGTCCTAAAATTTTTGGAAGAAGATTGGGTGGAAACCATCAAGTCCAATGGCTTTATAAGGCTTAAAAAATATAATTGCTTTCTCGAGTCCTCGACTTCTGCTTTGGTTAGGGCTGCTTGAATGGAAGTTACTATATCAGAGGCTAAACAAGGGAAAGAAAGTGGTCGGGGAGGGTGTAGGAGGCAATGTTCTAATTCTGAGGTCTAGAGGTTGACAAAGTGATTATGCACCAGGTCGTTAATCTAGAGGTAAATGTAACCCTAGTACCACATGTTGGTCCTTAATGTGGATGGTAGTCCTATTAGGATGGTTATTATAAAATACAAGCAGAGCCTATAGAGAGAAAATTGTACGTGTCCAACTGAATGTCCATGGGTATTTATAGGCAAGTATATACCTCTTAGGAAATACACATATCTGTTACAAACAAATATACTTAGTATAAGATTCATACCCTTACCCAAGTTCCATTTTGTTATTGATTCTCTATATGAAAACTATCTTATGAAGCAATACCATCTATCAAGTGGAATTTTTGTGTATGTGAGAGTTTACCATATTATGGTCACAACCACGCATTATCACCACACAAACTATCCTATTTTAAGCACCGAGTCTTATTTTGTTTTCTACCAGGGGTGAAAGAAACCATGAAAGAAATTGGTATTAATATCTCCTAAAATAATCCATTATTCTGTTCTAATTTTAAGAGCCCAAAATTCTTCCTCACTAAAATTAAATGTTTTTATTTATTTATTTATTGATTTGAAAGATTTCTTATTTTGAGTAAAGCCAGAGATTTATTGGTTTCAAAGAATTTATAAGTAATAAATTCTTGATAGTGCTTCCAAATGACGACTGTATGGCTATAGACTTTAGACTTCCTTGTCTAGCTTATATACAGTCTTGTTCTTGTCTCATATCACTAGCTTTTCACTATTTTCTTTTTTTTAACAAGTCAACATTAGTTAGAATGCAGGAGCTCCTTAAGGGTAAAAGAAAGTCATAATTAATTTGTTAATATTATCAATAAATTACAAATAATAACCATAATATGATGGTTTATATTGTAAAATGACGATTTATAATATCAGTAAACTACAAATAATAATTATATATCATATAAATTTATTTACAAACTTATACAATTTAATTTCAAGTCTATATAAATATATTCTTAAACAAGTATATATGTAAAAATATAGTATTATATATAATTAAATCAAGCCCTTGTATTTATGAAATTATTCACGAATACATTATCATGTTTGACCCTGGCACGTTTAATAATTGAACCGAAACTTAGGATTAAGCGTGGCTTCTTTGCTAAACAAACGGGCAAAAAGAAACTTTTTTTTCAAACCAGCCTTGAACTATTCATAAAAAAAAAACTTTGTTCATTTACAATCCTACAATTTACCTCTTCAACAAATTAAAAAATATACATAGATTTACTCTTAAGAATTACCACTCCCACTCCCTCTATGTAAAAGAGCAACCAACTGGCTATACATGCCTTCACTGTAGACTGTAGTAGTTGGCCAGCCTTCCTTCTTTGTTTCTAGTAACTGCCAAATTCTATTCATTTCACAAAAGAGAGATTCAGTGACAGTAAAGAAAATCTAACAAAGCGTATGTGGTTATGTGACGAGTTTAGATGGATAGGGACTATACTTACCGTTTTTTGTCTTTTTTTTTTTTTCTTCCTCTAGATCGAAGTTTTGGATCTGATTGTATTTAAATAAAATCAATATACTGCTTTGAGATTATCAATATATATATATCATTTTTGTTTGGACTTATGTTTTATAGTGAAGATTATATTTTTTGATAAATAGTGGAGATCTTATAATCTTATACCTATATTAATCTTAAGCCAAAAGAGAGTTTATTTATTTATTTATTTATTTTTTATTAGTAACAACAAACAACATCGCTGCAAAATAATTGTCAAAGATAAAAAATAAAAAATAAAAAGTTGGAAATGCTGTGGTAAGCTACTGAAACCAACCGAGTCCTTTTGATCCGATAAACACAAAAATTAAAGGTCCAACTCTTAACAATGAAGCTACTGAAACCATAGTTTCCAAGAACTTGCTTTTCACAAATCTTATCTGCTATGCTCCACGTATAATTCACGTCTTTAATATAAACCAAACGCGGATAATTCACGCCTGTAAATATATTTAACAAATTCCTCGCTGTTTCATACGCTACTTCGTCGTTTTAAGGTTACCTCTATATAAACACTCAGATATTCGCCCTTCTTTTTGTCACAAATTCTCATTCTTGATATTCTCTCTCTCTCTCTCTCTCAAACAAAGTTTCAAGGTTAAAGTTGGCAAGGTGAGCTTAAAATCTCTGCTGCTTTGTGTATATTTAATTATTTTCTTTAAATGTTTTTGCTTACATGCACTGTGAATTTTGCTTAAATGTCTTTACCTATTGATGTCCAGGTTAGTTCTTCTTAATTACAGAGAAAAATGTATAGGTCTCAGCCACATCTTCAATGGTTGTCCCTCATCTTCTTGGTTGTGATGCTCCCTCATCTTCTTGGTTTCACTGTTCAAAAGTGAGTTTCTTCTATACCCTTTTTCTTTTTTCTTTTCTTATTTTTATATGAATGAGAGATTTTTGTTAAAACATGGGACCAAAATACAAGAACTCCAAACTCAACAACTACAACATAAAAACCCAAGTCCTAAAACAAAAGAAACAAGCTCATCAGTGCTATGGAACTATAATTTACATCAGCTACAAACAAAGTTCCTTTGAAGTCCGATGTGATATATGTTGCCTAGGCTAGTGACTAGTCTGCAATGGAGTATATTTGAAATTTTGCATCTTAAAAATTCTTATCCATTACTGAAGCATAACTCCAAATTCTTCTCATAAAGAAGCATGATAAAAGATATGTTCAACTTTATTAATTTTGGTTTCAATATAACCAATATAGCTAGATATTAGATATGCCATATACCCAAAAAGTTCATCTAAAAGATTCCTTTGTTTTTTTTTTTTCTTGGTTCTAATAAGATATGAATCTCAAATATACTTTAATTTCACCTCCCTTGCATTTGGCCTTCTCTATCTTTCCTCTCCGTGCATATCTCTTTAGGGTTTTCATTTTTTTTTTTTTTGTGGTTTAATTCTGATTATGGTTATGGCGGGGTAGTGTCTGTTTGGATTATGGGAAAACATAAAGCAAAGTAGGGTTTTGGGTTTTATGCGGTTTTGGGTTTGAGATTTGATGAAAAATATGAACAAATTGCAATCTGGGTTGTCCGTACAATTCTCTCTAGATGCTTTTATATTTGAAGAAAATTGCTTTTATAGTGCAATATTGGCTTTTACTGTCTTCTTGGATCGATGATGGGAAAATGTGGGAAAGGAAGATGGAAAGTGGAGAAACGAAATGTGGGTTTAGATTAAAGTTGTAGGTTTTAGGTTTTATGCTATTTTGGTATCTAGAATGTGAAGGAAGATGAGTTTTCAGCTATCTAAACATGTATTTAATTGTTTTTTAAATTTTGAAAATATTGTTCTTTAAAAAAATATTTTAACTTTATAGTACTAAGTTCATTTTTTAGATCCTTTGGCCGGTGGGAATATATGGGTAATGGTAAAGAGAAATAAATATTTAGGGATAAATTAATGGATAATGAAATTTTAATTGCTTTAATGGAGTTTTTTTTATTAAAAAAAGTACTTAAAACAAATAGTTTTTCTCAGCTTCGTGTTTTTAGATATTTTTTTCTACTTCTTCTTCTTGTACAATATGAATTATATCATAATTTCATATATATGTATCCTCTTTGGGTGAATTCTTGTTGTTGTTGTCCTTCAATTCCCGTTTGAGAGTTTCTTTTTCCTTTTCTCTTTTTTTTTTTTTTTTTTTTTGGTTAAATAATTTTCGAAGATTGCATATATGTCGTGTAGTGTGTGATATATATGTGGGAAATATCAAATTTTTATTCTATCAAAACAAAAAAAAAAAAAAAATATATATATATATATATATATATTTATATATATTTTTTTTACAATGTGATTAGGGGCAAGTATTGATCGGAAAGAAAAAAAAAAAATTCATGAAACAAAGTCAATTTCATCTTTGGTTTTCCACTCTCTTTAAATTTTAATTGAATTATTTGATGTAGCTAATAAAATATACAGTAAAATTCTATTTTAGTTTGCTATTTTTTGTATACATATTCCAACAAACTTTCTATTTGAGGTGTGCTTCATCCAAATGTTACATTTGTTTTAGTAGATCTGAAGCTCGACCTCTGAATCCAAACATGGGGGTGGAGGGAAGAAAGAATCCATCATCATTTTCATCATTGGTCAAAGACCAATACGTAGCCAATAAAGGAGAGAATTCAAGAGGTCCACCAGTTTTGTATTCCCCTCCTTCCCATATCGGAAACCATAAGATGAGTGCAGGTCCGAGGGTTCATGGTGGTGATCAATATGTTCCACTTGATAAAGGTCCAGTCCCACCTTCAGCCCCTAATCCTATCTCCCATGATGGAATTGGCAACCCCTGATTTATATGGGTAGTGGTGAAAAATTTCCTGTTGGTGCATGAAAAAAAGAACCAAGCTATAAACATTTATTTCATTATTGCCTGTAAATATTGTTTCGTTTCAAGCTCTTGTAAAAACAGATGTTATATATTCTTTTGCTAGCTTCAGCAGTAAAACTACATGAGCTTATGCGATATTTAGTACTTAGTTAATTTCTTTAGTCTCTTTCAATTTCAACCGTGGCTTGCTTGGACGCCATAGCTAGCTAACCAGACCACTCTGCAAGCCACGGTAATTGGTTATGCTAGCATGGCTTGCTGGCAAGACGCCATGATCGCCAAGCACATTGCAGCACACCTTGACACCTATTGGCAGCGACCCAAGGCTAGCTTTTCATGCACCAATCAAGCCATGAACTATCGTTAATTTTCTTAGTATACATTTCTAATTATTAATAATTTGATAATAAGGCAGAAATCAATTCAGTTTTTTCATCTTCCAAAATATTACGAAAGGTTAAGAGTGACGCATACGGGGCTAATAAGTTTGACAAAATCCACTAGAGTGAT
Organism: Quercus robur; assembly: GCF_932294415.1. Classification (NCBI taxonomy): domain Eukaryota; kingdom Viridiplantae; phylum Streptophyta; class Magnoliopsida; order Fagales; family Fagaceae; genus Quercus; species Quercus robur. Next base: position 4,493,161 of record NC_065536.1, read on the forward strand.
TAAACTAATCACGTCGATCGGTGCCTAAGTACTTCACTTTAGGAAGTTAAGAAATGGAAAACTCATATCCATTAATAAATCTGACTCGGACATGTGCTAAGTTTGACAACTCTGATTGTAACCTAATCCTTCCTGAGAGATCTTAATTTTTGCCCATAAACATTAAGTAATAGGTTTGGAAGATCATAATAATACCGTTGTCACTTGTCACAATGGGTAGCCATACCAGTGGTGGAAAAACCACTTGAAATTACTCCTGAACATCAAAATCCAAATGTGTATATGCATAAAAATCCAAAAAAGTTTCCTTCAAAAAAAAAAAAAAAAAACACTTTTACACCTTTTTTTTTTTTAATTTTTTTTTATTTTCTGGGAATTGCACCTCTAAATATGCATTTGGATGAACTTATTTTCTTTAGTTTATTGTGCAAAAGAAGAGTTTAAGATTTGAAGTTAAAGTTAAAACATATTTCCTAAAAAAAAAAAAAAGGTTAAAACATACTTTCTTTCAAATACTGAAGCTAGCTTAAGAATGATAAGTTTGATCATATTGACTAATGATAATTAGGTTATTGTGCTTGTGCCCAAGCTGTTCACTAATTAGAAGTTTAAGAATGGACAATATTTAGCCAGAGGCCTCATTTGAATATGAAGGATTAAAAACTCATCCATTGATAAATTTGACTCGAACATGTGCCTAGTTTGACAAAGACATGTAACCTAGTGCTTCTTGACCAGAGATCTAAGATTTTGGCAATAAACAAGTAATAAGATTTGGAAGATCATAATGATGCATGCTCTAATATTAAAATTATTTATTTCAATACCCTATATTGAATTATTAACTAAAATTAAATTAGATAAATTATGAGAGGAAAATTTTAATTTATTACAGTATTCAATATAAATAGATAGGTCAATAGAAACAGAGAGTGTTTTTTTAACTTGATTGAATTCTACATGCTCAATCCCCTTGTGTGGTACTTTTGTATGATTTTGGACTCTCCGTTGATCCAATGCTTTTTAATTATGATAAATTGCAAAATACACCTCTGAAGTTTGGAGTTGCTTGAATTTTACACCCTGATGTTTGAAAAAATAGATTTTACATCCCGAAGTTTAGTTTTGTTAGCAAAACCTCACCCTAAACTAGTAATAATTTATCAACTTAATTGTTGTAAAAAATATTATGTAATTTTTAAAATATAAATAGCATTCTCATTTATAAGAATCAAGATTTTAATTGAGTTTTCCTAATCCCAAAATGGGCTGACTCTTTTTGTTTGGTTTGGGAGCCCAAACCTATCTATTCTATTCCTTCTTGCCCCATGTTGAAGAGGATAATCGGCTGGTTCCTTTTTTATTTTTCTTCATAAAATTATCATTACTTACCAGTTACCACCCGAGAAAAAAAAAAGAGTTTTCCTAATCTTTTTTAAAGGACCAATTAAAATCATATATATATATATTGATTCCTTTTTTTCATGAGGAAGTGATACGAGGAATTCTTCACAAATCTGTCTTTATACATTGATTCCCTTTTTTGGGTTTAAACATGAGATAGAATATCCAAAATTTATTCCTTGATTCTAATTTGCCAAAACTCACTTTCGCACTTGCACATCCACCATATTAATACGTTTGACCCAAAAAAAAAAAAAAAACATTTTTTTACTTCTAAAATTTATTTTACCGATTGTGCACTTTGAAAAAATATATATTTTTTTCTTTTTTATTGTAATTTGAGCAAATAATTAAGAACTTCAACAAGACTCTACAGTACCTACATATATGTTCTTTCCAAATTACATGCTAGGGTTAACATCTATCTTTTGAAAAGGAAAAACATGTATTCCCTCGTATCATATGTTTTACTTTTGTTTTATGGATTGCCTTCACTCCACACCACCCCCCCCCCCCCCCAATACACACGGATATATATATATATATATATATCCTTTTCAATTTTGATGAAAACAAAAAGGTTAAGTAATTTCTACTAAAAGTGATAGATTGTGAATTTGAGTATGAGAATTAGCTTTTCCAAACAAAGTTAGGGTTAGAGTTAACTATCATGACTTCTCTCAAACCTTCTAAAACATATATATATATATATATATATATATTCCCCTTGATGAGATGGCAATTAAGTGATTTCTACTAAAAGTGACAGATTGTGAATTTGAGTTTGATAATTAGCCTTTCCAAACAAAGTTAGGGTTAAAGTTAACTATCACGACTTCTCTTGAACCTTGTAAAACTGGATACAATTTTTTTTAAAAAAAAAAAAAAATCAAAAGAAAGTTATCTAAGAATGTAACATACAATCACATGACTTTTAAAATTTGGTCAAATATGTCATCTCATCTAGCTTTCCTCTTTTTAACAATTCCACATCAGTTAGAGATAGAAGATTCGCACACTGTTCACTTTAATTTTTAATATATATTAGAAAATTATATATGATTGACATATCACTTCCTTTTCTCTTCCCATTAATGTCTGCTTATTTTTTAAATTGAGCACATGGAAGGTTTTGAGGGAGCCTGCAGCTCTCTCTCTCTCTCTCTCTCTCAATTATATCTTCATTTCACAATAATCGGTTAATAGAATTTCCAAGATATTTCATGAATGTCAAGTGCTATATGTTAAAAAAGAAATGTGTATCTTTTCTCTCTATGTCTCTTATATAACTATATATTGCTCTTACGTAAAGGGAACATGCATCTGTTGACATATATTTCTTGCAATATATACTTATAGATAAATATATAATGCTAAAAATACATATTATGAATTGTATTATATAAACATTACAAATTCATGTGTCACAAATTATTTTAAAAAATTAATATTTATATATTATGTTATTAAAACAACACCAATCACGTTTATTATCATATCATTTTGTAAATTTTCTTGTAATAAAATTTGTAATATTTTTAACAATTTCTTATGAGAAAAGTCTCTTAGCACCAAAAGTTTCACCAATTTTTTCACACTTACCTCTATGTTTTTGTGTTGTGGTGGGTATAGACAACCATTATCTCAAATGTTTCAAAATCGTCTCACTTGCATTGGAAAATAACAAAAATTAATAAAAATATGAACTTTAGACTGAAAATTACTTGACTTCTTATAAAATGGAATCAACTTTGTTATAAAACTCAAACTTAACAAGTGCACAAATACACTTTTTAGCAGGACCATTTTTACAGCTAACTAAAAGGATATGTTATGATTGTAAGGAATATAAACTCATCATTATTTAGCTTTTCAATGTTTTCATCTATCAATAATATTCATGACTTTCCACTTGAGTAACTCAAAAGATTGTATGAACTACTACTCTATAAGAAGAGTAGTTCTAAGACTACACACTATTTCACAACTTTATACCATAGCTTTGATGTAGTAGATTGTGAGTGATTGTCTATCACTTACACATAGATCCACCAGTTTTTCTCTATCACTCACACAGCCACATCACACTTGTGACAAATAGTTCGTGGTATTAGATTTTTTCCAGTAACAATTGTTTTTAGTCTTCTTTCCTAGACTAGCTTTGCTAACATGAGGGACACTTAACCCCACATGCCCATCTTATTGTCGACCATCTCTAATGGGTTGGCCAACCCTATCCCATATGTGGCCTACAGTCCAACCACACACACAAAATTCTTAATTCACCAATTGGCCCTGCCATCACTTTGGCCCCATCATCTAAAACTAGTTTCTTCAACTCTAGAAAACCCACCAAACCAACACGCTTCATTCTTCACTCCTACATTAACACTTCTACAGTCTACGCCACATACTGATATTGCTTTAGAAAGCTTAGAGACATTTAGGGCCTGTTTGGATAGGCTGTTCATAAAGGTGCGTTTTTAAAACGAGCGTTTTTAAAACGTGCGTTTTGAAAACATCATTTTAAAAACCACAGATAAGCGTTTGGTAAAAATGTGAAAATATGCGTTTTTTATTTTTAAAACTACATTAAGCATTTGGATAAGCTGTTTTAAAAATGGCTGTTTGGAGTGTAAATTCCAAAAAAGGACTTAACTATTTTGTTAAGGTTATTTTGTCATTTTTCTTTTAATTAAGGAAGTTGCTAGAAGTAAAAGAAAGAGAAGAAGTTCATGAGGTAGCATCAGGGAAATGAGAAGAAGCAGCAGCTTGATTGATCTGCAACGACAGGTGATTTTTTTTTTCAAAGATTCACAAAAGCCTCAACTGCTTCTTCGATTTTTATTCTTCTTCAAAGACCTTCAATTTCTTAGAAATCCAGTTTCCAAAATTCGGTATTCGCTTCAGTATTGCCGGAATGACTCCGGTACGGCCGGTATTTAAACCGGAACGAATTATTAGCGTTCCTGTACCGGCCAAGGTTCCGGTACGGTATACATGGGGGAAGGGATAAAGCTGGTATTTCTTATGGTATTGGCGATATTTTTATTTTCTGAAGAAAAAAATAGCGGTTAGTCCATCTGCGTCTCTGAAAAGGCAAACCTTTGCAGTGTTTTGTAAACGTGAAAAATCTGGATTTTGAAAACGCAAACGTGCTGATTTTGTGGAGCCAAACGATTTGGCAAATCACGTTTTGTCTAAAACGCGCGTTAAGGTTCTGTGAACAGCCTATCCAAACGGGCTCTTAAAAAAAAAAAGAAAAAAGAAAAAAAGATAGGTTGAGATTTTGGGTGTGGCTTATATTGATCATGTTGCTTTTGTGTTGTAGATTTGAAGCTCGCCTTTTTAATCCAAACATGGAGAGGAACCATGAGATGAGTGGTTGTCCGAGCAGGGGTTCATGGTGGTGAATTTGTTCAACTTAATAGAGGCCCCGTTCCACCTTCTGCCCCTTCTTCGTGCACCATTGATGGCAGTAGTGGTGGCCATAAGATTAGTGGAAAATGTCCGGTTGGTGCATAAAAGTCTGTTGTCGTTATTCTATCTTCCCTTGCTCTTGAATAAAATAAGGCTAATTATCGTTTTGTATTCTTAGACGTAAAATATTTCACACAATATTCACAATTTAGAATTAAATGTTCACATTTTATACATGATGTGAAAAAATTGTGAATATGAAACAATATGCACAAGAGCGTGAATATGAAACAATAAAATAAAATAAAAAATAAAAACCCTCAAAATGTTCTCCTGAATGTTTTGTTATACTACATGAGCTTGAGCGATCTCTACTTGAGTCTCTTTCAACTAGCATGAGCTTCAGCAATAAAACAGTGACAATTAAGTTCAACAACAATAGACACCAAAGCGTTGCAAAGGCATGAATATGGTGTGAAAAGCTCTTGTTTTCTTAGAATATTTTACTTAATAATTTGATAGCAAGGCAAAAAGCAAGTCATTATGTTGATGCATATACTTTTTTCTTGAACATTTGTCATATGTGGTTAAGTAAGAATGGTCTAAATTGTTCTTTTTCCCATTTTAATTTCCATATTTTGTTTAAGAGATTGAAGTTAAAGTTAACCCTTGAACATGGTATTTGGTTGATTGATATTTTGGACTAGGAGCTCATCGTATTCTTGGTATTTTAATTCATAATTGGAGAGTAGCGCAGAAAGCAATGTGATATGATCATCATCAACGTTTGTGCTTTCTTGAAAGTACGTGGTTGAGCAACCCATACACGTACAGTACAGTGAATACTCACAAACTCCTAGGTATGGACTATTTTAGATATCCTATTTCGATAAGGCCAATTAAAGTTTGATGGTTTGATTCAGATTTTGACAGACTGAAGCTCAACTTTGATAAGGCCTAACCTAAACTAATGTGGACAGCCGAACTTTTCCAGGCCCAATTCTAAATTTGCATGTCGCATGTGCTAAGTTGAGAGGTGGAGAAAAATCACACACCCTGAGGCACAACTAAAAATCCAAATACCAAAAGGACAAAAGAGAAATTTGGTTGTTAAAAAGAGTAAAAGTGGAGGTCCAATTCCATTAATTTAGGCTTTAGTAGATGTTTAATTGTTAAGCACATTGCAAGTAGTACAAATTATTTTTTCTTTCTTCTTTTTGCTGTTGTCATTGTATTGCAAATGATTCCCTTATGTAAATTGTAAGTTGAACTATAGCCTAACTTCAATCCTACCCAAAGAAGTTAGAGACAACAATAATAATATTAAATCAAACCAGTTATACATATATAGTTGCTTACTAAATTTGAACACAGTGCTGGCTATTTTGAACCAAGACTCTAACCATTGAACTACAAATTTGGATAGTGTCTTCATGTAGTCGTATTTTATCATCTCTAAAATTGAGATTATATTATGTGAAAATATATTTCTAGAGATAAAAATAATATTAAACGAAATTGATGTTACAAATGTGAGCGTCATCAATATGATGAAATTGGAATTTCATATAAAGAGGGGTCAAAGCATGAAATAACAAAATTTTCCTTTCAAGAATAAGAAATATACTAAGATTCAAATGGAACAATAAATATACATTTCAATCTAATTGCCTATTAAAATGGAACTCAATGTTAAATTGAATCCCGAAAATTATTTAAGGTTGATCGTGTTATGAATTCTAAAAAAATCATCTTTTCATTTTATTGTGAAACTTATTCTCGACAAATTTTGTGGTTGCAAAAGCCAAATACTTTAGTTGAGTCTCCCATTATCTCAGAATATAGATATATTATTCTTCTTGCAAAATCAAAGAGCTTGTTAAAAATTATCTTCCATTTTATTGCAATCTCCCTCTTAAAGTTAAAATCTATTTTCATTTTAGCCTTTAACAAGGTTTTCTGCCTTCAACAAGATTTTCTATCCAAACTCTAGTTTCAATCTACTGATCATAGGATTTCGATAGACTGAGATCTTCAGACTAGCATAGTGAACAAAAACTTCATTCTTCAACCAAAATAATACCCATACCAATTACAAATGCTCATAACCCAAAATTACAACATATATTTGTCGTGGATAGCCGACACTAAAAAACCCTAACACCTAGCTATTCTCATGTGCAGAATTTGGGTTCAACTCACCTTAATTTATACATAGTTCTCTTTTTAAAAAATTAGAAAAATTATTAATGTTTATCAAATTTTCAAAAAGAACCATATTTTGAGATTTTCCAAAACATAATAGAAGAATTAAAAAAAGGTAACAAAACACCTATTAGCAAGACCTATTCTAATATTGTATTTTGAGACTCGGAATTACTTTTCCAATAAATGCTAACAAATAGACGTTAATTATTTGAATTATACTTGACTTAACTACTCAAAAGAAGTGTGTTGCTTATTACTAGTTCCTTATATAAAAGCACTAAGCTGTATTACCTTTGCCATATTTTATTTATCCAATTATGTCATAGAGACATAGACACAGAATTTTTCACCAAATAGATCACCCAGATCTCATTTGGACCCATTATAACACAAAGAAAAGGCAATGTAAAAAATCTGACTAAAACTCAATGTCTATAAACTTATTGTTATTTTTATGCTCCATATCTCAAAGATTTATTCCTTTAAAAAGCAAGTGGGAGAGGAAAAATGAAGCAAAAGGGTCACAGTCTCATGGAAGTGACATGAGGAAATCTTCACAAATTTTGTTATACATTGATTCCTTTTTTTTGGTTTGAATATGAGAATTATCGAAACTCCATCCCGCGACCCTAATCACTTTAATTGGGTTACAGTCTTACGGGTTTTGTGAGTGCTTTTCAAACTTTTTGAGTCTATTTTGACGGATCTGCTCACGCTAGAGGAGAAGCTTTATTTTCTATGGTAATTTCAGCAAATGAATACTTCAACAGGACTCATCCAAATGCACTCTTCTCTACATATATGATATGCTCTTTCCAAACTATAATCAAGGTTTACCATGCATATATGGTACGTGACAATAGAGCAATGCTAGGGTTAACATCCATATATGATATACCTTTCAAAAAAGAAAAAAACATCATAGCTTTCTCTCATCTTTTTTACTTTATTGATCTTCGAATCTGCCTTCACTATGTTAATGAATATGATGTTGATTTCATTGTTATCGAATTCGAACGGTAAAGGTCTAATTAATGTCATCATGGCCCTCCTCTTCTATTGGTTTCCAACTTTACATAGCCGACCACGGCGGGCTAATAATCATCCAACTATCATTGAGGCCTGTAACTTTTTCATTTTTAATAAATAAAGGTTGGTGGGTAAAGCTCAATTTTTATTTTTTATTTTTGTTTTTGGGTAAATCAAAAGAAAGTCATATTATGGTCTTGCATGCAATCTGATCTGATATCATCTAGCTTTCCTCCTTACAGTCCCACATAAGTTAGAAAAAGCTATTCCATGTAACCCTCCTTTAAATTTGATAATATATGCTATAAAATTATATAAGATTCACACACCCGTTCTTTTTCTCTTTTGTCCTCCATTAATGTCTGGTTACTACTTATTAAGTGAGCGCATGGGAGGTTTTGAGGCCCACCTCGCACTCATCTCTTACTTAGAAATATTTCTCTCATGAATTCATTATATTTCTTACATCTAGAATATGTATGAATAAAGAGGATGACGATAAGGATACTAAGAGAGAAAGAGACAACTATATATATATGCTTAGGATGGGATAAAATGAAATCAAACAAACAAGGCAAGCCAAATCAAATGGGATGGAAAATTTTTTACCATCCCTACATGTATCTTTCCTCTATGGATCCTATATAATTATAGAATCTTTGTACTTTGGAAAAAACATATAAAGTTTTGGAAAAATCGGTAATTTAACATAGAATTAAGGCAAGAAATCCTATGTTTAATCATTATCTCCTTCACTCTACCTTCTATTTAAAATCTTACATGTTAAACCTTACCTTAAAATGTAATATGATTAAATTTACTATATCCTAATAACTTAAACTTTTGGAAGAATCGATAATTTAACATATATTGATATAAATATTACAGGTAATTCGACATTTATTTACTGTGTTATTGAAGTGGTTATCAATAAAAAAAATGTTAATAACATTAGCATTATCCCATTTTAACTGCATTAGTTAAAAGGATAATCTATGATTGTGAGGAGTATAAACTCATCATTATCTTACTTTTTCATCCATCAAACATGACTTACCACTTGATTAACTTATGAAAAAATTGTACTACATGATCTAGGCGGTGTACTTTTTCATGCATCAACCATCCCAAAGAAAATGGGTTTAGTCTTTTTACATGTTCTAGCTCCGTTGATATGGCGGACACTTAAACCCCACACGCCCGCCTCATTTTCGAATATCTCTAGTGCTGTGGCCAACCATGTCCCAAACAATACACCGACACACGCACAAATCTTTATTTTCCAATTGGCCATGTAATTGGTCCCACCTGACATGGCATGCTACGTGCATCATCTAAAAGCTAGTTTCTTCACTATATAACCCACGAAATCAACAAGCTTCATTCCTCGCTCCACAGTCTGCACCTTATAACATTAGCATATTGATAATACACCTTTTGAAAGCTAAGAGAGTTTATAGAAATAATGGCTAGGTTGAGATTTTTCTTGTGTCTTGTACTGATCATATCGGTTTTGTTTTCTAGATCCGAAGCTCGCCCTCTTAATCCAAATATGAAGGGGAAGAAGAACCAAACCCTATTGTTCAAAGACCAATATGAACCCAAAGGAGAGATTAATCCAGGAGGTCCAAGGGTTCATGGTGCAGCAGTTGTTCCACTCAATAAAGGTCCAGTCCCACCTTCGGCCCCTTCTCCATGCACCATTGGTGGCATTGATAACCATAAGATGAGTGGTATTGGAAAATGTCCTGTTGATGCATGAAACATTTAACCTTGTTGCTGTTGCTATCTTGAACAACTCTCTACCCAATGCTTTTGATAAAAACCCATGAAAGTGTTCCCTATAGTATTCCAATAACTAGTTTTTATTTTAGTATGAAAGTCCTCTAATATAATCTTTTTCACAACTTGTTAAGACAATAAATGTGGCGTGATCAAGATTATTAACACATGGATTTATCACTTTATCATGGACTAATTATGCTAGAACACGTTAATCGTGATGAAAATTTTTATGTTTCTAAAATTATGTATGTTTTTGCTAGCTTCAGCAATGAAACTCTATGAGCTTGAATGATATTTAGTAAATGGGAAATAACTTTTATATACATGGTGCACACATGCATGTTTTTATCTAAAATTGTGACTTTAACAGAGAAAAATCTTGTATAAGACAGTTTCAGGAGACTAATATTTCACCGTGAGATTCATATGTTAATGAGACATTAATTTTTATGAGACTGTCTCTAGAGATGTTTTCTCCTTTAATAGATGAAAAATAATTTTAAGACATGCGTTTATATGGTGTATATGTAATTAGATGTGAGTGTAATAAGCGTTACTTTTAATACATAGTTCCTTTGATCTTTTTCAACTAGCACGAGCTCCGGCAGTAAAACAGTGAGAATATCAGATTCAACAACAATTGACTTTGGTGACTGCTCTCTTTGGCATTGGATAATTAAAAAAGAGTTGCAAAAGCCATATATATTTTATTTAATGATTTGATAGCACAGCAGAAAGCAAGTCATTACGTTCATTTTCAACTTTTGTATGTTCTTTTCACCCAAAATAATAATAATAATAATAATAATAATTATTGTGTGTTGTAGAAAAAGTACAAGGTTGAGCAAGAACCGTCTTTTTTTTTCTTCTTCTTATTCTTCTTTTTTCCATTTTGGTTTCTATCTTTCGTTAAAAACATTGATGTTAAAGTTAACCCATTGTTATATTTGGAGAACATATGGGGACAAAACATACGTTCTTTCAATTACTGATGCTTAAAATTGACGTAGACTATGTTAAGTTTGACAAATCAACTAGTGGTTAATTAATACCTAGGAACTCACTGTTTTCTTGCTATTTTAATTAGTAATTTGACAGCAACGCAGAAAGCAATTCACTAAGGTCATCTTCAACTGTTGTGCTTTTTTTTTATTATTATTTTTTTTAATATGTGGTTATGAGCAAGGACGGCCTTTTTCTTTTTCCATTTTGTTAAAAAGATTGAAGTTAAAATTTAACCCTAGTTATATTATTCGGAGAACATATGAAGACAAAACATAGTTCTTCCAAATTAATAGTCTAAAGCTCAAGAAAGACGCGGAATATTCTAAGTTTTTGACAAAATCAACTAGTGGTGATTAGGTTAATCATGCATGTGCCCATTTTGTTCACTTTAGAAACTTAAGAATGGAAGATAGATCCGAAAGATTGAAAACTCTGACTGTGTAAGTTTGAGAGATCTTAATTTTTCCCTACAAATATTAAGTAAATATAGGAATGCAAGTACGCAAGATCAACATATTGAATATTGATGCATGTCCGATAGCAATGGCCACTTGGCCAGCCACTCCACTGGTGGACAAAATAAAATTCTAATCTAATAAAAGTGATGTTTAAAAAAAGTTCTATATTCTTTTCTCGATGAATGAACAAATTTATATCAAAGAAATTACTACAGCAAGTCATTATCTATAGAAAGACTTCAAAATCTTGCTGGAACAGCCGGCATCAACACAAAGACTAGTGTCACACAGCAGGATATTGAAGTTGTACTTTAGATTAAATTAAACTCACCCAAACGAATGCTAAGAAACATGTAGGCGGTAATTTGCCTCCAATATGCATAGTTGTTCAAACTATGAAGTATGGTTCTTGGGTTAATGCAATCATCAATCCTGAAGTACTATAGGAATTATGTGAAATTTCAAAAATTTTCAATAACACCATAATTCAATGCTAATTTTCAGGGTCCATTATAACATCTAAACTAGAGTCAAAATTAGCAATTTAGTGTGTAACTATTCATCTTAAATTGTTTGTCAACTTGGATATAATTTCTGATTTACCGTAAAATAGAAGCACTAATCTAAGCGTAAAGTAATTTTACTCCTCACCAAAAACTCATTAGCCCAACTTCTATCCCTAACCCCAATTGTCAAAAGCCCAACTATTACCCCCACTAACATTAATGTTGATCTTCGGCCACTGCCATCACTGCGGGTCATTATTTATTTATTTTGTCATCTAAACTTTTCATTTTTATTATTATTATGATTATATATGCGTTGAGAGATGAGAAATAGTGGAAAACTAGTAGAAAACATATTTTCCTTAACATTTTCAAGAGTGCAACTTAATTCTCAAAAGTATTGTTCAAAACATTTTCTTAAACACAATCAAACACTTTTAGAATTTTAATTTAAAAAACAAAGAATTTCCATCAAAACAAATAAAACCTAAAACCTATTTTTATGAAATTCACTATCCACTTTTTACTTTTACTCTTTTTCACAACCGTTTATCTTTGGTAATTTTTTTTTTTGGGTTTTACAGTTACGCGTGATTTTCTTCACCGCTCAACTTAGCTGCACATGCAACTTCCAGTTCTTACAAATTTGGAATTGGGCCCGGCGGCGGCAAATTTGTCTGTCCATATTTCTTTAAATTGGGCCTTATCAAATTTGAACTCGGTCATGTTAAAATTTGACTAATTCAAACCATCAAAATTAAATTGGTCATATAGAAATTAGGATATCCAAATCTAGGCATTTGTGAGATTAGTATTGATTAATATTCACGCCCATAATCTTATAATTCAACTAGTTGATAGTACCTTTTAGTATTTTTATAAAAAAACATTTAGAGTTTAAATCATCATTCTCTAGTTATATATAGTATTCATTGTGTAAAAAAATAAACAATTTGTTAAATTTAAACCCTCCTCCAAAAAGGAGAGAGAGTTAATTATAGCTATCCATCATAAATTATAAGGGTATTTATAACGTGATATATTTCAAAATTTTAAATTAACACTCTAACCCAAGAATAGTTGACCATAACATAATATGCACCCACCATTTTAATTAGAGTTCAAATTAGTGATACCCATTGTAAATAATCTCATAGTTTAGTGTGTACATTGCAGCACCCTCATAATCTAGTAGATGTTTAATTGTTAAGCCTATTGTAAGTCATGAAGTCAGCAAGCCGGCCATCAATGTAGTGAAAATGATTCCTTTTGAAAAAGACTTGTTTTATATTAAGCTTATTAAGGAACCAGTGTCCTAATCTTTTAGACTTATACGGACCCATAAGAGAGGACCCAAGTGGAGATCCACAAATGATCACTTATCTAAGTTAAACTAATTAAACCAACGTTACATAGTTGCCTTCTAGATTTTGAGCACAATGTCTAGCTCACATCATTTCCAAAATTGAGATTATATTAGTCATTGCATCATGGGCCATTCCCGAACTCTTTATAGAGAGTGTTTGGGAAAAGGCAAAAGGAAAAGATATTTTACTAATTTTTTTTTTTAAAAAATAATCTGACTTTTAGCCTTTCTGAAAATAATATTATCTAATAAAAACCTAGAATATTTTCTTTTAATCGTAATTGACTTATATATTAAATTAGAGAAAAACCAATATAATTAATTATAATAAAAATAAAAAATAAAAAATAAAAAACAGATTGATATATGATAAATTTTATTATGTAATACCCTACTGACTTACTGCAGGTTTTTGGAATGTTGGATGCTATTGAACGAAGGTGCTGGACGTTTGAACCAAATTTGAAAAGCAAACTTATTAGGCAATGATTAATAGGCCTTGATATTGGGTCATTAAACAAGTTGCAAAAGCATATGGCTAGCCCACTATACTGCCAAGCTTTATGATTCTCATTTCTCTTACCAGTACAATAACCAGAGTCAGAATGAATGACTGTTAGGAATTAGGATAAAGCTTATGAGAGCTTATCAGTTAATCATTTTACTTTTTTGTTTTAGAAACATTAATTAACTAATTAAAATGCATTAATATGATGCATTCGAAAGGTGGCATAATATAACTTTGAAATATCTTATAGACAAAAATGAACTCTCACAGTATATAGAATGTACCAGAATGAAGTAAATCATAAATGGAACTTTTCATTTTTCTTATAACAATTAACAAGTACGACAGAACAATATTTTGAATGATTCCCTCATGTATAGAAAAAATCATTAAGAAGTTTATTTTCAGTCAGCCCGGCATCGGATCACTGCTCTTTCCAAATTACAATCAATGTTTAACGTATGTGTGACAGTAGAGCAGTGCTATGGTTACAACAATATTTTGTAAGAATGTTATAAAATAGTTTGTGCCTATAGTATTACTGATATTTATACAATGAATTCAATCCAACAAAGGAAAATTTGAAAAACATCAATGTTTGTCTGATGAAACTCCATTTGAGTTTATTATAAACCATTTCTAGGTCAAATTTCATGGCTGCTAAGTTTACTTTTTAAAGTAGTTATGGAATGGATTATTTCTTAAACCGACATGGTGTTGTCACGGCTTTTCACCAAGGATGAAACTCACTTGAAGGGGTGGATCAAATCACTAAGGTACGTACAGTCTAAGTCTATTCACAAAAAAATTGGTGATGGTCTTGTACAAGGTGTTGCATAACCCGGCTGGTCTAAATTGGTTAGCTATTTCTGGTCTACCCACTTTCGGGATGAGGTACAAAAGGGTGGAATTCAGTTCCTTTGGGACTTTTTTTCTGACTAAAGACCTTTAGGACAAGGTTGTATATTGTCCTAAAATTTTTGGAAGAAGATTGGGTGGAAACCATCAAGTCCAATGGCTTTATAAGGCTTAAAAAATATAATTGCTTTCTCGACTTCTGCTTTGGTTAGCGCTGCTTGGATGGAAGTTATTATATCAGAGGCTAAACAAGGGAAATAAAGTGGTCGGGGAGGGTGTAGGAGGCAATGTTCAAATTCTGAGGTTTAGAGGTTGACAAAGTGATTATGAACCAGGTCTTTAATCTCGAGGTAAATGTAACCCTAGTACCACATGTTGGTCCTTAATGTGGATGGTAGTCCTATTAGGATGGTGATTATTAAATACAAGCGGAGCCTGTAGAGAGAAAATTGTATGTGTCCAACTGAATGTCCAAGGGTATTTATAGGCAAGTATATAACTCTTTGGAAATACACATCTGTTACAAACAAATATACTTAGTATAAGATTCATACCCTTACCCAAGTTCCATTTTGTTTTTTAATTCTCTATAGGAAAACTATCGTATGAAGCAACACCATCTATCAGATGAGATTTTTATGTATGTGAGAGTTTACCATATTATGGTCACAACCACGCATTAAAACCACACAAACTATCCTATTTTAAGCACCAAGCCTTATTTTGTTTTCTATCAGGGGTGAAAGAAACCATGAAAGAAATTGGTATTAATATCTCCTAAAATAATCCATTATTCCGTTATAGTTTTAAGAGCCCAAGATTCTTCCTCACTAAAATAAATTTTTTTTTATTTTATTTTTTATTTTATTTTTTTTTTTTATTGATTTGAAAGATTTCTTTTGAGTAAAGCCAGAGATTTATTGTTTTCAAAGAATTTATAACTAATAAATTCTTGATAGTGCTTCCAAATGACGGCTGTATGGTTATAGACTTCTTTGTCTAGCTTATATACAATCTTGTTCTTGTCTCATATCACTAGCCTTTCACTCTTTTCTTATTTCTTTTTTTTAACAATTCAACATTAGTTAGAATGCAGGTGCTCCTTAAGGGTCAAAGAAAGTCATAATTAATTTGTTAATATTATCATTAAAATGACGGTTTATAATATCAGCAAATTATAAATAGTAATTTTATATCATATAAACTTATTTACAAGTTTATACAATTCAATTTCAAACCTATATAAATATATTCTTAAACAAGTGTGTATATATATAGTATTATATATAATTAAATCAAGCCCTCGTGTTCATGAAATTAGTCAAGAATATATTATTATGTTTGATCTTGATGCATTTAATAATTAAACCGAAACTTAAGCTTAAGCGTGGCTTCTTTACTAAACAAATGGACAAAAAAAAACCTTTTTTTTTTCAAACCAACCTCGAACTATTCATAAAAAAACATTGTCCATTTACAATCCTACAATTTACCGTTTTTTGTTTTTTGCTTTTTTTCTTCTTCTAGATCGAAGTTTTGGATCTGATTTTATTTAAATAAAATTAATATACTGCTTTGAGATTATCAATATATATATAATTTTTGTTTGAACTTATGTTTTATAGTGAAGATTATATTTTTTGATAAATAGTGGAGATCTTATAATCTTATACCTATATTAATCTTAAGCCAAAAGAGAATTTTTTATTTTTTATTAGTAACAACAAACAATATCGCTGCAAAATAATTGTCAAAGATAAAAATAAAAAATAAAAATAAAAGTTGGAAATGCTGTGGTAAGCTACTGAAACCAACAGAGTCTTTTTGATCCGATAAACACAAAAATTAAAGGTCCAACTCTTAACAATGAAGCTACTGACACCATAGTTTCCAAGAACTTGCTTTTCACAAATCTTATCTGCTATGCTCCACGGATAATTCACGTCTAGATATATAAACCAAACGCGGATAATTCACGTCTGTATATATATTTAACAAACTTCCTCATTGTTTCATACGCAACTTCGTCGTTTTACGGTTACCACTATATAAACACTCAGATATTCGCCCTTCTTTTTGTCACAAATTCTCATTCTTGATATTCTCTCTCTCTCTCTCTCTCTCTCTCAAGCAAAGTTTCAAGGTTAAAGTTGGCAAGGTGAGCTTAAAATCTCTGCTGCTTTGTGAATTTTTATTATTTCCTTTAAATGTTTTTTCTTACATGCATGCACTGTGAATTTTGCTTAAATGTCTTTACCTATTGATGTCCAGGTTAGTTCTTCTTAATTACGTACGGAGAAAAATGTATAGGTCTCAATCACATCTTCAATGGTTATTGTCCCTCATCTTCTTGGTTGTGATTCTCCCTCATCTTCTTGGTTTCACTGTTCAAAAGTGAGTTTCTTCTATACCCTTTCTCTGTTTTCTTTTCTTATTTTTATATGAATGAGAGATATTTGTTAAAACATGGGACCAAAATACAAGAACTCCAAACTCAACAACTATATTTTTATCTGAAGCATAACTCCACAATCTTGTTTCAAATTCTTCTCATAAAGAAGCATGATAAAAGATATGTTCATCTTTTTTAATTTGGATTTCAATATAACCAATATAGCTAGATATTAGATATGCCATATACCCTAAAAGTTCATCCAAAAGATTCCTTTGTTTTTTTTTTTAATGTTTTTTGTCTTGGTTCTAATAGGATATGAATCTCAAATATACTTTAATTTCACCTCCCTTGCATTTGGCCTTCTCTCTCTTGCCTCTCCGTGCAGATCTCTTTAGGGTTTTCTTCTTCTTTTTTTTTTTTTTTTGGTTTAATTCTGATTATGGTTATGGCGGGGTATTGTCTGTTTGGATTATGGGAAAACGTAAAGCAAAGTAGGGTTTTTGGTTATATGCGGTTTTGGGTTTGAGATTTGATGAAAATATGAACAAATTGCAATCTGGGTTGTCCGTAGAATTCTCTCTAGATGCTTTTATATTTGAAGAAAATTGCTTTTATAGTGCAATATTGGCTTTTACTGTCTTTTTGGATCGATGATGGGAATATGTGGGAAAAGAAGATGGAGAGTGGAGAAAGGAAATGTAGGTTTAGATTAAAGTTGTAGGTTTTTAGGTTTTATGCTATTTTGGTATCTAGAATGTGAAGGAAGATGAGTTTTCATTCAGCTATCTAAACATGTATTTAATTGTTTTTTAAATTTTGAGAATATTGTTCTTTAAAAAAAATATTTTAACTTTATAGTACTAAGTTCATTTTTTAGATCCTTTGGCCGGTGGGAAAATATGGGTAAAGGTAAAGAGAATTAAATATTTAGGGATAAATTAATGGATAATGAAATTTTAATTGCTTTAATGGAGTTTTTTTTATTAACAAAAGTTTTTAAAACAGATAGTTTTTTCAGCTTCTTTTATTTAGATATTTTTTTCTACTTCTTCTTCTTGTTCAATATGAATTATATCATAATTTCATATATATATATATGTATATATGTATCCTCTTTGGGTGAATTCTACAGCCGTGTGGATCCATTTTGAGGGGGAAAAATACATGCATCCAACCTAAGATATATCTTGTTGCTGTTGTCCTTCAATTCCTATTAGAGAGTTTCTTTTTACTTTTTATTTTTTTGGTTAAATAATTTTCGAAGATTGCATATATGTCGTGTAGTGTGTGATATGTGGGAAATATCAACTTTTTATTCTATCAAAACAATATATATTTACGGTGTGATTAGGGGCAAGTATTGATCGGAAAGAATATGAATTCATTGTTACCATCATTTTTTCATCAGTACCAGTTTACATATTCAAAAATTCATGAAACAAAGTCAATTTCATCTTTGGTTTTCCTCTCTATTTAAATTTTAATGGAATTATTTGATGTAGCTAATAAAATATACAGTAAAATTCTATTTTAGTTGACTATTTTTTGTATACACACTCCAACAAACTTTCTATTTGAGGTGTGCTTCATCCTAATGTTAAATTTGTTTTTGTAGATCTGAAGCTCGACCTCTGAATCCAAACATGGAGGTGGAGGGTAGAAAGAATCCATCATCATTTTCATCATTGGTCAAAGACCAACACGTAGCCAATAAAGGAGAGAATTCAAGAGGTCCACCAGTTTTGTATTCCCCTCCTTCCCACATCGGAAACCATAAGATGAGCGCAGGGCCGAGGGTTCATGATGGTGATCAATATGTTCCACTTGATAAAGGTCCAGTCCCACCTTCAGCCCCTAATCCAATCTCCCATGATGCAATTCGCAACCCCTGATTTATATGAGTAGTGGTGAAAAATTTCCTGTTGGTGCATGAAAAAAAGAACCAAGCTATAAACATTTATTTCATTATTGCCTGTAAATATTGTTTCGTTTCAAGCTCTTGGAAAAACAGATGTTATATATTCTTTTGCTAGCTTCAGATGAGCTTATGCGATACTTAGTTAATTTCTTTAGTCTCTTTCAATTTCAACCGTGGCTTGCTAGGACGCCATAGCTAGCTAACCAGACCACTCTGCAAGCCACGGTAATTGGCTATGCTAGCATGGCTTTCTGGCAAGACGCCATGATCGCCAAGCACATTGCAGCACACCTTGACACCTATTGGCAGCGACCCAAGGCTAGCTTTTCATGCACCAATCAAGCCATGAACTATCGTTAATTTTCTTAGTATATATATATTTCTAATTATTAATAATTTGATAGCAGGGCAGAAATCAATTCAGTTTTTTCATCTTCCAAAATATTACGAAAGCTTTAAGAATGACGCAGACTGTGCTAATGAGTTTGACAAAATCAACTAGAGTGCAAGTACTTCACTTTAGGAAGTTAAGAATGGAAAACTCGATCACATCCATCAATAAATCTAATTCGGACACGTGCTAAGTTTGACAAGGATCAACTCTGGTTAATCTAATCCTTCTTGAGAGATCTTAATTTTTTTCCTATTAATATTAATGGGATGTTTGGTTTGCTGCGATGTGCTCTTAATGTGTTGCACATTATGATAATATTGCATTAAAGTTTTTGGTTTATTTTATTTTTTCTAACATTACCATAATTTAAAATTACAAAATATATCACATCATTTTAATCTCATCACATTTCTAAACAATGTAATATTGTACTATTATATTGAGATGACACTCTTTTCATTCTCATTTTGCAAGGGGAAGTCAAATTAGTTGAGGAGTTTACAATCTTTATTATGTTATGGACAAAGTTTGATTGCAAACTTAATTGTCGATTAAGGCTACAAAAAAAAAAAAAAAAAAAAAAAAATTAGCATTGCTACATACTTTCAAAATCTAAATGTTGGATTGCACATTCTTTAGAGTACAAAAATTTGCAATTTAAATAATTGATTGTTAACATATATATTGATTTTTAATCTATTAAAAGTTTTGCAAGTATGGTGGATAGAGAAAAATAATGTAATCTACTGGTGGATTTATTAAAATTCAAATTTAATAAAAAAGATATTAAGTAAAGTTATAATTTTAAGCTACAACTAAGTATGTAGCCAAAATTTGTTCTTATTTTATTCTTGCAAGAACAAGATAAGCATTGATCATGTAAACAATTTTCAAATAAGCAACCTCTAATGTACAGTTCCAACCAAATCTATATATATAATAATAGGTAAAATAAAGAGAAAATCCAATTAAATTTCAAATTGGAATTTAATTAGAGTCTAATTTTATATCATGTATCTCATCTAATTTAAATTTTAGAAATTTGTGCCAAGTAAATTAATTTAGTGTAAAAATTAAATTTCAATTAGATTTTAGTTTTACGCCACCTGTCCCATTTAATCTAAATTTTTAAATTTTTGTGCCAAATTAGTTAATTTAGTGTAGAAAACGATGAGTGCAATATAATAAACCATAAAAAAAATATAATCATATAACTAAAAAAATTCAAATTTATAAGTCATTTATATATATATTTATATTAATAGGTAAAACTTAGAGAAAATTGAATTAGAATTTGAAATTATAATCCAATTTTGCGTCATGTGTCCAAATTTATGTGAGACCTACACCATAATTATCCACTTAAACTTGTGTCATGTGTCTACTTAAGTTTTTTAATCTTTATGTCAAGTGAGTTAATGAGTGCAAAATACTACGAATCTAATATTAATAAACTATAAAATAAATAAATAAAACTCACATATACTTAATAAAAATCACCACATGTTTCTCAAAAAATAAATAAAATAAAAATCACCACATAAAAAAAATCACCTCACGTTCTATCTTATTAAAAATTAGAAATAAAAAATGATCATAAGTAGTATTAAATTTAGGTAAGAATTTTAATATGTGACTAATCATGTTTACTTTAAAAATATAATTTGAATAATTATCTCTATATTTTATGATAAAAATTATGTTTAATTTTAAATGCATTCATGCGTTTGCATGGAGTTACATTCTAGTTTACATTATATATTTGATTGATATGGATACCATTGAATACTTCTCTATTTTTCTCTCCCTTTTGCGCTCTCACACATTTTCTCTTTATTACGAAACTAATAGCTTCTTAGTTAGTTTTATTACTTAGGTCTTATATATATATATATATATATATATATACACACACGCTTACTAAAATTTGTTGCTTTATCTAAAATTATATTTTCAAAAAATTTTATTTTAACACTAAATTCTTAAGAAATCATATCATGTACGTATGAGTAATTCCTAGGCAAATTTAGAGTCTTTAAATGGCCACAAAAAATTAAGATAAAAAATTTGTGCTTATTGACCTTCTCCAAGCTCTTATTGCATGCCCAACGATGGAGTCAATTAATTAACTAGTAGTGGGTAGACATGGCAAAACGGGTTAGAATTTTCTGACCTGACCCGACCCGACCCGAAAAATACCTGACCCGAACCCAATTTTTTTGACCCGAAGCAAAAACGGGTTGACCCGTGACCCGACCCGACTCGCGACCCAAACCATTTTTTTAAAAACTTTTTTTTTTGGTAAAGAAAAGGAGTAAAATTAAGACAATATTGGTTTAATTGTTTATTGTGAGTTTTAAGGAAACAATTGATACATTTACATAACTGCATGCAAATTAATTGAAAGATAAATGTATGTGGTTGAGCATTCTGTAATGAGTAAAGATTTTTAAATATCAAATAGCAAAGTACATGCCAAAATAATCTGTAGAGTTAAAAATATAGATTTAAAATTGTAGACATGTGTGAGAAACATTCACAAGTGTGAAAATAGTGAAGCCAAAGTATTAAATTAGCATAAATTATGAATGCTTAGACCTATTTTTTAACAATTTATGTCTAAAATAAACGGTTTTTCAAAATAAATTATAATATTTCTTAGAGTATGTATTGCTTAACAATGATATGATATTTATAAAAAAGACCATATATAAATAAGTAAGCAATCAAACTTTAATGTATATCTCAAATTGAAATAGAGTGTCAACTACAATTGATAATAAATTATAAAATTAATTTTCAAGATTGTAAATTTCTTATATGTTTTTATTCTTTATCAAATGAATTATCCAATAAGTCATTTGTAATTTTGTTTTATGTTTTGGGATGTTGATATTGTGTAAAAATAAAACTTTTGTATTTGTTTTACTTATCTTTGTGTTATTTTGTTTTAGATAGTAATGTTAGAATTTGTATAATTTTAAAATGATTGAATAAGTATTAATAAGTTTAACTGAGTTCATTCTTGATATAAGTTGTGAATTCAAAATAATGCATTTTACATCAAGTAATTTGTTGCATAACTTTCCAAATGGCAAATATATGTTGTTTTCTTAAAAAAAAAAAAAAAATGTGAAAAATATGGATCAATCTGACCCAACCCAACCCGACCAGCAACCCGATTGACCCGACCCAAACCCAACTCGATCTGCCCATTTTGCCATGTCTAGTAGTGGGTAGATATGTCGGTGCATGCGATTCACAATGTCTTCAAGCATGGTTACAATTTTCAGCACATTTTAGCGATTCAGTCTATGTCTGATCTATTATCATGATGGCATTTTTTGTAGGTTTGTCTGTCTCTCAACTAGCGAATAGGATTGCACATGCTTTTGGCTTTTTTACCTTTTAACTTTGTCATCAGAATGCAGAAAAAGCACTCTTTTACTGTCTTCAACACATCCATCGACTTCTTGCATTGGAATTTTTTTCTTTGCCTTTTTAGTTTTATAGGTAGTTACCTACGAATAAAAATCAATTTTCTCACTCTGAATCGATATTCAATGTCCCATTTTACACTTCACCTCCCACAGTATTTTATATGTTTGTTTTTATTATTATTATTATCATTTTTTAAAAACTTTGGTTACTATGTAAGAGAAAAAAAGAAAAAGAAAAAATGCATATGTTAGGCTGTAATTGATAGAATATAAAAATAAGCTGTTTGATTCTCGATTTTTTTATTTGGACATTGATGATCGTTAGAATATAAGTTCAATACACTGAAGCGGAATGTGTTTTTGTACTATCTTTCTTGTGTAGCACACATATCTTTACTTATATAAAAGCAGTCTTTTGTATGATATTTAATACAGTTCAATCTTTCATTATTTGCAATGACATTTTTCCTGAGCGGGTATATTTTAGTCAGTCTCTAGCTCGCACAATGTTCGATCCAGTTCAATATAATAAGACTTCAATCTTTTATCAAATGATGATCAAGCATCGGACATAAGAATGTAGTATAATTGTTGTGAACTTTTGTTTTATCCATAGTTTTAAAAATTGGACTGAACTGGCTGGTCAAACAAGTTCAATTGTGAATCGGAAATCAATTCGGTCCGGTAAAGACTCTCAAAACTGGTAAAAACTGAGAATTAGGTACAAAAACGGTTCATTGGCCATATTGGTTTTTAAAACTATGGTTTTATCTTGAATGTAAATCTTTTGTCCTGTTATTTGTTTTTTACTTTATATTTTATCAATCATGGTATATTATGTTTGATTTTATTTTTTTTCATTTTAAACTTTATTTACTTTATAAGAAAATTCAAATGAAAACATAAAAAATTGTAATCGATGGAAAAAAAAAAAAAAAAAGGTAAAATACAAAAAATTAGACAAATGATTTGTATGCGGTGTAGCTCTAGCTTTATTATTCAAAATTTACTTTTTTAACACCCTCTGCCTTTTGGACAGAACGATACCAACAAAACAGTACGCAGTGAATTGTCTTTTTTGGTTGCAATGTTCCTTTGGGACCCTCATTCTGTAGGCCTCCCTAAGGACCCTCACCATCCCAGCCAACCCTATATTTGGGAAGAAAATAAGGAGATAAGGACATGCCCCCCCCCCCCCCCCCCCACAGCCTCAGATTCATTTCGGTACTTCAAACTAGTAAACTTTTTGACTTGTTATATATAATTATTGAAAACCATATTTTTGTTTTTACATGCCATTGGCATATATGTTACAGCCATGCCTCCGCCCTTGATAGTGGCAGTCATAGACTTGTAATTACCAATCTTCTGGGGCCTCGTAAAAAAAAAAAAAAAAAATATATATATATATATATATATATATAAAATAAAAACCTGCCACACTTAAGTTTTTCACGGTGGGGTCACACAAAACTACATAGCCGGCTCTAACATATAAGCAAGAGAGGCAGTCGCCTAAGGCTCCAGGTAAAACAAAGGTCACCTAATTTTAATAAATAGAGCTATTTCTTTCATTTTAATATTATTAATTAAGTTCAAATATTAATCAATAAATAAAATAATATTTTTTTACGAAAAAGAAATTCTACGTTCACAATATTTTTCATAATACTTTCCCCATAAATTCTAAGTAACAGGATGTTACTAGCTATTATTGGTGGTTAAAAAAATAATTTTAATGGTGGGTTTAAATTAGAACTAGTAACAATTTAATATCTAGAATTTATTGTGAAAATGTTATGAATTTAGCACTTAAAAAAAAAAAAAAAGCAATACACAAAAAATTTCACGAGATTTTTCACAACAATTGAGTTGGTCCACCACTAACGTCACTTTTTTACTTATCATTATTAATCTGCCACATCAATAGGTATGAAATGTTTTGTCAATTGTTTTTGCGTCTATAGACACTCAAAAAAAAAAAAAAATTCTAGGTGGTTCATAGTAATTAGTAATTTTGCATCAAACAAGAGAATAGAGTTTAAGCAATATTTAGATTATTTTTTTTGAAAGTCATTTTTAAATATATAAAAGGCCTCAATTCATTTTTTGCCTTAGGCCCTCAATGCATCAAAGCCGCAAAACCATAGCTTCACTAGTTTCTAAAGTAAGGATCACCAAGATTTTTCACATTTCTTAACATTGAAATTCCATTCTATGTGGTCATAATTTTTGAAATCTACAGTGCATTGAAGCTGCTATAAATGGTCCTAACGACCGATGAAACTTCACAGCATTCCTCCAAGTAGAAAGTAGAAACACAGTTTTACTAGCTTTAAGAAAGTCCTATTGCTAATTTGGCCTCAGCACCAGTCTCTTCTTCTTTACATTAAATCTGTGCAATGGCCTCTCATATTAGCTTGAAGACCCTGGCAGTCTTGGTTCTTGCAATTGCCCTCTGTGTGCAAGGCACTCTATGTATGAAAACAATTATTTTCATTACTAAAACCAACCAGTAAACCTCCATTTTCTATTTTTCATGCCTTATATTATTCGACCATCTTCTTATTTCTCGATGCTACAAATATTAGTATTTTTTCTTCTTTACGTGCCTTTCTTTTTCATCAAAAGAAACCATTTTGAAATTCTTTTATCCTTACACTACAACTTTACATATATACTATTCAAAATGGATCCATTTGATGCTAAATCCAACCAAGTTATATCTAGTGCTACATCAATTAAATTTTAAATAATACGATAACCTACGTACAGTCAAATTCAAAAAATAAAATCTTAAACTGTGAAATGGACTATCTTCTATATTTACTGCAACTATAAATAGGTGGTCATGGTATATATTATTTTAAAAATGCTTTAAAAATTAGGTTTCATAATTCATGTACTTCCAAAAATCATCTAGTTATTTATGTTGGTGGTTGCAGGTGCAATAACATGTGAGAATCTAGACGAGAACACATGCGCATTCGCAGTGTAATCCTCCGGCAAGCGCTGTGTGCTTGAGAAGCACGTAAAAAGGAGCGGAGAGGAAGCATACACATGCCGTATATCAGAAATTGAGACAGACAAACTACGAGACTTGAATGAAACTGACCAGTGCATCAAAGGATGTGGGCTTGACCGTAAAACACTTGGAATCTCATCTGACTCTCTCCTTGAGCCTCGTTTCACAGAAAAGTTTTGCTCACCTTAGTGCTATGGAAGCTGCCTCAACATTATTTACTTATTCTTCAATCTTGCCGCTGGTGAAGGTATAAACATATCGTTTTAAATTATCAAAAGACCAACCATTTAAATAAAAATACTTCTCACCATGAGTATATTCATTTTATAGTCAACCAATGTAAGTATATCCCTTGCCATTTTTTTTCTTATAAAATAACTAAAATTTAAAAAAAATGAGAAGGAAAAAAAAAAAATGACATATTACAGTTGGTAATATAAAAGTGGAACGCTTAGAATGTAATAAAGAATTTTTATTCCAATTATTTACTCTACAAGCTTCGTGTATGCAAGCCATATTGCTACCTCTGTGTTTGAGGAATGCTCGGGTTAACAGATTTCACAACCTTTTTAATAAATTATTAAGAAGATAAATTGTGATTACTATAATATTAATTTATGGGTTTACTTATGAGTTATGACCCCAATTAAATTTATGGTACAAAAATGAAAGTCAATTTAATGGTTTTAGAAAAAAAGTTACGAGATATTTTATATTGCCATATTTAGGTACTCATTTGACTTTTTTCTTTTTTTGGTTGTCGATTTAGGTGTATTTCTTCCCAAACTAGTCGCTAACCCGTGCAATGCACGAAAAAACTATTAAGTTTGAGACTTTAAAGAATATATATATATATATATATATACACATTGTTTACTACATGTAGCAATTATTCAAGATACTATTTAATCATAAAAAATAGCAATAAAATGAATAACAACATACTATACTATCCAATAGACATTGCAACTTTAAATGAACAATATGTAATAAATTGAAGATAATAAATCTTCAGTCTTGATGTGGCGTAAATGAATTAATTTACGCAACCAATAAAACACTACCACGTCAATCCTATATTGAAAGAGTAATACACACAAGCACACACAATCACATCTCAATTAAACTCAAAATCCTCCCCATTCGATTCAGACCTGAAGTGGTCCCTGGGTTTAGGCATTGGAGGAGTTGTTCTTTAGGTGTGAATCATATGGGGAGGATTTTGAGTTTAATTGAGATGTGATTGTGCGTGCTAGTATGCATAACTCTTTCAATACAGGACTGATGTGGCAATTTTTATTGGTGACGTAAATTAACTCATTTATGTCACATCCAAACCGAAGGTTTACTCAATTGAAAAACAATATTTTTTTTAAGTCTCCATAATTGCAGATAGTGGTGCAAGTTCTGCATTACAACTTCTACATAATTAGAGGAAAACTACTACACTTTGATGAAGCCTACATAAATCTTATCCGAATAAACATTTTTATATGTGGCTTGGCCAATTGCAGTGCCTTCACTTGTAGTGGGTTTAAAAGATGAGTAAGAATTCCACATCAACATGCCTCTTTTTTCAGTCCATCCATGTAATTAAAGACCATTCACTTCTTTGGTTCCTTATCACTTAATCTGACCCATCCTTTTCCTTTACACGGGTCTTATTAACTCACTTTTGAAACTAACCATGGCATACACTTTACTGATCATACCACCATCGCAACAGTTTGTCTAATATTGCTTCGATGGGCTAATAAGTTCGAATGGCTATTGAGTTCGCATCATTGAGGTCAAAATTTCTAGGTCTACGGTCTCGAATTAAGCTTCGTGTGTGAAGAGACTTCATAGCTCGCATGAGATGAGATTTCATGGTGTGAGCTCGAACCAATTTTTGTCGGCTCAAGAGGTCAAACTTTCTGGGTTTACGGTCTTGAATTAAGCTTCGTATATGAGGAGGCTTCATGGCTCACTAGAGGAGATTTTGTTGATCACAGAGGCTTCGCAGTTTGCACTCGAAGTGGATTACTTTGGGTTCGAGGCTTCAAGCTTGCAAAGATTTCATAAGGTTTTCACCATGTACAGTGGGTCTTTATTGGTTTTCAGTTTGGGAGTAACATACCTCTCATCTTCCTCCTTCTCTAAAGGGGTTGTCTAAGATAATTTTCTGAATTGGGTGAGAAGCTGGGTAGCAAGGAGAAGAATTGTTTCACAAAAAAAGTCGGGTAGCAAATTGAAGGAATTAAAAAGGCTGAAATTATTTATTATTAAAAAAAAAAAGGATGACATTGGTTATATAATATTTATAAATTATAATATTTTTATTTATTTATTTTAGTATTGTTGACGTGAAAAATTGTGAGAGTTTCAAAAGTGTCGGTTTATATATTATGTAAAGCACAAAGAGCAAATATATATATGTATATACATTGTGATGTAATAGCAATAAAACAATTTTAATACCAAATTTGTTTAATTGGAATTGAATGAAGGCTGAGATTGAATTTAGACATGTTGGATCTTGGGTGAGAAGATATTGAAGAGATGAATAGCCCTTGAGGCTTTGGAAACATTAAATTAATTGGTCTCATGAGTTATGTCAATTGTAAACTATTCCTTCAAGTCACTTCAACAATCTGTCCAATTTTCAGTAGCAGTTGTTCATCATATTTCAAGATGATTTAAGTAAAAAAAAAAAGTAGTACAAATTTCATAATAACCTAATGTCAACTGTCAAGGAGAGCCGTCACTCTAAAAGTTGTTTAGTGTTATTCTGATATTCTCATTGTTTCATTACAAAAAACTAGAACTATAGTGGCGTTTACAAACGCCATTATTGTACCGCAACTATAGACCTATAGTGGCATTTACAAACGCCACTATAGGCCAAATTTTTTTTTTTTTTTTTTCGAAAAAGGCTATAGTGACAGTACAATAATGGCGTTTGTGAAATGCCACTATAGACTGTACAAACGCCACTATAGCCAAAAACCCACAAAAAAAATATTTGATTACCAAAAATTAATTTTTGGTAATCAAAAGAATTTTTTTTTTTTGACATGAAAAAGTTTTTTTTAATTAAATTAAAAGATTAAAAAAAAACATACAAACACTATGGCTATCCCAGCAAATTCAAAATGAAACACAAACCCACCTAAAAAATTCAAAATCAAACACAACATGCTCACATCCAAAAATAAAAAAATAAAAAAAGCAACTCCAAATACAAACACTATAGCTATCCCAGCAAACTCCAAATGAAACACAAACCCACCTAAAAAAATTCAAAATCAAACACAACATGCTCACATTCAAAAATTAAAAAAAAAAAAAAAAAAAAAAAAAAAAAAAAAAGCAACTCCACCCCAACACATTCAGCCGCCACAGACCAACCTGCAAAAAGAAATCATTAAATTGATTTTGAATTTTTCACTACTTTCTTGTTTCTATTAACAAAGATATTATCACACTTGAGATAGACCTATCAATAATAAAAAATAAAAAAGCCAAAGAATTAACAAAAATTAATCAGAAATCTTAGAGACCCACGAAGCAAAGTTGACAGTAAACAAGAAATAGACCAAAACTATTATCAAAAAATAAATAGAACAAAAAAATCATAAATTTAAAAAAAAAAAAAATACTTACCTACAACTATAAAACCAATGGCTTCAAACACCATCTACAAATTTGAACTAAATCAGTAAGCTGCAACACCATTTGCAAATCCAAAACCCACAAACATTAACACCACCACAAATAAAACAAAAGAAATAAAATCAAAATGGAGATGAAGTGAAAGAAGAGTGAAAGAAAAAGAAAAGAAGAAAGATGGAGGAGTGAAAAAAAAAAAGAAAGAAAAAAAGAAGAAGAGGAAGTCTGAGACTTGGCATGGAGAGATAATGGAGAAAAAGAAAGAAAGGAAAAAACAAAAGAGAAAGGAAGTCTGAGGCTTGGCGTGTAGATAAGGGCGAGCTATGGGAGAGTGGGTAGGTGGGGGTTTTAATGTTTTTTTAAATATATATATATATATATATATATATAAAGAGAAATGATAGGTATGTATGTGTGTATGTATATATATAAATAATATATTCAGAATATTTTCACAATATTTTTACAACAAATTTTAAGTGGCAGGTTGTTACTGATTGTTATTGTTAGGGCAAAAAAACAATCTTAGTGTTAGGTTTAAATTTGAATCAATAACAACTAACTACCTATGATTTGTTGTGAAAATATTGTGAAATGTTGTGGAAGAGCATCTCTCATACATAAAAAAGAAATATATATATATATATATATATATATATAAAGAAATGATAAATCAACAACATTTTTACAACAAATTTTAAGTAGCAGGTTGTTACTGGTTATTATTGTTAAGACAAAAAAATAATCTTAGTATTAGGTTCAAATTTGAACCTATAACAACTACCTATGATTTTTGTGAAAATATTGTGAACGTAATATCTCTCATATATAATATAATATATATATACAACTAAATATTTTAAAATATATCATAGAATATTCTATGGCATATTCCACGGTTTTTGTTTCCGCTGAAACAAATTAAAGTTTTTTTATTTTTCAGAATATTGTTCTAACGATTTGCAATTTTGGGTGGTGGGTTATAGCAGCGTTTTGAAAACGCCACTATAGGCCCTTAGAAACGCTGCTATAGACCCAATTTTTAAAACGCCACTATGGACTTGCAGAACGCAACTATATATGTCTATAGCAGCGTTTTTGACAAAAGCCAAAAATCGCCACTATAGGTCCAGTTTTTTTGTAAATTTTATGGCTAAAGCTAGCAAAAGTATATGCATATATATATATATATATATATAGGTGTTTTTGTTTAATCAAAGGCGAATATTGGTCAGAGAATTGTTCTAGAGAAACAGTTGTGTGAATATTGTTCTTAGAGCAATGCTGCAAAAGTTGAACTGGATAAGGATTGCTTCTTCCTCCCCTCCACCACCATATTTGGATTCAGAGGCCGAGCTACAGATCTTAAAAGCAAAGAGCAGCTTTAGTACTATAAAGCACTAGCAAAATTAAACTCTTGCTGATTTGTCATTTTCCTTAACCTTTCTGAAGCCTCATTTTTTTATCTGTTCAATTCTTCACCTGCCATCTCTTTACTAATCTAGACAACCACAAAGGTAATTGCTTTTTATTTTTTATTTTTTAATCTTGTATTATTTAATATGTGTATCTATATTTTTATTGAGTATGTTGTTTGTCTTTTTTATTTGGGTCCATGTATTCCTGTAAATCTACAAAATGGTCTGCCTTTACTAAGTCAAGAGAATTGATCATCATTTTTTTAATAGAATAAAGTGATCTGGTTTCAAACCTGATTCTTAGTCTTAGATTTGTTCCAGTTTATATTATCATAAAAATTGTTATGATATTACAAGTAAAGCAAGTTATACCTATAAACTCAAATCAATCCACTAAAGATGAAAACAAATACAAAACGACATGTAACACTAGATTGAAAAGTTGGATATCATTTAGTTTCTAATAATAGAATTAGTTATACATTTAAAACACTCTTCTTCTTCTTTTTTTATAGGACGTATAATACTTTTAGTGGTTCTTATAGTTTGTAATACAATTAGTTTAGGCACTAAGATTGGTTATCATTGTACGTAAATGTATATACTCTATATTTAGTAATTGATTAATGTTAAGCACATAATTATTCAGTCCATATCAAATACTTCTAAAACTCTCGGTTTTCCCTTTTCTTTTCATTACATTCATTTTTTTTCTTTGTATATTCAAGTTAATATGTTATATATTACATATTCTTACAATTCATCGTATTATTTGTTTTTGCCTAATTTGTTTTTATAGGTGATGGAGGGTGAAACATCTAGTGTCCCCAATGACAAACTCAAGTCTCCAATCACATGTAATACCAATGCACTTCCTAATTGAAGTAGTCTATGATGAGTTTCATGTATATTTAAAGTAGCCCATGATGAGTTGTATTTTGAAATTCAGAGTTCAACCAAAAACTTTTCTAGACAATGATCAATGTTCTAGCTATGTCAATAAAATGATTTTACATCAAATCCAACCCTGTACCTCTTTGACAATCGCACTTCTAATATTTGGACGCACTTATTTAAATCTATTTATTTTGTTTATTTTACAAAAGTAAAATTGTAACTTAAAAAAAATGAAGCGTTAAAAAGATATTAATTTTGTTAAAAGATGAAATTAATCTCACCCAACATGAAAGCAGTAATTTGCCTCCAATATGCACTGTTGTTCAAACCTATTTAGTATATGGTTAATGTTATATTCATAATATTCTCTCAACAATTATTAGGTAATAGACTGTTAATTACTTAATCTAATTTGGGCCAACCCATTGGTCTCACCTTTTTTATCCACCAAGAAGCGTGCTACATAGGATAAATATACAAGCCAGAGTTTTTCAATCTAGTCCTATGAACCCTACAGTACCCCTGAAAGAAATTGGCACATCTACCGAGGATAAATAATCAAGATTACAGAAATTTGTCAATCTAGTCCTATGAACCCAACAGTAAAACCCTGAAAGAAATTGGCATTTCAATCTCCTAAAATTATCATTATCTATTATTAATCCTGTAAGGTTGAATTTAATCAACCATGTGTTGGCTTTATTCCATGACAAATTTGCTTGTAATATAGCACTTAGAAACCTTGTATTTAGGTGGGAATCATGTAAGGGTAGTGTGTGAGAGAGTGTGAAGAAATGCTCAAGACAGTGCAGTGAAGCAGATACTCGCGGCTAGGACTCGCGGGTGGCTCGCGGCTTGCAAGCCGCCAAAAGTTGCTCACGTGCAGAGCATGCAGGGGAGCTGAACAGTCACGCCACCTGGAGCACTACACGACAAAAATCCAGACTGGCCATTAAGTTAGCTCGCGACTTAAACTCGCGACTCAGTCAAGTCGCGAGGTCAAGTCGCCAGCCAGCCCTGTTTTTTGGAAAAACTGACTCTTCGTATTCCATTCTCACACCAGTATAAATACCCCTCATTCCCACAAGATATGTGTGGCTATTCAGAAAGAAAAACCCTAAGAGAGGTTTCTTCAAAACACCCACCCAATTAGAGAGAGCTACTCATTCTTAGAGAGAAATCTTTGTAGTCTCTTCTCATTCCCTCTCTCATTGTCATACCTATTGAGAGGAGATTTCTATCCAAACACTACCCACACCCATTCAGAGTGTTGAGTGTCTTTGGAGCTTTGGGAAGCATTGGAAGATGCCAAGGATGGCGGATGCTATGGTCTAGTAGCGGAATCTGGTAAGCTAGAAAAGAAAAAGGTTCGGCGCAACCTCGTTGGAGCAAGAAGCTTGGAGGGCTTAGGTACATCGGGTAGATTAGGCTTGGAGGGTCTATTGCTGTTCATGTATCCCAACTACATTTTCTAGTGGATTATTGACCGCTTGGAGGGCGGCGGAGAGGTTTTACGCCGAGGGCTTCGGTTTCCTCTTCGATAACATATCGTGTGTTGTTCTTGTGTTTGCATCTCTCTTCCCTTTATCTTTGCCTTTTATTTTCTGCTATGGATGTGATTTATAATTGGCTTAGATTGATTTCCAATTCTGTTTATAGCTTATATTCATTTTCCGCACACTAGTTGTTTGTCATAAAGCTTGAATTGGTTATTTTGTATTTGGGGGTCTAAACGTTCAAGGGTGTTTTATACACATATTTGAACTTTCAATTGGTATCAGAGCCAGGTTCACTTGTTGTGGTTTAAATACCTAAGTGTGATCCTTGACCCCTTGTGTTTATTTGCCATGGATTGTGCTTTGTATGCCTCTTTGCATGATTTGGTTGGTGATGAATGTAACATGCCACATGTTTGTGAAAATGCCTCTATGAGTGTTAATCCTCATAAGTGTGATGACATGTTATTTGAATCCATGGGTGTTGTTGACAAACTCTTGAAGAAAAATGCTAAGAAGTTTCAAAAGAATTTGAGCAAGTTATTATGTGAAAAGGATGATTTGATTGCTAAGCTCAATGAATCCAACAAATTGGTTGAGAAATATAAAAAACTTGCTGAAATTTCTCTTGAAAAGCTGAAAGAGTTTGAATGTTTGAATATGGACTTGGATGCTAAACTTGTTTTGTCTAACAAACTTGTTGATGATCTTAAATGTGAAAATGAATCTCTTAAGATGCATGCCAAGTGTTTGATTGCTGAACCCATTGATAAAATGGATGATAATATTTGTTGCAATCATGTTGTGGTACCCGATTTTGTGCCTAGTGTGTGTTCTACCTTAAAGGACAAATCGGCGTACATTCCTCCACATAAAAGAAATCAAAAGGTGGAGAGAAAGACTGTTAAGTCAAAACCTTCGTTTAGGTCTCAACCTAAGGCTTTGGATGGATCTAAGTTTGTTCCAACTTGCCACCATTGTGGTGTGATTGGTCATATAAGACCTCAATGTCATAAGTTGAAGAGGGAACAAAACCATGTTGCTAGATCCATTCCCAAAAAGCCTAGTGGACCTAAACACATTGTTTGTCACCATTGTGGTGCCTTTGGTCATCTAAGACCTCATTGCTCTAAGTTTCAAGCTCTTAAGAGAATCAAAAGAAAAGAGAAACTTGAGTTTTTTGGAAGTTGTGCTAAAAAGAGTAAACTGGATTTGAGTGAAAATAGCATGTTGTTAAAGAAAATGTTTAATGCTCTTAACTCCTTGACTATGTGCATCTCCAGTTCTCATTCTTCCAACCCTCGTCTCGCTTCTCTTAAGACACTCATTCCAAACAATCGTTCCGTTTGGATGAGGAAGGGTTCCTATGGTTGAGCTTTTGCTCTTTTGGTCCTTGATCTAATTCTTTCGATCTTTGTAGGACCCTTCATGCATTAAATGTCATATCTTCATGCATTTTGTGCATCTTGCATTTATTTGTATGCATTGTTTCGTTTTTGATCTTACTTTTATGTTTCTATTTTGTGTGAGTAAAAATCCAAAACCACATAAAAAGTGAAAAATTCAAAAAGTTTGATCGTATTTGTTTGAGCACATATCACATGTGAGTTTGGCCTTGTACCTTTGTACAAATGGCTTTGTGCATTTTCGAGCTTAGCTTGTTATTTTTGCACTTATATCTTTGTGGGAAAAATCTTGACATCTTTGTGTGATTGTTGTAAATCGATCTTCAAGCTTGTCATGAATGATTAGTCAATAGTCATGTTGGTTTTGATACTTGCGTAGACTTGTACTTATATCTCTTCCCACTCTTTTATTTTTATTGCTTAAAGAGCTCAATAAATGTAAATCTCAAAATGAAAAGAGATAATGAGCTGCAAAAGCCGTCGCAAATACTAGTATTCGACTAGGAAAAAGGGAAAGCGACTTAAATGAAATTGTATGATGCTCAAAAAGCCATAGGCTTGTTCGTCAAATTGAAATATCACAAATTTCAGGCATCGATCTCAAAATGAGATGTTTTGATTCAAAATGATCAAATGTTATGAATTGCAAAGAAGCTAAATGAAAAGCTTCATCATATGTAATCATTTTCTTGTGGGAGGTCATATATGTTCATTTCTATAATTGAGATAGACCACTTGACTTAGCACTAGTTGTGTATGACTTGATTGAATTGATCATTGAAATTTCACTCTAGACTAAGGACTATTCCACATTTGATACACACACACAACACACATGCCTAATGTTCAATGAATGTCTTATTCATTTGTAAGATTGTACTTGTCTAAATGTGATGTGTGTGTGCTCAATCATATATGGTTCAATCCAAAAAGATTTTTGATCATTTTATATGTTTTTGGAAGTGATTTTTATCAGTTTTTGTGTTTATGTTTAGTGCTTACTTTGTTTTTCAATGTTTAAACATGTTCTGGTTTGAAAAACAAGTGTCAGATTTTTTGGCCACTCATTTTGGCTACTTGCGTGAGCTGCCAGCAAGCTGCCAGTTTTGGCTACTCGGTTTGGCGGCTTGCAAGCCGCGAGTTTAAGCCGCGAGTTCATACAGAGAGGTTTCGCGGCTCACTCGCGACTTGGCTCGCCAGTCGCCAGTTGCGAGTCGCCCAGAATCAGCTTTTTAAAGAACTTTTTCGTGGGAAACTTGTTTTAAACCTCTCCCATCCTCTCTAAAACCCCTCTTTCAATATTTTTACATCAAAACCCAACCAATTTGAATGGTTTTTCAATCCATTAACATCTCTAAGGTAATTATAAACTCTTTTCATTGATTTTGATCCTTAGATTATGTTTTGTAGAGTTTTGTGCTCTTGGTTGAGATTTTCATCATAAGGGTTGGGAAAACTTATTTTTTGTCAATTTTCTTCATGGGATTGGTTTCTTTTGCTGATTTGCATTGGATGTTGGCCCCTTGTGGCAGATAGAACATGTATTAAGGGTGGATTTCATGATGTTCATGCATTGTTTCACATTATTGTTCATAGTGTGCATGCTAGATGTTTGATAAAATGCCTCTTAGACATTTTCTCGCTTGTATGGACTCCGATGAGTACCAAACTTTGGGGTTTCTCATGTTTCCTCATTAGGAACATGTTTGGTTCATTGGTTGTGTATTTAACACACCTTACCCCACATGTGCATTTTTCATGTATTGGTCATGCATTGCACTTAACCACCTCTTGCACACACCTTTGCTACCCTTGTCATGCATTGGTCTTGACCTTGCTTCTTCATCCTAGCTTGTCATGTCTACCTTATGCTCTGTAGCATGTTACTTTGTCTTAGGTTTGAGCTTCATTTTCTCATTCATCTTGCACCCCTCATGCATCATTATCATTGTTTGTTCATTCATCTCTTGCCTTTTTTTTCTCCTTGACCCTTTGTCTATTCCTGACAAAAAGGGGGAGAGTATACTCTAGAGAGTATACCGGAGTGTTTTGTCATTTCTATATGACTCTTGTTATGACTCTTGTGCACATCCTTAGGGGGAGAAATTTTATTTCTCGTGCACATTTGTAGGGGGAGAGATTTTCCATAGTGGAGATGCATATATCAAGGGGGAGAAGACATTGTGTTATCTAGAAAACTTTATTGTGTTTGTTTTCTTGTATTGTGTTTGTTTTCTTGTGTTTTGGACATGCATATATCCCTATGCTATTGTGCTTCATTGAATGCATGTTCGAATGATCATTTGCTTTTCTATGTGATCATTGTAGTCATTTCTATATGACTGTTTTGGTGTATGATCAAGTTGCTCACATGTTTCACATCATGTTTACTTGATCGTAATTTGCTTGTTACATTATACTTGTCTTTTTATTACTTGCTTTACCTTGAGGGTCTAATGTGTTTTGTGCAAGTGTTTCAGGTTACAAGTATATATGTTCTAAGTGCATCACAGCTTCTCATCATTTTGAAGGGGAGAAACTTTAAGCACTTTTAGTTTATATTGTTTAAGTTTTTATTCAATATAATGTGCTTTGTACCCATGTGCTTTTGTAAGTTTTTAGGGTTAATGTGTTATGTATGTGTTATGCATAGTTTGTAGACTTTATGGTATGTATCTTGCTTAATGCAGCCTTTTATGCTTTGTTTAAATCAGTACTTCTATATAAATGTATTGCATTTTCTTTTAAGTACCGTCACTTTTGTGCCCTTGTAGGATTGTTCCTAGATGCATATGCCTTGTGTGTTATGCATTGGTTGAGTGTTGAGCATACAAGTGTCTTGCCTTGTGCTTGTTAACTTGTATGTCCTTGTGTTCATTCCAAGTGTGAATGAGCACTGTGATCACTTCCTTATGGTGTTCACTTGGTTGATCAAGCCATGGTTTGTTTATTAACTCCATCTTTGCTTGATCACATATTGCCTGCTTCATATGCATTTATAATTTTCTGCTTACAATGATCATAGTGTATTGTTGTGTTTCAGGAGTATTATGTTCATATGATTCAAGAGCTGCACAGTTTCTAGATTTAGGTGTGAGTGAGTTTTGCCATTATTCCCAAACTCACGTTTAAGTCTAGAGTCTGTTTTAGGGTGTTTTGTCATGGAATAGCCAAAGGGGGAGATTGTAAGGTTGAATTTAATCAACCATGTGTTGGCTTTATTCCATGACAAATTTGCTTGTAATATAGCACTTAGAAACCTTGTATTTAGGTGGGAATCATGTAAGGGTAGTGTGTGAGAGAGTGTGAAGAAATGCTCAAGACAGTGCAGTGAAGCAGAAACTCGCGGTTAGGACTCGCGGGTGGCTCGCGGCTTGCAAGCCGCCAAAAGTTGCTCACGTGCAGAGCATGCAGGGGAGCTGAACAGTCACGCCACCTGGAGCACTACACGACAAAAATCCAGACTGGCCATTAAGTTAGCTCGCGACTTAAACTCGCGACTCAGTCAAGTCGCGAGGTCAAGTCGCCAGCCAGCCCTGTTTTTGGAAAAACTGACTCTTCGTATTCCATTCTCACACCAGTATAAATACCCCTCATTCCCACAAGATATGTGTGGCTATTCAGAAAGAAAAACCCTAAGAGAGGTTTCTTCAAAACACCCACCCAATTAGAGAGAGCTACTCATTCTTAGAGAGAAATCTTTGTAGTCTCTTCTCATTCCCTTTCTCATTGTCATACCTATTGAGAGGAGATTTCTATCCAAACACTACCCACACCCATTCAGAGTGTTGAGTGTCTTTGGAGCTTTGGGAAGCATTGGAAGATGCCAAGGATGGCGGATGCTATGGTCTAGTAGCGGAATCCGGTAAGCTAGAAAAGAAAAAGGTTCGGCGCAACCTCGTTGGAGCAAGAAGCTTGGAGGGCTTAGGTACATCGGGTAGATTAGGCTTGGAGGGTCTATTGCTGTTCATGTATCCCAACTACATTTTCTAGTGGATTATTGACCGCTTGGAGGGCGGCGGAGAGGTTTTACGCCGAGGGCTTCGGTTTCCTCTTCGATAACACATCGTGTGTTGTTCTTGTGTTTGCATCTCTCTTCCCTTTATCTTTGCCTTTTATTTTCTGCTATGGATGTGATTTATAATTGGCTTAGATTGATTTCCAATTCTGTTTATAGCTTATGTTCATTTTCCGCACACTAGTTGTTTGTCATAAAGCTTGAATTGGTTATTTTGTATTTGGGGGTCTAAACGTTCAAGGGTGTTTTATACACATATTTGAACTTTCAAATCCGTTTAGGCTTTAAGCCCAAAATTCTTTCCGGCCTGTTTGGTAGCTTAACTCTAACACACATTTTCACATTTTAAACAACATTACACACTTTTTTATACACACGTATATCAAAAATATCCAAATAACATTACTCAAACTCCTCTACCAAACGGGCCTTCATCACTAAAATTTTTTTTTTTTTTTTTTTTGACAGATTGATTTCTTTCGACTCTAGCATGAGATTTAGATGGTGTATTTCGGAGTTTCTTATTGACCCCATTAAGGTAGGCTAGGATTCTCCTTTTCTAGTAAAAAATGCCACCTATTTTTTTTAAGAGAGTTTCAACTTATAGTATCTGCTCCTAATGATAATTCTTTATTAGTAGACCAAGACACCAATCAATTTCTAATGTAGGAAGGGATTGAATCTCAAATCTCTTATTCAACAGTCAGAAACTTTACCAGTTGAGTTAATTGGAACCCACAAAAAATGTCACCTATTGGCCAATCATTACACTTGAAAGTGTTAGTATAGTTTATAACTTTATATATGTATTTGTACACTTAATTAGGGCGATTATATTTTAGGTCTAGTTGTTTCTAGATTGTATTTTAATTATATTAAAAAGGTTTTTTCAAAAAATAATCTAACTTTTAATTAGCTTCTCTGGAATAATATTATCTAATGAAAGCGTATATTAATTTGTTTGAATTATAATTGATATTTTTCTTCATTAACTTAGAGAAAATCGATATAATTAATGATAATAATAAAAAATAAAAACAGATTGACATATGATTAATATTTTATTATGTAATACCCCGCTGACTGACTGCAGGTTGGAATGTTGGATGCAATTGAACTATGGTACTGAACCTTTGACCCACATTTGATAAGCAAACTCATACGGCAATGATTAATGGGCCTTGACATTAGGTCATTAAACAAGTTGCAAAAGCATATCGCTAGCCCATTACACTGCCACGCTTTATGATTCTCTTTTATCTTACCCAAACAATAACAATGGTCAGATTCAATGATAGGATAAAGCTTACGAGAACTTATTTTCCAGGTCCAATTTGATGGCCATGCTGCTAATTTTACTTTTCAAAGTAGTCATGGAATGGATTATTTCTTAAACCGACATGATGTTGTCAAGGCTTTTCACCTACTACCAAAAAAGAAAGAAAGAAAGAATACACTTCAACCTACTACCAAAAAAAAAAAGAATACACTTCAAAATTTAAGAGTATGTTTTGC
This sequence comes from Quercus robur, assembly GCF_932294415.1. NCBI lineage: Eukaryota > Viridiplantae > Streptophyta > Magnoliopsida > Fagales > Fagaceae > Quercus > Quercus robur. Next base: position 4,533,281 of record NC_065536.1, read on the forward strand.
ATTTTTTGTGAATTTCCAAGGCAATAATATAATGGGAAATGCTAATAAATGCACTTATGACATTGATTAATAATCAATTTAAAGAAAATTTTTATGAAAAAAGAAAAATCAATTAATGTTTTAATAGTTTTTTTTTTTTTTTTTCATTTTCCATAAAAGTTGTGTTAAAATTTCTTAAAATAGATTGTTAACCAATATTCTAAGAATATTCGTTAACATGACCCTAATATATAATATATAAAAAAAAATAAGATTTGGATTTGGTGCAATACCCAATATCAGGTGCAATTGGTTAATTACACCACACCATCTCATATTAATTTTTACTACTTTTATTTTTTAACTTCTTTTTATTTTTTTATTTATTAAAATTGAAAGTTTCTTTTTTAAACTTTTAATATCAACCATGTATTACTATAGCATAAGATGCAATACTTGAGTTAAAATAAAAAAAATAAAAAATAAAAATAAAAAATAAATAAAAAAAAAAAGAAAAAAGAAAAAAAAGATGCAATACTTGAGTGTTACACCTGAACTCAATCCAAAAGCATTCGTACCTCTCTGCCTACGAATGAGATGGAATCAGCTACTCATGCTGATCAATCATTAACGTCACAGTTTGAATCGGTCACACTCAACTGGCTCGCTCAGTCTTTTTCTTCTACGATTCTACTCAAAATCAAAAAAGCCATTGTCGGCCGTTTTCAACGACAGTTTGTCTTTATCATAGTTTTTTTTTTTTTTTTTTTTTTTTTTTAAGCAAAGCCTTTATTATAGTTCTGGTCCTCCTAATGTGCAACATTCTAGAATTGTGTTGGCTAGGGATAAGTGTTAGCATCAGTCTTAGTCTTCGTTACTATAAAAATAAAAAATAAAAAAACGCCACTCAGTTGACAGCAGAGCATTATATTATATTTGTAATGTTATATAATTTATTTATTAAAATGTTAGACCAATGTAACTCTAAGTAATATTACACCACTCAATAACTTGTTATAAAATTCATATTCTAAAAATCTTATCGTTGAATTACATGTTCAATATGTTCTTAACATTCATGTCAATTTTCATGTGAATTGAATATTATTTATTAGTCAATCCATAAACTCATATTTCATGCATTATTTTAAATTACAAAAACTTGAATTTAAATAATTGATTGATCACATGACTATTAATCTTTAATTACTTTGAAATTTTATAAGTATGGAAAATATATGAAAATAATATAATCTAATGGTGGATTTGTCAAAATTTACATCTAATTAAAAAATATTGATTGGTGTAACATTGCTTAAAATTACGCCAAGTGTAAGTTGAGACCAGCCCATATATATATATATATATATATATATATATATAAAAGAAAAGTCCAATAAAAAAAATAAAATTAAAAATTAAAAAAAAAAACCTTATGATTCTAAACTTGTACACTTGTTTTTGTATACATTTCCTCTTAACCATACACGTACTGGAGCTTTGGAGGTATAACTAATTGGATGGTTGGATTAAAACTGCTACACATCACATGTTTCATAAATAACGGAAGAAGCAAAGAAGAAACAGAGTAAAAAAAGTAGATTAGTTGAGTTAAGACAAGAGACAAAAGAGATAAAATGCTAAAGAGTCACCTATGCCAGAACAACCTAGTGGTGTTTGCAACTACGTGGTGGGGCAAATAGATACCCCTCCTATGAAGATTAAATTTAGAGGCAAATCATAGCCTCACATTGTGAAGTGACTGTAGTAAGCCTATACTTGTTTTCTAAATAGAATTTTTTTGGAATTTAGGAGGGCCAGAAGCGTATCTAATCTTAAAAATTGTTTAATTAGTTCGGATAACTCATATTTCAATATATCTATTTTTTTTTTTTCAAAATTTTTGGAGGGCCATGGTCCCTTCAGCTCCAACGTGGCTCTGCCATTGACTGTATAGTGTATAATTCAATCTTTGAGCATTCACACTCAATTGAGATTCAATTAAAAAAAAATTGCAATAATATAATATATAAAATTAGAATACATACTTCTTTGACCACGGAATGAAATGGAATCAGCAACTTATGCTGATCAAAGTTAGTTTGAACGAGATTTTTTTTTCCCCTTGATATGTAGTTTTAACTTTTAATTGCTACAGAGAAGGAAAAAAAAAAAAAAAAGGCTCGTTATCAGCTTCAAAAGCCATAGTCGGCCATTTTTTTTTTTTAACGATATATAATTTGTCTTTAACATGGTTCTAGTCCTATGGAATATGCACATTCTAGACAGTTCTAGTCCTCTAAAATATGCACATTCTAGAATTGTGTCGCACTGGGACAAGTGTAAGCATCAGTCTTCACTACTATAAAAATAAAATAAAAACCGCACTCCAATACACACTAGACTAAAGGTCGAGCATTTGCAAAATTTCTTAGTATTTTTATCTAATAATTTGATAGAAAGGAAGAAAGCAAGTTCATTACGTCTTCAACTTTTGTGTTTCTTGAAAAAGTACGTGGTCAAGCAAGAAATAGGTCTCTCTTTTTTCCCCCATTTTGCTTTCCATCTTTTTATTAAAAAGATTCGAGAGTTAAAGTTAGTTAAAACACACATCCTTTCAAATATTCGTTTTTTTATTTATTTATTTTTTATTTTTTAATGATTCTCCAATTTATAAAGTTCCCGGAGCTTTCAGAACTTAATTTTCATCTCACAAAAGGTTTTGAAAAAATCTCACAACAAAAATCTGCAAAATAAAAAATTTGGAAGCTGCCGGGCAGACAGCTTATCAACACTTTGACAAAAAAATTTCCATTTTTTACCTTTTTTTTTTTTTTTCCAAATTTTGTTTTAAGCTTTTTTGTATTTTAAAAGATAAATCTATGGTTTTTTACTTTTTATTATGATAAAATCTTATTTTTGGTAGGTTGATTAGCCTTTAGAAATTAATAAAATAATTTCTAAATTCTACATTTATCTTGTAAAGTTGTCCTATGCCTTGCACTAAACCATAATTGCCTTCCATTTTAATCCATAAGAATTAAGATTTTAATTGAATTTTCCTAATCTTTTTAAGGACCGATTAAAATCACATACATTCATTCTTTTTTTCTTTTTTTTTTTCCTTTTTTATGATGAAGACATGAAGTCTTCAAAATTTGTTTGAATTGATTCGACTTTTTTTTTTGGTTTGAATAGAGAATATTAAAACTTTATTGACTTTATTCCCTAACCTTAATCTCTTTAATTGGGTTACAGCAGTACACGTGGGTGGTTTCACACATCCGCTATGTTTATGCGTTTGACCAAAGAAAACTTTTATTCTTTTTACTTTTTAAATTTATTTTGACCACAAGTTTAAAGTTCCGTAGATTCCATTGGAAATAGTAAATTTTATTATTGAGAATAAAATGTATTATAATGGAATAACTATTATTATTTATAAGTTTGGTTATTATATAAGGAAACTTTATATTTTTGAAAATATATTAATTTTAAAATCTATTATATATATATATATATATATATATATACACACTAAGAAATAGGTTTTTTTTTTTTTTTTTTTTTTTTGATACACTCTTACATCAATTCTAAAGAGGAATAACTATTCTTCAATTTAAAAAATAGTTATTCCAATGTAATAACTAATTCATGTAATAAAGATTTAACCAAATGACCGAATTGCTATTACACATGAATAATTATTCTATTATAGGAGCTATTACAGTATACTAAACGTCTCCTAAGTGTTTGTAGGATTGATGTGGGGGACAAGGGTCGAGATTCAAGTTCCCTAACTAGAAAAAACTTTACACACATATATATTTAAATGTTGCTAAGATTGAATTTTTATCTTTTATAAAAAAAAAAAAAAAAATTTTAATCTATTCTCTTTTTTTTTTTTTTTAATTTTTTTTTATAGTACTTTGAGCAAATAAGCGCTTCAACAAGATTCATCCTAATGCAGGCCACATAAATGCTCTTTCCAAATTATAGTAAAGGTTTAGCAAATATGTGAGTGACAATAGAACTAGCAATAATAGGATTAACATATACTTAACACATATGAGTGACAACAGAACTGGCAATAATAGGATTAACATATACCTTTCAGAAACGAAAAACATATATTATCTCATTATTCTCATCTCATCTGTTTACAATTGATTGATTATTGAATCTGCCTTCCCTATGTTTCTGATGTTGATTTCAATGTTTTCCTACTCAAATGGTAACAAACTAACAATCATCCAACTATCATCGACTTCTGCAATCTCTTTTCCTTTTTGAAAAATAAAAAGAGTTAACATCATCTAGCTTACATTATTTTTTTTTTCTTTTTCTGAGTAAATCAAAGGAACGTGATATTATTAGCATCTAGCATACAATCCGGTCAAATATCATCAGCAATAGATATATATGGTTATATTCTGTCAAGAAAACACATGGTTTCCTCTTTTTTATAATTCCACATCCATTGGAGGAAAAAAATCCACACATGGTTGTTCTTTATTTATTTTTATTTTTTTTGGGGGGGGGGGGGGGGGTTAAAACACACATGGTTATTCATTATCATATAAAAAGGACAACGGAAATTATATATGATTGACATATAACCCTTTTTTTTATCTCTTCCATTAATATCTATATCTTAGAACTCAAATTCAACATTAACAGGTAAACAAATACGCTAGACAAAATGACCCTTTTACAATTAGCTGAAAAGATAAGCTATCATGGTAAAGGAATATAAACCCATCATTATCTCTATCTTCTCAATGTTTTCATCTGATCAATCATGACTTAACACTTGAGTAACTCATGAAAATTGGTTCTAGTCTTCTTTCCAGGACTGGCTTCGGTGACATGGAGGACACTTAAGTTAACTTAACCCCACAAGCCAGCCTCATTGCTGACCACTTCAGGGCTTTTGCATAAATGATGTAATTCAATCACACATTTACAAATGTGCATGTCAAAGTGAGTGCAAGAGTTGAGGGCGTAGAAGAACCGATAAAACCCAACAAACCAACACACTTCATAGTTCACTCATAACCCTGACACCTTACATTACTACTTGCTTTTGAAAGCCAGAGAATGAGAATAATAATAAACAATAAAAAAATAGATAGCTTGAGATATTGCGTGTGGCTTATGCTGACCATATTCCTTTTGTGTTTTAGGCCCGAAGCTTGGCCTCTTAATCAAAAATCAACTAGTGGCTAATTGATATCTAAGACTAAGAGCTTTATTTATTTATTTATTTTTGGTATTTCAATTCATAACTTGATAGCAACGCAGAAAGCAATTCATTATTTCATCTTGACAGTACGTACCTTGAGCAAGAACATTTTTTTTTTCCTGTATTTGTTAATTAAAAGCACTGGAGTTTCCTAGTTGTATTTGGGGAACATATGCGGACAAAAATCACAAAACATAGGTTCTTCCAAATATTGATGCTTAAGAATTAATGGTTACGTTTAACATATTAAACTAGTGGTTGATTGATATATAGGAGCTCATTGTTTTCTTAATATTTAATTAATAATTTGATAGCAAGCCAGAGGGCAATCCATTAAGTTCAATTTTCAATTTTTGTATTTTCTTGAAAATATGTGGTCGAGCAAGGACGGTCTAATTTTTTTTTTTCCTCCCATTTTGATTTCCAACTTCAAAAAAAAAAAAAATTTGAAATTAAAAAGAAAAACCCTAGTCAATTAGTCATATTTTTTTGGAGAACATGCATATTTATGGAGACAAAAACATAAGTTTTTTTTTTTTTTTTTCTGGCTGTGCTAAGTTTGAAAACGATAAACTTGTGGTGCTTCTAGATCAGAGATATTAATTTTCGCTTTAAAGAATAAATATCACTGATCACACAAGCCCTATCCATTGTGCCTTTATCTCAATTCCTAAATATATTTAAGAGAAAGCCTTTGGACATAATAAATTTAACAAAAACATTGAATTTTTTTATTTTTTTTATTTTTTTTTATTTATTTATTTTTTTTATAATATCTATCCAAACCGTAATCAATTAGAGGACGGCCAAAATGGCAAAATAACTCTTTCAGCCAAACTTTCTAGCAAAATGTTTCTGTTCTGAAACTATTTAGGGACATAACCTTGTTTTGAAACTCAATTTTTTTTTAAAAAAACTCGATTTAACAAAAATCGAGTTACTTGCAAAAACTTATGTGGAAATCGAGTTCCATGTAAGTTTTTTTTTAAGTTTTTTGCCTATAATTCGATTTTCGTTAAATTGAGTTTTTCATTGAAACTCTATTATTACAAAATCAAGTTTAAAATAGGAGTATATTCTTAAATAGTTTCAAAACATGGACAAAATACTGGAAAGTTTGGTTGAAAGGGGTAAAACCCCATTTTGGCCATTAGACAACCATCAAAGACATCGAATCTTCTACAGAGTATTACTTACTTGACCAACAATAAATATATTTCCTCTCTCTCTCTAGATATATACATATCTTTTTACAATATGATTACTGGGAAGTCATAGTACGAAAGAATATCAGTTCAGCATTAATTAGAGTATTCAACAGACTATTTGTCTAGTTTCTCAAACCAAAAAAAAAAAAAATGAAGTCTATGAAAGATAGTCAATTTTATTATTGGGTTTCATTTCTTAATTAATGTGGCAAATAAAATATACATTAAAATGATATTTTAAAAAGTGTAAAAAATTTGAAATAAATTCAGTGGTAATTAATAATTTTATTAAAATTAATTTTAATAACAAAAAGATTTAAGGATGAAATAGACTTGATTTTTAAATTTGGATGACCAAAATGACATAATTAATAGTTAGGGTACTAAATTGAACTTTACAAAATAATTTGAGGATTAAATTAGTAATTTAACTTATATTTATCTGAAAAGATAAGCTATGATGGTAAAGGAATATAAACCCATCATTATCTTTATCTCTTCAATGATTTCATCTGATCAACCATGACTTAACACTTGGAGTAACTCATGTAAATTGGCTCTAGTCTTCTTTCCTGGACTGGCTTCGGTGACATGGAGGACACTTAAGTTAACTTAACCCCACAAGCCAGCCTCATTGCTGACCACTTCAGGGCTTTTGCATAAATGATGTAATTCAATCACACATTTACAAATGTGCATGTCAAAGTGAGTGCAAGAGTTGAGGGCGTAGAAGAACCGATAAAACCCAACAAACCAACACACTTCATAGTTCACTCACAACCCTGACACCTTACATTACTACTTGCTTTTGAAAGCCAGAGAATGAGAATAATAATAAACAATAAAAAAATAGATAGCTTGAGATATTGCGTGTGGCTTATGCTGACCATATTCCTTTTGTGTTTTAGGCCCGAAGCTTTGCCTCTTAATCAAAAATCAACTAGTGGCTAATTGATATCGAAGACTAAGAGCTTTATTTATTTATTTATTTTTGGTATTTCAATTCATAACTTGATAGCAACGCAGAAAGCAATTCATTATTTCATCTTGACAGTACGTACCTTGAGCAAGAACAACTTTTTTTTTTCTTTTTCCATTTTGGTTTCTGTATTTGTTAATTAAAAGCACTGGAGTTTCCTAGTTGTATTTGGAGAACATATGCGGACAAAATTCACAAAACATAGGTTCTTCCAAATATTGATGCTTAAGAATTAATGGTTACGTTTGACATATTAAACTAGTGGTTGATTGATATATAGGAGCTCATTGTTTTCTTAATATTTAATTAATAATTTGATAGCAAGCCAGAGGGCAATCCATTATGTTCAATTTTCAATTTTTGTATTTTCTTGAAAATATGTGGTCGAGCAAGAACGGTCTAATTTTTTTTCCTTCCATTTTGATTTCCAACTAAAAAAAAAAAAAAATTAAAGAAAAACCCTAGTCAATTAGTCATATTTTTTTTTGGAGAACATGCATATTTAAAGAGACAAAAACATAAGTTTTTTTTTCTGGCTGTGCTAAGTTTGAAAAAGATAAACTTGTGGTGCTTCTAGAGAGATATTAATTTTCGCTTTAAAGAATAAAGATCACTGATCACACAAGCCCCGTCCATTGTGCCTTTATCTCAATCCCTTAATATTTTTAAGAGAAAATCTTTGGACATAATAAATTTAATCAAAGCATTGATTTTTTTATTATTATTTTTTTTTATTGTTTGAATATAATAACTATCTAAACCGTAATCAATTAGAGGACCATCATAGACATCGAATCTTCTACAGAGTATTACTGCTCAATAATTCTTAACAACAGAAAAATACACCCTGTTACCGTGTATATTTCCTCACACTCATAGCTGGTGGGACCCATACAACTATGAATGAGAAGAAGTATACACCCGTAACAAGGCATACTTCCTCCTTAACAACGACGCTATTGAACCCACTTGACCAACAATAAATATATTTCCTCTCTCTCTCTCTCTCTCTCTCTCTCTCTCTCTCTCTCTCTCTCTCTCTCTCTCTCTCTCTCTCTCTCTCTCTCTCTCTCTCTAGATGTATACACATCTTTTAACAATGTTAATTAGAGTGTTCAACAAACTATTTATCTGGTTTCTCAAAAAAAAAAAAAAACAAAAGGTCTATGAAAGATAGTCAATTTTATTATTGGGTTTCATTTCTTAATTAATGTGGCAAATAAAATATACATTAAAATGATATTTTAAAAAGTAAAAAATTTGAAATAAAGTCGGTGGTAATTATTAATTTTATTTAAATTAATTTTAATAACAAAAAAATTTAAGGATGAAATAGACTTGATTTTTAAATTTGGGTGACCAAAATGACATAATTAATAGTTAGGGTACTAAATTGAATTTTACAAAATAATTTGAGGATTAAATTAGTAATTTAACTTATAATTTACAATGTTTTAATAATATGGCTGCTTGTGAATCGACCACCTGTAGTGGGCTTGGCTATCCTTATCCCATATTTGGCCTAAACTCTACCGGCACACAAATCAATTGGGCCCCATGGGAATTGGCATCATCTTAAAGTTGAAGTCCATTTGGTAGTATTATTTTATTAACGTTATTTGCACTTTTTGAAAATATGTGTGGGTGAAAAAATGTGTAATATTATTTAAACACTTAAAACTGTTGCTTAACATCTTACCAATAAAACACAAAAAAAAAAAAAATATAGGATCTCTGGACGACCTTTGCATAAATGTCAATCACACATTGAGCATGTCAAAGTGTGTGAAATAATTTGAGCATGTTAAAGGGTGTGTTTGTTTAGAGGTGAAATAGGATGGATGAAAAATTTTGAAGAGAAAATAAAGAGAAATTTTTTTTTAAAGTGTGTTTGGTTAGATAGAGAGGAAGAAAAATAACAAAGCTATTGAAACACTCACGCTGTCCCATCCACGAACCCACTTAACGGAATATGTCTTCCTTCCGTTACGTTATTTACACCGTTACCCAACCTATTCCACCACCCACCAACTATAAATATGTTCCCTCATACATTTCGTCTCAAACTCTCTCTCTCTCACTCAGAGGCAAAGTTTCGAGGTCTCAAAATCTCTGCTATTTTTGAATTTTTATTATTTCCTTGAATGTTTTTGCTTAGATGTATCATATATGCACTGTGAATTTTGCTTAAATGTCTTTCCCTAATCTCCAAGTTAATTCTTCTTATTTGTAGAGAAAAATATGTATAGGTCTCAGCCACATCTTCAATGGTTGTCCCCCATCTTCTTGGTTGTGATTCTCCCACATCTTCTTGGATTCACTGTCCAACAGTAAGTTTCTTCAAAACCCTTCTCTGTTTTCTTTTTCTTTTTCTCTCTTTCTTTTGTATGAAAGAAATATTTTTGTTGAAACATGGACCAAAATACAAGATCTCTAAACTCAAAAACCACAACGGATCAAACATAAACACCCAAGTCCTAAAACAAAAGAAACAAGCTCAGCTACAAACAAAGTTCTGGTATTCCTTTGAAGCCAGATGTGATAGATGTTGCCTAGGCTAGTCTGCGATAGAGTAGATTTAAAATTTTGCATCTTCCACATTCTTATCCCCCACTGAAAACACCTTATATGCAACCATAAGGATCTCGTCAAGTACAACTCCACAACCTTCCTTCAAATTCTTCTGGTAAAGAAACATTAATAAAAAGATATAAGCTTCTCTCTCTCTCTCTCTCTCTCTCTATATATATATATATATATATAAACTTATTTATCCATATAGATACATATCTTTAATGATTACTGGGAAATCGTACGTATCCGGAAGGAATATAGCTTTAGAGTGTTGATATATTCAACAACCAATGAAATATAGGCTATTTTATCGTTGGATTTCATTTCATAGTTGATGTGACAACTGACAAATAAAATCTACATTAAAATGCTATTATAAAAAGTGTAAAATTTGGAAATCACGTATGCATTTAAGATCTGTTTGGATGCCGTTTATTTTATTGAAAATGAAAACTTATTATTAAAGGTACTATAGATAAAGGTAAAAGTTAGTTGAAATAGTACAGCGGATCTATGAATAGTATCAAAAAGTGCAGTGGGTCCATAAATAGTATAAAAAATAGGTCGAATAGTAAATAATTTTGATTTTTCATTAGTATTCAAACACATATTTAGTATACGTTTGGATAGGAATTATTTTCCTGCGTCTGGCGTTTTGCGTTTTTTTTTTTAATTTATTTTTTTATGCACGCGTTTCAGTTTTTAGGAGACAAAGTGTACTGTTTATACACTGTGTTCATCCATTATTCACGCACTGTTTACAGGACCCAAAACAACTTTATTCAGAAAGAAAATATTAAAAATGGGTCTCATGGTATTATTCATACATTTAAAAATTATTTTGTTACAGTATTTTCAGTTTTTAGTTTTCAGCAAAATAAGCTGTATCCAAACGGACCATTGGTATGAATTATTTTTGCCAACTTATTTTATTATTCAGCTTATTTTTGCTATTATTCATGAGTTCCATTACACTTTTTGATACTATTTATAGGTCTCACTGTACTATTTCAACTAACTTTTACCTTTATCTACAATACTTTCAGCAATTTTTTTTTAGTTTCAACAAGATAAACAAATCTCAAACGGACCCCAAGTTAATAATAATTTCTTCTAAAAAAAAGTCAATAGTAATTATTGTCAAAAATTTTAAAAGAAGAGATTTAAGGATGAAATAAACTTGATTTTAAAATTTTAATGATTATATTGAAAAATAATTAATAGTCCGGAATGTAAAAAACGAATTTTACTAATAGTTTGAGAAGAAAATTAGTATTTTAACCTATATTTTATAATTTTTTTTAATAATATGGCCAGTTGTGATAGAATGAATATGAGTTTATTAATTACTACCATCATATTTTCATCTGTTGATTACAATTTATTTATTCAACAACTTATGAAATATACTTAGATCTGCTCCTTAAAAATTTGTTGTGTACTTAGATCTACCCCTAGAAAATGAATTCGTCCTCTAATTAGTGTGCATGGTTAGTTTATTTTATTCATTGTGAAAAATGAGTTTCTAAAAATTTTATATCTTGTCATTCCACTTGTTCCCATGCGCCCACATCATATATATGATCAAAGATCATTTACGATGAACTCAATAGAGTTTTGGTTAAAATTTTGCTACAAAGTCTTTTTTTTTTTTTTTTTTTTTGGATGGCTAACTATCTTTTTTAATGCAGATTCCAATAAATTCTTTATTTTGCTGGTGCTTTATAGTACTAATATTGCTCTTGTTTTTAAGATCTTTAGCTCGGCCTCTAAATCCAAAAATGGTGGTGGAGGGGAGGAAGAAGCAATCCTTATCCAGTTCAACTTTTGCGGCATTGCTCAAAGACCGATATGTACACAATAATGGAGAAATTCCAGGAGGTCCACCTGTCCTGTATTCCCCTCCTCAAATTGGAAACCATGACATGAGTGCTGGTCCGAAGGTACATGGTGGTGAATATGGTCCAATGAATAAAGGTCGAGTCCCACCATCAGCTCCTAATCCAACCACCCTTGATGCAATTGGCAACCCCTGATGAGATGAGTAGCGGTGAAGAAAACTTGTTGCTGTAATGCTGTTTCTCTAGAACAATTCTCTGCTCAATATGCGCTTTTGATTAATAAAAAAAATTCAAAAACACCTATGTATGTATATGCTTTTGCTAGCTTTAGCCGTAAAACAGTGAGAATATCAGAATAACACTAAACAGCTTTTGGTGTGACTGCTGTCCTTGACATTGGGTTATTATGCACTTTGTACTAAGTTTTCTTTCTACTTAAATCATCTTGATTGAATTTTATAAACTAAAGTCTCAAATATAATGAATAACAACTACTGAAAAATTTGACAGATTGTTGAAGTGACTTGAAGGAATATATAGTTTACAAATGACATGACTCATGAGACCAATTTAAGACCTCCAAAGGCGCCTCAGGAGCTAGCTACTCATCTCTTCAATCTCCTCACCCAAGATCCAACACATCTAAATTCAATATCAGCCTTCATTCAATTTCAATTAAACAGATTTGGTATTAAAATTGTTTTTTTTTTTTTTTTTTTTTCTATCATATCACAAGTTTTTTCCCCTTTCTTTCGCGGATTAAATGGATTGTGATTTTGAAAAAAATTCTTTAACTAGACACAAACGCCTAGAGGCTAGGATCACATATGATTCTTAAAATTGGAAACAGCGGATACAAAGTGCCGCTATAGCCCAAATAGACCTATAGCGGCATTTTTAGGATCCATTGCGATATTTTGCAAGCACTGCTATAGCTCTCGTATTTTGTCAATTGTGATTTGTCAATTTTTTTTTTTGTTTTTTGGTGAGTGCGTGTATTATACGTGTGATAGTTTGTGTGATGATATTTTTCCTTTTAAAATAAAATAAAAATAAAACGTGAGTGCGTACGCCGTACGCATAAATCAGATTAATTAATTACAAGGAAGACAAAATACTAGCTTGTTAGGTGTATTGTGTCTGACTCTGTCCTAGATGCCATAGTGCATGTACAAGAGCGTCAACTGGTGTGAAAACAATATACTCATGCAAATGCGAGAGCGAGAGTAAAAGGTGGCGGCTGAGCGTCAACAGGTTTAACAACATAATACTCATGCAGATGAGAGAGAGAGAGAGAGAGAGAGAGAGAGAGAGAGGTGGTGGGTGCTTGAACTGTTCTTTGAATAATCACGTTAACACAAAAAGGAGGGTTTTAGTGACATGTTTTTAAGGCATATATTAATTAATTATTTTAAAAAGAAATTTATTAAAAATTGAAAAATTTGTTAAAAAAGTTTGAAAATTTTTTCGCTTCTCAATAAAAATTTTCTTAAAATGAATGGTTAAGAACATACTTTAATCGGACCAAAAAATAAAAATAAAGAGCGAAAATAATGAATGAGTGTGCACACGTCCAGAATCACCTAAGATCAATCTTTTTACCAAACCTTATCTTCAGACTATTCATCCCTAGAAGACAAGATAGGATTCTAAAACCAAAAATGGTCGGCAAAATCGAGCTCGATGCTAGGACCAACTCCAAACAAAAAGTGCAAAATATTCCTTTAGCAGCGTACTAAAAACATTCCTTGCTTGGTACGGAAAGATCAGTTGGACCGCAGCTCATGGCTCCTAAAAGAGGAACATTTAGGTTGCGTCTAGATGGATGAGAGGATTTGGATTTAGATATTTAAACTAATTGGCTTAAAATGGCTTAATTTTAAATTTATTTATCTAAAAATTTCTTGCTTGGGTTCATTTTATATGTTGAATGATTTGAAATTCAGATTTTAAAATCTCTTGTTGGGATATATACTTGGATTTGGATCAATAGATTAATGTTTTTTCAATGGTTTTTTGCACAACTTTTGCATTTGATCTAATTGAACAAGTGGTTCCAACTACTAATGATCCAACACACTTTGAAATTTTAAAGATGGACGTTCTTGGATTTTCTAGCTTTTGTGAACCAATTTTTTTATGCCACAAATAGACAAGCTGATGATTGCATATCTTCCAACATAGCGTACTAAAAAAGCTAATTGGGGTCCAAAGGGAATCTTTATGTGCACATTGGTCTATTATATGAGATCGAGAGAGAGAGAGAGAGAAGTACAAAACCTTTACAGTATTTTTTTGGAAAAAATTATTCACGCACACATACATAAAAAGTAACACTAGGCAATTCTATAAATCAGCACATGGCATAGGTTTTGCGCACTAAATATCATGTACTTATGCCAAAGAAAAAAATTCAATAAATCATATATGATATATGCATGATAGCTTATACACATGTACAACACCCTCTTTTAAACAATGTAAAACAACTCATTTTTTAGAAAAATTTGTGATATAATTTTGTGTTAGAATTTCATTCCATTTTCCTTAGATATATAATTCTTAAGTTCCTCTCTTAAAATTCTGTTATGTTGTAAACACAAAATCTCAAGTTTAAAAATTAAACAATTGAATATATTTCACAAGTGTAAATTTGTATTGATGATTTGTAGGTACAATTCTCTATTTTTAGATTCTAATACAATAGAATAATTATCTGATTTGATCTCCTTATTGGAAAAGTCATCAATTCTAGTATTGAGTCGAGGTAGTCTTGACTTGAACACAAGATGTCCTCCACTTGAATTGGAAAGTGGATTGAAAGGTCTTTAGAATGAAATTGCGATGAATCTCTAGCTGTGCGCTTGTTAAATATTTCTTGTTTTTCGCATTTTTTTTTCTTTGAATGTTCTTGATCTTTGAAGATTTGTGGTGGAAGTTCTTCGGGGTTTTAGAGCTTAAATCTGATGAAGCTTTGATGGATCAAAGTCTTTGAAGTTTCTGGAGGCTTTGAACCTTGATTCCATTAGAACTTTGAGACTTAGAAGAATAATTTGGATAAATGTTCTTTGAATTTTTTTCGTCTTCGAAGATTTGCAGTGAAAGTTCTTTAGGGCTTTGGAGGCTTGGATCCAAAGAGCTTCATTAACTTGTAGTCTCTTGGTGTTTATAGAGGCTTTTGAACTTGATTCCAATGAACTTTGAGATCTAGAAGAATGACTTCGATGAATTTTCTTTTAATATTCTTCCTCTTCAAAGGTGAAGTTCTTGAAGCTCTTAGGGGCCTTA
Organism: Quercus robur; assembly: GCF_932294415.1. NCBI lineage: Eukaryota > Viridiplantae > Streptophyta > Magnoliopsida > Fagales > Fagaceae > Quercus > Quercus robur. Next base: position 4,548,395 of record NC_065536.1, read on the forward strand.
GAGCTTGATCCCGACAAAGTTTCGTGACTTTTGAATATTTCTGAATCCCCCTTCATAAGACTAAGGAAGGCCTCTATTTATAGGAGTCTTGGGGAGGTATGATCACACATGATTGGCTATGAGCACTAACACATGTGTTGGAAAAACATGGTTTGTATCTTGTAGTGGGCCTTTTGTGGTTAAAGTGGGCTAGGTTGCCTCCTGCGATACTGGACCCAAGTATTCTGCGGTACTGGGTCCAACTACAACTCAATTTGATCCGGCTTGTACGCAAACTATGCCTCGTTTGCCAGGAGCACGCTTACGGCGGGCAGAATTGTTTTAGATGGGTTGCGGCAGGCAGAGATGATAATAACAAGATAAAATAAAGTACTTGGAGATCTTTATTAAGCTAAACAGATAATTCCTACTTAAGAAAAGATAATCACAGTTTAATAACAATTTTTTAATAAGAAAAGTAAGGGAAACAAGTGGGTAGTATATGAGTTGATTGAGAGAGGAAAATAAATCAGATTAAATCTGATCCGCAGGACCAAAATCAGAGAGGGAAGAACGCCTCTTCTCAAAGTGAATAATCTATCAAGGAGATCCTGTCGTGGAAATTAATCGCTTTGAGGGAAACGGACCTGAATGGTTGGTACACAAGAACACCCTTTGTTTCCGGCAGAGAGCAAGATTTTGAGAGGGAGAGAAGGAATCAACCTATTGGTACATGCCTGTCATTCTAACTTTCTATCTTTTTTCTTTCCTTCTCTTCTAATATTCCCATTTCTTATCTTTTTTTCTTTCTACTTATTTTTCTTAATACTTGTTTTCTATTTCCTAGTTTTCAAATTTCTAATGTCGTGGTGCTTGTTGTTCTTTTTTCTGTACACAGCAAGGGCCTCTTTATAGTGCCTGTCATGACTGGATTTTACTATTTTAGCCCTTAACCACCTTTGTCTATTTTGAGTGTATCTTCCGACCATCATTAGTCTGTCTATGTGCCACTCCCCATTGCCAGACAAAAGAAAGTTATTTTGTTTGTTTGTCTGTTATGGCACAATTTCCTACTATGGTGTGGGTGCCTTCTTTCTCCCTATCCCTCATGGCATGCACCTAGTGGTTCAAGCTTAACTTTGCTCTTTTGGGTGGTATGTCATCCCAGTAGGACACTTCCCCTAAAAGAGCCCTAGCAGGAACCTCAAAATAGGTTTTCCCCTCTCTCCACCTTCAAACCATGGCTTCTTACCTCTGATCCATGATCTCATTGTGTCCTGTATTGGCTGGGTACAGGCTGGTGAGGTTTGGGCCTTGCGCGTGTCTCTCTTCCATATATGTCCAAAATCTGCTTGTTGCTCATGTGTTTACCGTGATTGGATTGCACAGTCTGCCATCCATTTTTTACAATGTTTTAGTTTCCCTTTCCTTTATGGCTTGCCCTATTCAGGGGCTGGGCCTTGCTTGGCAGTGAGTTTTGCTTTTCTTCAGTCCACCCTTTTTCCCGCTACCCTCTCCTACCATACCACTCTATCATTCCTGCTGCGAAATTGTTTTGCCTCAATCTGGCTAGGCCTCTTTGGGCTTGCCATTTATTCTTCTCCGAATGGCCTAGTACGACCATTGGTTCTTTTATTATATCACTAGCAGGCTCCTGTGTCCCATTTGTTTTCCCTTAGCCGTCCCGGGCCCGTTTGCTTCCCTTGGGTTTCCTCGGCCCTTTTCTTAACTTTGCATTACCATGGGCTTTTACTGAATTCTTTGAGCTTCCCCGGCCCAATTACATTATCACTCATCCTTGGGGTTCATGGGCTTGCCATCAACCCCTTACTTTCTTTGCTTTCATTACTTTGGGCCTGCCGTGGCCCATTCTCACTTTTCCACATCATATACTGCCTATGGTTTACTTTTTCTCTCTTTTCGGGCTCCTTTAAGCCCATTTACCTCCTCAAGGCCCATTTATTTATCTCATAGGCCTGTGATCCATTATTCCTACTGCTTGGGCTTAATGGGTTTTCTATCCATTTACCAACTCTTTTCTGTCCGTGTTGTTGGGCTTCTCCCTTCCACTTGGGCTTTCAAAATGGCCATCAACATATCTCATACAAAACATACGCAGAGGAAAATTAATGGGTCTACTTCATTCACAATTGATAACATGTACTATATAAATTTCAAAATTTAATAACAAGAGAGCGTACCTTAGTGTGGTGAAATTCAAAACCAAAGATTAGAAGTACTTAGGAACACTTTTAATCTTCACTCCAATTCCACTAATGCCCAAGAAGTGTGGTCTCTCAATCAGTTCAATGGAGAAATAAGATAGTGGGTTACACTCACATACACACCATTTTAAACTCGTGTTACAAATTTTTGTATGTTTCTCTTCTTATACATAACTGATTATCTAATTAGGCTAGCCTTTTAGACTATTCCAATTGGGCTTTAGTATGTGACTTGGAGTGGGACCAAAATGGACAAATAACACACTAGCTCCAATGGGTTTTGGGTCTTTCTATCAACTCTTGACAAGCCCAAAATTACCATTAACAATATTTAATACTACTATATAAATATAGTTGCACTCTAGACCTTATTTATAAATTATATCCTAAGACTTTATTATACCTTCAACCCCTTCATAAAATATTCGTAGTAATACAAAGTCATGAATGTTGACTGTCACTTTGAAGATTACTACATCTTGATCCTTAAGTACTCGGTTTAATCTTTTAAGTTATTCATCACATATTTATGAAATCCAATTTCATAAATATATACTTTAGTAACTCCTTACTAAAGTGGTTAGGCCTAACACTTTGAATAGCCAAACCTATTAAATTTATCTCAAAGGAATATTTTATATCTCCGTTAAGAGATTATAAATTCCATCTTAAGAATATATGTTCCCTTAACACTAAATGTCACTGCCCAACATACTGAGGTTTTGATCGTGACTTTAGATCTCACTCCTGATATGTCAAAGCAACCTACACTTCATGGTCAGGTTCATTATTCTCTCAGGATTAAGAGTTGATTTAAATAGAAGTCGTAGCTAACCCAATAAGAGATTACCCAATATTACATTCCTACTAATAAGAGATAGACCAAGAGCAATTAATTTTTCCTAACAAAAGCTTTATATATATTTTCAATGACTAAGGAGATGACCCAGTAAGGCTTTTCTTCATTCTCTTTCAAGGGTTCAGAACATTTGCAGCATCCCCTTCCAGAATATTGTTTGACAAGTTTGATAATTTGATTAGGCAAAACTGACAGCCTAAATTTCAAGTTTGAGAAGGCCCAATTTAAAGTAATGTGGGCAGACGAACTTTTCGAGGCCCAATTCAAATCGGGAGAACTGAAAGTTGCATGGCATGTACTTAAGTTGAGAGGTGAAAAGAAGAAAATCACAGGCGCAACTACAAAACCAAATACCAAAGAAAGGACAAAAGAGAAATGGTACCTGTTAAAAAGATTCCATATCCATTAACCTATACTCAAAATCATCTACCTTGCTAGGTAGATGATTTTGAGTATAGGTCAATCGAAGTTTATGGCTATAGCCATAAACTTCTGTCGCATTGTCTTATAGTATTATATTAATCCAAGTGGATTGAGTCATGGGATGGAACTTCCAATAATGACACAATTGAGCAACACGCAAAGATGGACACGTAACTTCGAAGGGTATTTTAGTGAACCGACACATCCAGATTCGCTCAGCGGCCAGGGTTTTGTCGCAGCTCTCTCAGTCTCCCATATTAGGCTCGATCTCTCTCTGCCTTTTAACCGATCTGTTTTTCTTTATGTTTTAACGTTAATAGGTTAAGATATTATTTTCTTTTCTTTAAAAAATAATTATTTGGATGGTTTAGATTGTTAATATTGTTGTTGTTGTTCCATATCTGTGAAGTATCTATCGAAAGCCTTCGGCTTGAGCTTCTAAAAGACTAAAACTGTAGCTATATACCATTTTTTTTTTTTGTTAGATTGCTTCTAGATCTGATTATAAAAATCATTCAAATATTTTGGTTTTGGTCTCTTATTTTAGCTGGGATTTTGGTGTTTTAATTATTATGGTATACGTATTTTGGTATGAACTTTGTTTGGTTTTTCGGTATCGCTTATAATTATGTTTGATTGTTTTGTTTTGGGTCAAGTTTGTACTTGATAATTTTTTAAAAAAAAATTACTTTTGAATTTTGCTTCAAATTTTATAATTTGTGAACATAATAAGATATTATAATTTTGTACCATGAGATATTATCTGATATATTGATTTATGTGTTTCTGTGTTTTAATGGAAATATATTTTGAGACACTCGGTTTTGATAATTCATCAAAAGTTATTATATGAATATATTTTTTTTCATTCCTAAACTTTTTATGGGAAAAGGTTTTATCTTAGCTTTTTTTTTTCTTTTTTTTTTGTGTAAATAATACAACTTTTAACTTTTCTAGAAACAATATTTCTCAAAAAAAAAAACTTTTCTGAAAATAATATTAGTTAATGATAATATAAAAGAAAAAATAACCTAAGAAAAAAACGGATTGCCATAAGATATAATTTATTATGCAATACCACACTGACTGTTTGCAGGTTGGAATTATGGATGCAATTGAACTATGCATTAGAATAAAGGTAATTCCCTAATATGATTAGTGGTGGCAATGGATTTTTTTTTTGGATAAACAGTTGACTTAACTATGTTGCAATCTTTTTTTAACAATAAAGCCAATAAATGCCCAACAATTACTGTGTCTTGGGGATCCGAAGACCCCATAAACTAGCTTGGCTTGACTGACTTTTTACGTGGAAAGATCTAGTACCATAAAATTTTTACAACTTCTTTTCCAAAACTTCACTCTCTGTCACGTCTGAGTTACTTCAAAGTTGACTGAAGAACATGGGTCCTAGCTGACTCTGAAAGGCAAGGCAAGACTTTTTAATGTAATCATGCTCAGGCAGGGCCGGCTCAATGAATTTGGGGGTCTTAGGCGAATACTTTAAATGAGATCTTTTATTTAATTTAATTATAAATTTATATATTTTTTTCAATTAAAATTTATTTTTCTTGCTTTTTGAGAGGCAAAATTACTAATTAAATTTAATTTAATTTAATAATGTTTGAACATTATCATGACTACATTCGTTATTATCATTTTGTTGTATATTTTTATTATCTTCCAACTCTTTTTTATGAATTTCTTGTTCATTTATGAAACCTTCACTCAAATTTTCTACAAAATTTTGTTTTTTACTAGTAATAAATTTGTCCATAGCTCCTTTTTGAGATTCAATTAATTCTTCTCTTTGTCTTTTTTTTTTTAGTTTTTCATATCCAGATGGATATTTTCTAGTAGACATTTGTAATTAAAAAATATTTATGAATAAATGAAACACAATCTATAATAAAAAAAAACAATTTAACTAGAATAATATAAATTTAATGTATAAAACAATAGAACCTGGTTTATCAAAAGCACAATTGCAGCTCTACTTAATATGATCACTTTACAATTTAAACCTGCACAAAAAAAAAAAAAATTAATATTAATACAAAGTAAATTATTCTTAATTTATAATTTTGTTATCACTTATCAATACTCTTTTTTTTTGTGTAGCATTAAACCTTTTTTTTAGCAAAAGATTGAATCTACTAAGACCAACCCACTAACAAAATGTGTAAGACCCAACTTGATCCACACTAAAACTAAGACAAGCCTAGAGCCCACTATCCCTCATGGTTCCATCCCACTAAATCTGATTTCTTTAAAAAAAAAAAAAAAAAAAAAAAAAAAAACGTGTAAAGCCAAAAAGAAGAATAAAACAAAACGTGTAAAGCCAAAAGCTAAAGCAAAACAATACTTTACATCTTTAAGGGGTCATCTGGACCATTCCATAGACAGCTAGGCTTCTAGAGAAATCTGTAGCAAAAAAGAAAGAGCAAAAACCCAACAGCTCCTCTTCCCCAAAAAAAAAAAAAACTCAGACACCCATCAGCTGAAGAAGATCTAAAGCCAAAAAGAAAGAGCAAAAACCCAGCCGCTCCTCTTCAAAAAAAAAAAAAAAAAAAAAACTCAGACACCCATCAGCTGAAGAAGATCTAAAGCCAAAAAGAAAGAGTAAAACCCAGCAGCTCCTCTTCAAAAAAAAAAAAAAAAAAAACTTAGACACCCAGCAGCTGAAGTAGACGAAAGAGGCAAAGGAAGAGAAAGCAGAAAAGAACCTGAAATGAAGCTCTGTGAACACACCAAGTCTAGTGCTAACACCGATTGATGAGTAAGTTAACTAAAAACAGTGTTTTTTTTTTAGAATCAAGATGGAGAGAGAGTCAGAGAGTGAGAGTTTTTTTTTTCTTCTTTCTTTTTTCTGCCTTTTCCTATCTGTTTCTTCTTTCTGCGGTTTTGCCTATAAGCTAAAGATTTCTGCCTTTTGCAATCTTTTCTTCTGCAAGCAAAAGATTTGGGGATGGGAATAGTGTCACTTCAGTGTGAGAAATGGCCCTTTTTTTATTTTTTTTTTCAGATGATGGGAATTGGGATTAGCTTTAATGTCAGTTCAGTGTGAGAAACGACTATTGGGATTAGCCTTCACATCAGTTCACAGGCCTCTTCTTTTTTTTTCTTTTTTTTTTTTTTTATTTTTATTTTTTTTTTTATGGGAGTTGGGATTAGCCTTCAATCTTCACGGGCTCCTTTTTTTTTTTTTTTTTTTTTTTTTTTTTTTGCATTCGGCTTAGGTTCAAAGTGAGAAATGGGGCCATTTAAAAAAAAAAATGAGAAATTAATATTATATAATATATTATATTACTATTTGGGGGCCCTCTTAGAAGTTGGGGCCTTAGGCGGTTGCCTTAATCGCCTATAGCTTCAGCCGGCCCTGTGCTCAGGACCCACTTAATTATGAAAATGAATCAATATAATTCCTTATTGAAACCGATAACATCGGCAGTATCAATTTAATTCCTAATTTATACCGACAACATGCGATTCGCCATGTCAGCAAAAAAGTGGATAAATAGGGATTGGGATTTGGGAGCAAAACTTAAGATATTATGTGTATGTTTATTTTTATTACTATTTATGAGTTTTATTGTATTTTTTGATATTATTTATGGATTTTATGTTACTATTTTAACTCACTTTTATCTTAATCTACAGTACTTTCAGTAAAAAAATTTCAATTTCAGTAAAATAAGTAGATCTCAAACAAATCCTATATGTGATGCAATCGATGTAATGGCTAAGATTTAAAGTTGTAAAAAATAACTTTAAATTTTAACAATTGGTAATAAAAATGTAAAAAAGAAAAGTAGTAAAAAAAAATTATGAGAGAGAAGGTGCACACCGAAATCCAAATAGACAAAATAAATAAACAAAATTATTTATTATATTTTTAAAAAATGAATACTAAATTGGATCTTGCTAACATGAGAGCAATAGCTCTTAAAAGCGAAACAGTTTAGCTCAATATCACTGGGTTCTTATTTTTTTATTAAGATAAGAGTTAGATGTAGGAGATTATGCTTATCATTTTTTTTTTTTTTTTTTTGGAATTAGAGCACGAGCACAAAATCACTAACTCTTATAATACTTTTTTTTAAATAAAAATAAATTAAAGAAAAAAAACGATACTCTAGAAAAAATTGGATAAGATTCCTGTTTGAATAAATAAATGTTGTCATAAAGTCAATAAGCACATTTGAAATCAATAATTTACCAAAAGCATATTTGCAGTCAATAAAGGCCTCGTTTGTTATAATTGTTTAAATAACAATTTTCAGTATTTAAATAATATTACATGTATTTTCACACACTTTTTTACTCATACGTATTTTCAAAAAATACAAATAAAGTTACTAAAAATCTCTTACCAAACAAGCCCTAAATGTTATTGTAAAAGTACAATACATTTTTTTTTATAATACAACCATTTTTTTTATATTCTATTTTATTCTCTATTGCTCGTAATTTGTTAAAAAAAAATTCTTTTAAATTTGAAACTTCAATTATTTTGTTTAAAAAGCATAAATATATATATATATATATATATAACAAATTATAATCAAATTATAATCGATATACAAAGAATTTGTTTTAGACAAACCTTCAATCCTGCGGCAATATGAGCATTGGCATTTATAGCTCATCAGATGTGGTATAATAATAATAATAACAACAACAGCAAACCACCGCACACCTTTGGTGTAATGGTCACTCCACAAGTATATGTGTTTGTGGAGTGTGGGAGGTAAGGACCGAAGTTCAAGTCTCCAGGAGGGAGATTCACACACATATATACTTTGATTATTCTAAAGTAGAATTCTATTTTGTAAATAAAAAAAAAAAAAACAGCAATATTATTATTATTATTATTATTATCTAAGAGACTACAATAATATATTTAAATTGATATGTCATGTGAATCCATAATATTCTTTGACTCGATTCTTGGGATTTGTAATCTTGCCTCTTGAACTTTACGTAAAAAAGAAAAAAGAAAAAAAAAAAAAAAAAAAAAACCCGCTGTACAGCTGACGCTTGCCCACCTCATGCAACGTGGCCAATTGGAATTGAGTATTACTACTCTACCGCCACATTTTTTATAAATTGTTAGGATTTTTCAAGATCACTGTTCGGTAGGAGGAAGTATGCCCTATTGCAGCGTATATTTCCTCCTACTCACAGCTGTGTTAGTCTCACTGTTGGTGTATTCTATGAGTTGTAAGCGTGAGGAAATATACACATGATTTATGGTGTATTTTTCCGTTCGCAAGGGGAGCTTAGAATTAGGAATGGCAACGAATCGGGTTTGGGTCGGGTTTTTCTATACCCGGACCCAACCCGTGGGTCTGTCCCAGAAACCCGGACCCGGCCCATTTATTAAACGGATTTTTTTCTTTACTCCAAACCCGGTCCGTCTAGTACCCACGGGCCCCACCAGCCATGCCTTAATTTGGCCCTAAACCGTGGCCCAATCTATAAAAAAAAATAAAAATAAAAAATAAAAAAAATAAAAAAATTGCCTAAAGCCTATATCGTGGCCCAATAATTAAAAAAAAAAAAAAAGTTTGGCCAGAATGAAATTGTTGAAAAATAATAAAAGATCTGAGGATTGGCAGAGAAAATCAAAGAATGAAATTGAAAAATAAAAAGACCCATTAGAAAATCATGGATGAACAATGACCAAAGATTTATGATTTTCCCTTTCAAAATCACAAAAACAAACACAAATCCTAACATAAACACAATCAAAAAAATTTCAAATTTATAATTTTACCATTCAAAATCACAAACACAAACATTCAGATTTATGATTTTCCCATTCAAAATCACAAACACAAACACAAAAATTTCAGATTTATGATTTTCCCTTTCAAAATTACAAACGTAAACACAAATCCTAACACAAACACAAACAACTCACATAATAGAGATGAAATGAACCTAGAAAAAAAGACGAAATGAACCCAAAAAAAGAAAAAAGAAAGAGAGAGAGAGAGAAAACGAGGTGGTCCGGTGGAAAGACATGGAGAAAGCGAGGCGATTGGAGGTGTAAGTGATGGCTGGCAGTGACAGATCGAAGGTTGGGGGTGAGTGAGAGGGAGTGACCGAGTGAAGAGTGGGAGCAGCTGAGTGAACTGATTATGTGAAATGGGTATGGGATTAGGTTTTTTTTTTTTTTTTTTTTTTATAACTTATATATATATATATATATATGGGGGTATTTTAGTATTTTTCACTTATATATATAAACAGGTCCGAGTTTGGGTCCAGGTTCAGGCCAGATTTTTGCAAAAACCCGGACCCACTTTGGGTTTTTTTTAAAAAAAACCCATACTCGACCCTATAATTTATCGGGCCGAGTAAAATCCGACCCATTAGGGTCGGACCGGGTTGGGTATCCGCGGGTCGGATATAAATTGTCATCCCTACTTAGAATTATTTTCTTCAATGTCTTTACTTATATGCACCGTGAATATTTGATAATTTTATGAAACAATTATTCTTATTTCACTTCTTTTGCTCAAATACTCCCAAGTCTTCCTCTTTTATCTTTATGGCACAAAGAAACCTATTGATGTCCAAGTTCTTCTTAATTGCAGAGAAAAATGAATATGTCTGAGCTACACCTTCAATGCTTGTCCCTCGTCCAAGGCAGCCTCCAGTAGCAATAATATGCTGATCTGGAAATTTTAAATGTAAAATAATTTTTATTATTATTTTAATAGCCACGTCAGCATTTTGTGTGCCAACATGGATTCCATTTGCCATGTAGGCTATCTTCTGTTAGTGAGATGACTGTAGGGACCAAAATGAAAAGTTTTATTTATTTATTTTGGGGACTAAAAGCGGTAAAAAAAAAGTAGGGACCAAAGTGGAAATAGGGTGAAAATGTAGGGACAAAAATAGTATTTCCACCTAAAAATTAAAAAAAAAAAAAAAAAAAAAAAAAAAAAAAACATTAAACTAAAGAAGAGCATACACTATTTTCTCAGCTCATCTTAGCAATTATTTTCTTGGTTACCAAATAGAAAACAAGTATAAAAAAGAACCCATCACAATAAATGAAAGTAGAAGCAATTTTGAGATCGATTTTTGCAAACCCATTTGTTTCCTCTCTCTGTTGATAGTGAGTTTGGGGCGCACTTCCTTGAACTTGCTGAGTCTTTTTTTTTTTTTTTTTGGGGTAATGGAAGATATTTGCATTAAAACTAAATCAATCTATTACAAAAGGCCCCTTCAAAGTCCAGGGTGCAAAGCCGATCCACCACAGGCGGTGGATGGGCAAACAAAATGAAAGGGACATCACTATTACTACCAATACGGGCTAAGGCGTTCGCGCATTGATTCGCTTCCCTGTAGGCGTGCTCAACTTGCAAATTTGGGAACTTCCTCAAGAGGAGCCTGTAATCAGTAAGCAAGGGTTCAAGAGATAAGTTAACAATAGAGTTTTTCATCAATTGAACAACAGCAAGAGCATCAAGTTCAACAATAAGATTATGTATATTTTCCGTTGCTGCCATTTGTAACCCATCCCGAAGAGCCCAAAGTTCAGCCATGATACTATTCACCTTCCCACAATTTCTGGCGAAACCATTATTCCATTTGCCATGTTCAGTCATTTGCTCAGTCATTACATCTATATTTGAAATATGTAACTTTCACTTTTCACACACACATCCTTCTCTTTTAATTCTCAAGTTTTCGTTCCCTTCTTGACACAAATCACAAGGTGTATCTATTTCAACTTTTCAAGAATAGATCACTCCTCTGTAAACCTTACATTAAATCCTTCTTCTTCTTTTTTTTTTTTTTTTTTTTTTTTTTTTTTTTTTTTTTGGGTCCAACTCTTATTTCAAGTGTATTTCTCAATATCAATAACTATTTTGTTGGTTCAAGATTTGGAAAATGACATCGTACTAGCTTTGCTAAGAACCTAATGGTTCTTGTAACCGGGGGAAGTAGCCTTTCGTTTGGAGGCAGAGAGAGGAAACAAATTGGTTTGCAAAAATCAATCTCAAAATTGCTTCTATGTTTACTGTGATGGGTTCTTTTTTATTCTTTTACCTGTTTTTTGTTTAGTAAACTAGAAAATATTTGTTGAGAGGGGCTAAAAAAATAGTTTATGTTCTTCTTTACTTTAATGCTTTTTTTATTTTTATTTTTATTTTTTATTCTAGGTGGCAATTAACATCTTATTTGATGTGGTATAAAAAAAATTTTATTTTGGCCATTAGCCACATTAGCATTTTTCATCAATAACTTAATGATAAGCACTATTTTGACATAATACCAAAATGTCAGGAATCAAACTGACATAATTGAAATGTTAGAGACTAAGTTAACGATAGGCCAAAAACGTATTTGAAAGCTTGAAATTGTGTAAAAACACAAGAGCTATTTAGACCCCCAAAATTAAATAACGGCTCGATAGATTTTACTCTAACTTATACTAAGTGCGGAATAGAGTATATGCGAGTGGATAAGCAAATAAGCTACTCTAACACATATTCAAATAATCACAACAGTAAAAAGAAATGTAAAAGAGTAGGGAAGAAGAATGCAAACACAAATAACACGCCGATGTGTTATCGAAGAGGAAACCGAAGAACTCAGCGAAAATCCTCTCCGCCGCCCTCCAAGCGGTAATTGATCCACTGGACAATCAGTTGGGATACATGGGTTAGTAAGAGACCCTTCAAGCCTAATCTACCCGCTGTACCTAAGCCCGCCAAGCTCCTACTCCAACAAGGCTTCTTGGAACCGTGTCTTGTCTAGCTCTCCGGATCCCGCAACAAGCTCCATGTTACATCTACCATCCTTGACTTCTTCCAATGCTTCCCAGCAATACCAAAAACACTCACTACACTGAAAAAGTGTGGATTGTATTTGGGTACAAATCTCCTCTCAAGGTATGATAATGGGAGAGGGAAGGAGAAAAGGCTACAATGATTTTTCACTAAGGCTGAGTAGCTCTCTCTCAAAAAGATGGGTGTGTGTTGTAGAAAATCTATCTAGGGTTTTTCTCTCTGAATAGCCTTTCTTACATTTGTGGGTAATGAGGGTATATATAGTATGGGGTGAAGGATAGGGAAGTCACACTAAAAAATCCTCCAGGCAGAATGTTTTGCGACTGTCTCGTGAGAAGGCCTTACTTGCGAGACACTCGCTAAAACGACAACCTGGCACGACTCTTTAGCTTCCAATCATGTGCTCCTCACGTGGCTCTTTTGCGGCTTAGCTTCTCGCGAGCTTCTCGCGAAATCCACTAATTCTTCATTTAAGCTTGAGTCTTTACCAACTTAATACTAAATCCAATACAATAAAATCTCATAAAGTATAAGGATATAAATTAAAGCAATTACAACACTTTTTGTCATGGAATAAAGCCAAAATAAAACATAGTTGTAAATCACAACTTTACAGTATTGACCTCTTGTGATTAATTAGCCAAATTTATTAATTAATCAAATTAACATGCAAAGCGCGTGGTAGCACAAACAAATCACCAATTATACTAAGTGCAGTGAAAAATAAATTGACACAATGATTTGTTTTTGAATGGGGAAAACCTACACGGCAAAAACCTCACCGGGTGATTTTAAGGTCACCACTTCCGATAATCCACTATTATCAAAACAAGCGGTGTCCCTTATCTTCTGTAAGATTATTCAATACCCTTCTCTGTTGTCTTTTCTTACTTTTATATGAACGAATGATTTTTGTTAAAACATGGACCAAAATACAACAACTCCAAACTCAACGTACAACTACAACAGTACAAACCCAAGTACTAAAACAAAAGAAACAAGCTCATCAGTGCGCTAAGAAACTACAAGTTACATAAGCTACAAACAAAGTTCTAATTGGTGGATAAATTTTGCATCTTCAACGTGTTATCCCCCATTGAAATTGGTTTATTGCAGTTGCTACAAAACGCTGCAAAGCTCCCAAAAATACACTGCAAAATGTTTTACAACATTTTCTTGCAACACCTTTTTTGACCACTACAACAGTACCGCTGGCTACAACAATTTTCCTATTGCAGCACTTTTCAAAAACGATGCAATAAAGTTTTTGTTTTGCAACGTTTTTTTTTTTTTTTTTTTTTTTTTTTGCAACGTTTATGGAATGTTGTAACAAACAACAAATTTGTAGTGGTTTTGACAAACACTGCAATAAAGTACATTTTACAGCATTTTTTAAAACGCTGCTAAAAGTTTCAAAAAAAATTTAATTATAAAAAGCATTTTTTCCAATAATTGATTTTCTTTTAAAAATTAACATTTATTTTAGTAAATTTTTTTTTTTTTTTTTTATAAACATTTATCTTAGTAACTTGATTACAAGTACTAGCTCATATTTAAATTGCAAATACACAATGCTCCAAATATTGTACACAAAAAAAAAAAAAAAAATTCCTTTATTCATATAATGTGATTACCACCAAGTTTCACCAATTCATTATAAGTACAAATATTAATGTTGTGAAATTCGACAATAAAATTTACATTTGTTATAAAATAATGATTTTTGTTTCATGCCGGATGATTGATTATTGCAACAATTGCTACTTATGTTTCTTACCTACAACACAAATTACAATAATAAAAATTAATAACGTAATTTGCAAAATTTATAATTCCTTCATCAAAACAACTCCAACATAAATCATGAAATATATGTGTTGTGCAAATAACACCCCTAGACTCAAATCAATAATAATATATGTAGGGGTGACAGACCAAGGGGCCCATACCAATGTATATGTTAGGCCAGGGGCCCAGTCCAAGGAAGAACTCCTCCTCGGCCAGGCAAGGCCAAGGACAAAGGGGATGGTCTGCTATTGAGAGTGACACTCCGGACCATTCCATGGAAGAGGATAAGTATTAAGAAAGGAAAGGATAAGGGAAGGCATGAAAATATCTAAAAGAAAGCTGCTAGTCTGCTACTATTACATTAAGTACTCTGCAACTCACTGAACCCTACTTTTTAGCCTTTACAACCACCCCCAACAACTTTGGGAAGGGTTGATGGGACAAGTATCAGCATTGTCAATCAAAATCTACACGTGGACGGTGGAAATGGGAGGAAGATAGTATAAAATAGAGGGATGAGACTAGTAACAAGGGGGGGGGGGGGAGAACAATAGATTGAGAATCAACTTCCTCGGATTTTATCCGAGGACGTCTCTCTTTAGTAAACATACATTATCTTTCTTTCTTTATCATTTATACCTGTTGGTCGATTGTCTGATTCGCTAAGGTCCAAATTTCCAACCCATTCTCTACAAATTCATTGTATTGGGCTCGTTGGACCAAGAATCCATACATTTTGGGCTTGGGCTCAAAACCGTGACCCTACAATTGGCGCCGTCTATGGGGACCTGGTGTTTGAGTGAGTTCAACGCTCAACATACTGATGGGATGTAGCGATATATCGACCATTGGTGGAGGAGACCATTTTGGCCATGGCGCATGCTACGTAGAGGATTGCTTCGTACAAAACAATATTGGGGGCTTTCAAAATCAAATATGTATCTCGTGCCTCCGCCCAGGGCCAGGTTCTCACAGACTTGGCGGCCAAGACTGTTGAACCCTTGCTAGATGAAATGACAGAAGCACAACACATAGATGGAAAATTAGTTGGCACGGTCTCGCTGCATGGAATCATTTGTCCAGAATGGTGCATGTTGATAGCACTACAAATCAAAGATAATCCGAAGTGGGGCTAGTTCTACTATCTCTATAAAGTGCTTAAACAGAATCCAAGGCATGCCTGAGTCCTCGGACCAAATGCTTGGGGGGAAATTAACGCTATACCATCTCTATAAAGTGCTTAAACAGAACCCAAGGCATGCCTGAGTCTTCGAACCAGATGCTTGGGGGAAATTAATGCTATACCATCTCTATAAAGTGCTTAAACAGAACCCAAGGCATGCTTGAGTCCTCGGACTAGATGCTTGGGGGAAATTAACGCTATACAATCTCTATAAAGTGCTTAAACAGAACCCAAGGCATGCCTGAGTCCTCGGACCAGATGCTTGGAGGAAATTAACTCTATACAATCTCTATAAAGTGCTTAAACAGAACCCAAGGCATGCCTGAGTCCTTAGAGCAGATGCTTAGGGGAAATTAACGCTATACAATCTCTATAAAGTGCTTAAACAGAACCCAAGGCATGCCTAAGTCCCCGGACCAGATACTTGGGGGAAATTAATACTATAACATCATCATAAATGTTAAACAGAACCTTAGTACATGATGGTCCCCTTGGATCACTTACTTTAAATTCCACATTCTTTGATGGTTGCACTGTTCGCAGTATAGAGTAACATAGTTATTTTCCTGATTATTTCTACATAGTTAACTTATTTATAGTTAGCAGTCGGGTGCCACTATCAGTTTTAACAAAGTCAGGGTGACAACTTTTCGTTACCATCAACAGCATCAATTCAAAGTCCTATTTGAAGGAAAAATGCCAACACACCCATTCATGAAACAATTATTGCAAAAAAGGAAAGATTCATCAAGTAAAAGTGCAATTTTCTTTTTATTAAATAAAGGAAAAGTACATCATATACAAAATGGCTTAGGCAAGCCTGTTTCAAAAGCTAACTATAAAAGAGAAAACTCATAGGAATGGTATATCCACAATCTTGTTCTAGCAATAATCGAGCCAGTATGGATGGTACCGGTGTTGAGAAAGAAGAGGAAGCATGAATGGTACTGGTGATGAGAAAGAAGAAGAGGCGGGAACGCTTGATGGACCCCTCTTCTCCTAGCTACAAGATGTTCTGCTATCCAGGCTAAGAAACAGGTGAGACCCAGACTTTGTCACACCAAAAGTCTGATGCAATCTACATCTACTTCGGGTTTTGGCTGAAGGAGGAGGGATTTCTTTCTTGCTCAATTGAAAGGAAGGAACGTCTTTGGCCTCTACTTCCCTTGCCTTAACGGCGTTATCTAGGATCTTGGCGGCATCCTTGTTTTCTGAGGAGGGCTTGGTTTCCTTACCCTCACCTTTATCCTTAGCCACCTCATTCCCTAAACTTTGATCACCATCTTGGTGGGGTCCCTGGGAATGCTTGAAGGATTAAGAACTTGAGGTTTTTGCAGAACTCAAGGATCTGTAAATAAGGAAGAAGGATCCCCCCAAAGGTATCTTATATAGAAGGCAAAATCTGGTAGAAATTAATTCACCCGAGTTTCAAAGAAAGAGTTACGAGTGAGATAAATCCCGCTTAATTTCCAAAGAAGTCTTTAACCGTTAGATTTGCGTCACTTCGTAAATACCTTAATGAAGGCGCGCCTCGTGTACCGAAATGTCAGGAACGCGACTTGGATAAACTAAAAATATCTTGCAGTCAGAAATGGTGTAAAATTGGTGCGAAAGGGCTTTTATCACATCGAGATCCTCATTTCCTCCCAGGGAGAAGAAAAGAAGAATCCTGAGGGGCTATTGTGGGGGTGACGGACCAGGGGGCCCATACCAATGTATATGTTGGGCCAGGGGCCCAGTCCAAGGAAAAACTCCTCCTCAACCAGGCAAGGCTGAGGATAAAGGGGATGGTCTGACATTGAGAGTGACATTTCGGACCATTCCATGGAAGAGGATAAGTATTAAAAAAGAAAAGGACAAGGGAAGACATGAAAATATTTAAGAGAAAGCTTCTACTATTGCATTAAATGCTTTGCAACTCACTGAACTCTGCTTTTTAGCCTTTACAACCACCCCAACAACTTTGGGAAGGGCTGATGGGACAAGTATCAACACTGTCAATCTAAATCTACATGTGGACGGTGGAAATGGGAGAAAGATAGTATAAAATAGAGGGACAAGACTAGTAACAAGAGGGGGGGGGGGGGGAGAACAATAGATTGAGAATCAACTTCCTCGGGTAAAATCTGAGGATGTCTTTCTCTAGTAAACATACGTTATCTTTCTTTCTTTATCATTTATACCTATTGGTCGATTGTCTGATTCGTTAAGGTCCAAGTTTCCAACTCATTCTCTACAAATTCATTGTATTGGGCTTGTTAGACCAAGACTCCATACATTTTACGATTGGACTCCAAACCGTGACCCTATAGTATGTAAGCAAAATTAAATAACAAGCACATACAAAGAACACAAGAATTTACATGGTTCTAATGCAAAAATTTTTTAGGTTTTGGAATTCTAATGCCAAAAAAAAAAAAGAAAAGGTTCCTTATTTTATCGTTTTAGTAAAAGCCTTTTAAAAGATGCTTCAAAATCCAAATAAATTAGCAACAATCACTGTTATAAACGCTGCAATATATCTCTTTTAGTGGTTTTTTAAGAAAACATTACAATATCACTATCTATTGAAATATTTTTAAAAAAAGCTGCAAACCTGCAAAAGTCCATATTTTTTGTAGTGTTTATTCAAGCATGACCTCACAACCTTCATTCAATCATAATTTCAATATAAGCAATCTTCTCTCTTATAATGAATTGTTTTCATAGTTGCATAGATCCATTGTGCGAGGAAGAATACACATATCCAACATGAGATACATGTCAATATGTGGCATGGAAAATATTAGTTTTTTTTTTTAATAAAAAAAAATCTAAAGAATAAAGTTAGGGATACATAAAATGACACAATTTTGTGTCAAAACTCGTCATATGACAAGTTTTAAGCGGCAAAAGTGTGTTCTCACATGAACCCTCCTTCATACATCTACTACTCATAACTCGCTACATGACAAGTTGTTGCATAAAATTATGTTATTTTATATGTCACTAGAATTTCTTATCTAAATAAAAGAATATCTTACCCTATGATTAGTAACAAGTCGTAAAAAGATGGAATAGCAGTTGATAGTTATATGACTTATATCTTTTTTTCATCTATCTTAGTTAACCTATTCAACGAAAATCAATTACTTTTATATTGTGTATCTTTCCAGTACTAGACCTAGCGAGTCCACATCATGTTAAAGCATTCACAATGAACTTATAACAGTTTTAGTTAAAAAAATTTATAAAAGTCTTATATATATATATATATATATACCAAACCATATATAATGTTAGAGATATATTAGTCCATTAGCATAGGCCCAAGCCTAATTATACTTTGTGTGCAAGCCAAGTCTCTTACTTGTACTAGAAGTCTATTAGTCTAGGGTTTATTCTACTATATATACACATGTTATGATTCATTATAACACAGGATTTGTATTACACTATAATATATCATTAGTATAGTCCTTTGGGATTTCCTCCGTGGATGTAGGCCGTTAGGCTGAACCACGTAACCCTCGTATGTTATTGTGTTTTATACTTTATGTTTTCGCTTCCGCATCTATACTAGCATATTCAACATGGTGTATCAATGCTAATATTTAACATGGTATCAGAGCCAAACTTCATTCTTGGCATCAAACAAATATCTCTACACAACAAAGAAGATTCTCATGTGCACACCACCATCATAAGTCACACATGCTTGTCAGCTGGATCTAGATTCCACAGCATCTCGTAGCCGCCACGGCTCACTGCTGTGTCCAAGATCCACAAACTCAAGCAAACCGTGACTTAACTTATCAGATCTGCACAAATCCAAGCCTCGCCTGACGAAACCAACCACAGACGTGTTCCAAGATCTCTCGCGACCAAAACCCAGAAATCCGGTCACCCAAAGCCTTACCACGCGCCTCCACGCGCCACAGAAGCCTCCAGAAAATTCCCACGCGCCGTCTCAGATTCATCACTTTCAGATCGTCTTCTTGGTACACGCGCCCCCATGAAGGCCTCCTCGTCCACCGATATACTTGGCCTGAGAATCTGGCGCTCATACGAAGCTGCACGCGCCACCACGCGCCACCAGGGTTTCTAGTTGCTCCTTCACGCGCCGGTGAACAGTGCACGCTTCTGCCACGCGCCGACAATGCTGCTGATGTCATCTGACGTTATATGATGACGTCATTAATCCACGTCAGCAGCCATGCAAGCACGTCCACGTCAGCCCTAGTCTACGTCAGCAACACGTCATCAGCCACGTCAGCAGTGTCGTCTCGTCAGCACCACGTCACCTAGCTGACCGTTGACCGGACTGACCCGACCCGGACCACCCGAATCTGACCCGTGAGCAATTTGACTGTTGACTTTGACTCTTGACCAGTTGACTTTGACTTTTTGCGTTGACCTTTGACCAAAAGTCAAAATTTTCAAAAGGGCCTATACTAATGTGCCAATATATCTCAAGAGGGGGTGTTAAAGATATATTAGCCCATTAGTATAGGCCCAAGCCTAAATAAAAGAATATCTTACCCTATGATTAGTGACAAGTCGTAAAAAGATGGAATAGCAGTTGATAGTTATATGACTTATATCTTTTTTTCATCTATCTTAGTTAACCTATTCAACGAAAATCAATTACTTTTATATTGTGTATCTTTCCAGTACTAGACCTAGCGAGTCCACATCATGTTAAAGCATTCACAATGAACTTATAACAGTTTTAGTTAAAAAAATTTATAAAAGTCTTATATATATATATATATATATATACCAAACCATATATAATGTTAGAGATATATTAGCCCATTAGCATAGGCCCAAGCCTAATTATACTTTGTGTGCAAGCCAAGTCTCTTACTTGTACTAGAAGTCTATTAGTCTAGGGTTTATTCTGCTATATATATACATGTTATGATTCATTGTAACACAGGATTTGTATTACACTATAATATATCATTAGTATAGCCCTTTGGGGTTTCCTCTGTGGATGTAGGCCGTTAGGTTGAACCACGTAACCCTCGTGTGTTATTGTGTTTTATACTTTATGTTTTCGCTTCCGCATCTATACTAGCATATTCAACATGGTGTATCAATGCTAATATTTAACATATAAAAAATTTACTTTTTTTTTGGTTTATAGATCTAAAGCTCACCCTCTGAATCCAAGCATGGAGGTGGAGGGGAGGAAGAAGCAGTCCTTATCTAGCTCAACTATTGAAGCACTGGTCAAAGAGCAATATGTAACCGATAAAGGAGAGACTCCAGGTCCAAGAGGTCCGCCAGTTCTGTATGCCACTCATCCTCACCCCGGACCAAGAGGTCCACCAGTTCTGTATGCCACTCCTCCTCACCCCGGAAACCATGAGATGCATATGAGTGCTGGTCAGATGGTTCATGGTGGTGAATATGTTACACTGAAAATAGGTCCAGTCCCAGCTTCTGCCGCTAATCCAACCACACTTGATGCCATTGGCAAACCCTGAGGAGCTGAGTAGTGCTGCAAAATATCCATTTTCTAGCTGTGCATCAAACTTGTTGGCTTTGATGTTATTTCTCTAGAACATGGGTTTTCTTTTTTAAAATGTACGTGTCTATGGTTGTGTGTATTAGTATCTAGCCATAATGAAAGGGTGGTGTTTTGAATTGAAATTATGAGTTTGTACTAGTGTGTGCAATAACAAGTATGAAATAAACACTATGCACCCTTTTATTATTCCTATAACATTTCGTTTTCCTATTCCTTTTCGCATGTAATTAGTCAATGATTAAGGTATCCCAATGCTTTTTTGACTGAAAAAACAACACCTATATAGTATTTCATTATTCCCTGTAACGTTTCGTTTTATGTTCTGGGGAAAAAAATGCTATATGTTATTTCTCTAGTCTTTTTCAATGGCTGACCAGGCACCGTGCGTGCTTCAAATTATAGCTGTCTAATGATACTCACACAACGCTTATTGGCACTTTGGCAGCAAATTTCCCAACCATATAAATTAACCATAAACCATATATGGCAGCAAGTTTTAGTGCATATCCACTTTCAACCATTTGTCCAAAAACATTGTTCCCCATCTTTTAAAGATTGAGAGCTATGATCAAATAAAAACACTTTTCATCTCGTTAAATATGGGAACTTTATTCAGTAATGGTAATAAAAAATAAAAAATAAAAAACATAGATACACAAAGCATCGCAAGATTCGCAACTCGCAAGTACTAAGTGGGAACACACCTATCCTATGCAGTTTAAGAATCCTTACAAAGAAAATTACGAGAGCTTCCAATTGAACCGCATTGTTAAATTAGTTTATATAAATATAAAAAGAAGTATGAGAAGTTGTAAAATTATTAAGTATGAAAATTTTAAAAATGGCATGCCAAAATTATTAATTAAAATTAAGTCTAATAAACAAGTTACCTAATATAAATAAAAGGGTATCATAAAATTTAGTTCTACCATATAAGTTTATTAAAATTTGGGTCTACCATATAAGCTACCTAATAGAATTTTTTTTTTACAGAATTAGACAGAATGCTTGAATTGAATAAATTTGAGACTCAAATAATTTAATTAAACGAAAGTAAAGTTAAAAGCCTAAAATGAATTTCAATCAAACTTATAAAATGCAATTAACATTTTAGCCTGAATATAATTATACTTTTGTCAATCCTTAACAAATTAATTAACTTTTCACACAAAATAAATAAGCCAATTGCATTTTTGGTTGCTAGAAATTACCTTTTTCACTTTGGAAAACAAAACATTCTATAAGTCAATTAAACAAAGTTTTAATCCTACATTTTTAATCATAATTTTCAGACCCGAACGGTTTAATGAACCGTAAAAGAGAGATGTACAAGATTTTTAAGGTCAGACCGCAGTCAAACTGAGGTCAAACCGTGATAATATCATAATTAATTTAATAATTATTTAAATATATTAAATTAATATAAATACAAAATTTGACTAAAATAATCCCTAAATAAATATAAAAATCTATATTTCAAATGTATTTTTTTTATCATAACTTTCGTAATATAAATAAAAAAAATTTAAGAAAAACAAGGAAAATATTGGAGATGGAGCTATGTCATGGTTAACTATCTCATATAATAAGATAAACTTGGAGATGAAGATAAAAGAAAGAAATTTCTCATTGAATTAATAAGAAAAGTACAGCTCTGCTTGTATATACAAGGAACAGAGCAATTGAATGAAACAGAATAAAAGCAATTAAAAACAAGCTTTTTAATTGCTTTTATTAAAATGGCTTGAGGAATATCAATGTCTGAATGATGCACAACGAGTATAGTTGGGACGTAGTGCAGGAGTTTCCTTTTTTTCTCTTATGGATATAATGTAAATGTATCGCTGTGGGCCAGTGCAACATGTTTATGCTGTTTGCTGTTGGTCCACCCAAAGGCTAGATGTTTTGGTCTAGTTATTACCCTGTACACTTGCTTTTGAAATAAAATTTCTATCGTTTTTGGCTTCAAAAAAAAAAAAAGCTTTTTAATTTTTACCCAAATCAAGTTCTCATACTGCTCTTTTTGGATTCTCAATATCAAAATTAGCCTAAATTCTCTCTCTTAATGACCAAAATATTAGACAAAAATCCTCCTATCCCCACACGTAGGCTACTCCTCTGCTTTGCACAAAGGTTACTCCTATGCTCGATGTTTATTCTTTCACTATCTTGATATTCGTTGAATACATTGATGACCACAATGGATGAATTCTAGTTGTTTATAACATTATCAGTGATGTTTATTGTGTATCTGAGTTACGTAATGATATCAAAAAGGTTGTAAAGTGGATAGAATTTGTTAAACCAAGTGTCAATAGAATTCAAAAGAAAAAACTCAGTGTCAATTGGGCTTTGAAATGTCTAACTAATGTGGCAAGAGTCTCTGACAGAACATGAACGTGGTCTTAAAAACATACGCAAATAGATGATAAAATATTAAATTGACTCAAAAAAAAAAATTTTTCTTGAAGTTGTAATTTATTTATTTATTTTTACTTTTTAAAAGTCCAAACTTTGCCCCCCAAACCTTCAGCT
This sequence comes from Quercus robur, assembly GCF_932294415.1. NCBI lineage: Eukaryota > Viridiplantae > Streptophyta > Magnoliopsida > Fagales > Fagaceae > Quercus > Quercus robur. Next base: position 4,571,718 of record NC_065536.1, read on the forward strand.
CTGGTTCCGTCCCTGTTTGTGTTACACGATGGGCGAGACAGTCAAGGCGTTTTTTACTAGGCCATGTACTACAGCTTTATCAAACAAAATAGAGAGGTCTTAGAAAAAATAAATAAATAAAACAACACAAAACTAAATAGTGAGAGGAGCGGAGAAAGAGAGAAGGAGTTTCAAAGGCATTGCCGTGACTACCACTAGTTTGGAGAGATCAGATCTTCGACCGGAAGTTGCAACGGACGACAAGGGTGGAAGTTTCAACTCACATTTGGTGACTTGTGGAGGCAGATTATTGGAGATTTAGTCTGCGTTTGGACGTAGATTAAAATTATAAATTATTTCACTATTTAGTTTATTTTTGTTATTATTTATGGATCCCATTGTACTTTTTGACATTGTTAATAGGTCTCACTGTACTATTTCAACTAACTTTCACATTTATCTATAGTACTTTCAGTAATAATTTTTCAGTTTCAACAAAATAAGCGGTATCTAAACAGATGCTTAGTTAGATCTTAAAGATACGGTAATTTTGAAAACTTCCCCCCAATCAAAAGCCAGATTATTCCACACAAAGTAATGTCATCCTGTACAATGGAAAGAGAAATGAAGGGTAGTCTAACAAACTATCTATCAAATAGAGATTTAAAAAAGAAAGTGATACGAATCCTAACATGAATTCTCTCTAAATTACTAGAAATAAATTGAGATTTAAAAAGAAAGGAAAAAAAAAAAAAAAAACTTGGGAAACTTCCACCTTTAGTATATATATCATTAAGCATGCAAGTGTCGTCTATGAGAATGGTCTTCACCAGCTACGCAATCTTCCTTTTCCACCAGAGCTTTTTATGCTTCTTCTCAGAGCTAAGGGAATTCTGTGGGGGGAAGAAATAGTAGCAATCGGAGCATGCATGCAACCTCGCTTCACGTTTTCTGGTGCTTAAACCTTTCTTCTTGAACATGGGCCTTAAATTTTCTACATTGACCACTTCAATTTCCATATCCATATCCAAGTTCATAGGCCCAATTAATATGCTCTACTTCAGAATCATTAGCAAGTGCATTAAAACCCAGCCCACCTTCCTTGCCACTAACGTGGTGAGCATATTATCTATGATAGATAATTACAATTAATTACAAGGTTATCAGACCCGAACCGTTCATTGAACCGTAAAAAGGAGAAATTCAAAATTTTTGAGGTCGAATTGAAGTTAAATCGGGACCGAACCGTGATGACGTCATAATTAATTTAATAATTAATTAAAGCCTAAATATAGATATTAAATTTATAAAACTAGCAAAATTGACTAATATATCTATATATGTGAGGGAAATTTAATGATTTTCAAGCATATATTTAATAATTAAATAAGAAAGTTATTAAAATAAAATAATAACCATGAAAACATTAAAATTTATGATTAATTTTTGAAGTAAAGTTGAATATCTTTGAAGGATTTTAATTATAATTTTTTTTTATTCCTTGTAAGAGACAGATAATTTAATTAAGTAGAATAAAATTGTGTTAAGTTTTTTTTTTATAAATTAAAAAAAAAAATTGCTAAGGGGTTGGACCGCATGGTTCTTGCCACTGGTTTTGCATGAACCGTGCGGTCCAAACCCAGTTTTAGGAGTTTACGGAATTGCCACATATGCCCAGTTCTTTATGCTTAAAAAACCGGATTTCAATTCGATTCTCGATTTTCACGGTCTGACCTCCCGATCTGGTCCGGGTCTGAGAACCTTGATTAATTAACCATTTATTTTTATTCCATATGGCAAGTGAATACTATTCTCGCATTAATAAAATAATAAATAATAATAATCTCACAAACTCCAAGATTGGATATACATATACATATATATATATATATATATATATGTTAGAATTATTAGAAGAAGAAGAAGAATTATTCAAGTCAAGAAGAGCTCGAAGACAAAGTGAACTGCAAATTAAAAGAGACCAAAACAACTATAGTTTAGACTTTATTTTGATAAATGACTTGCAGCTTATTGTATGTAGTAGTTATAATAAATTGCCACATTTTTGGCACGTGCTGGTTCAGTTAGGTAAATAGATTGTATTGGGTTGCTCTCTTTTGGAGTATAGGACTCCATTTTGAAGTATATTGGGTTGCTCGCTTCTACTGAGGATTCTCTTCTGAGCCCCCATCTAGCAGTGTAGCATTGTCGTTCCTCAACGAAGGAGTTTTCGTCCCTGAGGATAACATTGTTATTCTCAGGCTAGCTGGGTGGTCTTTTTGGTTTACAGGGAAACACCTTTTTTTTTTTTTTTTCTTCTTCTCTTTTTCCCTGCTCCGTCCTTAACAATGGATGATTTATCTCACCGCTGGAGATCCCTCTCTCTATCAGAGAAGGAAGGCTCAGATTTGGCCCTGAAATCAGACCACAAGCCATTCCTGAGTTCTCCATAGTAGCCCGTTTTCTAACGAGACGTCATATCAACCTTGACGCCATCGCAAATACTTTCAACCCCCTATGAAGACCAAAAATAGGGTTTTTGATGAAATTTATTGGCGACCATCTTATCCTCTTCTCATTCGACTCCAAAGAGGATGTCGACAAAATCCTAGCAGCTGCACCATGGAGCTTTAACAAATGCATCATGGTACTATCAAGGCACGAATCTCTGGCACCGATCGCTGCAACGGACCTACAGATAGTTCCTTTTTAGGTCCAGGTACACGATATCCTACTGCTTTTCCGAAACATGGGAGTGGTGGAACAGATCTGCGGTGTAATAGGTACCATCACCTAATCCGTAAATCCAAATGACTGCGACGGAAGAAGTTTTATACGTATCCGCGTTGACATGAACATCTCCCTCTCCTTATGCCGAGGATGTCTCATCTCCCTCTAAGACAATGAAGTCCATTAGGTCTCCTTCAAGTATGAACGCCTTCCAAACCTATGCTATTGGTGTGGCTACCTCACCCACCCCGATAAGGATTGTGAAAAATGGATAGAAAGTGAAGGTACATTAAACAAAGAAGAGCAAAATTTCGGCCCTTGGCTTAGAGCAACTCCGTTTATGGCATCTAGGAAGAATTTTCTCTCAGTCCCAGGTTTTTATGCGAGCAAGAAATTGGAAAAATTCGAATTGAAGCTAGTCAGAACTTAGCCCTAGAAACAGGTCTCTCTAACCACGGCGGGGTGCGAATTCCCACCACCCATGCCGCCGAAAGGCCCATCACCCACCCTGCCACCAGAAATCCTAGAACCTGATGTGAATGTTAGTTCAGACAGTCAAAAAGGCGTGACAGTGTCTGACATGGTTTTGACGAAGCCCCCGTTTTTGGTTCCCCCAATGAAGCCCACACAGCCCATCAACTTTGAACTGCTTATTGACGAGATCAATGACGATATACATCACTTTGACAAAGTGGACCCAACCCAAGCTAAAGCCACGGACACCCACCCGAATCGAAGCCCAACCCAAGTCAATGGATCAAGCTCAATCAAAGCCTCGCCTAGTAAGAGCCAACCCGCCAAGCCTACTGACCAAAGCCCACCCAAAGACATCACCAATACCCCCTAGCCCAACTCCATTTGTTCCTAATTAATGATAGAAGATGGTTGCGACTGCAACGACCTATCCTCACTTTAGATGAAACAAATCCTGAGTGTTCTTTAGGAAAGCGTGGTCCACTACCAACCCTAGAGAATGCTAACTCCTAGAAGCGAAGAGCAACGCAAAGCAATGTCTTCTCAACCCCCACACCTCAAACGGCGGTGGCTGGCAAGCAGCCCCACTGACTACGATTGGTCTGTTATTTTGGAACGTGCGTGGGCTTAGGAATCGGGGCACCGTTCAAGAGCTCAAGAAATACATTCGGACACAAGATCCTACCGCCCTCTTCCTGGCCGAGACGTGGGCAAGCGAAGCTAGGCTGAAAAGTTTGTGTACAAAATTGGGTTTCGATCAGCACTGGGTTACTCCTTAAGTCAACAGGTTGGGGTGCCTTGCTCTGTTTTGGAAAAATTCAATAAATATTGATGTCATTTCCTCATCACCGAACCTTATCGATTCGGTAGTTGGGGCTTCGACGGATGACAGGTGGCGCCTTACTAGCATTTACGGTTTTGCCGATTCAGCCAAAAAAGGTGACACGTGGGCTCTGCTCAGACAGCTCCACTTAAGTTCATCGATGCCGTGGTTGTGCGCCGGCAACTTCAACGAAATCCTCTGGTCCCACGAGAAATGTGGTCTGGGCCCGAGATGTGAAAACCAAATGAAAGCTTTTCATGATGTGCTGGATGAGACCGGCTTTAATTAAAAATATTGCTTTTGAGTATTACCAATCTCTATTCTCGTCCTCCTCCTTAACAGATTTTGATGCTGTCCTCCACAAGGTCCAACCTTTAGTAATTGAGGACATGAACTTAATGCTGCTCTGGCAATTCAACAGGGAGGAAGTGGAATTAACAATGAAACAAATGGAGCCCATCACAGCCTCGGGCCCTGACGGCATGCCGCCTCTCTTTTACCAATCTTTTTGGAGCACTGTGGGTGAGGATGTTTGCTCCGCCGTCCTTGACTGTTTGCTAAATTGTAAGATACCATTTGTTATAAATCGTACTCATATTGCTTTAATTCCAGAGGTTAAATCTCTAGAAAAAATATCTGAATATCATCCAATAAGTCTCTATAGTGTGATTTATAAACTGGTATCTAAGGTGTTAGCAAACAGGCTCAAAAGTATCCTTCCCTCGGTTATCTTAGAAAACCAAAGTGCTTTCTAGGCTAGTAGGGTGATCACGGACAACATTTTGATGGCTTTTGAAACCCTGCATTAGATGAAGCACCATCAAAAAGGCAGGTCGAGCTTCATGACCTTGAAACTCGACATGAGCAAGGCTTATGACTGGGTTGAGTAGAAGTACTTGGAATTAGTGATGAAAAAAATGGGTTTTGCAAGCCAATGGGTGGACTTAATGATGAAGTGTATCTCATCAGTTAGTTACTTAATCCTCATCAACGGCGAGCCCTCTCTAGTCATCTACCCTTCTAGAGGCATCAGGCAAGGGGACCCACTCTCCCCTGACCTTTTTCTTTTCTGTACGAAGGGCCTCCATAGCCTACTCTAGCAAGCTGCGGTCTCTGGCCAAATCAGAGGTATCTCCATATGCAAGAAAGGCCCTCGACGGACCCACCTCTTTTTCGCCGACGACAGCTTGCTTTTCTGTAGATCCTCCATTGCGAAATGCCACAAGATTCAAAATCTGTTGAACAGCTATGAAAGAGCCTCGGGTCAACAGTTAAATAGGTCAAAAACTTTCCTCTTTTTCAGCAAATCCACCCCACCTGACTCCATTGATCAAATAACAAGTTTCCTAGGGGCTCAAGAGGTAAAGCAATATGAAAAATACCTCGACCTTCCTACTATGGTTGGAAGAAACAAAAAAGCTAGCCTCATGTTTATCAAAGAGAAGGTTTGGGCCAGATTGCAAGGTTGGAAAGAGCAACTTTTCTCCCAAGCTGAGCGAGAGGTGCTGTTAAAGGCGGTGGTGCAGGCCATCCCAACCTTCACCATGAGCTGCTTCAAACTTCCTGTCACCTTGTGTAATGACATTGAGCAGTTGATCCGAAAATTCTGATGGGGCCACCAGGGGGACCAAAGGAAAATTCATTGGTCAAAATGGAGCACGCTTTGCCTACCAAAGGATCTAGGTGGTATGGGTTTTAAGGAGCTCCAAAAATTTAACGAGGCTATGTTGGCAAAGCAAGTTTGGAGGCTACTAGAAGATAAAACTTCCTTATTCCACCGGTTTTTCAAGGAGAAATTTTTTCCAAAGGGGTATATTTTTATTGCAAAGGAAGGCAGTGGTTCCTTTGCATGGAGGAGTGGCAGCGGTTCCTTTGCGTGGAGGAGTATCCTAAAAGGTAGAGAAGTCATAAAGAAGGGAGCCCAATGGAGGGTGGGTAATGGAGAGAGCATCCTCATCTACCAAGATAAGTGGCTTCCTAACCCCCAATGCAATACTATCCAATCCCCCCCAACTTTCTTTGGCTGTGATGCTCAAGTATCAGTGTTGATTGACAAGGAAAGAGGTTGTTAGATTGATAATGCAATTGACAACATTTTTTTGGCCCACGAAGCAGAGGTGATCAAATCAATCCCTTTATGTTTCACTGGCACTGATGACAAGTTGTACTTGCCAAGCAAGGTGGACGGGGCGTACTCAGTCAAGGTAGGGTATAGATTGTTGGTTGAAGACGAACTGAGCCCCAGTGTGGGCCCTTTGCCTACCCCCCACCCATGAGCCCTTGGAAGGGTCTTTGGAAGTTAAGGATCCCAAGCAGGACAAAATATTTGATGTGGCGGGCAGTATTTGAGGCTCTTCCAACCCGTGTCAACCTGGTGAAGCGAAAAGTCCTCACCGATCCCACATGCCAACTCTGTGGGTTAGATTTGGAATCTACATTTCACGCACTATGGTCCTACCCAAAACTGAATGCGGTTTGGGCTTTGCATTTTGGACCACTAAGAGATGATGCTAAGAAGTGCTCGACATTCTGGGATCTATTTCAAGTTTTCCTAAAGAAAGGTCACCCTATAGACTTGCTTGCTATGGTATCATCCCACGTTTGGCTCAGAAGAAACAAACTAAAATTGGGTGAAACGGTGGCTGACTTGAGATTGCTGAACTCTTCGGCAAGCGAAGCCTTACTGGAATTTCAGCAAGCTGACAACACAGGATCGTCTCCCCCCTTGCCCGTAGTCAAATCAAGTGGGAGCCTCCCCCTGCAAATTGGGTCAAAGTTAATTTTGACGGTGCCATTTTTCAAGAGAGTGGTAAAGCTGGTCTAGGTACCATCATTCGCAACGACCTTGGTCTAGTTATGGCTACATTAACACAAATTATTCCATTGCCCACTTTGGTGGAGATGGTGGAAGTGTTGGCAGCGGGGAAGGCTCTTTGCTTTGCTAAGGAGCTTGGTTTTGATCACATCATCTTGGAAGGTGACTCTGAAATTGCTATTCGAGCTATGAATTCGGAAAGCTACTCGACTGCATATTTTGGTCACATCCTGTCTGACATCAAAGCTTTGTCTCCTCACTTTAGGAAATTGGTCTTTAGACACACATGTAGGCAAGGAAACATAGTTGCCCATAGTCTTGCAATGGCAACATGTAATTTTCACCTCCTCTATACTTGGATTGAGGAGGTCCTTGTAAGCTCTGTTGATGTTTATCTTGCTGAAACTATTAATACATCGTAAGCCCCCTCCCCTTATTCTAGGGTCAGTTTCTCAAAAAAAAAAAAGGTAGATAAATTGTTAGTTTTCCTGTTATTTTCTGTTACTCTTCTTTGCTATGTATATATTAGCTAGAGCTTGTATCTATTCAACACACTTAATACAATCAGATTTTTCAAAGTCTAAATCTTGATATGGTATTAGAGCAGAAATTCTAGGGTTCACTAAATCCCAATTTTTTTCTTTTTCTCTCTCATAGAAGCTTGAAGTACATCAATGGCTACTACGGCCAATACTTCTACTTTTAAGACTATTCCTTTCTCACAAGATTCATCTAGGCAGATCATGATCTTCTGTTTTTGCACCATGGAGAAAGTCCTGGTGTAGTGCTTGCGTCTCAACCACTATTTGGTGAAAATTACCCAAATTAGGATTGGTCAATCCGAAAAGTTTTGCTTGCCAGTAACAAATTGGGTTCATTGATGGCACCTTGATCTTAAATTCTCCATTGGTGAATATATCATCAACAATCCAAGCTTGGATTTGTTCAAATAACATGGTTGGTACTTGGATCATCAACTCAGTTTCACCTAAGATTCAAGCTAGCTAGTATTATTTACATAGATACAACTTAGGAGAATTGGAATGACATTAAAGAAAGATTCTTTATCGCAATTGAAAGCTCGGATTTTCGCAAAAACACAAGAGCTTGTTTAGACCCCCAGTTAAAATTACGGCTAGATAGCTTTTACTCTAACTTATACAAAGTGCGAAACAAGAGTAAATGAGCGTAAAGAACCGTTATCACTACCCTAAGAATATTCATTCATTATTAATAATAAAAGGAAAGCTTAAAGAGTAGGGAAGAGAGATGCAAATACAAGATAACACCGAGATGTGTTATCTAAGAGGAAACCGAAGAACTCGGTGAAAAACCTCTCTGTGACCCTCTAAATCGAAATTGATCCACTAGAAAATAAAGTTGGAGTACACAAATAACAAAAGACCCTCCAAGCCTAGTCTACCCCATGTACTTGAGCCCTCCAAGCTCCTGCTACCAATTGACTTCTCGGAGTTTTGTCTTCTCTAACTTTCTAGATCCCGCAATTCAGCTCGATTGCATCTACCAATGAATGGCTCCTTCCAATGCTTCCTAGTAGCACCAAAATCTCACTTTACACTCAGGATGGATGTGGTAAGAGTTTAGGTTAGCAACCTCTCAAAGATATAGAGATTTAGAGGTAAGAGTTGAGGAAAACTATAAGGAAATGTGTAGATGATTGTGGGTATAACAATCTTTAACTCTGAGAATATTTTCAAGGGTTTTCTCTCTGAAAAGCACTCATTACAATTTGTGGGTAATGATGATATATATAGTGTGAGTAAAGACATAGTAAAGTAAAACATAAATTTTTGCCATATGGAAAGTTTCGCGGGTCCTTCGCGAGTTGACCTTACTCGCTTGACACTCGTGAAAACATACAACCTTGCACGACTCTTCATCTTCCAGTCATATGCTCTACACGTGGCTCTTTTCGTAAGTAAGATTCTTGCGAGATAGTCGCGAAAACCACTTGTTCATCCTTTGAAGTTTGAGTCTTCACCGATCTCTCACACTCATCCCTTACAATTAATCCCACATACATACGGGGAAAATGATTGAAAAAATTACAATAAAATTTGGTATGGAATTAAAGACAACACAACATAGTTGGAAATCACAACTTTATAATCTCTCCCTTTGGCTATTCCATGACAAAACCCCTAAACAGACTCTAGACTTAAATGTAAGTTTGGGATCATAGGCAAAACTCACTCACACCTAATTCTAGAAGCTGTGAAGCACTTGCACCGTATACACCTGTATCTTGAAACACTTGCACAAACAATAAACTTTCATAAGCTCACGACAAGTAGAACACAAGGTACGTATAAGGAACAAGTAAAAAGCGATCAAGATACCAAATGAAATGTATGCTATAAAGCATAATTTGATCAAACATGAACAGTCATTAAGAAATGACCACAATGAACAGTTATCAAGTAAATAATCATCTGGACATGCAATGCAATTAAGAGCAATGCTAAAATCAATTGCATGTCTAACAAACACATGATGCATTAAAGAGACTACGACTATAAGTAATAGAAAGTGATAAGCATCAAGAAACGGTTATAACAACCAAGGTACAAAATAGAATTAAAGAAAAATAAGTTTTAATCTAAAGTACTTGAAAACTTTAAACGAAAGCATAGTAAATATCCAAAAGCTATAAAAACTTAAAGTAAACTAGAAATCACCAAAATAAACCAATGTATACTAAAAATATGCTCCCCCTCAAGCTGTACTCCATTTTTTTGATCGGAATGGCCAAAGAGACTAGAATGTATCGGACTCCAAATCTAACTTCGGCTCCAGCTTCCTCATCATGTCATCAATCTGAGACGAGAAGGCAGTGATCTAGCCTTCAAGGTAGGTGAATTTGAGATGCGGAGTGGCTGATGGGAAGATAGCATTACATGCAACTCTTCAACCTTTCCGATTAGATGATCAAGGCGATCGGGTGCTCTTGCATACGCATGGGAAGTACTCAATTTCCTCTTTAGTGTCTCCTCCTTATTCAGCAAAATCATCTCTTGGAATTTGAGAGACACCAATAGATGATCCGAGAATATGGACTTTGCTTCGGATCATGGTTTGCGCACTAATAGGATCTTTTCTTTGCATTACTTGAAGTCCACTTGGAATCTTTACCTTTGCCCTTAAAATAAGAGACATGACAAGGCTTGGGAATGGTAGAGTTAGCCTTGAATTCCTTTTTGTGATACTTTTGGTGAAGATGTGATAAATGTGACTGCAGATGTCAATCTCCTTATGAGTGAAGAAATCATTTAGGAAAATGGTCCTTGATGTTGACAAGTTTGTCAAGTTCCTCACCAAGTAGAGGTTGAAGATTATGATGTAGGCCAAAGTTCGCATTTCCGGGGTGAACGTAATGTTGTGCAAGGCCTTCTTGTTGAGTTGTCCACCAAGGAATTCCATCTGAGAGGTTCTAGTTTCTCCCTTCTCTCATCATATTGTAGAGATGTGTGAGGAGTCGTTGGATGAATCTCCAAAATTTCTTGAATCAATTCCTATGAGATTGAGAACCCTCTCCCTATTAGCCAACAGTTGATGTGATTTCCTTCCACAATGGTATTGGCGAAGAATTCTCGAATGAAATCTTCATATACATTGCCCATTGGATTTAGCAACTTTGTCAATGTTCTTTCTTTGAACACTTCCGGAATGAAAGTGCCCTCTTGGGACTATAAGCCCACAGTCATCTCTAGAATGATTGGGGTCCTTTTGTAGTGATCATTGAACGTCATATCAGCATTATCATTCCGGAACAAATCCGAGAAGGTGCGGGGACACTTTGGTTTGTTAATATTTATAGTTTTTATTCAGTATTTTTTTGAGTTTGTGCCTATGTTGCTTTTGTAAGCTTTTAGGGTTTGTTTCCATAAGAGTTGTAGGCTTTTATGGTTTGTATCATGCTTTGCAGCCTTTATGTTATGTTGTCTAATACTTCTAGTTAAATGTTATGCATTTTCTTTAAGTATTCTCACTCTTGTTCCCTTGTAGGATTTTGTTCCTAGATGCATATACTTTATGTATTGTGCATTGGTTAAGTGTTGGGCATGCAAGTGATTTGCATTGAGCTTATTGGCTTGTATGTCCGAATGTTCATTCCAAGTGTGAATGAGCATTGTGGTCACTATTTTATAGTGATTGCCTATTTGGTCAAGCCATGGTTTATTTCTCATTCCATTTTGCTTGATCGCATTGTGCTTGCCTTATATGCCTTACAAGTTTTTTACATACAATGATCAAATTGTGTTGTTGTGTTTCAGGAGTTACTTGTTCATATGATTCAGAGCTTATCAGATTCTAGAGTTAGGTGTGAGTGAGTTTTGTTCAACTGTTCCCAATTCACATATTAATTCTAGAGTTTGTTTTAGGGTTTTGTCACGGAATAGCCAAAGGGGGAGATTGTAAAGTTGAATTTTATCAACTATCTTGTTGGCTTTATTCCGTGCCAAATTTGCTTGTATTTTAGCAATTAGTAACCCTGTATTTAGGTGGGAATCATGTAAGGGTAGTGAGTGAGAGAGTGTGAAGAAATGCTCAAGATTGTGTAAAGATGCAAAGACTCGCGGCTGGAACTCGCGGGTGACTCGCAACTGGTTAACCGCCAACATGTGTGAAGCATGCAAGGGAGCTGAAGAGTCATGCCAGCTGTTGCACTACAGGACAAAAGTCCCAGGCCGTTAGCTCGCAGCTTGAACTCGCGACTCAGCCTAATCGCGAGGCCAAGTCGCCAGACCACCCTGTTTAGGAAAAACTGACTTTTCGCATTCTTTCTCACCCTACTATATATGGACCCTTATACCCACGATATTTAGAGAGCTTCTAGAGAGAATTTTGAGAGTGAAACCCTAAAGAAAAACAAGATTAATTCATCCACAATCTTCACATAGAGACTCTTCAAATTCCTTTACTATCTTCCTCTCTATTATCAAATCTTTGAGAGGTACATTACCAAAACATTTTCTCACTATACCCATATCTGTGAGAAGGTCATTTGGTGTTTGGGAAGCAGTTAAGAAGAGACCAATTTCATATTGGTTGATGCTATGGTCAAGTAGCGGAATCTGGTAAGCTAAAAAAGAAATAGGTTCGGCGTAACCTTGTTGGAGTAGGAGCTTGGAGGGCTTAGGTACATTGGGTAGATTAGGCTTGGAGGGTTTCTACTGTTCATGTATTACAACTACATTCTTTAGTGGATTGTTTACCGCCTGGAGGGCGGCGGAAAGGTTTTACGCCAAGAGCTTCGGTTTCCTTTTCGATAACACATCGTGTGTTGTCCTTGTGTTTGCATCTCTCTTCCCTTAATCTTTTCCATTTAATTTCTACTGTGGATGTGATTTTATTTGGTTTAGAATGTTTATCAATTCTATTTTAAGCTTTTGTTCATATTTTGCACATTAATTGTTTGTCATTAAGCTTGAATTGGTAATTTGTAAATTGGGAGTCTAAACGTTCAAAGTGTTTTATACACTATTTGAACTTTCAGTGTGCATGTGAGATGCATAACAAGGCACTCATAGGGAAAAGTGTGTGAAACACACAACCAATGTTTAAAACATGTTAAGAATGTAAAAACATAGTAATCCCCAAAACTTGGTACTCATTGAAGTCCAAAACAATGAGAAAATGCCATTTGGGCATTTCATCAAATACTTAGAGTGCATACAAACCATTAACATGCAAAACAATGCATGAACATGATGAAATCTTGCCTAAATACATGTTAAAAATGCCACTTGGGGCCAACACAAACACAAACAAACACAATGGGACACAGCTCAATCAAGAAATTAAAAAAAAAAAAAAAAATTTGCAAGAAAAGTAAGTTTTCCTAACCCTTCTCAAAAATAACCTAACCCTAGAAATCCTAGAATCTAAGACTTAATCTAAAGAAACAAGAGTGAAAAAAAAAAAAACAGTTAAAACATACCTTAGATGAGTCTTAGGAAGGATTGATCTTGAGTTTTGGGTGAGATTTTGAGGGAAAAGATGTTTTGGGTTGAGAGAGGCACAGAGGAGGCAAAATAGAGATATTTGAAAAATTGTCACTATTTGGCTTTAAAAACTACAAAACCACTCATTTTTCAGGTAAACTTCTCGCAAAGATACTCGCGAAATGGCCTCTAAAGCGCCTTAATAGATTTCGCGGTAGCTTTTACTCGTGAAATTCTCTATGTAAATTTTAGAAAATACTGAAATTTGCTTCCTCATTTTCATAGGTAGGTTCTTACTCATGACTTACTCACAAAAATGCATCTGAAAGAGTTTTTCAACAAAAAAAAAAAAAAGAAAAAGAAAAAGAAATTGACAATTTGGAAAAACTATGAACACAAAAAAACATAAAAGCACTTTCAAAAACACATAAAAGCACTTTCAAAAACATATAAAATACTCAAAAATCTTTTTGTGTTTGATCATCAAGCAATTAAGTATACACATCACATTTGAACACGAACAATCACACAAATAAAATAGGCATTCATTGAATATCATACTTGTGTGTTGTGTGTGTGTGGATCAAGTAAGTATTAGTCCATAGTCTAGTATGAAACTTCAATAATCCATTCAATCAAGTTATACACGACTATTACAAAGCCAAGTGACCTATCTCACTTGTAGAAATGAACATATATGACCTCTCACTAATGTGTTTACATTTTGATTGAAAGTTTTTCATTTGGCTTCCATTTTTTCATACTTTTGATCAAATACAACTCAAATTGTTGAGAAACGATGCCGTGAACTTTTTGATATATTTTTGACAAATAAGCTTTTGACTTTGGCATCATACATTTTAATACATATTTGCTCTATCTTTTCCTAGTCAAACTAGTTTTCAAAGCAAGACTTTTTCAGCTCTTTCATTTTTTAGTGATTGACATTTATAGAACTTTTTTGAAAAAGAAAAAAAAATGCGAGGAGATATATAGGCACAAGTCTATGTATGTATCAAGATCAAGCAAGACTATTGACCAATCATTCATGACAAGCTTGAAGATCTATTTACAACAATTAAATGTAGATTTTTAGATGTTGCTCACACTTAAAGAATGTGCATACATAACAAGCTAAGCTCGTAAATGCACTACGCCATTAGTACGGAGGTACTAGGCCAAACTCACATGTGACATATACAACACAAACGATCAAACTTTTTAAATTTTTTTACTTTTTATGGGTTTTTGAATTTTTCAACACACTCAAAAAGAGAACGAACAAAGTAAGATCAACAAAAACATGGAAAAACCAACAAAGGCTTGAAAAAGAAACATGCTTAATACAGAAGCAATGACACAAGAAGATTGCATATGTCATGATGCATGAACTACAACCCTAATACATTGGAAGAATTAATGCATGGGCATAGTGAATGCATGGACATAGTGAGTGACCATGCATGAGTACCCTTCTTCACCCACATTATACAAGTGTTTTGGGTGAAATCCTTAGATGGAGGGGTACGATCGACATAACTCTCAAATCTCAGGGTGAAGCTAGCAAGGCATGATGAAATGTTCTTCAACATTTTCATAACATCTCCAATGATTTTCCCCTCATTTTCACATTTAGCTTGAATTTGCTTTGGCATTCTTCTTGAGTTATCTTGGCCACGTAAAGAGTCAACCCTCTTAAGTGCCTGAAACTTGAAGCAATTTGGTCTTATTTGCCCTTGCATGCCACAATGATAGCAAAAATGCTTCACTTGAGGTCCCTTTTGACTTTTGGGTAATGACTTCCCTTTTTCCTTTGGTTTTGGACCAATGGTTCTCTTCGCAATAGTAGAGATCTCAATCTCGGGCTTCTCTACTTGAGACTTTTCTACATTTTTGGCCAATACGAATCTCACTTCCTTCTTAGGTTCACTACTTGAGCTTCCTTCACCAGTATAACCTAGACCAATCTTTTCACGCCCTAAACCCAAAAGGGTCCAAAGCATGAAAAACTGAGCCTTAAAGAGATATTGTAAAGGATTTTTTTTTTGGATAAAAGACAAATAAACATTGTGAACTCTCCACATCATAAGTCAAAGCTCTATGAGACATTTACAAACAATACAAATAACAAATGATGCCTCCAAATATACATGAAATTCCAAAACTCCAAATGGATCAACATATAATCACAATTCTTCCTAGGATGGGCAACCTTAACAACAGAATCTAGGCTCACTATGCCCAAGGCTAACAAATCTCAAGAGCCCAACCTCTAATAGAATTAATCATGGCCTCATTGAACATAGCAAGATCGAGTCACCAAGAATGATTAAATGATGAAAAACAAAATTTCTCAAAATAATATCATGAAACTATATATTATAATTTGTGAGCACTAATAATATAATTCCAAAACCATAAAATCTAATATACGATAATTTATCACAAATATACCACACTACCACATATACTAGTCAGGGGATCCATCCATTCACAATTGGCATGATTTTGTCATCTCTGGTATGCAGTCTCTTGGCTCCATGGATAGTGGCCCCACCTATACTCACAAGGTTTTTCTCTCATTCCATGGGCAGCAGGGAGAGCGCGTCAAATAGGATCTCTTTTACATGTGGTTTTTTGGCCCCATGGGAAGTAGCCTCACCCACACACAATTAAGGAACCTCTTCCCCCCATTGGCAACAGGGAAGAACACGTCATCCAAAGTGAAAGGGCACTGACCTAGATCCGATTCCATTGTCACAAAGATTATGGAAACCAAATCGGGTGATCACCTAGAAATCACACATTGTATGGTGTTAAAACTACATAAAGCTCACAGGTTACATTACTTTCAAAAACCTAATCTATATCAAGGTAGTTTCAGAAAAGTCTCAAATAATCTAACTTCCATAAAGTTTGTAAGATTTTCAACTTCATTATTGTCAAAAAGATTTTCTATCAATTTCCCAAATAATGAGACAAGATAAGCATTTTTAAATTTTCTAGTAAACCATAAAATCCATGAATTCATTATCAAAGATTAAATCAAAGATGCTCATATTTTCCATACCAACAATTCATGCATTTCCCCAAATGCAATATCAAATATGATGCATTTTCATATATATATATATATATATATTTATATATTAAGATTACGACACAATAGTTTTTAGAAAAATATAGTTTTCAAAGGTTGTTTTCAAAAGCATGTCTAACCCAAAAACAACATTTATACAACATGGTTATTTTTCAAAAATCCCATCAAAAAGCTACTTACCTCAATAGTCCAATCCAAATTTACCTTAACCGGGCACTGCATTCAACCAATCAAGTTACTAATTCTATCATCAAGTACCTTAAAACCTAGAAACACAAGTATCAAGCCTATTAATAACAAGGCCTACTACAAAATTATGCTATCAAATTTGTCTCCATAAATCGGAAATGATTCCCTCAAAAATCAAACCTAAGCCCCTAAAGCCTAGCTTGACCAGCCCAATACAAGTATCATACCCAATAGGGAACCAAATAAGCATACAAGAAACTAATAGGACTACAACACAACCAAAGCCTTTAATTTCCCTTCCGCAAACAATGTGCATTTACCAACTTGATACAACACATGTCACTACCAAACTATGATAAAATTAGCCAAAGCAAAACACTTGTCAAAGAAAGCACATATGAACTTACAAGCTAAACTACACCACAAAAGCTTGGAGTAAATTCCTTAAAGTCTCAGCATTTTAATCACACTTTTAGATAACTTCCAACAGGTCAACCCTTATTATAAAATTCATTTGGTCCACTTAATGTTACCAAAAGGCTTGAAATTAAATAGGGAGAAGCCATTATATGTCTTGTATGTACCACCAAAAATTCAACTCAAAATGATTTTTCTATAATTTATTAAGAATCACATAATGCAGCTTACTCAAATCTGCTAGGGACAGATTTACAGTCCCAAAAGAAAATTATTATAATTGTAATACTTTTCAAAAGTTTTGAGACTTGATTAATCTTAAAGCTACATGTGTTAACACACATAAACAACTAAGATTACAACCCATAACCTAATATAACAACTATCACAACACAAGTCAAGAAATTCAATCCTATAACTCATATAGGCAATTCATTAAACATTTGATACGCAAAAGACACATGCTCACATTACTTGCACAAATATATAGTTAACACCACAATCACATATGCCAAAGACATTTCAAAGTGCAAGGAAACCCTCTTTCAAAAATTGACCCAAATCTCCCATATAAATCAAAAACCCAAATGATTTCTCAAAAAACCCAACTCACATGGTTGCCGAACAATAAATCCATATCACCCCATTAAATTAAAAACCTCCAATCAGGTCTTAAATGTCACAACAAATGTGGCAAAACAACCCTTAAAACAAAACCCACACAACAAAGAGCAATCTTAACAATATAGGATAAACACCGAAAGATATTAGAAGATGGGTCATGGAGATTTTACCTTACATTCATGTTGGGAGAAAACAAACTATGGAGAAGAGATTGATGACCAAAATTTTAGAAGCTAACTAAGAGACCAAGAGGGAGAAGAGATTCAAGGGAGAGAGAGGTGGAGGGATTTGTGTGTTTGTGTTTTGAGTGTGAAAGAAAAGGGGTAGCTGGTCAAAAGGGAGAGAGATATTTGTGAGGATGTTGTGGTTAAGAATAAGTGGGTAGGTGAGGGGTGTCATGTGTGGGTCTAAAAATCTGACCCTTTTTTTTTTGTGTGGGGGGGGGGGGGGGAGGGGGTAAAGGTTGGGGTGTTACATTCTTCCCCCCTTAAAAGAATTTCATCCTCGAAATTAAACCCTTCTTTTGTGTGTGTGTGTGTGGTAAAGGTTGGGGTGTTACAGGTCTTGTCATTTGACAGTTTTTGAGAAGATAGCACGCTGCCAAGTTTGTTGGTGGAAATGCGCTCCACTTTGACATTTAATTGAATGATTTCAAGTTCAAGAAACTTGATTTTTGTGTAGGCATTCAACAATTCTTCCTTCAACCCTTCAACTTCACACTTTACCTCCTTAAGTTGCACAAGTCTGTACTTATGCTCTTCTTCAATTTTCTTCATCTTCTTAAGTGCGTTCTTTGCAACCTTAGCATATTTGCCACAATCTTCAAGCAGTGCATCATACACTTCTTGAAGGTTCTTCTCACCTTTGTTGAGGCACACATCATCATCTTCCAAATCGTCAACTTCTTCACCTTCGGAATGCACACCTAGCTCATCAACCAAGTCGCTCAACTCAGCTCTAGAGTCAACTGCGGTAATTGTCATGAAAGCTGAATAATTTCCCTCACTATCACATTCTCCTTCTGCATCGAAGTTTGAGCTTTTTGAATCACCAAGGGTGGTTGCAAACACTTTACCCTTTCCTCTCAAATAGTTTGGACATTCTTTCTTGAGATGTCCATGCCCATTACATTCATAGCACACGATTCCTTGAGTTGATGAAGAGTCTTTCCCATCCTTCTTGTCATTTTTTGAGGATGAGAATTTTCCTTTACCAAATGACTTCTAATTGTTCTTCATCTTAAGAAATTTTCGGAAGTTCTTCGCAAGAAACGCCACCTCTTTTTCTACATCTTCTTCTGTAAGGTTGAATTTAATCAACCATGTGTTGGCTTTATTCCATGACAAATTTGCTTGTAATATAGCACTTAGAAACCTTGTATTTAGGTGGGAATCATGTAAGGGTAGTGTGTGAGAGAGTGTGAAGAAATGCTCAAGACAGTGCAGTGAGGCTGAAACTCGCGGCTCGCGATTGAAACTCGCGACTTGCGGCTTGCTCGCGACTCACTCGCGACTCGCGAAAATTTTCACGACTGAACCTCGCGACTCGCCCAGTCGCGAAACGCCCAGAAACAACTTTTTAAAGGGCTTTTTGTGGGAAACTTGTTTTAAACCTCTCCCATCCTCTCTAAAACCCCTCTTTCAATATTTTTACATCAAAACCCAACTAATTTGAATGATTTTTCATTCCATTAACATGTCTAAGGTATTTATAAACTCTTTTCATTTATTTTGATCCTTAGATTATGTTTTGGAGAGTTTTGTGCTCTTGGTTGAGATTTTTATCATAGGGGTTGGGAAAACTTATTTTTTGTCAATTTTCTTCATGGGATTGGTTTCTTTTGCTGATTTGCATTGGATGTTGATCCCTTGTGGCAGATAGAACATGTATTAAGGGTGGATTTCATGATGTTCATGCATTGTTTCACATTATTGTTCATAGTGTGCATACTAGGTGTTTGATAAAATGCCTCTTAGACATTTTCTCGCTTGTATGGACTCCGATGAGTACCAAACTTTGGGGTTTCTCATGTTTCCTCATTAGGAACATGTTTGGTTCATTGGTTGTGTATTTAACACACCTTACCCCACATGTGCATTTTTCATGCATTGGTCATGCATTGCACTTAACCACCTCTTGCACACACCTTTGCTACCCTTGTCATGCATTGGTCTTGACCTTGCTTCTTCATCCTAGCTTGTCATGTCTACCTTATGCTCTGTAGCATGTTACTTTGTCTTAGGTTTGAGCTTCATTTTCTCATTCATCTCGCACCCCTCATGCATCATTAGCATTGTTCGTACCTTCATCTCTTGCCCTCGTTTCTTCTTGACCCTTTGTCTATTCTTGACAAAAAGGGGGAGAGTATACTCTAGAGAATATACCGGAGTATTTTGTCATTTTTATATGACTCTTGTGCACATCCTTTGGGGGAGAAATTCTATTTCTCATGCACATTTGTAGGGGGAGAGATATTCCATAGGGGAGATGCATATACCAAGGGGGAGAAGACATTGTGTTAACAATATAACTTTATTGTGTTTGTTTTCTTGTATTGCATCGTGTTTGTGTTTTGGACATGCATATATCCCTATGCTATTGTGCTTCATTGAATGCATGTTCGAATGATCATTTGCTTTGCTATGTGATCATTGTGGTCATTTCTATATGACTGTTTTGGTGTATGATCAAGTTGCTCACATGTTTCACATCATGTTTACTTGATCGTAATTTGCTTGTTACATTATACTTGTCCTTTTATTACTTGCTTTACCTTGAGGGTCTAATACGTTTTGTGCAAGTGTTTCAGGTTACAAGTATATATGTTCCAAGTGCATCACAGCTTCTCATCACTTTGAAGGGGAGAAACTTTATGCATTTTTAGTTTATATTGTTTAAGTTTTTATTCAATATAATGTGTTTGTACCCATGTGCTTTTGTAAGCTTTTAGGGTTATGTTTTTATGCATATTTGTAGGCTTTATGGTTTGTACCATGCTTTATGCAGCCTTTTATGCTTTGTTTAAATCAGTACTTCTATATAAATGTATTGCATTTTCTTTTAAGTACTGTCACTCTTGTGCCCTTGTAGGATTTTTCCTAGATGCATATACTTAGTGTATTATGCATTGGTTGAGTGTTGGGCATACAAGTAACTTGCATTGTTCTTGTTAGCTTGTATGTTCAAATGTTCATTCCAAGTGTGAATGAGCATTGTGATCACTACCTTGTAGTGATTGCTTGTTTGATCAAGCCATGGTTTGTTTCTTTACTCCATCTTTGCTTGATCACATATTGCTTGCTTCATATGCATTTCATGCTTTTCTGCATACAATGATCATGGGGTATTGTTGTGTTTCAGGAGATTCATGTTCATATGATTCAAGAGCTGCACAGTTTCTAGATTTAGGTGTGAGTGAGTTTTGCCATTATTCCCAAACTCACGTTTAAGTCTAGAGTCTGTTTTAGGGTGTTTTGTCATGGAATAGTCAAAGGGGGAGATTGTAAGGTTGAATTTAATCAACCATGTGTTTGCTTTATTCCATGACAAATTTGCTTGTAATATAGCACTTAGAAACCTTGTATTTAGGTGGGAATCATGTAAGGGTAGTGTGTGAGAGAGTGTGAAGAAATGCTCAAGACAGTGCAGCGAAGCAGAGACTCGCGGCTAAGACTCGCGGGTGGCTCGCGGCTTACAAGCCGCCAAAAGTTGCTCACATGCAGAGCATGCAGGGGAGCTAAACAGTCACGCCACCTGGAGCACTACACGACAAAAATCCAGACTGGCCATTAAGTTAGCTCACGACTTGAACTCGCGACTTAGTCAAGTCGCGAGGTCAAGTCGCCAGCCAGCCCTGTTTTTGGAAAAACTGACTCTTCGCATTCCATTCTCACATCAGTATAAATACCCCTCATTCCCACAAAATATGTGTGGCTATTCAGAAAGAAAAACCCTAAGAGAGGTTTCTTCAAAACACCCACCCAATTAGAGAGAGCTACTCATTCTTAGAGAGAAATCTTTGTAGTCTCTTCTCATTCCCTCTCTCATTGTCATACCTATTGAGAGGAGATTTCTATCCAAACACTACCCACACCCATTCAGAGTGTTGAGTGTCTTTGGAGCTTTGGGAAGCATTGGAAGATGCCAAGGATGGCGGATGCTACGGTCTAGTAGCGAAATCCGGTAAGCTAAAAAAGAAAAAGGTTCGGCGCAACCTCGTTGGAGCAAGAAGCTTGGAGGGCTTAGGTACATCGGGTAGATTAGGCTTGGAGGGTCTATTGCTGTTCATGTCTCCCAACTACATTTTCTAGTGGATTATTGACCGCTTGGAGGGCGGCGGAGAGGTTTTACGCCGAGGGCTTCGGTTTCCTCTTTGATAACACATCGTGTGTTGTCCTTGTGTTTGAATCTCTCTTCCCTTTATCTTTGCCTTTTATTTTCTGCTGTGGATGTGGTTCATAATTGGCTTAGATAGTTTTTACCAATTCCATATTATAGCTTATGTTCATTTTCCGCACACTAGTTGTTTGACATAAAGCTTGAATTGGTTAAGTTGTAATTTGGGGGTCTAAATGTTCAAAGGTGTTTATACACGTTTTTGAACTTTCATCTTCATCGGAGGAATCGCCCATTCTCTCATTTATAGTTTTAAGAGCAAGTGATTTGCTGAACTTGTGAGAGGGTAGTCCAAGCTCATAGGTTTGGAGAGATCCAATGAATTCTTGAATCTTTATCTCATCCAAATCTTTACTCTCTTTTATGGCTGTGACCTTAGCTCGGAAGCTTTTAGGTAAGGATCTCAAGATCTTCCTCACCACTTTGGCATCTTCAATCTTCTCCCCAAGATTGAGCTTGACAATCACTATCTCGTTGAGTCTCCCATAAAAGGAATCAAATGACTCATCGTCGCTCATCTTTACTTCTTCAAACTGAGTAGTGGGCATTTAAAGCTTGGTGTCCTTAACCTTCTTAGTACCTTCGTAGGTTGTCTCAAGAATGGTCCACGGCTCTTTGACAGTCTTCACATGTGAAATCCTATGAAACTCATCAGTAGAAACACCACAGAAAATAGCGTTAATCGCTTTGCTATTGGCGTTTGTCAAAGTAATAGCAGCCTTATCCCATTCAGATTTGGTAGCAGTGGGTCTTACATACCTATTCTCAATAGAATCCCACACCGTTTCATCAATAGCACAAAGAAAAGCACGTATACGTACTTTCCAAAAAGCATAGTTACTCCCATCAAAGTATGGAGGAACATTAAGGGATTGAGATCTATCTATCTCACTTGAGGTCTAGGATCACACTAGGATAATAAAATTCGATAAGTGTACCCACTTTGATATCAATTGAAAGCTCAAATTTGTGCAAAAACACAAGATCTTGTTCAAACCTCCAATTAAAATTACGGTTAGATAGTTTTTACTCTAACTTATACAAAGTGCGGAACAAGAGTAAATAAGCATAAAGAACCATTATCACTACCTTAAGCCATATTCATCCATTATTAACAATAAAAGGAAAGTTTAAAAGAGTAGGGAAGAGAGATGCAAATACAAGATAACATCAAGACGTGTTATCGAAGAGGAAACTGAAGAATTAGGCAAAAAACCTCTCTGCAGCCCTTCAAGTCGAAATTGATCCATTAGAGAATAAAGTTGGAGTACACGAATAACAAAAGACCCTCTAATCCTATTCTACCCCATGTACTTGAGCCCTTCAAGCTCCTGCTACCAATTGACTTCTTCGAACCTTGTCTTCTCTAACTTTCCGGATCCCGTAATTCAACCCAATTGCATCTGCCAATGAATGGCTCATTCCAATACTTCCCAGTAACACCGAAATCTCACTTTACACTTAGGATGGGTCTAGTAAGTGTTTGAGCTAATAACCTCTCAAAGATATAGAGATGGAGAGGTAGGAGTTGAGGAAAACCACAAGGAAATGTGTAGATTGTGGGTATAACAATTTTTAACTCTCAAGTGTAATTTCTAGGGTTTTCTCTTTGAAAAACACTTTTTACAATTTGTTGATAATGATGGTATATATAGTGTGGGTAAAGACATGGTAAAGCAAAACATAACTTTTTGCCAAACAGAAAGTTTTGCGAGTCCTTTGCAGGCTAGCCTTACTCACGAGACACTCGTGAAAACATACAACCTGGCATGACTCTTCATCTTCCAGTCATGTGCTCTACACATGGCTCTTTTCGTGGGTAAACTTCTCACGAGACAGTTGCAAGCCAGTTGTGAAAGCCACTTGTTCATCCTTTGAAGCTTGAGTCTTTACCGATCTCTCACACTCATCCCTTCAATTAATCCCATATACATACAAAGAAAATGATTGAAGAAATTACTATCAAATTTGGTACGGAATTAAAGTCAATACAACA
The DNA here is from genome assembly GCF_932294415.1 of Quercus robur. Taxonomy (NCBI): domain Eukaryota; kingdom Viridiplantae; phylum Streptophyta; class Magnoliopsida; order Fagales; family Fagaceae; genus Quercus; species Quercus robur. The sequence goes on from NC_065536.1 coordinate 4,595,226, forward strand.
TAGTTGGAAATCACAACTTTACAATAATTATTCTATTTAATTTATTGAAGTTTTTTTTTTATGTTATATGTCTTGGTTGTGTTTTGGAAAATCTTATTAATTACTTTTTCATGCGAGTAATCTTGTGTTTGGATAGATTTGAATTGCATAATTCCTTATGTAATGCTGAGAGTCAACATTTGAAGTAGTCTTTACTGTTCTTTTGTATTATATAATGTGCAAGTCAGGTTTTTCACTCTATCATTTTGCACTAGTGATCTGCGCTGAATTGAAGTCCTATTTATTGATTAGTTCATTTGAGTCAATCCACTGGTTTCTAGATAGGAGCATCCAAGCTTGAACAAACCCTCTTACCTCAAGCACATGGGAGGAGGTATACTATTAGTTCTTCATGATGTTGTTTTGAAATTTGAAAGAGTATATTAATGAGTAAAAACTAATTCGGTTGTGAGTGCTTTATTAATTTGTCTGAAAGAATATGTATGTTACTAACCATTAAGATCGAAGAATATTTCTCTGGTAATAGTTTGATTGACACTGCTATAAAGTTGCAGGTCTTTAGCTTGAGCATCAACTCTTTGATCACTTCTAACCGTCTTTGTAGGATGTCTCAAGTTTGGTTCCATTAATTGATAGATCCATTGAGAGTTTACTAGCCTTTTCTTGTACAACCTTTTTTTGGCCCTATCTTTTCCTTTTTCTTTATTGCTTTGTTCCATTTTCCTTTACTTTTTCTATCATTTTATTAGTGTTTTTACCTATACCAAACTGTATAGCAACGATTGAAAGTTGTCTCCCCCAATTCCTAGTAAACATAGAGAATTCATTAACATCCTTTAGAAAGGTTTTCTTTTTTTTTTCTTTTTCTTTTTTTTTTTTGGGGGGGGGGGGGGGGGGGGTGGTGGTGGTGGCGGAGGAAGTTGCAGCTTCTTTTGTAATGTATATATATAATGTATAAGCAGTCTATGAGGTGCACATTTATTCTTTAGTTAAACTTGTTATCAATCAAAGTAAAAGATTTCTTCTTTTGATTACCAGAAAACTCAACTGTCATTGAGGACGTGGTAATTGTTTCCAAACTTTTCGTAATTCCTTACCTTTCTTTACCTTAAATTATAAGATTTAAAATGTAGATTTTAATATGTCAAGAAGGATACGAATGCTTCAGGTGCTTATCTTTTTTATAAACCTGTTGTGTGTGTGTGTGTGTTTTTGTATGTATGTGCATGCATGTTGGTTTTCTTAACTAGGTTGTACTAGACAGTAATTGACTCTATACTGAGTACTTGTGTTAGTTTGAAGTAATTATAAAGCACTTGGATTGTTATTTGAATTTGATTTTTTTAATAGTCATTTAGTTAATTACATGCTTGTGCCTAACATGAGATATTCAATTTAAAGTAAATGTATGACACAAGAATATTGGAGGAAGACTCATGATCTGCTGTCAAAAAATGAGTGCTACTTTTTGTATGTTTGCACATATAGCATTCTTTTACCGTTTCTTGTTTGTTATATCTCCTAATGTTTAGGTACTTATTTTCAAGTCATAATCTTTTGCCCAATGTTCGTAGCACTTATGTCATTCCAAAATAGAAGGTTATGAGCTATTATTAATTTTTTTTTATTGCATTGGTCAAACTTGAACCTTCATAAGACAATACTAAAACCCATCTCATTCCAATTCTAGTAGATCTAATGTGTTGTTATTATCAAAAAAATATCTAATGTGTTGTTCCAGCTTGAAGCTAGACTAGCTTTGCCATTCATTTGTACAAAAGAGAGAAACATCATTAGTTGACTTGTCCCTTTTTTTTTTTCTTGAAATTTTGAGATTTCCTTTTGTAATGGTTATTAGCTTCCTATGTGATATGAGCTCTTGCTCAACTAGGACCTCCTACTGTTATAAGTTTTATGTCTAGAAAGAGGTCATGGGTTCAAAATCTATTTGGTATATGCAAGTGATAACTTACCATTTTTTTATTTTTTTTTTAAGAAAAAAGCTTCCTATGTGATTGTGATAACAGACATTTTTGTTTTCAGGGTGCAACCTAATGTTAGGTAGCGATTGGATTGCATTTCTGGGCAGCGTTTCAATGTTTGCATTTCCTTTTTTATTTATTTATTGAGAATAGTGTTTTCACATGAGATGTTGTTTGTAAGTGGGTCCCGTGCACAATGCACAAGACCCACACTACCTCTTTGACCAGCAAATTTTGCACTGAAATGTGTTTGTCAGTGGGCCCCTTGCACTATTCACGGGACCCACAAACTTTTTTTTTCACACAAACTTTCATTAAAAATAGGTCACACGATACTATTTACACATTTAAAAATTATTTTGCTGTACTGTTTTTAGTTTTCAACAAAATAAACGGTATTCAAACGGACCCTTAGTTTAGTGCATGTAATAAGAAAATTAATTTTGCTTTGGGAATGTAAAGAGCTAATAGAGCTGAAAAGAAGTGGAGGGTTGTATTCACTTATTTTGAAGGTTTTTAGTAAGTCTGGTAATAATCACCCGCATCTTACATTTTAATAAACCAAAAAAATTAAGAATCGAAACAGGTCAAGTTTTTCGCAGTGAATCTTGCATGATCGAGTTGAGAGCGTCAACAGGCTTGAAAATATAATATCATGAAAATACAAGAGAGAGTCGTAAAAGGCTGTGGGTGCATGAACTTCTGGTTCTTTGAATAATTACGCTTTGAATAATTACGTTAAAGTGAAAATAGTAGCTAGTATCGTGTATGCACACACGTCAAGAAAAAAGTGATTGCGTAAAATGTCTGAAAATATAGATCCTTTGCTTGAAGTTTCTTGGAAGACTCCTTTAATTATCACAACCTTTCTTTCCCTATTCTCTCTCTCTCTCTCTCTCTCTCTCTCTCTTCACCGATCTAATCTCACTCATTCACGTTTACCCAACCTTATCTTTAGAATTAGATCTCTTTTACCAAAAACCTTTATCTTCAGATTTCATCTCTAAACGACAAGATAGCATTCTAAAACAAAAAATTACCACTCGGCAAAATGGAGCTTGATGCTTGGACCAACTCCAAAGAAAAGTCCAAAGCTGCAATAAGATTCTCTCCATAAAATACTCCTTTAGCGGCTTGTTTGTTAAGTAAAGGTCATGGATACTAAAAGGGGAACATCTAGGTTGTGCCTAGTAGATGTATAATCATTTTGATTTGGAATTAGATTTTCAAATTTATTTATTTAAAATGGCTTGATTTTTATTTTAAAATTTCTTGCTTGGGGTTCATTTTATATGTTCAAGGATTTGAAATTCAGATTTTAAAATCTCTTGCCGGGATATATACTTGGATTTGGATCAATAGAATGTTTTCTTTTTTCAATCCTTTTGCATTTGACCTAATTGAACAAGTTAGAGTCATGGTTTCAAGTTTCAACTACTATGATCCAATCCACTTAACAATTAAAAGATCGGTTATTGGATTGATATTGGGTGCTTCTATGGACTTATTTTTTAGGGTTTTACTAATGTGTGCTCTTAGGATATATATTAATAAAGTATTTAAAAAATATTTATGGAAAAATAAAATTATTAACTGTTTTGATAGTTTTTTTTATTTATTTAATTTTTCATAAAAACGTTTCAAAAATGGATAGTTAACGTATGCCCTAATTCTATTTTTTATATCCATAAATAAACAAGAGTCATGCTAACGAGTATCTTTAGGTTAATAGTTAACAATTCATTTTAGAAAACTTTTGACCCAATTTTTATGAAAAATAAAAAAAACTGTCAAAAAATTAATTAATTTTTTTTATTTTTCTATAAAAATTTTCTTTAAATAGATTGTTAATAATTATTTTAAGAATATATATTAGTATTTCTCTATAAACAATATGATGGTTGCATATTTTCCAACACAGCGTTCTAAAAATACTAATTGGAGGCCCAAAGAAAATCTTAAAGTGCACATCATTATGTTTTACTTTACATTCTAAAATCAATGGAGAGAAAGAGAGCAAAACTTTTGAATAAACATCTTTGACCACGGAATCAGTGTGTGTGAGTGTGAAAGTATTTTCACATTAGCAATGCAAGATTAACAAAAAATTGCCAATACCAGCCATTCCAGTGGTGGATAAAGAAAAACCACTAAAGGACTCCAAAAGTTGAGAAAGTGTGACCCAAATCTGTATCCAAATCCCAATGCATGCATAGTTGAGCTTGACCCAATTCATAATGTCACTTCTTTTGAATATTTACCACACGAAATACCTCTGTGACTACATCTACCTCTCGTACGTGCACCAAGCCCAAGGAAGTCATAAAAATACCTATTATATGGTTATATAAGACCATTCATATCTCAAATTTCTATTCCATCGTATTTTATTATTCCAAAAAACTAATTTATCAATTATATCACATCATTTTACAATATTCTTAACATCCCAGTTTTTATTTTACAATACAACACATTAAAATAATATTTTTAAGTGAATAAAATATTAGTTTTTTTTTTTTTGAGCTACAATGCAATTCTACCCCTTTAGAATTGCACTGTAGCACTATTGCAATTTTTTTTTTTTTTTTTACAATAGTTAGTTTTTACAAATCTAGATGTATTGAAGGTTTTGGGTTTTTATGCTAAATTTTCCCTATATATGGCATATGCCATTTCCAATATGAATGCTCTAATAGATAAACATATTGAAACAGCTTAAGAATCCTTGCAAAGAAATGATACTGGGTTGGTTATAAAAGCAAGGGTAAAATTGTTTAGTTAAATATTGTTTCTTATCATAAAACGCTCATGTATATATTGTAAAAAAGAAAGATATATTTTCTTTATTGTTTCCCATTTTGAACAAAATATGTTCTATAATCCTTTCTGCAAGTAATTGGTCAATGATGAAGGCATGCCAGGTTGCTTTTATGTTCTTGAACTAGTAAACATATTAAGGCATGTCACAAAGTTTAGAATTGTTACTAGTGATGGAGCCAGAATTTAAGTCCAGGGGGACAAGATTGTAAGATGAAATTAACTTTAAAAATATTAATCAATATTTAAAAAAAAAAAAAACAAATACTTGTTAATCAAAATAAATAACAATGTAATTAATCATTTCTTAATTTCATATCATCAATGAATGAAAATAATCAATTTATTGCTAATAAAAATCAATGTAAGATAGTAATTTAAATTCATAAATTTTAAACATCTAATTTAGTTCGTTCAAACATCTAATTTAGTTCGTTCAAATAATTTAAGCCTTGTGGTTGAAAATTACTAAGAAAGATAAGTGATTAGCTAGAAAAAGTGTAATGAGTACGTGAGTGATGATAAAGGTAAATTTGGGATAAGGCAAAAAAAAGCAGGGACAAGATTGGTATGATATAAACTTTGGAGTGTAAAGCCCATGTAGTAAATTTTTTTTCCTTATTTTTTATGCCAGGTTTCACAGTTCCCAAGACTGGAGTGTTTTTATTTTTTATTTTTTTTATGTTAGCAAAAATTTGTTTCAAGTATGGTAGTATGTATGTGAAATTTATGGTGGAGCCCGGGGGGGCAGTTTCCCCCTCTCACCACCCTTGGCTCCACCCCTGATTGCTAAATGATTGAGCAACATGAAGAAATGTTTCATTTCCATTTGTACTTTGGAGGTTTGGGTTTGATTTTTCATTTTATTTTAGCTAGAGTGAGGCTCTTCATGTACCCCAACAACATAAGAAACAACTGGGTTAATTATTGGGTTTGGTAAAGCTTTTAAGGGTATCTGGGTATTTCACGTTTAAAATAATAGAATTCATGTACTTAATTGGGTTGGATAGTTAGGGTTGTTTAGACATTTTAACTCTAAAAGAGATGCTAATCTTGAAAACTTCCCCCAATCAAAAGACAAGTTAGTCCACATAAAATTGTGAGAGTATTATAATGTGCACAACTAATTTGAACTATATAATTTAGATGGCGGGTAGTATTGTGACTCCAAATAGGATGTTGATTTTAAAAGTTTGAAGCATATGGCACATGTTACACACAAGCTTATAATTACATTCTTTAAAAAAAAAAACCGTATAATTTATGATAGATAGTTACAGTTTGTTTCTCTTAAAAGAACCATATAATCAATATAAATAAAAATACTAAAAAATATTTCAGTGACCTAAAATATAGGCACCAGTTTCTTTTGATTTTAACGTTTTTCTATTACAATCGTTACCTTTCTTTTGGTTCCTAACCTCTGCTTTGCATGCTCAATGTCAAGGGGGATAGGTGTTTCATTTCCATAAGGATATACTGTATATAATAAGTTTTTAAAAATATTGTTAATGAAGTATGAACCATGATTAGAAGGTTATTCACATGAGACCCGGACCACACGGAACGCTAGTTTGCACACCTTAAACCGCATGCATGAGATCCATACCCAGACCCAGAAAATTTTATTTTATTTTGAACAAAATATCAAATAAACTACAATACCAGAGGCAACATAGAACAACAAGTAGTAAGCATCTTAGAACAATTAAGATATTTTTCAGTGTTAAACAACTTGGCTAATTAATCAACTGGGGACATACAAAATCTTCAAAATGTAAAGAATTGCTATCATTTGTAGAAGGAGTGAAGAGCATAATAACTATAATTCTAATATAAATCACACACTGCGTTTGCCTGTTAAATATAAAAAAATAAATTAAAAAAAAAAAGGGAATATGTTGCATCATGGATGTGATAATTTTTTATTTTCTTATATTTCATGAAGTATATACATCTTACCATCAAACACTAATAGAATCATTAAAACCCACACAGTTTGAGAGTCCAAGAAATACAAACATAATCAACCCAAAAAAAAGGAGAAAAAAGAAGCTTCTCAATGTGAAAAATACACGCATCTACAAATTACAATTTCAAACATGCTCCGCTTACACCATCTATACACTTACATATAACTAGTTGATTAAAATACTGCATACTATCCTCACTTAGTTTAAGTAAAACTAATAAAATTCACCACAAAATAAAAACCTTATTGGTAGGAAAATCACAAGATGACAAATAAACTGCAACAACAAACCTATATGCTATGAAGCACGGGTGCGTTTCGGGACTCGGGTGCGGGTGCGGGTGCAGGTGCAGGACTTGGCAATTTTTGAAAAAGTAGGGTGCGGGTGCGGGTGCGGCGGGACTCGGCGATTAAAAAATTATTAAAAATATTTTTATTTATATTTTCTATATATTTTTACTATTAAAATATTTTTAAAAAACACATTAATATACTTGATTCACGAAACAAAGAAAGAATAAGGCAAGAAACGCATCTGAGATCAGAAATTCGGCCTCTCCGACGAGTTTAAAGGCCGATTTCGGCCGTATCGGTCGTCGGCCGATATGGACCGATATGGCCGATACGGACCGATTCTGGCCGGTTCGGTGCGAATCGAACCGCGTCGACGCGAATCGAGCCGAGTCGACGCGAATCTGAGGAAAAAAAAAAAAACGCAAACGCGGCACCGACGCGCGGTCAACCGCATCGGATGCCGCGTCTTGCGTCGCGCCGCGTCAGACTCGGGTGCGGCACCCTCCCAGCCGCGTCCGTACATTCTAGCCTATATATCAGTGATATTGACCAACAATTATCCAAAAGATTAAAAAAAAAATTATTGCTTAAAATTTATAGCATGACAATTTTGAAAAACACCGAATATGTTTTTCCTTTATAATTGTCCATCGGTGTGTTTCGTATAAAAATAGGCACAGTTTAAATTATGTTTTGCCTTTCTCATCCAAAGTCACTCTTTAAGATAATGTCTCAACAAAAAGTTCTTATCCCAATAAAAACACAGAACTTGATCAAACCAAACTGCTTTAAGATAATGCTCTTCACACTTTTTTCATAATTAATTAGTAGAAATATAAAAACTTCAAGATCCTCTTCAAACTTTTTCATAGTTAATTAGTAGAAATAGAAAAACTTCAAGATAGTCTTCACACTTTTTTCATAGTTAATAGTAGAAAACAAAAAACAAAAAAAAGGAGACCATTGATTAATTAATCTGCTAACTAAAGCCCCAACTTTTTAAATTTTAAGCCTTTCTCCATCTTTTATGGCCCAACTTTTCTTCAGACAAGTTTCACAATAATGATGAGAAACGTTAAAATAAAATAAAAATAAAAAATAAAAAAGAAAAGTAAAGAGACTCTGTCATAAAATTGTCGGTGGACCATGCATGACTGGGGAAGATTGTGTGCTCCCGCCCTATTTATTCCTCTCCAGTCTCCACACTTTCTCCACCCTTTCTTTCTCAGTTCCTCTCTCTCTTTGTTTGGCAAAGTTTCGAGGTGAGCTCAGAAATATCTGTTATTTTAATAATTTTATGCATCAATTTATTATTATTTCACTTTTTTTTTTTTTTTTTTCCTTATACGCAACATTACACAATATTTTCATGGATATTATCTGGGAAACATCAAATACTCCCAAGTCTTCTTCTTTTATCTTTATGGCACAAAGAAACCTATTGATGTCCAAGTTCTTCTTCATTACAGAGAAAAATGTATAGGTCTAAGCCACTTCTTCAATGGTTGTCCCTCATCCTCTTGGTTTTTCTTGCCCCTCATCTTCTTGGTTTCACTGTTCATCAACAGTAAGTTTCTTCAATACTCATCTCTGTTTACTTTTCTTTCCCTCTTTTTATTTATTTATTTTTAATATGAATGAAAGATTTTTAGTAAAACTTGGACCATAATACAAGAACTCCAAACCCAACAACTACAACGTCCTAAAACAAAAGAAACAAGCTCATCAGTACTAAGTAACGACAAGTTACATCAGCTACAAAAAAAGTTCTGGGTATTCCTTTGAAGCCAGATTTGATATATGTTGCCTAGGCTAGTCTGCGATGGGATAGATTTAAAACTTTGCATCTTCAACAGGCTATCCCCCATTGAAAGCACCTTATATTTCTGCAACCATAAGTTCTTCTAACCAAGCATAACTTCACAACCTTCCTTCAAATTCTTCTGTTAAAGAAGTATTGATAAAAGATATGTTCAATTTTCAAATTTGGTGTCATTATAACCTATAGATATGCCATACCCTGTAAGCTCATCTGAATTATTTCTTTGTTTTTTTTGTTTTTTTCCCCATCCTTTCTCTAATAAGATATGAATCTAAAATCTATTTTAATTCACCTCCCTCTAAACCTGAGCTGGAGTTCAGGATGAATGAACTTTTAATTGCTCTAATGGGTTTTTGTTTTTGTTTTTCTTAATTTAAAACAAATGGTGTTACTATCCTCTTCTTGTTCTTGAATTTTTTGTTTTTTTTACTTCTTCTTCTTGCTCAATAGTTTTATCATAAATTCAAGCAATGCTCTCTCACTCATAATGAGCTGATTTCACAGCTGCATGGATTCACTTTGTTGTCCTTCAATTCTCATTAGAGTTTTTTCTTTTTTTTTTGGCATATATTTCATGTGGGGTGCGTGGGAAACATCAGCTTTTCTTTTTCTAAAAAAAAAAAAAAATTCTTTTACCATATGATTAGTGACAAGTCGTGATAAGATGGAAGAAGATGAAATAGTAGTTCATAATTATATCTTTTTTTTTTTTTTTTTTTTTAATCTATAATAGATGGCCTATTCAACAATATCAATGAAGTATGAGATATGGCCAAATTTATCAATGGATCTCGTTACTTTTTAAATTTTAATGGGATTAATTAATTGATGTGACAAATAAAATATACATTAAAATGTTGTTATAGAAAGTGTAAAATTAGAAATTAATTAGATCAATATTAATTATTAATTATTAATTATATTAAAATTTTAATAAAGAAAGAGATTTAAAAATAAAATTGACTTGATTTTAGAAGTCAAGTGACTAAATTGAGATAATTAATAGTTAAGGGACTAAATTAATTTTTAGTTAATAATTTGATGGTTAAAATAGTAATGCAACCTATTTATACTATATATTTATATACTACATATAAGAGGATTCTTCTCTTAGAATTGGACTTTTATGTAATTCAAAAATACTCTCATTAATGAAGGGTAATTTCTCTTAAAAATATGGTCATATATAAATGTCAAATAACAAATTTCATTTTGAATTAAAAAAGAAAACTCGTAAAATTTAGGATTTTTTTCCCCTTGCGTTCATCTTTTTATTCTCTAAAATTTAGCATTTTTTATTCGTTTTATATCCGAATAAAAGTAAATGTAAAACATTCCCAATTTAAAAAATAAAAAACTAAGAAATCCTAAAATTTAGCATTTTTATTCCTTTTTCATCCAAATAAAAGTAAATGTAAAACATTCCCAATTTGAAGAATAAAAAACTAAGGGAAATCCTAAAATTTAACCTTCTTTCCCCTCATGTTAATCTTACTTTCCATACTCAAATTTTTCTTTATATCACTACACCACTTTCAAATACACGTTCAAAAAAGAAATTACGATTACTGCTTTTCTCAAAAGTTTATCTCTTTTGTTTTTTTTGAAAAAAAAAAAATATATATATATATATATATTTTCAAGTTATAATAGATACAAATTATTAATATTTATTAAAAAAAAAAATAGAAGAATCACTAAGCATGAGCAACATGCGTGCTTAAAGGCTAATATTGTATAATGTTTTTAAATATGGCTAGTGGCAAGTGGAGACAAAAGGAATATGAGGTTATTACTAGTATCAAAATTTTCATCTGTTGATTATAATTTGTTTATTCACTAGACCCAATGAGTCCACATCATGTTAAAGCATTCACAATGAACTTATCACAGTTTTAGCTTTTAAAATTTTTTTCTAAAAGTCTTCTTTTTTGAGTAAACTACCTTTCTCTATTTAATTTTTTGCGTGTACTTAATACTAATATTGTTTTATTTTTGGCTTATAGATCTGAAGCTTGGCCTCTAAATCCAAACATGGAGGTGGAGGGGAGGAAGAGGCAATCCTTATCCAGTTCAACTTTTGAAGCAGTACTGGTCAAAGAGCAATATGTTGCCAACAAAGGGGAGATTCCAGCCGGAGGTCCCCCAGTTCTGTATTCTCCTCCTTCCCACATAGGAAAACATGTGATGAGTGCTGCTCCGAGGGTTCACGGTGGTGAATATGTTTCACTTAATAAAAGTCCAGTCCCACCTTCAGCCCCTAACCCAATCACACATGGGCCTTGATGCCATTGACAACCCCTGATGAGATGAGTAGAGTACGTGGTGCAATATATGTCCCGTTAGTCCATCAAGCTTGTTGCTGTCTATAATGCTGCTTCTCTAGAACAATTATCTGCCAATGCTTTTGATTAAAAAAACAACACCTATATATATTTCATTATTCCCTGCAACGTTTCGTTTTATGATCTGGTAAAAAAATGTTATATGTTATTTCTCTAGTCTCTTTCAATCGTGGCTGATCAGTAAGAACATGATTAACCACCCATCTATGGCAGCCATGCGCGGTAAACCTTGGCTGCTTGACCATGGCAAGCCTTATTGGCTTCCAGGCACCCATGCGCGCTCCAAATTATAGCTGTCTAGGCTACAGCCCATGACTTTCCACTCACAAAACGCTTATTGGCACTTTGGCAGCAAATTTCCCAAGCATATAAATTAAGCATAAACCATGGCAGCAAGTTTTGTCCAAAAACATTGTTCCCCATCTTTTAAAGATTGAGAGCTATGATCAAATAAAAACACTTTTCATCTCACGAATACCGTATGTGCACCATGGTTGGCTAGCAAGTGGCAACACGTCGCGTCATGGGTGCATATACCCCCTATACACACCGCAACTCATGGCTGTCTAACCGGAACCGAAGATCAACATATTGATGCAATCATGCATGATCTAACCGTGTAAACTTTTTTTTTTCTTTTTTAATTAAAGATGGGAGATTTATAGTCTTTATTCAGTAATCGTAAAAAAATAAAAAAAAATAAAAAAAGGGATAGATACATAAAGCATCCCAAGATTCTTGGGAAGTACTAGGTGAGAACACACCAATCCTTTGCTGCTTATGAATCCATAATTAGGAGATCCTTTTTTGGCATGTGGCCCACTCAGCCTCGACTTTCTAGTCTTTCAATGTATGTCCTATTTCCCAACCCTTACACTAGAAATTCAAAAGAGTAGTTATTAACTCCAAGTAGACTTTAACCTAGTATAATAATAGGGGAATAAGTCACTAATGTTGGAAAAGTTTCAAATTAAATTAGAAAAAATAAATTAAGGAATAACAGCTGGGTCATTTAAGACCCAAGCTGACTTTATGTGGGGGTAGGTGAATATTAAACCCCTCCCTCTATCATCAAGTGAAATTATTAGAACCTACAAGAGGACTACTGACTTGGTCCTCTCAAGTCCTACCAACCAATAGAAACATGACAGCTGTTAAAAAAAAAGATGAGTTAGCTTCCACTAACTACACAAACCTATCTTTGGGTTAAAAAGCAAACTAAACTCATCAGCAAAATTACAAATTTCAATCAAACCCATTATCTTATCTGCAATCTGCCTCTTTCTTTTTCTCCCTAACTCTATTTCAGTATTCGCATCAAAACCAATTCTTCAAAGCCAATAGCAAACCCACAACCGAATATAACTGATACAATCTTGATTCAAACTTTCAAACATCAATCTTTGCTATTTCTTCAATATTGTTAATTTGGAAAAAAGAAAATGAAAATCAATCAAAGTTAGTGATATGTACAAAACCGTATCCTTATCTTTGGTGTATGCCTTTAGAATGAACATAAAGCAAGTATTTGAATTAGTTAGAGTAATTCAGACCTCCTTGATAATTTTGGGATAATGATTCTGATGTTTTATTCACATTCCCTTATACATTTACCATAAAATCAAATAAATAATGACAACAACTTTCAAATCAAAGAACCTAGCAACATGCAAAAGCAACACTCAAATGCAAAAAATCTCCTCTCCCAAATTCCAACAAATTTGTTGCTGCCTTGCTCTTAAAATAAAACCATGATGAAAAAAAAAAAAAATCACTCTACACCTTCATCTCATCATCACAATCAATGTTGAGATTGAAGTGGGCATGGGTTCCATCTCAATAAAGAACCCAAAACTCCAAATCTGTCTCTCCCCACCATTGAAATCCTCAAGTCCCTATCGAATCTGATACCAAAACTAGTCGCTCTGGAGCTTGTGGCGTCTGTTGACCATGTCACTGTGTTGCACTCCACGGCCAAGACTTCTAGGGATTTTAATTTTCAACTAAGAAGACAGTGTGGGGAAATAGCGAAATAGAGAGAGGGAGAAAAAGAAAGAAGAAGATAATGGGTTTGATTTTTTCCAGTGGGTTTAGTTTTGCATTTTAACCGAGAGTTAAGTTTCTTTGCAAGTGTAGTTAATGGAAGTTGACTCATCTTTTTTTAACATCTGTCATGTTTTTATTGGTTGGTAAGGCTTGGAAGGACCAAGTCAGCAGTCCTCCCGTAGGTTCTAATAATTTCTTCTATCATCAGATCATTTGATCCACCAATTTCTCTCATCTTTTCTTTATTTTAACCTTAAAACATGCTCTTTCCTTTGCCTCAACACAATCACAAATACACAGGCAAAACAATCAACCTTTAATTCTATAGCTATGAAAAGAAAGTTTAAAAGGAGAAATTTTAGGGGGATGTTTATCACGGCAAATTTACAAAGATGTGTTAGTCAACCATGTTATACACTTATAAAAATGGAGGTAAGGATGTCTCTTAATACATATGAAATAGCAACAAAATTCACAATTCTATGTTTTACTCTTCTTTCAATTTCTGTGGGCATTAATACAGTTCAAAGCTTTGGTCTGTGAGTAGGGACGAAACCAGGATTCGAACCTAGGGGGGGGGGCCAAAGCTTAAAACAATTTTTTTTTAATGAAAATAAAAACTAACACCTATTTCATATTCAACAAAATACTACATATAAAATAAGTGTTTCTTAAAAATTTGATATTATAAAAATGTTGACAAAGTATAACATACAAAATAAGTGTTTTTTAAACATTTCAACATATTTATCAAAATGAAACTCGACACTCTTTTAAGTCTCGAAAGTCGTCTATGATTGATTCTGCACCAAATTTTGCAACAATCTCCTTCTCAATGTACAAAATCTTAGAGTCCATTAGAAAATCATCTTCCATCTTGTTGCGAAGCCTATTCTTGATAATATTCATGGCTGAAAATGCTCGCTCTGTAGTTGCAGTAGAAATTGGAAGAGTAAGCACAAGTGTAATCAATCTATAAATATATGGGTAAAATAATGATTTTCGGGTTTTTACCAACCATTGGCACAACTCAAAAATACTTGATAGCTTCTTGAAGTCTGGATGTCGAACTACATTGTACTCATAATGATCAACTTCTACCTTTAAAAGTGTCATTTCTTGAAGTCTTTTGGATAAAACTTGCTTACTAACAACAAAATGTCTATACTTCTAAAAGACTCACGTGCCTCTTTAGGATCAAGAGCTGAACTAAGATTAAGCAATTCCACCGCATGCTTACCAAATTGATGATTTTATTCTTGTAATATAGAATCTATTGCAACATAAAAAATATCTACCTGATAATGATGCTCAATTGTGAAGTCATCTTGTTGATAACAAGCTAGGCCTCCTTTCTCAACATAACAAGCATTCATATCTGGGACATCTATGTCACGTGCCTCACAAAATGATTTCACAGTGGTAAGTAAATTATCCCCCTCTTCATCTTTGAATTTTTGAATAAGTGTTTTAGTGGATGAAACAAAATTCATCACATTTAAAATGTCTTGAGATTGACACTGCAAAGGTTGACAAAGTGCATCAGTGATTTTCATAATTTCTTTTGAAAGTTCAAAAACGTGTACAAAACACCTTTGAACGTTTAGACCCCCAAAATACAACTTAACCAATTCAAGCAATATGTCAAACAACTAGTGTGCGGAAACTTAACACATGCTATAATATGAAATTGGTTATAAACTATCTAAGCCATAACAAGATAAAATCCACAGCAGATAAATATAAAGGCAAAGATAGAGAGGAAGGAAGATGCAAACACAAAGACAACACGCGATGTGTTATCGAAGAGGAAACCGAAGTCCTCGGCGAAAAACCTCTCCGCCGCCCTCCAAGCGATAATCAATCCACTAGAAAATACAGTTGGGATACAAGGACAGCAATAGACCCTCCAAGCCTAATCTACCCAGTGCACCTAAGCCCTCCAAGCTTCTTGCTCCAACGAGGTTACGCTGAACATTTTTCTTTTCTAGCTTCCCGGATTCCGCTACTAGACCGTAGCATCAACCAATGAAGATTGGCTCCTTCCTAACTGCTTCCCAGAAATCCAAACAACTGTCTCACAGAGATGATAATGGTGAGAACCAGGTTTGGTATTATGCCTCTCAAGGATTTGACAATGGAGAGGAAGAGAGTAGGGGAATTTGAAGAGACTCTAAGGTATAGATTGTGGGTGAAGCAATCTTGTTTTTCTTTAGGGTTTCTCTCTCAAAATTCTCTCTGGAAGCTCTCTTTCAATCGTGGGTAAAAGGGGTATTTATACTGGAGTGGGAGAGGAATGTGAAACGTCAGGTTTTACAAAACAGGGGTGGCTCGCAGCTTGACCTTGCGGCTTGACCAAGTCGCGAGATCCAGTCGCGAGTTAACCGTATGGCCAGTTGTCCTGTTTTGTCCTGTAGTGCTCCAGCTAGCATGACTGTTCATCTTCCAGCATGCTTGGCACGTGTGCTGCTTCTGGCGGCTTGCAACCGCGAGTCCACCCGCGAGTCCCAGCCGCGAGTCTCTGTTTTCTTGCACACTCTTGAGCAAACTTCACTCTATCTCACTCACTACCCTTACAACAAACCCACCTAAATACAGGGTTACTAAATGCTGAATTACAAGCAAATTTGACACGGAATAAAGCCAATTAAATGGTTGAATAAATTCAACCTTACATCTTTCATGAGATGCAAAATGAACACAAATTCAAAAGAAATCATAGCATGATAACATGAGTATGTTGCTTCTCGTTGGGAAGTAGTATTTCCTTCCTTGATGTTCTTAAGTAAAATTTCACATGTTGGACTAAATATATTTACCAAGCTAGAAATCGATCTCAAGTGAGAACCTCAACGAGTATCTCTAGCCCGTTGTAATGTGCTAATCTGATTAAGTCCTCTTCCAGTTTCAAGCTCACCAATTTCAATAAAATATGCAATTTGAATAGCATAAGCTTTTTTTAGTTGCTTAGTACGCTTGCATGAAGCACCAACAACATTGACAATAGATGATCTATTAAAAAAACTTTGAACAAGAATAACTTCTTTTGATGCTGCCACTAATGCTAATTGCAAGCAATATGCAAAACAATGAATGTAGTTAGCATATGGACAATCATTTGAAACCAAAGCTTTTAATCTATTCCACTCACCTCACATATTGCTTGCACCATCATATCCTTGCCCTCAAATATCTTGAATATCCAAACTATGATGTGGCAAGATAGGATATATTTCATCTTTTAGGGTTAATGTCGTAGTATCGGGGACATGAACTACCACAAAAAAAGTTCTCGAACAAAACCATCTTTGTCTACAAATCTTATAACAAAAGCCATTTGCTCCTTCATTGACTCATCACGAGCTTCATCAACAATTAGGCAAAACTTTGCATCACCAATTTCTTCACAAATTGCCTTCTTCACCTTGTTTGAAAATACATGTAAGATTTCCTTTTGAATTTTTGGTGATTTGTAAGAGGCATTTTTGGGAGCTTTCTCTATCACTTTTGCAACATATTCATTATATGATACCACCAAATCCAATATTTCAAGAAAATTCCCACGATTAATTAAATCAGAACTTTCATCTTGTCCTCTAAAAGCAAGTCCTTGAAATGCAAGCACTTTGACAACATCAATTGAGGCCTTTAACCACAATTGGTTGCTTGCAATTTGATCAAAATTGAAATTTTCAAGTACCTTTTGTATGTGTTGAGACTGGTTCATCAAATCCGTCATGGCTTTCTTGGAAGCTCTATGAAAAGAGTTAGGTTCTTTCCCCATATGATTCAAAAAGGAACAATTATTTCCATCATTAACTTTCTTCCAATTTCGAAATCCGTCCTTAGTGAATAAATGACTCCCAGAATTCCCAATTGGCTTTTCAAAGAGAAAGCATGGTAGACAAAAAGCAGTATCTTTACTAGTTGAATTTTCAAGCCATGTACTAAATGCCTTAATTGCAAACCATGAATGTTTAAATTTACGAAAATGACTTCCAAATTTAGTTTTCTTGTACTCATCTAGTTTAGGTTGGTATGGACCAAACTTAATGTAAGCTCGTCAAATTTCATCTCGTTCATTAGCATCATATTCCCATATTTGCTTACGCATTCCAGGATCATGCACAAAACCTGTACTTTTGTCAATGGTGACATTTGGAACTTTTGTTTGGAGATTTTCAAAAACTGGGACATCAACGCTAGGGGTTGGCAATCTTGCATCATCAACTATGACTTCAGAATTATTTAGATTTTTTCTTTTGAAAAAATTTAATATTGTAGTGGACTTACTCATGATCTACAAATTTTTTTTAAAAAAAATGTTTCATTATTTCCATATTTCGTAGTTCTATACACCAACTAAAAAAAAGAGATTTCTCAACCAAAAAAAAAAAATTTCTAAAACCAAAATAATCACAAACAGACAAGCACAAGTTTATATATATTACTAATATTAGCCACATCACACAAAGTGACAAAGACAAAGTCCACAAGTTCATATATATATATATATATATATATTACTATTATTAGCCATATCACACAAAGTGACAAAGAAAAAATTTTGATAAAACCAAAACAATCAAACCAAAGACTTTGGTCAATTGGTCTCACAAAAAAGTCACTTATGACTTACCAAAGACTAGTCTCACAAATTCAAAATCACAGTTAATAGTACTCACAAATGAGAAAACAGTGATTACCAAAGACTACTCTCACAAATTCACTATCACAATTCAGTACTCACGTCCTACTGTCCTAATCGTCCCACTTTATTTCTTTATAGATAAAACCAAAAAAAAAAGTTACAAGCACTGAGACCGGCCCACACAATCACAAGAAGCCACAAACGATTACACAGTAATCAATATAAAGCCACAAACACAAACTAGTCTATGGTCCACACATGACATAACACACCAATCCATAAAAGGCCACAACTCACAAATACAACAATCAACACAGTCACCACAATTCATAAAAAAATGCAGAGGATAGACTAACCAGCTAAGGTAGAGCAATATAGCAAAGACCAAAAAAAAAAAAAACCCTTAAGAGAGGAGAGAAATTTCTTAGATTTACCAGACTTGTGTGTGACTGTGATCAAGGATCTGAGGAGAAGCAACAGTCTAGATCTAATCTGAGGAAAAAAAAACAGCAATAGCAGCATTGATGGAGGCATTGATGAGGTTGAGTGGAGGAAGAGTGAGGTTAGGGTAAAAATTTGAAAATTGTAATTTAGGTTTTCAGTCCATATTTATTTTTTATTTTGTAGTTTTTAGTTTGTCGGTTATTTATTAATTTTATTTTTGTATGAGAGTTTGTCGGTTATTTTTTCAGATTACATTCGTATACCAATTTTTTTAAAAAAAAAAATTTGGGAGGGGAGAGGGGGAGTATTAGGATGAAAATTTAATATACTAGTTATTTTTCTTTTTTTTTGGGGGGGGGGGGGGGGGTAATGGCCCTTGCCCTACTGTAGGTCCATCCCTGTTTGTGAGTGCACACAACCATAACTTGCCGTTGAATCCTAAGGGTGATCGCTAGAGCCATTTCTGCACCAAGGATAAATTACATTCAGTGGGGCAAAATCACTTCTTAAGACAATAGATTGAGTTCCACGCCTTAGCTCTCTCTATCATCGATAAGTTTTCTCTAATTTCTTGAATTTACTTTATTGGTTTTGTTAATTAGTCTCATATATTTCCCACAATCTAAGAAGTGATTTGCTCTACTTAATAATCAAATATGACCACTGCACCTGACATGTCTAAACTGGAACCATTTGATAAAAACCATTATAAGAGATGGTCTGAGAGGATGTTATTTTATCTTGAATCTATTCATGTGGATTATGTGTTATTCTCTGGTCTCTTTCAACAGTAACTGACTGTCCATTCGCATGTAAGTGTAACTAACCAGGTCGTCCATGGCTGCCACGTACGCAGTAAGCATTGGCTGCTTGACCATGGCAAGAGCCTTATTGCCAGATTATAGCTGCCTGATGCACACAAAGCAGAAAAACACTTTTCATCTCACAAAATACCTATCATGACATCTCGCACGTGCACCGAGCAAGTCACAAATACCTCATATTGATACATCGATCATCGCAAATACTAGGTGGGAACACACCAATCCGATGCAGCCTAAGAATCCTTGAAAAGATAATTAAGAGTTTAGGTTAGGACTATATCAATAACACTTCACATGTGCCTATTATATATATATATTGTAAGGTTGAATTTACTTATTCAACCATGTGTTGACTTTATTCCGTGTCAAATTTGCTTGTAATTTGGCAATTAGAAACTCTGTATTTAGGTGGAAATAATGTAAGGGTTGTGTGTAAGAGAGTGTGAAGAATTGATCAAGAGTGTGCATGAAGAGCATTCACGCGACTGGAACTCACGACTGACTTACAAGTAGTGACTCGCCAAAATCTGGGCAGACGTGTGAAGCATGCAAGAAGTTGAAGGGTCAGTACAATTGAATCACTACAGGACAAAAAGTATAGTCTGGCCATTCTGTTATTTGGCAACTAGAACTCGCGACTTGTCCCAGTCGTGAGTGACTCGCCAAAACCCCCTGTTTTGCAAAAAAATGACTTTTCACATTCCCTCACATACTTTACTATAAATACCCTTATACCCACAAAATGTAGAGAACTTTCAGAGAGAATTTTGAGAGATAAACCCTAGAGAAAAACAAGATTGACTCATCCACAATCTTATACACTTTTGATTCTTCAAATTTCTCTACTCTCACCCTCTCCATTGACATATACTTGAGAGGATCTTTAGCCAAATCCTTATCTCACCATACCCATATCAGTGAGAAGATTATTTAGTGCTTGAGAAGCAGTTCAGAGATGACCAATTCATTTTGATTGATGCAATGAGCTTATTATGGGATCCGGTAAGTTAGAGAAGACAAGGTTAGGCTTAACCTTGTTAGAGCAAGAAGCTTGGAGGGTTTAGTTGCATCGGATAGATTAGGCTTGGAAGGTCTATTACTATTCATGTATCCCAACTAATTTTCTAGTGGATCATTTTATCACTTGAAGGGCGGCGGAGAAATTTTTCGTTGAATTCTTCGATTTCCTCTTCGATAACATATGCCGGTGTTATCTTTGTGTTTGCATCTCTCTTTCCTACTCTTTTCATTTTAATTACTGTTGTGTTTGTAATTAATTTTGGTTTAGAGTGTTTTTACCAATTTGGGTATAGCTTATATTTCATATTCCGCACATATATTGTTTAAGTATAAGCTTGTGTTGGTATTTTTGAAATTGGGGATCTAAACATTCACTAGTGTTTTACACACCAAGTGAACTTCCATATATATTATCCACCTTACTAACCAAAGGTCCAAAGTGTTGTTCTTCTTACCTACTCAGCCTTGATTTTCATGACCTTCCAATGCATGTCCTATTGGCCAACCATTAAACTCTATAGTTAATAATAATAATGTATTTATTTATTTATTGGCTTAATTAGATTTTAGGTCTAGTTGTTTCTAGATTGAAGTTGTACATTGTATACAAGTGTTGCTAACCTTAGTAATAATATTCTGCCATTTTCACAATAATTCTCATGGTATGAGAGCCTCTACTTTTTTCCCAACACCGTTGGTGCCTCAGCATTACGCCATAAAGCAAAAATTTTCAATCCGTTGAACAAGTTATTGCACTATGCAACACCACATGGAAAGGCTAAGATTAAAAACGCTTTTGATCTTAGTTTTTGCATAAATAATAAATAAATAAACTATTAACTTCTACCTTCTTATCACTTTGGTTTCTAAAAAAAAAAAAAAACCTTCTTATCACTTATTTCTTTTTTTTTTAACATTTCTCTCTCATATCAAATTATAAGCTATTAAACTGGATTTAAATCCCACAAAGGAGTACTGATTTTTTTTTTTTTTTTTTTTTGGGGTTCAATGGCAAGTGAATACTATTCTCACATTAATAAAAATAAGGGTAAGACTTAAATACAGTATTTAAGTGCTGTTTTTTTGGTTCTCCTTTTAAAATTTTGTCATGTTGATTTTGTCTTATAGGATGAAAGTGTAATCTTTAATTAAATAGCCACATGGTTGAATTTTAAGAGGGAAACTTAAAGAACAATACTTAAGGTACTATACCTAAGTTTTATTCTAAAAATAAAAAGTATTAAACATATTAAGGCATGTCACAAATTAGAATTGCTAAATAATTAATTTACCCACTATCAGTGCATTTAAGGCAAGGTGACTAGGCCTCATTGAAACAGTGGGTATATTGTTTGTGCCAAGTTCAAGTCCAACTTCCCTCCCAAATCCATGGTAAAAGTCGATTGTTAATTATGTTTAATTTTTATTATATTTTGGAAATTTGGTCTTGATTTTTTTTAATTATTTATTTTAAATGTTAAGTGTCAAATACAAAACAACCATTAGAACACATCACTCATATAACACCAGGTCTAACTAGAGTACTAATAGAAATGGACACGACGAAAATAAAAACAAAATCAAACATAAATGACCCAAATGAAAATTTTAAAAATTAAAGAGTCAAAATGAAACAATCCCAAACTTTAAGTTAAAAAAATATATATCTTACATTTTCTTTTAAGGTAAATTTAGATTATTTTTCTTATTTAGTTTATTAATTTAATTTTCTATGAGGTTTTTAAAATCTCCCATTTTATAAATAAAATTATACTTTGGCCAATCTTACAAATTAATTAATTAAATTTTCATCCATAAAAATAAATATATAAGTCAATTGCTTTTTCTTTTTTTTTTCCTTTTGAGTTTTGAGAAGAAAGACATCAATTTCATTCAATCAAAGAGGCCAAATCTGCTTGAACAACATAAAAAATGTCTGCTGGTATATTTTCTATCCAAACAAATAAATTGGGAGAAATAATTACCCTTAAAAACTAAGCAAGAGAATGTGCTACAGCGTTCCATCCACGAAAAAATATAGTAAGAGTCAATTACACAAAGTTTTGAGCCCGCATTTGTTTGATTGGATGTAAATTCATATGGAAGCAATTTTGTACTAATTAAAAATTTTCATCTCAATAAAATTTCGAGAAAAAATAGTGAAACTTCTTCGTACGTTTAGCATTACTCAAAACTAAGTAAACATAATTTTGGGAAATAGAATGGTGTACTCTCTTTTTTTTTTTGGCTCGATAAAAGTAATACTCTTCTAAGATAACAGCATTAAAGTACAGTTCAAAATACAAACATAAACCCCAAATTAAAAAAATTAATAAATAATAAAATGAAAAATAAAAAAAGCCGACTAATGTGACGTCGTGAACTCCTTTTTTTAATTTTTGTTGGATAAACCAACTTGTAGATGGTTGCCCTTTCGCATTAAGAAAATAATGGTTGTCTTGGTACATTAAATGGAAAATACTAAGAAAAATTACTTTTTTATCCACCAATAACAACCTACAACTTAAGATTTGTTATGAAAATGTTATAATTAAACATAATATTTTTCAAAAAAAATTCAAAGTTGTGACCAACTTGCAGATAATTGACACATCAACCAAAAATAAAACCTTCTTGTAGGTAAAGTCATTTGAGAGGGGTATAGAGCTCTCAAATGTTTGATTTGGGATTGGTGTTTGTATTGTTGGGAAAGGAGAGTTCAAAGGGTAGTGTAATACTAGGGGTTGTGAAATCTTTATTAGATGAATTTGCAAATGTATTTCCTAATGTTCTACCTGAGGGGTTACAGCCACTTCGAGATATACAATACCAAATTGATCTTGTACTAGGTTCTAATCTACCTAATTGCCCACACTACCGCATGAGCCCAACAGAGCATGAAGAACTTAGAAGATAGGTAGAGGGTTTGTTGTTAAAAGGGCACATTAGAGAGAGTTTTAGTCCATGTGCCATGCCAACCTTACTCACACACCCAAAAAGGATGGATCTTGGTGAATGTGCATAGATAGTTGTGCCATCAACAAAATTATAGTCTAGTATAGATTCCCTATCTCTCGGTTGGATGATTTGCTTGATTAGTTGAGTGGTGCTACAGTGTTTTCTAAGTTGGATCTAAAAAGTGGGTACCATCAAATTCGAGTACATCCTGGTGAAGAGTGGAAGACAGCATTCAAGACACGTGAGGGGTTATATAAGTGGCTAGTAATGCCATTCGGATTTTCTAATGCTCTTAGCACCTTCATGTGTGTTATGAACTAGATTTTTCGCCCCTTCATCGGCAAGTTTGTTGTAGTTTATTTTGATGATATCTTGATATATAGTGCCAATATTGATTTACATCTCCAACATTTTCGAGAGGTACTCATAGTTCTACGTAGGGAGAAATTTTATGCTGCCATAGACAAATGTCCTTTTATGACAGATAGTTTTTTATTTGGCGAAAACCACATTTTCGCCCCTACATTTTCTCGCGATTCCCACTTTGGTCTCTATCTTTTATTTTCACCACTTTTACTCCTTATCCTGAAAAATGCATCTCGTTTTTGCCCCTGCCATTACATTAGAGATAGAAAATGCACACGTGGCAAACAGAACGCACTGTTGGCACACTAAAAGCTAACATGGTCATTAAAATAAATAAATAAATGTTATTTGGCATTAAAAAATGCCATATCAGCATCTAAATTTAAAAAACTAATTTATCAATTTTAACTAAATAAAAAAAATAAAAACATAATTAAAAACCAAAAACCACATGAATCAAGATCTAAGTGTATCTAGAAGAACAACAACAAAAATACCAACCCAAATGTTTCTCCAAAAAAAAAACCCAAATTTAAATACAAGAACAACATTTTCCTAATTTTCAGTCTTTCATCCTCTCCTTTTCATTAAAACCCACACAATCCCATCCTCTCTGTCTCTCTTTTCCTCTCTCCCTTGTCCTCTCAAATCCACACCCCAAGCAAACATGAGAAAGAAGGAAGCAGCAAATCTGAGGTTGATTATGTTTTGGCTGGTATGAGGTTGATTCTGTTTGAATTTGATAGCTTCAAATCTGAGGTTGCAAGTGGTTTGGTTTTGGCTCTAAGGTTTGGATTTGAGATTTCTATTTGGTTTCTCTGAAAATAAGAAAATTTGGTTTTTGAGTTTTGTGTTTAGGGGCCGAAAATATGGGTTTTATTTTTGTGTTTGATGCTTTGGTGGTATGGGGGTTTGAAATATGGTTTTGAGTTTTGTGTTTCAGCCAATCTGGGTTTGAATTCAAATTTTCTAGGTTTTAAATTTTATGTTCATCTTCTCTAAATCCATGGCTAAAGACCCATGGCCAAAACCCCATGGTTGAAGATCCATGGCCGAAACCGACCTTGACTGAGATCTGATCTTCTCTCTCTCTAAACCCAGATGGTCACCGTGGTTTGATCTTACTACCTCATGATTGTGTTTTGGTGTATTTTATTGATGATGATTGGCTTTGAGTTTTAGTATTTTGTTTTTTATCAAACCGTGTTTTGGGTTTTGTTTTGTTTTTGTTTTTTTTTTTTGTTATTAAGTGTTTTGGGTTTTGTTAGTTGATTGTGTTAGAGTATCTAAGTTTGATCATGGTTTTGTATATGTTTTTGCTTGTTTGGATGCTAAGAAAATGCAAGAGAAGAAAATCTTGAATTTCTTATATTCTAGGCAACCATGTTCTTGGGGGAAGAACATGAAGAACAATTATTATTAAAATAATTAAATGATAACTAAAATTTTGTTTTATTTTAAAATAAAATAAAACATTTTAAATATTTTTTAATTCTGCCGTTCGCCATGTGTGTATTTTTCATCTCTGATGTAACGGCAAGGACAAAAACGAGATGCGTTTTTCAGGATATGGAGTAAAAGCGATAAAATAAAAGATAGGGACCAAAGTAGGAATTGCGTGAAAATGTAGGGACGAAAATGTGATTTTTGCCTTTTCATTTCTTGGTTATGTGGTATCTAAGGATAGATTATCAGTTGATGAATCAAAGGTTATTGTTGTTAAACAATGGCCAATACCAACCACAATCCATGAGGTCCGTAGTTTCCATGGGTTGATGTTATTCTACTGGCGGTTTATTCCTAACTTTAGCACCATTATGGAAATGATTACAGATTGCATGAAAGCTAGTAAGTTTTTGTGGACAACTGAAGCCACAAAGACATTTCATTAGATCAAGGAAAAGCTTACTACATCGCCTATTCTAGCTTTTTCTGATTTCTCTCAACCATTTGAGTTACATTGTGATGTATCCAAGGTTGGAATTGGAGCTGTTCTTAGTCAAAATGGTAAACCAGTGGCCTACTTTAGTGAGAAGTTAAGTGGGTCAAAACTGAATTACAGCACTTATGATTTGGAATTTTATGCAATAATTTGCACTTTGAAGCATTGGAGTTCTTATTTGGCCTATCATGAGTTTGTCCTCTATTCTGATCATAATGCTTTGAAGCATATCAATAGTCAAGACAAGCTCTCATCTTGACATGCAAATTGGGTTGCTTATATTCAACAATTTTCTTTTGTCATCAAGCATAAATTCGGAGCATTGAATAGAGTGGCAGATGCTCTTAGTTGACGGGCCTATTTGCTCATCACAATGCAAACCAAAGTACTGGGGTTTGATTTATTTCGTGAGTTGCTTTCTAGTGACCCATACTTTGGCCCTATACTGAATGATGTGGTAACAAGAAAGTTGTTTAACTTCCTTATACACAATGGTTTCCTTTTTAAAGGGAATCAACTATGCATTCCTGATAGTAGCCTACACTTAAGGGTTATTCAAGAGTTGCATAATGAAGGCCATATGGGACATGATAAAACCATGAAGCTTGTGACAGACTCTAATTTTTGGCCAACCATGTGAAAGGAGATTATTAAGTTTGTTGAGAGATGTCGTATTTGTCAAGTTTCCAAGGGCACTACAACCAATGCTAGCCTATATATGTCTTTTCCCATACCAGACCAACCATGGATTCATGTCCGTATGGATTTTATCTTGGGATTACCGCATACACAACAAGGTAACGATTCAATTTTTGTTGTTGTGGACCGGTTTTCCAAAATGGCCCACTTTATTGCTTGTAAGAAGACCTCAGATGTAGTTAGTGTTGCTTAACTTTACTTTAGAGAGGTCTATCGCCTCCATGGCTTGCCACAATCTATTGTTTCAGACCGTGATGTGTATTTTCTTAGTCACTTTTGGCGTTGCTTATGGCATTTGGCTAACACCACACTTAATTTTAGTAGTGCCTATCATCCTCAAACCTATGGTCAAACAAAAGTGGTAAAGCATTCCTTGGGCAATTTACTTCAGAGCTTGGTGAGTGATCATCTTAAATCATGGGATTAGTGCTTGTACCAGGCAGAATTTTCTTACAACCGTTTTGTTAATCATAGCACTGGATTCAGTCCCTTTGTTCTTACTTATAGCTACAACCCATGCGCACCACTTGATGGCTCCTATCCCTGACTTGAAGCGTGTCAATGTGAAAGCTAAGGATTTAATCACACAAATTCATGAAATTCATATGGCTACTGCTAAGCACTTACAGGAGACTTCTGCTAAGTACAAACAAGTCACTAACAAGAAACGTCGAGTAGTAGAATTTGAGATTGGTGATTTTGTTTGGGCAGTTTTGACCAAAGATCGCTTTCCTGTGGGAGAGTACAACAAACTAGCTGCTAGAAAGATTGGTCCTTTGGAAATTCTTGAGAAAATTAATCCTAATGCCTATCAGTTGAAACTTCCAAGTCATATGCATACATCTGACGTCTTCAATGTTAAGCAACTTGTTCCATATCGAGGAGAGAATTCCAATCTAGACTCCAAACTCGAGGACGAGTTTCTTCCAACCTAGGGAGGATGATGCAAATTACGTTATGAAAAACGAAGAGTTTTTTATTGTTTTCCTTTTCCTATTTGAATTAGGATTTATTTACTCTATTACGTTGAATTAAAATCTTTTTCCTAGTTGAATTGGATTTTAATTGTTTTTCTTTTCCTAGGTAGATTGTTTTTCTTTTATCAAGTAGAAGTAGGTTTATTAATTCTTTTCCTAAAAGGAGTAGGATAACTTCTATTCCTATATATACTCTTTATAGGGTGGTGGTTTAATATTATGTGTTTATTAATAAAAGTTTGTTAAAGAGGTTTTCTCTTTTATTTTGCCTACTTGCCTAGTGTTCTTGTAGATCTTAGGTTTCGTGGAAGAATTGTAGTAATTATGTGTTATAAATTTTGCTTCTACATGCCTACGCTGCATCAAGTGGTGCTAACTGCTAACAAACCTCATTTATCTTTGTTGCAAATAAGTCATTTTATATTTACCAAATTTAATGTTTCAGAACCCTTCATACTTTTTTTTTTTTAAAGAGAAAACACACCCCTTCATACTTGATATTGATTGTCAGTATGGTATGACAAACCAAAATAAAACTAGAAGCTTATGATCCTTTCAAAAAAAAAATAAAAAAAAAATAAAACTATAAGTTTTTGTTCCTCTCAAGAAAAAAAAAACAAAACAAAACAAAAAACAAAATAGAAGTTTTTGAGCCTAGAATCTAATCCATATCCATGTTATAATAAACTAGTATGGGTGGCACGTGCAAGCCATAGGCTATCTCTTGAGTGAAAAAATTAAGATAGAATTTTTATTTGAAGAAGTATGAAACTATATACAAAAAAAAAAAAAAAAAAAAAAAAAAAAATGTATGTCATACAAAGTTAATCTCATTCTTATAAGAATTTTGATACCTATTTGCTAAATGCAATATCTACTCATTAAAAACTTCTAAAAATAATAACAAATACCATTATCTTCCAACAATCAGCAACCGAGTTTTACTAAAACTTTGTCACAATATTTAAATTTTCGCAATGAATTATATGTCATATGCTATAATTCAAACTTTTCATCAAATATCTTCAACCGTACACAATGAAAATTTTGTCATTCATACTTTCTTCTTTATCATTCTACATGAGTCTAGGTGTAATATTTAGCCTAATTAGTTTTTAATGAACACCCATTTTAGGCAAGAAAAGGAAAAATAAATATAAAAAAAAAAAAAAAAAAAAAAAAAAAAAAAAGATAACAAAAGGAAAGGAAATAAAATACCTTAAATTACCATTCCAACTTTCTAAGAATTACTACCATCTAAAGTTCAAAATATGTGAAGAGAATTTTTGGGATGTTAAAATTTAGTGGGATATTTTAGACATTACACAATGGAATATTTTAAGAAACATAAGCTTTCATTAGGGTTTAATTGAGAGAATAACAATATGACATATTTGTTCTTTTCCAAAATATTAAGTGAGAAATTGCTTGATTTTAAAGTTTAAGGAGGAATTATGAATTATCCCAAACATAAAGGATGAAAAATATTTTAATCCTAAGTTTTTGTTTTTGTTTTTGTGTGTGTGTGTGTAAAATTATGTGTTTTTACTTAAAATGGTGCCGAAAGGGAAAAAAAAAATACAAAAAAAAACCCGAATAAAACTGTTTGTGAAATAGTGAATTTTGGCTCAACAAAAATTGACAAATAATTTTTTTTTTTAGAAATACAAAGAATGGCACAACATTTTCATAATACTTTTATGACTTTGTTATATTTTACTTTGACTTATAAAGAATTGAAACCTTAACAGTTTTGAAAATATTATGACGACAACAAGATGCCTTTAACATTTTTCATAAGAGAAATGTTATGTCCACAAAATTTTTATTACAAATCATAAGTAATAGGTTGTTGTGGGGCCGGGGAATTTATGATCCGACCCACGCTCTATTAGGGCCCGGGACCCGTGCCGAGGAGGGTATTTGCCGAGGACGAATGGGGAAAGGCCGAAGTGTCAAGTGGAACAACCGAGGGTGACCCTGTCCTCGGCACTCCAGGACTTCAAGGGGAAGAGCAACGTCTCGATGATGGCTGCCACCAAAAAGCCCCTTGAAGGAGATGCGAGTAGAATGGGACCCATGTGGGGGTACGGTGCGAAATTGGTTCAGGGTAAATACGCCCCCTCCGTATTAAATGCACCCGCCAGCATCCTGACCATGTTAGTGAGAAAAGACGCCTGGACAGGGTGACTTCGATCATCGCAACTAACAGAAAGTAAGGAGTGACAACTGATGGGACGGGCACAGAAGTAGGCACCTGCCTGATCAACAAGTAGAGGGCTAAGATCAACCAGAAAGGGCTATATAATGTGAAGGTTAATGCACCAAAAGAGGCGGCTGGGAAAAATGGCCAAAAACCAAAGCCTCCCAGCCCGCCTCCAAGAGAAAGACTCCTAGAGCGAACGCGATTTAATTATGTATGAAAACCACGAAAAACCACTGTCTGGTGACCAAGGCCTAGCCTTTCAAACCCACGCTCTATAAATGATATTGTTTGGGCCTTTTTACGTGCGAACCCAATATTATTATGGGTCGTTACGAATTGTGTCCTTACAATTGGCACCGTCTGTAGGAAGGGCTTGTGTCTTGACACAGGTGGTAGGTTGAGACAATCACTCACATCATTTCCAAAAGCCAGGTGTAGTGTTTTAGCATAAAGTCCCACTAAGGGCTACGTTTCTTCACTAGGGGCTGCGCTTCGTAGCGTCAGCAGCACGGATGGTTCTAGGGGCTTAGCCGAGGAGCTAATCCCCCTAAACCAAGGTCCCGCGCCATAGCCGAGGGGTTAATTCCTCCAACTACTTAAATATCAAGTTTTGGATAGAACCAAGGTATTGCATGGTCCTCAGACTCAAACCTATGGGGAAACCAACCACTTAAATATCAAGTTTTAGACAGAACCAAGGTATTGCATGGTCCTTGGACTCAAACCTATGGGGAAACCAACTACTTAAATATCAAGTTTTGGACAAAACCAAGGTATTGCATGGTCCTCGAACTCAAACCTATGGGGAAACCAACCACTTAAAAATCAAGTTTTGGACAGAACCAAGGTATTGCATGGTCCTCGGACTCAAACCTATAGGGAAACCAACTACTTAAAAATCAAGTTTTGGACAGAACCAAGGTATTGCATGGTCTTCGGACTCAAACCTATGGGGAAACCAACCACTTAAAAATCAAGTTTTGGACAGAACCAAGGTATTGCATGGTCCTCAGACTCAAACCTATAGGGAAACCAACTACTTAAATATCAAGTTTTGGACAGAACCAAGGTATTGCATGGTCCTCGAACTCAAACCTGTGGGGAAACCAACCACTTAAAAATCAAGTTTTGGACAGAACCAAGGTATTGCATGGTCCTCGGACTCAAACCTATAGGGAAACCAACTACTTAAATATCAAGTTTTGGACAGAACCAAGGTATTGCATGGTCCTCGGACTCAAACCTGTGGGGAAACCAACCACTTAAAAATCAAGTTTTGGACAGAACCAAGGTATTGCATGGTCCTCGGACTCAAACCTATGGGGAAACCAACTACTTAAATATCAAGTTTTGGACAGAACCAAGGTATTGCATGGTCCTCGGACTCAAACCTATGGGGAAACCAACTACTTAAAAATCAAGTTTTGGACAGAACCAAGGTATTGCATGGTCCTCGGACTCAAACCTATGGGGAAGCCAACTACTTTAAAGAAACCTGGATACTAAGCAAGACCTAACACTACACATGACATCTCGGATGATGCCTATATCTCCATTGAATGAGGGTCTGACATGAGTTCAAGGCTCTACAGGTGCAGGTGAGCTAACGTTCTGAAACATGATTCTAAATATATCGCATACACAACTATTCATACGTGTTAAGATAATTAGTTCAAAAATCATAAACAATAGTAAGTATCGACAAGGGCAACTAACAAGTAACCAAAAGGAAAAAGGAAGAAAAGAATTTTATATACGCGTTTAACAGGTTCAAACTACTAGCAGATTACAAAGTTTTCGAAATAAAAAAGAAACTAGTTAATCATTAAACTAAAAACAAATACGAAACCTGGCCAGGGTTTCTACTTCTTTAATTTTGCATCGGCCACGTCCTGGGAAGGCGGAACGGGATCAGCTTCGACGCCCTGGAGGATAGTCCCTTCTAGGGAAGACTGAGCAGGATCGGTGTCTGTACTCTTGGGGACCACAGCAAGGGGAATTGCCTGTAGGGGCTGGGCAAGTATGGCTGGCTCTTCAGGATTAGGCATCTGAGTGCCGACCACAGGCTCAGCAACCTCTTTGGGTACCTCGGGATCCGTACGCTGAGATGCTTCTATCACATCCTAAAACTCTCCCTCTTTAAGCGGCTGGCCAGGAGAGACGTCGACATGTACAGTATCCGACTGAATGACCCCTCCCTCATGTTGGTCGCTTACAGCCTTGGAGCTGGTGGAGGTGTCCTCACGGATGGCTGTAGGGTAGAATATGTTCTCCGCTTTCCACAAATCAGACGAAGCATCCACCCCAGCTCGCTTCAAGGCCTTTTCCCAAACCTGGGAGCAGTAAAGCCTGCATACTCCGGGAATTTGGGCTTTAAGGATGGCTTGGGTTTCAGCTACCCCTGCGTTATAACCCTCATCCTCGGCCGTTTCCTTGGCAGCCTCAGTCACGTTTCTGGCAAACTCAGCCTCCTGCTTGGCCCTCATGGCTTCGTCCCGAGCGTACTCCGCCACACCTTTGTCATTCTCTGCCAGGATCAATCTTTTATTTAAGTCACTGATTTGCTCCTTGGCTATTCGCAACTGATCCTCGGCTTCTAGCAAACGTTTTGTTTGGTCCTCGGCTTGTTTTTGGGCGCTAGATAAACCCGCCGAGGTGCTATCCCTATCTCGGATAGCTTCTGTTAAGGCAGCCTTGGCCTTGGCGAGGTCATCCTCGGAAGTTTTGAGAGTCCGCGTGGCCTCTATGCGCTTGGAGCGTTCATTCTCGACCGCCTTACTCTACTTGTTCACTTCCTCCTCCATCCTATAGGTGGCTTGGAGAGCCTGTCAAGGGAGATAAATACATCGTGAATGACGGACTGGGAGTAAGAGTTAATAAAGTTTTAGAGTTCAAGAGCCTTACCATGCCCAAGTGCCTCTTCGTGCTGAGGAAAACCTCTTGCATCCTCATTTTCTTCAACCCATCCATGTCAGTGGGAAGCAGCATGGCTCTCCCTAGTGCGTCTGCCACATAACCACCCTCGCCATTTCCAAGGTCCCTCATGGACGCGGTTTCCAGCAATGGACCCCCGTGGAGCATTGGAGCGGGAAGCCAGGCGCTTGGCGAGGATTGGGCCTCGATCCCCTTTCCCTTGCCTTGGGAAGATTGGGCTTCGGTCTCCTTACCCTTACTTTGGTGCCCAATCTTCAATTGTTTTGCACGCGGGGCTTCCTCCCTCTCCTTAGAAGGTTGAGATTTTCCCCCATCCATGGTTTCCTTGCCCTTGGGACTCCTCTTTCTCTTTGAATTAGTGCTCTCCGGCCGAGGAGGCAGAACTGGTTGGGGAGAAGAAGGAAGTTTGGGGCGGGGGGATTGTGGCTGTGACTTTGTGGAGGATGACCTAATCTGGATAGCCTGGGGCGGAGGTGGTGGGGAAGGAGCATTGGGTTGCGGCGTTGCCTGCGCACCCTTCCCTGGTTGACCCTCGAGGAGTTCGAATAAGCTAGTCGAGGGCTTTCTCTTGAGTCCCATCTCGACTTGAGAAGATGTGCCTACTGATAACAATTCTGCCTCGGACAAGACTGGGCCACCTATATCACCAGAAGGATCCTCGGATTAGTTGGCTAGATCAAATACCCCAAACCCTTCCTCGGGCTGATCTAACTCGCCTTCGTCCTCCGCTACTTGATGAGATGAGGAGAGGTCCACCAGTGGGATGCTTTCTGGGAT
Source organism: Quercus robur (assembly GCF_932294415.1). Classification (NCBI taxonomy): domain Eukaryota; kingdom Viridiplantae; phylum Streptophyta; class Magnoliopsida; order Fagales; family Fagaceae; genus Quercus; species Quercus robur. The sequence goes on from NC_065536.1 coordinate 4,628,305, forward strand.
AGATGATACTTCGGAGATTAAAAATTCTGTCTTGACCACGGTAATTTTTGGAAGTCGAGGATGGCTGGCGCTGATCATGTGCCTAGGGTCGGCAAATGACTTTTGAACGGGAGCGGGCCCTAATATTTTGTGAGCGGCTCAAACTTGACCATCTTCGTCATTTACGAAAACCGCCGCTTGTAGAACAGTCTCTAAGTCCACCCGGTTAACTAAGTGAAAATGCCGTTGATAAGCGTGTGGATCTACAAAAGAAAAACACATATGCATGGTTAGTTACTGAACCACATCAGATTAGAATGGCGCAAAGTGTCAGCGCCCTTCCATTCCCTATACCCCACCTGGTTCTCCTTCTACTATGGGGCACGGATTGCCATCATGCCATTCACCGAAGACGATAAGGAAATCCTTGTTTAATCCCTTGTTGGAATCAGGGAGGCATTGAATTAGTCGAACCCTTTCGTCTCTCGTCTTCATGTAGTAGGATTTCCCCTTCAAATTTTGGAGATTATAGCACCAATTCACGTCAAGGTGGGTCAGTCTTAGCCCCATCTTTTCGTTTAAAGCATCCACGCAACCCAGAATCCTAAACATGTTATCGATGCACTGGGTGGGGGCTAATCGAAAGTGCCTGAGGTAACCCCTCGTTACCGGCCCCATAGGGATTCTCATACCCCCTCTACGAAGGCGAGGACGGGAATTACTACCTCGCTCGTTTCCCTCTTATAGTGCCACTCCCCCATATTACAATGCCTTAGACTTATGTTGGGATGAATCCTATAATCGGCGATGAACTTTTTCATCGCCTCTTCAGTATCGACTAATTTCCTCAGTCTTGATTTAGCCATCTCTATGATTTACTAAACAAACTCAACCAGCGACGGGAGAAGAAAGGGAACCAAAGAAAAATAAACCCAGAAAAGAAAAAGCACGAATTAATGGAGGCAGGGAACTTACATAAAAGAGGAAAGACGCTTCGGACAGGCTTTTTGTGCTGGAGATAGACTTGAGTTTGGACGAAAATTCAGATGAACCCAGGGTATACGCGCTAGAACTCTTAAGTGCAAAACTGAAGAGACAGATCCGTTCCAAAAAAATCATTTATACTTCCTAGGGTAACTACACAAATTTTCCCGCCCATAAAGACCAAGGAATCACCACCGTTTGATCTTCATCATGTCGTAGAACGTGGGAAACACAGAGCCGCCCGTATTTAATGAGGCCACGTTTCACCTTCCAAGGGCTCCAGAAATGTGTCTCGGGCAGACGGGAAGTCTCGGGAACCGATAGGTGACAAGGATTGACAGGCATTGACAGGTATCTGATGTCATCAAAACCCTCCTATCCGTCCGAGGAGTCAGATAACAGATTTTGAGGGGTTATTGTGGGGCTGGGGAATTTTTGATTCGGCCCACGCTCTATTAGGGCCCGGGGCCCATGCCAAGGAGGGTATTTGCCGAGGACGAATGGGGAAAGGCCGAAGTGTCGAGTGGAACAGCCGAGGGTTACCCTGTCCTCGGCACTCCAGGACTTCAAGGGGAAGAGCAACGTCTCGATGATGGCTGCCACCAAAAATCCCCCTGAAGGAGATGCGAGTAGAATGGGACCCACATGGGAGTACGGTGCGAAACTGGTTCAGGGTAAATACGTCCCCTCCGCATTAAATGCACCTGCCAGCGTCCTGACCATGTTAATGAGAAAAGACGCATGGACAATGTAACTTCGATCATCGCAACTAACAGAAAGCAAGGAGTGACAGCTGATGGGACGGGCACAGAAGTAGGCACCTGCCTGATCAACAAGTGGAGGGCTAAGATCAACCAGGAAGGGCTATATAATGTGAAGGTTAATGCACCAAAAGAGGCGGCTGGGAAAAATGGCCAAAAACTAGAGCCTCCCAGCCTGCCTCCAGGAGAAAGACTCCTAAAGCGAACGCGATTTAATTATGTATGAACACCACGAAAAATCACTGTCTGGTGACCAAGGCCTAGCCTTTCAATCCCACGCTCTATAAATGATATTGTTTGGGCATTTTTACGTGCGAACCCAATATTATTATGGCTCGTTACGAATTGTGTCCTTACAGTTGTTATGAGTTATTATTGGTGGGCAAAAAAGTAATTTCATTGGTAAATTTAAATTAGAATAACAATTTACCACCTAAGATTTGTTATTAAAATGTTGTAAAAAAAAAATTGTAAATGTAGTACTTTTTTTTTTTTTTGCAATCCCTTTATTTTTAATTGTGGTAATAATATTAAATACTAAGTGTTACGTCTACAATATTTTTATAATACTTTTACAACAAATCTTCGATTGTAAATTATTAATGATTCTAATTTGAACTCACTAATAAAATTATTTTTCCTACCAATAATAATAAATAATAACTTATTATTTAAAATTTATTGTGAAGGGTATAATATTTTTTTAATGTTAATAATTTTTATTTCTCACCAAACTCACCTTTTTAGCTTGTTGCAAAAGGCAAGGTTGAATAAAACAAATGCAGATTAGTAGATAGAAATTGTAGATCTTGAACAAATTAACAGTTGGGCTTCTTAGGGTCCGTTTGGATTAAGCTTATTGTTGCTGAAACTGAAAACTGAAAATACTGTAGCAAAATAATTTTTAAATGTGTGAATAGTATCGTGGGACCCATTTTTAATATTTTTTATATATGAATAGTGTATGTACAGTGCATGAACAGTATATACATTGTTTATAACAGTGTATTTTGTTCCCCAAAGTCAACATATGCGGGCAAAAGAAAAAAAAAAAAAGAAAAAAAAAAAAACAAAGAAAACACAACAGAAAAACGTGGACGCAGGAAAACGTGGAATCCAAACGCCCTCTTAGTAGTCTAGTGGGCTTTTCCATTCACCCAAGCCCATGACCAGCAATCGCAAGTGATGGGAACCACAATTTTAAACGCGAATTCCACGCGCCAGCGTATGTCAAACACCAATACCTTCATCAACAAGGTACGCGTTCCCCCAAGACGCGTAAAGTAACCACCAAAAAAAAAAAGGCGCAACTGTTCTAACTTTTTTTTTTTTTTTTAATTATTACATTAATTTAATCCAATTGCTGGTAACAAACACCTAAACAGAGTTACAGACTTCCAACGTCTCCAGAGTTAGTCTCTAATGGTAGTTATTTTTATTTTGGACTCCGTCTTTCACTCGACTCGAAGAGACCAGGAAGTAGCAGATCCAGCCAGTTCAGTTACACCAATTAACCTCTTTAAGAGCATTTCCAAAAACTTAGGTAAAAGCAAAATAATCTCTATAATAGTGAATGAAATCAAAAAATAGTCCTCAACCTGTTTCTTTAAAACTCAAAAAGTTTTTTGCTAATCAACCATCATTTTCCAAACCTTATATGTTACTATTCATTAGCAACATAATAAAAAATTAGCAAAGAAAGGAATAGATATAAGGTATGAGAATATGTGTGTTAAAATATAAATAAATAATGAGTAAAGAAATAATATCTAAAAGAGATGGAGAAATGATAAAGAATCTGTTAGAAAATATATTTAAAAAAATAAAAGATATATATTACTGTTCACTTTTCAAACAATACAAAAATATAAAAAAACTGCCGAAGATGCTCTAAGCAGTGCATCAATTCTCGGATCATCTTCTTCCTTCTCCTCTCAATCTCCGAAAAATTTCCTGGTCCATTTACTATTTCCAATTCCAAATAATCAGAAGCAAAAAAAGGAAATTACCCAGAAAGCACAAGTAATATTACCGTATTTTTAGCTCTCTCTTCGTCAGGCTCGCCACCGCCCAACCCACCAACAAAGCGTGTGAAAGAAATTTCTCTGAAAAGAGAAAGGCTGCTTTTTCTTCGAACTTCCCGCCTTAGAGGCTGCTTTTCTTGCAGCTTTGACAAGTTGTGCTTCCTATATATGAGGCGAGGCATATTTGAGAGGTATTAGTCACAATATTGCGATTTTAGAAAGTGAAAATGGAGAGCTATATTTTGAATGACTTTGAAGTGGAACCAAAGCACTCGTCTGAAGAGGTGCTTCAGAGATGGAGGAAGCTGTGTGGATTTGTGAAGAACCCGAAGCGAAGGTTTCGTTTACCGGCCAATCTCTCGAAGCGTTACGAAGCTCAGGCTATGCGCCGCACCAACCAGGTCTCACCTCTCTCTCCCTCATTTTATTTATAATTTATTTATTTCATTCAACCAATACAAAAAAGAAAAAAAAAAATTCACAATGTGAAATTAGTGTGTGTTTGAATTAGGATTAAAAATTAAAATTATTTAATTACTCAACTTATTTTTATTATTATTTATAACCTAACTACACTTTTTGGCACTATTCTTTGGCCCATCTTTACTGTTTCAAATAATTTTTATTTTTATTTATAATATTTTTAACAATAATTTTTTATTTTCAGCAAAACAAGCGGTATCCAAACGCATAGGTCTGTTTGAATATTGCTTATTTTTTTAAAACTAAAAACTTATTACTGAATGTACTGTAGATAAAAAAAATTAAATGAAATAGTAAAGTGAGGTTCATAAATAATATCAAAAAATACAGTGAGACACATAAATAATAATAATAAAAAATTAAAAATACTGTAAATAAAAATAAATTAACTGAAATAATATAGTAAAACTTATAAATAATATAAAAAAGCGACGCGCATCAATAATAGTAAAAATAATTTAAATAATGATATAATTTTTATTTTTGATGGTTATCTTAACGGATAGTCAACTCTTGTATCTCCCAAACGCACTTTAATAAAACGCGTTCAGTAAAAAATAAAATAAAATGCGTAACTCCCAAGGGTATTTAAGTAAACTCGACACGTCCAGACTTGCTAATAAATACACAACCCTTACCTTACCTCTTTAGGCTCTTACGCAGCTCTCGTTTCTTTGTCTTTGCTCTCTCTGGGCGGCCAGGGCTTTGGGCCTTTTGGCGCAGCTCTCTTAGTCTCCCACATCATGTTCGATCTCTCTCTTCCTTTTATCTGATTCTTCGGTTATTAGATTCAGTCTGTATTTCTTTGAATCTTCTATAATATATATGTTTTAAACTTAATAGGTTATGATATTATTTTCTTTAAAAAAAAAAAATTATTTGGATGGTTTAGATTGTTAGTATTGTTGTTGTTGTTCCAGATCTGTGAAGTATCTATCGAAAGGCTTTGGTTTGAGCTTCTAAAACGGTAGCTTTATACCATTTTTTTTTTTTTTTGTTAGATTGCTTCTAGATCTGATTGTAAAAATCATTAAAATATTTTGGTTTTGGTCTATTATTTTAGCTGGGATTTTGGTGTTTTAATTATGGTTGGGTTTTTTGGTATCACTTATAATTATGTTTGATTGTTTTGTTTTGGGTCAAGTTTGTACTTGATGATTTCTTTTTTTTTTTAAATTACTTTTGAATTTTGCTTCAAATCTTATAATTTGTGAACGTAAGATATTATAATTTTTGTACAATGAGATATTATCTGATATATTGATTTATGGGTCTCTGGGTTTTAATGGAAATATATTTTGAGACACTCGGTTTTGACAATTCATCAAAAGTTATTATGTGAATATATTTTTTGTCATTCCTAAACTTTTCATTTTGTTTGGGAAAAGGTTTGCTTTTTATCTTAGCTTTTTTTTTTTTTTTTCTTTCTTTTATTTTTTGGTCAATAATACAACTTTTAACTTTTCTGGAAATAATATTTCTCAAAAAAACTTTTCTGAAAATAATATTAGTTTATGATAATATAAAATAAAAAATAACCTAAAAAAAAACCGGATTGCCATAAGATATATTTTATTATGCAATACCCTACTGACTGTCTGCAGGTTGGAATTTTGGATGCAATTGAACTATGCATTAGAATAAAGCTAATTCTCTAATTTGATTAGCAATAAAGCCAATAAGTGCCCAACAATTACTATGTCTGGGGGATCCGAAGACCCCACAAAATAGCTTGACTTGACTGAATATTTACGTGGAAAAATCTAGTACCATAAAATTGTTTACAACTGCTTACCAAAACCTCACTCTATCACGTGTTACATCAAAGTTGACTGAAGAACATGGTCCACAGCTGACTCAGAAAGGTTAAGCAAGACTTTTTAATGTAATCATGCTCGGGACCCACTTAATTATGAAAACGAATCAATTTTACTCCTTATTCAAACTGATGACATCGGCAGTAGCAATTTTATTCCTTATTCATACCGACAACATGCGATTCGACGTGCAGCAAAACTTTAAATGTCAGATTATAAAAAAAGTAAAATTAGTATAAAAAAAAAAAAAAAAAAATTTGAGAGAGAAGAGGGCAATTGCACACCGAAATCCAAATAGACAAAATAAATAAACAAAATTATTTATGATATTAAAAAAAAAAAAAAAAGGTCATGTTAATAAGTGTCCTTAGGGTACTTGTTAACAATCTATTTTAAGAAAGTTTTGACATCACTTTTATGGGAAATAAAAAAAACTGTCAAAATATTAATTATTTTTTTTCTTTTTTCATAAAAATTTTCTTTAATTAGATTTTTAACCAGTGCCCTAAGGGTACTCGTTAGCATTTCCAAAAAAAAAAAAATTTGAATGCGAAATTGGATCTTGTTAACATGTGACCAATAGCTCTCACTAACTCTTATAATACTTTTTTTTTAAATAAAAATAAATTAGAGAAAAAAAATACTACTCTAGAAAAAATTGGATAAGATTCCTTTTTGAGGAAATAAATGTTGTCATAAATCAATAGGGACATTTGAAATCAGTAATTTATGAAAAGCATATTTGAAGACAATAAATGTCGTTGTAAGAGTACAATACTTTATTTATTTATTTTTATAACAGTATTATTTTTTTTGTTCTATTTTATTCTTTAAATATTGAACCTTAGTAGGTGCTAGTCGGTGTGTTTTTTTTTTTTTTTTTTTGGTTCTTCAAACCACGGTGGTGTGCTGTGTTGCATTTTGTGGTTGGATTGCAGTGGTTTGGTGGCTGGTTTTTAGTTTTGTATTTTTTATATTCTAAAGGGGCATTATTTTAAGATATTTTAATGTGGTGTAATTTTAAAATAAAAAATTTGATATATAGTGTGTTTATAAATTAATATGATAAAATAAATAAAATAAGTTTAGGTTAGCTATGATAATAATAATAGTATCTAAGGGACAATAATAATAATAATAATAATAATAATAAAATATTTAAATTGATATGTCTATTCTTGGGATTTGAAATCATGCCTTTTGAACTATCCGGAAAATAATAATTAATTATTAGTAGTTTCTAGAGTTTAGACCAGCCGTTCAGCTGACGCTATTGCCTACCTTCCCTCATGCGCTCACGTAAAGTGGTCAATTGGAATTGAGTAATAAAACGTTATTTTTGTTTGTTCTGTTTGATAATTTTATGAAACATTATTCTTATTTCCCTTCTTTTGCTCAAATATTTCCAAGTCTTCCTCTTTTATCTTTATGGCACAAAGAAACTTATTGATGTCCAAGTTCTTAATTGCAGAGAAAAATGAATATGCCTGAGCTACGCCTTCAATGCTTGTCTCTCATCCTCTTGGTTGTACTTGTCCCTCATTTTCGGTAAGTTGTGGCACAAAATTATATTATTTTATGTGTCCCTAACATTACTCTTATCTAAATAAAAGAATCTTTTATAATAAGATTAGTAACCTATTAAAATTATGTCATTTTATGAGTCTTTAGCATTACTCTTATCTAAATAAAAAAATATTTTATAATATGATGAGATGGAATAGCAGGTCATAGTCATATATATATATATATATATATATATTTTTAGAGATAATTACAATATGCTACTAACTCCGCAATTCGAACTATTTCCCCCTAAACCCCAAGCACTTTGAGCATGGAGATATGTCAATTCAGCTTCATGAACTTTGACATAGTCATATATTTTTTAATCTATCATAGTTGACCTATTCAACAAAAATTAATTACCTAAAAATAAAAAATAAAAAATAAAAAGTTAATTACTTTTGTATTATATCTTTCCTCTAGATCGGTAGATCCAGCGAGTCCACATCAAGTTAAAGCATTCACAATGAACTTATCACAGATTTAGTTTAAAAAAATTTCTAAAGATGTTTTTTTATATAGCAAACTATCTCTCTCTACCCTTTTTTTTTTTTTTTTTTTTTTTGTTGCGTGTGCTTTATACTAATATTGTTTTTATTTTATAGATCTGATGCTAGGCCTCTGAATCCAAACATGGAGGAAGAGAGGAAGGAAAGGCAATATGTAGCCAACAAAGGAGAGATTCCAGTTGGTGGTCCGCCAGCTATGTATTCCCCGCCTTCCCACGTCGGAAACCATGAGATGCATGCAGCTCAGAAGGTTCATGGTGGTGAATATGTTCCACTTCATAAAGGTCCAGTCCCACCTTCTGCCCCCAGTCCAAGCACACATGTGCCGTGCTGCCATTTGCCCTGAAATAGAGAAGGCAAAGTTAAAACCATTTAAGATTGAGGTCCAGTGCGTGCAATAAATAATTTTTTAACGGGGTTGTTAGAAAAATAGTTTTTTATTTATTTTTTATTATTTATTTATTTATTTATTTATTATTATTATTATTTTATATAAAATAGAATTCTATTCTAACCTAATTTAAGTGTATATGCGTGTGAAATTCCTTCTTGAAGACTTGAACTCCAGCCCGTTGTAGTTGTTATTTGTTGTATTGAATGTTAAGATAAAACTTTTAATGTTGGGTTTATTATATATAAAGTTGAGTGTTAAAATAAATAAAGTAGTATTTCGAGTAGTTAAAATTTATATTTTGTAGCTTTCTTACTGATGAGCTGAGGTGGTGTTCATTACACCTGTTGCTGTAATTAATGTTGCTTCTCTGGAACAATATTTTCTTTGCCTAATGCTTTTTGGATTAAAAAAACAACACCTATAAATATATATACTTCATTATGCCCTGTAACGTTTTGTTTTATGTTCTGGGAAAAAAAATGTTATATGTTATTTCTCTAGTATCCAGTGGCGGTGCCACGTGCCAAAATTTTTAATTTTTTTCATTTACAATATAAGTATATTTTATTAATATTTAAAGTTGATAATTTTGTTTACATATAACATACTTTAGCATAAGAAAATTAAATTTTTTTAGGGTAGTATTTATTTGTGATTTGAATTTATCTTAACACAATAGTTAGGTTTTCGCAACTCAAAATTACTAACTCCGTCACTAATAGCATCTTTCAATCGTGGCTGACACCAATATCCGACGATCTATGGTTGCCACATATGAAGTGATGAAATGCAAATTAGTCATCAATCTTGTAGGTTCATCTAGAAGGAGCTGGGTCCTCGCAACTATCTCTGCAAATGTAGAATAATGGCTCCCTTAAAGTGGTCACCGGTGTGGTGTTTGCCACAACGTCTTTAATGCCAAAGTCAGTATAGAGGAGTTTTTAGAAAATAACCAGAGTTCTGAATATCAGAGCATTAATGAATACTTTTAGGTGAGTCTATATACTTGGTTTGTCTCTGATCAAAGTGTATATATACAGCTTCATGGTTCCTAGCCGTTGGGGGCCTTAATTGTGGCTTTAGTGCCCTTTTTGTAATGCCTCAGGACTCATGAATATGGGTTTTGATGAGGCTCCAACGGTCTGCCAACTGTTTGGTAACTGTCCAAGGCATTGAATGCTCTTATTAATGGCTCTCCCGTGTTCGTCCGTATCGTGTCAAGGTGGACAAGTACATTTGATGAGATCGTCCAAGGGAGTTGAGTTCATCAGTCCCATCACATAGTAAACCTTGTTTGCTTGACCATGGCAAGCCTTATTGGCTACCAGCTGGTATGCTGGAAATTATAGCTGTCTAATGCTGGTAAATGGCAGCAGCCCGTGACTCACACAACGCCTATGGCAACAAGTTTTACCGATAATCTCAGCTATGATCAAATAAGAACACTTTAATTACACGTCGCGTCATGGCTTCACATACTCGCCGCAAATCATGCATGATACAAATCATCCATGATCTAACCGTGTAAACTATTTTTTTTTTCTTTTTTAATTAAAGTTGGGAACTTTGTTATTCAGTAATTGTAATAGGTGACAAGTTATGAGTGGTACGTGAAAGTGTGTTTTTACATGACCCACTATCATATTTCCACCACTCACAACTCAGCATACAAGGTAATTTTATTCAAAATTACAACTTCGGATGGTAATTAAAATTTTTTTTTTTGGTTAAAATTGGGGTCTCAAAATCTGAATTCTAAAGTATCACGGTCGAGAATGTGGACCTCTCAATTGCTTTCCAATTAGACTACGAGTCGCCAAGAAAGTCTTCAAGCTTTGGAATAACTTATTGGTTTTGGCAGCCAAACTTGTAAGAAAATAAGGAATCGACAAGGTTTTGTGCTTCACTTTCTTTGGCTTGATTTTCTCATTCTGAGCGTAAAACACTTGGGAGTTGGGTTTTTTTTTTTTTTTTTTTTTGAGAAAACTTTGGAGTTGGGGTTTGGTTAATCAACAATGAACAATGATTATAATTAATAGAATTATTCATACATTTATCCTTATCATTAAACTGACTAAACAATATTACTTCAATTTGAACCTACCGCAATCATATTCTAGATCTATAGCTCAGTTATCTTAGGCACAGTAGAAGAAAACCTTCAAATTTTGAAAACATGGAAAAATCACAAAAAAAATAATCAAGACCATAGTTTCCATTGTTTTTCTCAAGTTTCTCAGCAACCAAATAGATGTCCATAAAAAGTTGCGGTCTTTTTCAGAAGGCTTAAGTAAAGATTTGAGTCAATGATTTATTAACATATGCTGGTTTTGAGATAAACTATTCTTTTAAAAAAATTCCAAATGGCAGTACATGTGTCATCTAATTTGGCATGAAAATAATTTTTTATTTTAATTGTTAGCCACGTAAGCATTTTTCATTAATTACTTAATAGTCAGGACTATTTTGATACAATACGAAAAGATTAGGGACTAAACTGGCCTATTTAAAACGTTAGGAACTAAATTGACATTTGGTGTAAAGGTTAAGAACCAAACTTATAATTTACCCTTAATTTTAAAAAAGAAAAAGAAAAATGTGATTCCTTAATTTTATTAATAGATTTTTTTTACGGAATTAGAGTGAATGCCTGAATTAAAGAAATTTGAAACTTAAATTATTCAATTGAACGAAAATAAAGTTAAAAGTCTGAATTGAATAAATTTGAAACTTAAATTGTTCAATGGAACGAAAGTAAAGTTAGAAACCTAAAATAAATTTCAATCAAACTTAGGAAATACAATTTAAACTTTAGCCTAAATATAATTGTACTTTTTTCAATCTTTAACAAATTAATTAAATTTTCACACATAAAATAAATAAATAAGCCAATTGCATTTTTAGTTGCTAAAAATTACCTTTTGTCTCTTTGGACAACAAAAAATTCAACAAGTCAATTAAACAACGTTTTGATCCCGCATTTTTGATTGGTTATAAAAAGTATTTGTAATGAAGCTACTAGCTATATGAAAGCAATTTTGTACCGATTAAATTATCATCTCATTAAAATATGGAAAAAAAAAAAAGTAATGAAACTTCTTCGTACCTCAAGCCTTATTCAAAACAAACTAAACTCAAATTTTGGAACATAGAATATATATTTTACTCTCTTTCTTTTCTTTTTTTTTTAAATATTATTTCCAAATGAATATTGTATATGTCTTAATGAATAAATGTCCAAGGTATTTATAAGCATTTTTGGGAATTACATTTTTGTTATGAATATATATACTAATTCCAAGATTCATATCATTTACCCAAATACTATTTTGTTATTAATTCTTTACAGGAAAACTACCTTACATTTGTTAATAAGCAATTAATTCTTTACCGGAAAGCTACTCCACATTTGTTAAGTAATAGTGTAATACCATATATCCTCCAAGCGGGGGAGTGAGCTTTTGTGTGTGTGAGAGACTGAGAATGCACCATGTGATCACCCATGACAACCACATTAATTTTTTGGGTAATCCCATTTCCAATGGTCCAAAGGGCCCCTTTTTCTCTCGCTTAACGACACGTACGTAGTGGCCATTTTGTCTATGATGCAATTTTTCTCTTTCTCCGTCAATATCGAGAATACAATATTATCGTGTGAGGAGGTGACTTGGTGATAAAAAGTTTTTGTGTTTCCATCGCCATGCAAGTTTGAGACCATAACTTTGAGTAGGACAAATCTTATTATTATTTGAATGTTCTCGTATTATTTCAATTTTGGGTTTAAGTGGATTGAAATAATGACCGGATATGCAAATTTTATATTTTTACTATATTAAAAGAAAATATATATATTTTTCATAATTTTTTTTCCTATCCTATTTTTCACAATAATTAACTAGTTAGGATTGGAAAAAGACAGTTTATCAACATTTATAAACAATGTTGTGTCGCTGAATTTATTTGTTTCTCCACATGCTTAGATAACACTAAGCCCTTCAAACATGACATAAAAAATAATATTTTATCAATCATAAATTATAAAGATAATGAAAAAAAAAATTTTAATTAGGATTGCTCATTAGTAAAAACAGAATTCTTGGTCCATTCCTTTTCAAGTATTAGTTTTTAAATCTCACTATTTTCTTTAGGTATTAATTTTTTTTTTTTTTTTTTTTTTTTTTGGGGGGGGGCATTGCCCCCAAGTCCAACCATGGCTCTGTCTATGGCAATATGTGGTCTTAGCTTGTTGCCTAGAAATTCCTTTAATTATTTTCGTCACTTTTTATGTTGTATAGCTTGTTGCATTCTCTGGATATTCTCTCCCCTCTTCTGCCTTAATTATTTGACATTAATTATGCTAAAAAGTTTTGTAAATTTGAATTTATAATCATCTGTTTATATAAATGGTGTGTGTCGTTGTTGTTGTGTGAACACGCTAGGAATTGGTTGTTTATATACATGGTTACTTTGGTATAGTTAATCAAACTCTTGATGTGTTTTGCACTTACTTTATACTAATATTGATTTTGCTGATGATCAAAGGGTTCATGGTGAAGATGTTGTTCCACTCGGTAGAGGTCCGGTCCCAACCTCTGCCCCTAACCCCACTGCCCAGGATGCCAGTGGCCAAACCTGATCATGACTTCATTAGATGTGTAGTCCAGTTGGTTGATAGAACTTCCAGTTTTAATGCCTGTTTCTCTGAAATTGAAACCTATATATATATATTCTGGTTTATGTATGTGCTTAGTGAAATTGGAACTCATAAAAAAATAAAACGTTTCGTGTTACGTTCTGGTCTCTTTAGAGTAGTGTATGTATATGTTATTTGTGGAAAATTACTGCTTACACTTGCAACAGTAACTGATTGTCCATTCGCATGTAATGTAAGCTAGGTTGCACCGACATGCCATTTTTGGTGACGTGTCGGACACGGATACCGGCACGACTCGCCAGATTCCGATGTCTGAGCGATGTCGGTTTTTTTTTTTTTTTTTTTTGACATGATGCTGACATGGCACCGATGCGGCGCCGACACGCTAGCAGTGGGAAAAAAAAAAAACAAAAATTCAAGATTTTGACAGATGGACAAATCCTTACTATTGATTTTGTGATATACCCTTGAGTGAGAAGTGAGAAATCTCACATCAGAAACCCACACAACCCAACTGTTGATTTCCTTCTGTCCCTCGCCAGCGCCACATCGGGCCGATCGGTGAGTCGGAGAGCTCCCTCTGTCCCTTTGTCCCTTCCGATCTCTCTCTCTCTCTCGGTGTGGACAGGTCCGAGCTTCTCTTCTCTCTCTCTCTGTTTCGCAATTTCCTTTTCTTTTTCTTTTTTCTTTTTTCTTTGTTTCTTTCTTTTATCTGCTGACTGCTTTGGACCTTTGGTTTGGTGTACTATATATATATATATATATATATATATATTTTGTTTCTTTACTCAGCCTTGCCTTATAAATTATAATGTTCATTATGAATTTAGTGATTTTTATTTTTGTGTGTCTTGCTATAGTTTTATTTATTTATTAAAGTTAAATATTATAAGTGATTTTACTAAAGTTTGTTTTTGTGATTTTTGTTTTTGTGTGTCCTGCTTGTTTTCCTTTTATATTTTTAGTTTGACGTTCAATGTAGCCTATTTAAACTTTTGGTTTGTACTCTAAACATTTTATGAGTATTATTGTACTACTTTGGGTGTTAGTTTACTTATTTGTAATTCTTACATAATTTAAATTCTAGACATAAACGTATTTTATGTCTAAAAATATTAAAAAATATGTCTAAATATAAAATTTAATTAATTATTTAATTGCCGTGTCCACGCCGTGTCATGTCCTTATTTTTCAAAAATTGCCATATCTCGATATTTGTGTCCGTGTCCGTGCAACATAGAATGTAAGTGTAACTAACCAGGCCGTCCGTGGCTGCCGCGTACGCAGTAAGCATTGGCTGCTTGACCATGGCAAGAGCCTTATTGCCAGATTATAGCTGTCTAATGAAGCACGCAAAGAAAAACACTTTTCATGTCACAAAATACCTATCATGACATCTCGTACGTGCACCAAGCAAGTCACAAATACCTCATATTGATACATCGATCATCGCAAATACTAGGTGAGAACACACCAATCCGTTGCAGCCTAAGAATCCTTGAAATGATAATTAGGAGCTTAGGTTAGGACTATATCTTTTTTTGGCTAAGGTTAGGACTATATCACTAACACTTTACATGTGCCTATATATTAATATATATATTATCCACCTTACTAACCAAAGGTTGTTCTTCTTACCTACTCAGCCTCGATTTTCATGGCCTTTCAATGCATGTACTATTGGCCAACCATTAAACTCTATAGTTTATAATAATAATATACTAATTTATTTGTGGGCTTAGTTATATTTTAGGTCTAGTTGTTTCTAGATTGAAGTTGTACATTGTATACAAGTGTTGCTAACCCTAGTAGTAATATTGTGCCATTTTCACAATAATTCACATGGTATGAGAGCCTCTACATTTTTCCAACACCGTTGGTGCCTCAGCATATTACGCCATAAAGCAAAAATTTTCAATCCGTTGAACAAGTTATTGACTATGCAACACCACATTGAAAGGCTAAGATTAAAAATGCTTTTGATTTTAGTCCTTGCATAAAAAATAAATAAATAAATAAACTTATTAACTTCTTCCTTCTTATCGCTTTGTTTTTTTAACATTTCTCTCTCATATCAAATTATAAGCTATTACACTGGATTTAAATCCCACAAAGAAGTACTGATTTTTTCATTTTTTTTTTTTCAATGGCAAGTGAATACCATTCTCACATTAATAAAAGTAAAAAGTATTAAACATATTAAGGCATGTCACAAAGCTTAGAATTGCTAAATAATTACGTTACCCACTATCAGTGCATTTAAGGCAAGGTGACTAGGCCTCATTGTAACAGTGGGTATATTGTTTGTGCCAAGTTCAAGTCCAACTTCCCTCCCAAATCCATGTAAAAGTTTTTTTTTGGGAGGATAAATCCATGGTAAAAGTTGATTATTAATTATTTTTCATTTTTATTATATTTTGAAAATTTGGGCTTGATTCTTTTTAATTATTTATTTTAAATGTTAAGTGTCAAATACAAAACAACCATTAGAACACATCACTCATATAACACCAGGTCTCACTAGAGTACTAATAGAAATGGGCATTACCAATATAAAAACAAAATCAAACATATTTACCAAAATGAAAATTTTAAAAATTAAAGAGTCAAAATGAAACAATCCCAAACTTTAAGTTATAAAAAAAATAAAAATAAAAAATCTTGGATTTTCTTTTAAGGTAAATTTAGATTATTTTTCTTAATTAGTTTATTAATTTAATTTTTTATGAGGTTTTTAAAATCGCCCCTTTTATAAATATAATTATACTTTGGCCGATCTTAAAAATTAATTAATTAACTTTTCACCCATAAAAATAAATATATAAGCCAATTGCCTTTTTTTTTTTTTTTTTTCTTCCTTTTGAGAAGAAAGGCATCAATTTCATTCAATCAAAGAGGTCAAACATAAACCCCAAATTAAAAAAATTAATAAATTAATAATAATAATAATAATAATAAATAAAAGCAGACTAATTAATGTGACGTCGTGAACTCCTCTTTTTTTTTTTTACTTCTTTTTTTTTTTTTTTTTTTTTTTTTTTTTTTTTTTTTTTTTTTTTTTTTCTGGATAAACCAACTTGTAGATGGTTGCCCTTTCACATTGAGAAAAAAAAAAAGGTTGTCCTAGTGCATTAAATGGAAAATACTAAAAAAAATTACTTTTTTACCAACCAATAACAACTTACCAGTTAAGATTTATTGTGAAAATATTATAATCAAACATAATATTTTTCAAAACAAATTCAAAGTTGTGACCAACTTGCAAATAATTGACGCATCAACCAAAAATAAAACCTTCTATGGAGGTAGAGTCATTTGAGAAAAGCATAGAGCTCTCACATGAGATGGAGAAATTGGGTAAAGATTATTGGATTTTTGTGATATGTTTTGTTAGGATTTGTAATTGATTTTGTTGTTATTATTTTTGTTTAGACCGAATTTATGATTTATCCAAAAAATTTTCTTATTATCCGAATATGTGCATTTTTTAAAAATAATTTTTCTTGTATATGAATTTTATAGTCTTTTTTTTTTTTTTTTTGTTAATATATATTCCTTTTTTTTTTCAAAGGCTGGGATGGGCTCATTTGGACGTGTGCTTGACTTAAATGAAGCCAGACTTTGACTTTGCGCTCACATCACTTTTGTTTCTACTTGAATTGGAAGTTGGAACGACACCTTTGTTTCGGCCTACATATAGCTTTGTTTATTATTGGTTTTGGTTTGGTGCTGGCCCTGCTGGGGCTCTGTCCTGTGTATGTTTAGTCCTTGCGTACCACGCGTTGTTTGTCGGATCGCCAAACAAGTAAGGCTACTCACAAAAAAAAAATCACGAGTTGATACGTTTCTTATTATTTTTTATTTCAACTCACTAACCTCAACTTTTTTTTTTATCAGTATACCATTAACAATCTATTACATCAATCAAATATGAAATTTTTTTCAAAAATTTTTTATTTGTTTTTGTGTACACCATGGATGGGGTTGGCCTATGAGCTTATTATTATATCCAAATTTCTTTTTTTTTTTCTTTTTTTTTTTTTTTAGAAATCAAACACACGTACACAAATGAGAGAAAAATGGATTCTAACGAGAAGGGCACACCAAAACTCCACTTAATATGCGTTTAGCATTGATTTAAAAAGTCATCTTTTTTTTACTATTTAACTTATTTTTCTATTATTTATGGGTCTTGTTATACTTTTTGATATTATTTATGAGTCCTACTGTACTATTTTAGATACTTTTTAACTTTATTTATAGTACTTTCAACAACAAAAATTTCAATTTCAACTAAATAAACTGTTCTCAAACAAACACTTAATCTGTTTCATCACTTTTTTTTTTTTTTTTTCAAATTTCAATTTAGTTGGGAAACTTCTAGTAGATGATTAATTTAGTCAAACACTCAAACACAATCCTGCCTAACTTCCAGCACTAATAGAAAGATTCTCTTAAAAGGGCATTAGGGCTTTATGCATGTACGTACAACGTACCCACTCCGCATCACGTACGCATCTTCATTTTTTATTTTGTTGTATTTGGTAATTTTAATTTTTTTATTTTATTTTGTTGTTCCACTTGGGGTTTTTCTTTTTCCACTTCTGGAATGGCTGGTCTTTGCTAGGGCATGCATCAATATTCAATATTTTTTAATCATGCTTTCCTATATTTACTCAATATTTAAAGGGAAAAGTAAGATAGAGAGGCAGCAAGTTTATCTGTAGGTGGTTGCTCTTTTCACATTAAGCAAAATAATGGTGGCCTTGGCGCATTAATAAATGAAAAATAAGAAGCAAAAGCAAATGAGAGGTGCTTCGTTTACAACATTTTCATAATAAATCATAAGTGGTAACTAGTAAGTTGTTATTGATTCTAATTACTTAAATTGCTTTTTTACTCACTAATAACCTCCAACTTAAAATTTGTTGTGAAAGTATTGTAAAAATATTATAAACATAACATTTTTCAAAATAAATTCTAAGATGTGAACATCTTGCAGATAATTGAGGCATCAACCAAATAAATCTTCTTGATGGTTGGACTTGCACATTAAAGTCGCATTGCTTCATTCTTCGGCCCACATTAAAAATCACTAAGTCTTTGTCATATATTTCACCGATAAAGAGTTTAATGACTAATTCAAACAAGGACGTGGAAGTTCAACTACATAGTGATGCATGTTCTAACTTCTAACCCTACTAATGGAGTTCTACTTTTTTTTTTTTTTTTTTTGGGAGATCTGTGGTGTTCTTCTACTCACAAAACAAATAAGTGTCAGTAAATTAATGAAAATCTTATATGGACCGACCACAATGGAAAACGAGAGTATTATTATAAAAAAAAATATTGTCATATTTTTTTTTAGAGAGTTTCAACCTATGATGTTTATTCCAGACGATAGCACTTTCTCATCAGATCAAGACACCAATAGGTTTTGGGAGTAAGTGGAAATTGAACCCTAGATTTCTTATATTCAACTATCAGAAACTTTATCAATTGAGCTAACTGGAACCCATAAAAATATTGTCATATTAAGGTATGTCACAAAGTTTAAATGACATAACTTAATATTTATGACATACCTTAATATGTCGCTCAAAGTTGGGGCAAGCTCAAGTCCAACCTCCCTCTTAAATGCTAAATCCATGTTATTGTTTACTATATGTTTCATTTCTTTTTGTACTTTGGAGGTTTGGGTTTTATTTTATATTTTATTTTTGGTTAAACAATGAGCTAGAGTGAGGCTCTTCATGTACCTTATCAAAAAAAAAAAAAAAAACCCTAGGTTATTGCGTTTGGTAAAGTTTTTAAGAGTATTTGGGTGTTTCATGTTTAAGACAATGGAATTCATGTACTTGGGTTGGATACTTAGGGTGGTTTACACATTTTAACTTTAAAAGGGAAGTTAATATTGAAAACTTCCCTCTAATAAAAAAACAGGTTAGTCCACACAAAATTATGAGAGTATTATAAGGTGCACAACTAATTTGAACTCTAACTAATTTAGATGGGGAGTAGTATTGTAAAATACTCTCCAAATAGGATGTTGATTTTAAAAGTTTGAAGTATATGGTACATGTTACAAATAAGCTGATAATTTCATTCTTTGAATATTTATAAAAAAAAAAAACCATATAATTTATGATAGATAGTTACAATTTTTTTTCTCAAAAAAAAGAAAAATTGTTACAATTTACCTATTTTTTCTTGGGGTGGGGGACATTTATGTGTTTTGTTTTTATGTATACACAGTGAGGAATTGAGATCTTGTGCTATAGCTAAGGTTATTACACTATGCAACACCACATTGAAGGGCTAAGATTAAAAGCGCTTTTGATCTTAGTCCTTTGATAATAAAAAATAAAAAAAACCCTTTTAATCTCTACTTTTTTAGTTCTTTATTTTTTTAACATCTTTCTCTCACATTAAATTATAAACTATTACACCAAATCTAAATCCCACGAGGAGTACTGATTTATTTACTTATTTTTGGTTCACTGGCAAGTGAATACTATTTTCACATTAATAAAAAAAAATAAAAAATTGTTTTTGTTTTTGTTTTTGGCAGGATAATACCTCTTTCATTAAACAACAAAGAAGAAAGACGCATACATATTAAGCAGAGCAAGGACAACAAGAAATAGTTGGATACACACAGCGCGCGCACGCGCACACACACACACACACACAAAAAGGAAGAATTGGCCCATTTCCATCTCTGTCATCTAGAACAAGGATCCAATTCAACGAGTCGAAGATGAATGCTAGCCCAACTTCTGATTATAAAAAGCCCAAGTATTGACCCACGGACTATATGTTAGGTTTGATAAAATCATCAACTATTGCCTAATTGGGGCCCGTTTAGTAGAGCATTTTAGTAACATGTTTTCAGTTTTTAAACAACATTACACGCATTTTCACACACTTTTTCACCTACACGTATTTCAAAAAAATACAAACAACATTACTCAAACTTCTCTACCAAACCACTTGAAAGTAAGTATACCAAAAAAAAAAAAAAACCAACCCTGTCCCTTTCTGGAAATTGCACTTCTAATATGTTTGGTTTAGATGAACTTATTTACATCTATTTATTTTTGTTTATTGTACAAAAGTAAAATTGTAACTTTAAAATAAATAAATAAATAAATGCTTAAAAGTTTTAAATTTTGTTTTAGGATGAAATTAAGTTCACCCAACATGAAGGCCGTAATTTGCCTCCACAAGGCATTGTTGTTCAAACCAATTTCTTTTTTAGTATTATAGGGATATGTTTGCAAAATTTTACAATTAATACTGTAATTTAATGTTAAATTTTAATGTCAATCCCCCCAATGTCTAATTGGAAAAAGTTTCTCTCCAAATTAAGTATTATAGGGATATGTTTGCAAAATTTTACAATTAATACTGTAATTTAATGTTAAATTTTAATGTCAATCCCCCCAATGTCTAATTGGAAAAGGTTTCCCTCCAAATTAATTTGGAGAGAAACCTTTCAAACTCTCCCTATTTCTTTTTATTGAATGTCAATTTTGAAAATTTAACGATTGAATTACATGTTTTTTATGTTCTTAACACATACATAAAATTTCATTTAAATTAGATGTTATTTACTATTCAATCAATAAATTTATTTTTTATTTCAAATTTTAAACAACAAAAGCTTTGAAATTTAAACATTTGATTGATAATATAGTTATTAATCTTTGATCTTCTTGAAATTTTGCTAACATAAAAGACATAATAAAAACATATAAATCAACGGTTATATTTTTAAAATTCACATCTAATAAAAAAATTTAGGGAGAATTTGAAGAATTTTGAAGAGAAACCTTGTCCTGTCTAATTTAGTGTCAAAATTAACACTTACCTTCATCTTAAACCATTAGAGCATTTGTAATGTACAGCCTAAATCATGAGTGTTGCAATGGACACACTCAATTATGAGCTGTTCACTTGAGCACTAACCCCACCCCCTCGTTGGTGTGTGTGTGTGCGTGTTTTTTAATGTATACATGGTGAATACTGAAAACTAATCTCACAAACTCCTAAATTCATTAAGCCCAGTTTAGGTTTGATGATGGTTTGATAAGTCATCTTTAGACAGACACTAGATCAACATTGATAAGGCCCAACTTAAACTAATGTGGACAGCCGAACTTTGCGAAGCCCAATTCTAAATATTTTGAAGAACTGCATTTTTCATTTCCTAAATTGAGAGGTGGAGAAAAATCACACACTCTGACGCGCTACTACAAAACCAAATGCCCAAAGGACAAAAGAGAAAAAGTAGAAGGCCATTTCCATTAATTTGGGCTTAGATGTTTAATTGTTAAGCACATTGCACGTAATGAAATCAGCTAGCTGGCCATTGTAGTGCAAATGATTTTTTTTTTTTTTTATAGACATTGTAGTGTCAGGGGCGGCACTACGTTGTAGTCAAGGGGTTCAAATGAACCCCCTGACCTGAAATTATATATATATATATATATATAATATTTTTTTAAAAAAAATTTTGAACTCCTACAATACAAATTTGCACACCCTCACTTGAACCTAGCCTTTTTTTTTTTTAAGCCCAGCATAAACTTCGGAAAAAAAAATCCAACAGAAAATTTTTGGTCTTTAATCTTAGAAATAAAAAGCCCATAAATCAAAATTTGAAAAATCATAAAAAAAAAGGGACCAATAAAACCTAAGATCTGCTTCTGCGTTACTTGCGAAGACGCTGCCCCCAAAATCTCCTACGATTCTTCTTCACTATCCAAACCCAAAGGAAAAATGTTGCTTCACACACAAAAAAATCTGCCACTCTATAGCCCCAAGAATCTGCCACGGTGCTGCCGCCAGGACTGTCCTTGATCTGCTGCCACCGCCGCTTCATCTGGTTTTTTAGCTCTCTCTTTCTCTCTTTCTTTCACTGTTTATTGTGTTTTGAAATACTCTTTCATTGAATCACTATGTGTGTGTGTGTGTGTGGGGGGGGGGGGGGGGGGGGGTATAGTCTTTTGACTTTTTTGTTGAGTTTTGAGTATTTGACCGTGTGTGTGTGTGTGTGTGTGTGTGTGTGTGTGTGTTGGGGGGGGGGGGGGGGGGTGTTGGTTGTGTGGTTATACAGTTTATAGTGTTTTGATTTTTTGTTGTTGAGTTTTTGAGTCTCTGAGTTTGTGCTCTGACCGTGTGTGTGGGGGGGCCTGTGGGGCTGGTGTTTGTATTGCAAACTTATAAATTAAAGAATTGTAAACAAATTAAAGAATTGCAAAAAAATCACTTAACAACAATAATTAATATGTTTATTGTATTAGAAAAAAAAATATGTTAATGAATTAATAGTTTATTTTTTATTTTTTTGCTAGTACTATGAACTTAAGAAGATATTATTTACAAAAACTCATGAACACAATTTTCCTCAAATGAAAATTGGTGGACTTATGCATCGATTTAATCCTAAATGATTTAAAGAGTATGGAAGTTGGTTGGAATATAGTATTGAAAATGATGCTGCATATTGTTTATATTGTTACCTATAGTATTGAATTTTATGTTTCTTATTGAGCCCCCTGAACAAAAATCCTAGAGCCGCCCCTGTGTTGTGTAAATGATTCCATTTGACAACTTTTTCGGTTTTTTATGCTTATAAAGCTCAATGGGTAAGAGGGAAATCCAATTGTGACAAGTCTATATGTCTTTTAGGCTTATATATACGAGTCTATGAGGAACCTAAATGGGAATCCATATATGCTTCCATATGTAAGAGCAATCACAGTAGTTGCAAAACTTTGCAAAATACAAAGAGTGCTTCATTTTACACATTTTAACTAAAAAAAAAAAAAAAAAACTCCCACGTCAGTCCTTGCAAAAGTGTGCAGATATACACAACTGCTACAGTAACCGTGCATGTATTATTTTAATATTTTTTTTCTCTCCCCGCACATTCTCTCTTCCCCTGACTCTCTCTTTTCAACTCATAATCTCTGCAACTAATAACCCCCACCGCCAACCACATAGACCCAGCACCACCACCTACATCACCGCAACTCAGCACCGCCAAACACCACCACTGCAACCTAGCACCGCCAACCACCACCACCACAACACGAACACACCACAAAATCAACCAAAAATTAAACAAACCCACACACGGTCACACCACAAAATTAATCAAAAATCAAACACACCCACACATGGACACACCAACAGAGATAGAGATAGAGAGAGCATTTTTGTGAACTTGTGGCTGTGGGTTGACTGGAACGATGCTTTTGGTGCTTTGATTGTGGATTGTTGCTTGTGGATCATTGATCGGTGATCGTGGATCAGTGGATCATGGATTGGAAAGGCGATTTCATCACCGTCGCCATCACCACCGCTGCATGTGGATCAGTACTGGCGGTGTAGATAGGTGCTTGTGGGTCGACGAAGATCGGTGGTTTTTGTGGGTTTTGATGGTTATGGTGCTTGTGATGGAGTGTTGATCTGACCATGAGAGAAAGAAGAAGAAAGAAGAGGAAGAAAAAGAAAAAGGAAATGGCAGAGAGATAAGTAAAAAGAAAGAAGAAGAAAGAAGAGGTAGAATAAGAAAAGAGAAACAACAGAGATAAAATAATATTAAAAAAGGAATATAAAAATATTATTTATATACAATATAGTATATAATAGATGGACTGATGCGGGTGTTTTGTAAAAGTGATGGTGTAAAATAGAAAAAGTAGGGTTTTTTTGTAAAATAAACGAAATCTTTTAGAAGAACTGATGCGGTTACTCTAAGATTGTAAGTTTGTAACTTGTAAGTTAAACTATAACCTAACCTCAATCCCACCCAAGAAGTTAGAGACAACAAAAATAATATATATGAAACCAAGCCAGTGATACATGGTTGCTTACTAAATTCGAGCACAATGCCTATTTTACACCAAGACTCTAACCAATGAAATACAAATTTGGATAGTGTTTTTCTAAGCTTCATGTAATCATGTAATCAAAATTGAGATCATATAATGTGAAAATATATTTTTAGTGACACAAAAAAAAAACCCAAACCAAACCAAACCAAACCAATGTTACATTGTTGTTTTCAAGAATTTGAGAACAATGCTTACTTTATACCAAGACCCTAACCACTGACTAAAAATTCGGATAGTGTTTTATTAAGCTTCATGCTATCATATTTAATCATCTCAAAAATTGAGATTATATTATGTGAAAATATACTTCTAGTGATAAAATAATATTAAATGAAACTAATGTTACAAATCTGAGTGCAATCAATGACAAAACTGGAATTTCATATTAAGAGGGGTCAAAGCATGAAACAACAAACTTTTACCTCTTAAGAACAAGAAATATACTAAGATTCAAATAGAACAATAAATATACATTTCAATCCCATCACCTATTAAAATGGAAATCAACGTTATTTTGAATCCCAAAAATTACATATAAACACCAAAACCCACAAACACTGGTAGGAATAAGTGCTAGAGAGCACAAACCATATATATATATATATATATATATATAACCCGGTTGGCCTTGAAATTAACAATCACAAAATAATCAAATTCTGCTAAACTAAGATAATGTAATCTTTGAGGCGAACTGAAATGTAAATCTATGCGAATATAAATAAGCCAAATTGATTGCAAAGCATAGGAAAAAAAAAAACAAAAACAAAAACAAAAACAAAAACAAAAAAAACAAACAAACAAACAAAACAAAGAGAACTCTACCAATCTATTTAGCTTCTCGAAAAATGTGGGAAAAGATTAAAGAAACATAACAATTTTATAGGTCAATTGAATCCAAATACTTGAGGAAAAAAAAAACTAAAATATGCAAAATAATTATACAACAAAAAAGGGCATGAGCAACAATAAAGAAAACCCAATTGGATAGCAAAGCAAAAAACCAATCCCTGATAAGCAAACAACACTGGTTACAAAGCATATAACATGGACAAATAAATAAATAAATGCAACTTATGCATATGATAGTGCTTTTTAATTAACTTTTGTATTTATTTGTTTCTAATCCCAGTACAAACAAAAGTAAATTATAAAGTCATCAAATGATAAATATAATTAACAAATTAGTAAATAGCAGAGTATTAGAGTTGTTCTTCCATGAAATCTAAAGACCAAAACCCACAAACATCAAAAAAGAATAAATGCTATAGAGACCACAAACCAAATATAAAACCTGATTCGAAACTCAAACTAATGATTACATAACCATCACTAATAGAAACTCAAATCCCTCAAAACCAGCATAATGTAATCATTGAGCTAGACTAAATAGTAAAATTGCACAAAAACAAATAAGCCAAATTGATTGCAAAGCAAAGCAAACATAAAAATAAATTGAGAACTCTAACCATCTATTTGGCTACTGGAAAAAAGGGGAAAAATTAATCGGGATATAACAATTTTACAGGCCAATTTAATCCAAAATAAAATTTTAATTGAATCCAAATTAAAAAAAAAAAAAAATATATATATATATATATATAAATATATAACTAAAATATCCAAAACAAAACTAATTGAAATAACCCCCCCCCCCCCCCCCCCCCCAAAGGCATCCTTCAAAAAAATCTAACCCAAAAGATGAGATAAACAGAAGAAAAATCAGGCTATTCTAACGTTTCAGTTTGATTTAGTGGCTCTTCTTGTAAAATACCCAACTATCATATCTGGTAAATAACTATGTAAATTTGTTCTTCGACAAAAGGACAGGCAAAAAAGGGTTTTTAAATTACATAAAATACGATAAAAGAGAGACTACAAAAGAAGTTGAAGGAAAACACAAAGATATATGCAAACTTTCAAATCTAGTTTGAACAACAAAAATGTGCAAGATTGATTCCACATAGCTGTTTTAAAAGGGGGAAAAAAGCTATTTCTAAAGATCCACGGAGTAATCAATAACATTAATGTGTACACCACACAAGCATCTTTAGTAAATAATCCTTAAATATTCAATAACAAAATGTTAAGCTATATGTTGGATATTTAATTTTAGGGTCATTCTACCATACCCCCTCAAAAAATAGAGGGTACGGTACCCACCTATATCTGAGCCGTTAATTTATTATCATTTTGATCTTAACCGTTGATGTAATTTTAAAGGTTTTTGGTTACCGGTTAAGCAGGTTTTATATATAAACAAAAAATTAAAACATTCTTCACGCTTTTTAGCCTTTTCTCCTTTCTCACGTTTGCTTCTCTACCTCTCTACTTCGTTTGCTCATTGCTCTGTTTGCCTCTCTAAACAAAACCCTCAGAGCTTGGCGCACCCACAACCTCAAATCGGAGGCGCTTCTTCTCATCCAATCCAACTCGTCAACGCCG
This sequence comes from Quercus robur, assembly GCF_932294415.1. Taxonomy (NCBI): domain Eukaryota; kingdom Viridiplantae; phylum Streptophyta; class Magnoliopsida; order Fagales; family Fagaceae; genus Quercus; species Quercus robur. The sequence continues at coordinate 4,654,828 of NC_065536.1, forward strand.
CTCTCTAGCTTATTCTTCCAATCCATATTCAAATCAGCGGCGCACTCATATCCAATCCAACTCGGCGGCGCTTCATCTCTTCCCGGACGACTCGGCGGCGCTTCTTCTCTTCCATTCTAAATCGGCGGCGCCACCCACAATCTTCAGGTTCTCTCTTTACATATGATTATCGCCGATATGGGTTTATATTATTTCTCTAAACTTTGTGGGTTTATGATATTATTGTTTTGTTTGAGTTTCGGTTCTTATATATTTGAAAAATTAATCTTTACACCGAAGGGCTTAACAGTCCACCACTGATTGCCTGTTGCCGATGCTTTGGCAAAGAAATCTTGGGTTGTGCTAGAACTAGAACGTCGGGTTTGGGTTGAAGACTTAACTGGGGACATTATCCCCCTTGCTCTGTTTGATTAGTTTTCTTATGTTTTAATAAAAGCATCGTTCTGTCTCATAGACTGGTTTCTCAAAAAAAAAGAAAAAAAATCTCAAAAAAAAATCAGTAGAAACACTTACAAACTGCAAGACTATCTAATATGTATTAAGCCTCATCTTTAATTTTTTTTTATTTTAGCTCTCCTCACTACCTCCTTAAATGTATCATCCTCTCACAAGTCAATGTCCCCTCAAGATCTCCAATAATTCGAGCTATCCGAACCTCAAGGCCCCTTTGAACTTCCTGAAAGAGAGTTCTGACACTATCAGCAAAGCGTTTCATGTCAAAGCTGGCAATCTTATTTATTTCTTCAGTGACCCCAACAAATCCAAAAGCAATCTTGGATTGAATTTCCACCCATTTCTGTCCTGTTGCAACTATATGTCTTTGCAGCTGAAATGTTTCGTCTAGGAATTTTTGTAGTGCTTTAGTTTCTTCCTTTGGTCTTGCTGTACTAGAATGTCCACCACTCGCAGTTAGATTATGCTCATGCTGAAAAATATAAATAAGAAACCATACGTAAATGACTACATTTTTAAACTGCCAAAAGAGAGGCCAATGAGAATGTCATATAGTGTGTTAGGCCCTAATTGAATCCAAACAGAAGCACAGAAATTTAAGAGAGATGGTTGAAATCTTGCAACTATCTAAGTGTTGAGAACACTGAATTGCCAAAAGTCAATTTTATTGTCATAGTTTTTTGAACTTTACTGAATTAATCCAAGCTTACCATGCGTTTGGAAAGGTCATCTGCCTTCTCTTGAAAGGACTAGTACCTGCCAACTTGTTTATTCAGCATCAATGCAAGGAAACTCTTGATCCCAATTTGCCCATTATCATTGCTTTCTGTATCTTCAAGGCTTTCTTGCTTCCCTGTCAGTCTCTCAAGCATTAGAAGTTGCTACTTCAGCCTTTTGATCTTATAAGAAACTTGAAGAGCATGAAGATCCATCCTCCAAGGAGAATTGTTTGTCTTATTCAAGGGCTGACTAGATGATGCCAGGTTTTCAGTAACATCAATATCCACTGGACTTGTTCTTCCCTCTTTTACAGGACCCTCATTGGCAATTTCCTTATCATCTTCTAACTCTTTTTCAGGAGAATGGGCTATTAAACCTACATCCTTGGACTGGTTAAAGGATGATTTTCCTTCTTCTTTCTCAGCATCTTCCTCTTGACACAAATCCTCCAAATTTGGAGTCCTTGTTTCTTGCTCTCTCTTGTTCTGTTTTCTCTTATTGATAACTTCAGAGCCAATGGCCTCATGGGCTATTACTGGACTATGTACAGAACAATTTAAATTAGTATTTTGGCAATTTAGGGCCTTCAATTGTGATGCTAGTTGCTCTTTTAAGGAAGTTAATTCTTCTTCTCTCTCCAATAACAAGGCTTCCAATTTCATATTATCATGTCTGAGATGTGACATATCCTCATTCATTCCCTCAATATGGGACTGCAGCCGCTTTGATTCTAGTTCCATGCTCATCAACTGCCAACGAAATGTTTCTAATTTCTCATCTTTGATTCTCATTTGTTCTGCAAAAGCATCTAGTTCTAAGTGATGCCTTTGCTCAATTAAAGTTGCATACTTCTCAGCTTCTGACAGTACCCAACTTTCCAATTGCTTAACATCAGCTGTCATAGCTTAAAAAGCAAGAAAAAGGAAGGTATTAAGAAAATAAGAATCTAGAATTTTATACATAATCAGGAATTAAAGCATTTTGATTGGATTTTATAAAGGAAAATAAAATCAAGAATATGTGTGTGCGTGCGCACATGTGTATTAGAGTTCGCTATTGATAATGTTGGTTAAAGCTAAGAGTTCATTTATGTTAAATCCTAATGAAAATTGGGAAATTTGTTCTTACGCAATGCCTCATTTCCTTCCAGTGAGTAGCAGTCAAAGATTGGAGAAAGTTCTGGCTCCCTTCTGTCCTTTTTAAGTCCAATATGCCCATACTCAAGAACAAGATCAGTTGGCTGTGATCTTGTCTTTCCATTGTATGATGATCCTGTTGCATGCTGATGCACCACTCTTGCCCCTGTGTAAAAGTCCAATTTTGAATTTACTTGGTTAGTCAACATACTTCTTAATGAATGCCTCTCGTGTCTAGACTCTGATACTGCCCTCCACCTTTCAGTTTCTATTTCAGCTTGCTTTCTCTTAGCCTTTGATAGTTTAACCTCCTTTAAAAGCAAGTGTTTCTCTGTTGTATCCAGCTTGTTCTTCCTAAGCATTGCTGACAGAATTTTTTCTTTTTGCTCCAAATCCTTATGCATTTTTACCATCTCCATTGATAGTTTTTGAACCATCAAGTCTGCCTCCTCCTTTTACTCTAATACTACTCCAAGTTCTTGTTTTGTAGCTTCAATTTTCCTAAGTGCGCAGCCCATTCCAGCTTCAAGTTGCCGTTGGTTTGTCACAACTTCAATGAAGGCAGATTTGTGCTTCCATAGCTCAGAAGAATGCTCTTGGGCTTCAAGCGTTGCAGTTTCTCTCAATTCTTTGATGACATTTTCAGCTTCTTTTAACTTTTCTTCTAATTCACTCTTATTCTGCTTCTCACAACTTTCTCAGTGGCTCTTGCATCTTCACGTCTCAGTTTTTTCAACTCTTCCGTCTCTCTCTCAGCAGTTTCAAGTTTATAGAGAAGCCCACACTTTCCTTCCCTGGCTCCTTCTCTCTGGACCTTCCACACAAGCAACCCCAGCAGCTGGGCACTTCCTTGCTACAATTTAGTGAATTTTATTTTTAATTCAAAGGGAGATTGAATTTCGTGAGTTGCACTACCCTTGTTTATGTGAGTTGCCCTGCATGTTTTTAGATATCAATTTATGTTGTTTGATTGGTGAGGATGCTAAGATGCATATATGAAAAGAGCAAAACTTAGATACAGTACCTTAGGAACCATTTTTAAAATTAAAACACCTGTCCACAAGTTGCTGTAAGAAAGTGAAGTTCTGGTAATGCCAAGGATTATTTATTGAAGTTCTTACCTTGTGGCTAGCTAGTATATTACTTCATTTAGGTAGTAAGTGGAGACATAAATACGTATTTGATTGTTCTAACTAGCATTCTGCATTTACTGTTTCCCTTAAGGAGCTTTTAACAGCATTATGTGAAGGCCAATGTAAGCGAAGAACATAAATATTTGTACATATCTGCCTGCTTCTTAGTGCCACCTTTTGACTATTTTTGTTAATATTTCTCATTTTGCCTTGGTTCTGACTTGTGCATAGGCAGATAGATTGGCAAAGTTTGCCACTTCAGGATTTATGAGGGATGCATTCCAAGCGTCTTGAGACATAAAGTGATTTGCAGCTCAACCATTTCAAACGGCAGAAAGACGTGTTAGATTGAATAGGCAGTAGGACTCATGATGTTGAATACATTCAAATTATTTTGTACAGTTGCAAGTTATTTAAAAATTGCACAATAAGCATTGTATTTAATTAGTGAATTCTGTTTTTACTTTAGTGTACTATCTTTTGCAATATGCCATGTGATATTTGTAATGTGAGTTCACAATAATAAAACACTGTTTACTTTATTTTATTATCAAAACTAAGGGGTTTTTTTTTTTTTTTTTTTTAGAGTTATAAGTGGGGCATTTAAGTCATTTCATTTGAATTTATTGTGAGTTTTGGCTCTATGTTCACCACAGGTTGCCTCATCCTTTATAAAAAGAGTCCACCAACCTTCATTTGCCTGCACTTAAAGAAAATAGTGGGAACTAAGAGCTATGTGTATAGATTTTTTTGCAGTACGTTTTTGTGGAAGTGAATATTTGTGTATATGAGAATAATTTTCTGTGATGTGAAATGATATTGTTAGTTTAGTATTGGCTAGACATGTTGTTAAGCTGAGAAATATATCGATGCAAATTTTACTTGGTGAATGAAAAAATCAATGCTTTCTTTCAAGTTTCTGACATCCAAAATACCAAAGTAAGTACTATTTTTCCAAGCGGTCCTTGCATGAAGTGGAGATATGATCTTGAAGGCAAAGCATATAACTAGTAAAGCAATTGGCTACATTCATTTATGATCCAATAAGTACAGCCCTCGTCCAAAACCAAGAAAACCCTAAGATTTTCAAGTACACTAATTAAATAATCCACACAAAAAAATTGTACACGTACAACAATTGCCAATATTCAGCTCAAAAGAAATAAATGACGCAATCTGTAATATTATGTACACATGTATTTATTACCACTTTCACCGTCAGATACACAAGCAAGCCTATTCAGTGAGTGCTATTGATGCAATTGCATTAAGAAAACAGCAGTCCACACGCTACAGGCAGCAGCTATCCAATGCAGAAATTCAGCAGTAACCAGTGCAGAGTGCAGAAATCCAGCAGTACCTAGTGCAGAGAAACTAGTACAGAGGGAAAAATAGCAATACCCCATTGCATGCAGCAACAAGACCTAACGTTGTGTATCAAGAAAAATATGGTAGTGCTTGAAGTATGGGCAAAAATAGTTCAAGTTTGAGATGGTTGTAATAAATAAAGGCAAAAACAGTTCAAATAATCAAAAGGCCAGTAGTGAATTTGGACTAGAAAAAGTATCCAATATTAAAGAATTTACAGTTGTCTTTTTTTTTTTTTTTTTGAAAAGCCCCTCACTCTCTCTGTCTTGCCTCAGCCTTAGGTTTTTTTTTTTTTTTTTTTTTTCATTTGTTTTTTTGTTTGGACTTCGGAGACTAGAGTCTTCGGTCGGACTGCTAGGTTGACATTTTTGGACTAAACCTTTTTTTTTTTTTTTTACATGTGGGCTGGCCGGCTGGGTTACAATTTCTGAGGGGGCCCAAGCTTTTTGTAAGGGGGCCCAAGTCTTTTTTTTTTTTTTTTTGGAAAACTAACCTACTTAAAAAAAGAAAAAAAAATTGGGTTAGAGGGGCCCGGGCCCCTACCTGTGTCTATCCCTAACCCTGCGAAACCAAAAAGGAAAACAAAAACAAAACAAGATTAATAACAATTCAGCAATACAAAAGCCAAACGGCAAAAACCCCAGATGGAAAACTAAAGAATAAGGATGAGACGTACTGAAATTTTAGTGACGAGAAACGGTGGAGACTTCGAACAAAAGAACAGAGAAAGAGAGGAAAATCGGTGGCTGTTATCACCGACATTGAAGGAATGAAGATTTGGGATGAACTAGGGTTTTTCTTGGGCGTAGGCTCTTGTGGGCTTTTCAGCTTATGGACCAAAAATTGAAAATTAAAAAAAAAAAAAATTGCAAGTGTGAAGGATTCGAACTAGAGTTGCTCGGCCACAAATATATCGACTTGCCACCATGCTAATTCGAACAAAGTATAGAGATGAAAATTGACCTTTTAACAGCCAATTATGTTCAAATTACACATTCTAATATTTTATAGGAACAAATACCAAATAGCTTTAGAATGACGAGTTTGTACAAATTTTGCGAAACCCAGAGAGAGAGAGAGAGAGAGAGAGAGAGAGAGAGAGAGAGAGAGAGAGAGATAAGTGCTTTGTGGCACCGATAAGTCTTCAACAACGAAAACATTCCATTGCTATTAAGGCTCTCTCAGACTTAGCTAGTGGAGGCTCTGCTGACTCAAATAAGGCTCACACTTATCATTGTGGTCGATATGCTAAACTCTCAATGACAAAATTATTTTGATAATTTTTTTAAAAGGATTGGGTTGTTCGTTTTTGGTAAAATCGGTCAATTATGCTTAATTGTTTTTATCTTTTCTATTGGTAATTTTTGTTATTGTGGAAATTTTTTGGGATGTTTATTTTGTTTTAGATGGGTCTAAATATAATAATAATTTTATGAAACAAAATTGCATAGACACTTTAATTGGGGTGGTTATACTCGTGTCGGACACAGTCGTTTGACACTTCCGCACACGTGGATCTAATGAAAATGCCTAAAAAATATATAACCTGGTGTAGTAGCCTTGATTGATGACTATTTCATACTGGATTTGTAGTTTCAATTCAAGTGTTTACTGAAAATTTAAAATTGTCAACAATCTTTGTATTGGATTTTTTGCATGTCTTGCTAATTGTATAGTCACCCTATTTCCAACCTTAGACACCACAATAAACACACAATTGTGATTAAGTTGCAGATGTTGCATAAGAACAATTAGAGAGCACATATGGTTATACATCTTCGGTTTTATAGTGTATATTGATGATGCATAGAAAATCAGTAGGCTGAATGTTTCGGGTTTCAATGGCCTTGAGATTGCTCGGAAGGCCTGAAAAGAAAGAAGCACAAGATCAAAGGTGACTGTGGTGAACTGGCCAAGAACCCTCCGATGCTTAAGTTAGTTTTCTCTCTTGAAATTAGGAATTCCAACTCTGTAAGTGGTGAAAAACATACTTTGATTTCATATGGTTGAGTCCTTTTATAGTGAGCTTTGGAGTGGTTACTTGTTTAGTAACTTCCTCAACGTGGATGGAAGTTAGAAGGTTCGGACTTAATTTCTACAATTGCCTTCAGAAGTTAAGAACTTAATGGGAAGTTAGAGCGATGGATAAGAATTTTGCTCCTACTTCAGAATAGTAGAACGTGGTCTGAATCATAAGCTTTTGGATATAGATTTACTCCGAAAATTTCTAAGTTTTTGGCGGTCGTCCAGGTGACTCCATGCTGGACAACCTTCTTACACTTGGATGACCTTTCTGGTCTTGAACAACACTACGAACGAATTGGAGATAGTCTAATTTTTGGTTCACCATCATATATAAATAATAAAAATATAAACATCAAGAAAATGACCTTAACTATGAGGATGGAACCGTCAAATGTGAGAAAAAAAGTAAGAAAACCACCAAATGTGAGAAAAAAATGTCACATGTGATGTTGGAACTGCACAATGTGAAAATGAGACCGTTAAATGTGAGTAAAAAGTAAGAGAACCACCAAATGTGAGAAAAAAAACTGTTACATGTGATGTTGGAACTACACAATGTGAGGATGGAACCGTCAAGTGTGAGAAAAAAGTAAGGAACCACCCAATGTGACAAAAGAACTGTCATATGTGATGTTGGAACCGCACAATGTGAGGATGGAACCATCAAATGTGAGAAAAAGAAAGTAAGGAAACCATCAAATGTGAGAAAAATTGTCACATGTGATGTTGAAACTGCACAATGTGAGAATGAAACAGTCAAATGTGAGAAAAAAGTAAGGGAACCACCAAATGTGAGAAAAGAACTGTCATATGTGCTGTTGGAACTACACAATGTGAGGATGAAACCGTCAAGTGTGAGAAAAAAGTAAGGGAACCACCCAATGTGACAAAAGAACTGTCATATGTGATGTTGGAACCGCACAATGTGAGGATGAAACTGTCAAATATGAGAAAAAAAAGTAAGGAAACCACTAAATGTGAGAAAAACTGTCACATGTGACATTGGAACTGCACAATGTGAGAATGGAACCATCAAATGTGAGAAAAAAGTAAGGGAACCACTAAATGTGAGAAAAAAACTGTTACATGTGATATTGGAACTACACAATGTGAGAATGGAACCGTCAAATATAAGGAAAAAAGTAAGGGAACCACCAAATGTGAGAAAAGAACTGTCACATGTGATGTTGGAATTGCACAATGTGAGGATGGAACTGTCAAGTGTGAGAAAAAAGTAAAGAACCACCCAATGTGACAAAAGAACTGTCATATGTGATGTTGGAACCACACAATGTGAGGATGGAACCGTTAAATGTGAGAAAAAGAAAGTAAGGGAACTACCAAATGTGAGAAAAAACTGTCACATGTGATGTTGGAACTGCACAATATGAGAATGGAACCGTCAAATGTGAGAAAAAAGTAAGGGAACCACTAAATGTGAGAAAAGAACTGTCACATGTGATGTTGGAACTACACAATGTTAGGATGGAACCGTCAAACGTGAGAAAAAAGTAAGGGAACCACCAAATGTAAGAAAAGAACTGTCACATGTGATGTTGGAACTGCACAATGTGAGGATAGAACTGTCAAGTGTGAGAAAAAAGTAAGGGAACCATCCAATGTGACAAAAGAACTGTCATATGTGATGTTGGAACCGCACAATGTGAGGATGAAACAGTCAAATGTGAGAAAAAAAAGTAAGGGAACCACCAAATGTGAGAAAAAACTGTCACATGTGATGTTAGAACTACACAATGTGAGAATAGAACCGTCATATGTGAGAAAAAAGTAAGGGAACCACCAAATGTGAGAAAAGAACTATCATATGTGATGTTGGAACTGCACAATATGAACATGAAACCGTCAAATATGAGAAAAAAGTAACCTGATGTAACAGGTTACCTACTAGTGGGTACCGTACCCCCCCTTTTTTGGGGAGGGTACCGTAGAATTACTCTTAATTTTAGCAACCAAAAAAAAAAAAAAACGTTAATCAAATTCAATTCAAACAATGAAAATAATAAATAAAAATGTCATTGCAAAAAAAGTCATAAATTCCTTAAGACCTTCAACTCTCAACATAGTCGATCAACTCAACATTGATATATACAGTTAGTAAACCATACAATAGAAAACATAACTTTTTACCATAAACATCCAAGGGTTATATTGACTATCCTTTCAGATACGGATGCTCAAAGCAGCATTGAAAAATCAATCATCCAAGGGAATATGACTTTTTCTGCAAAATATTCAAGTGCTAAACCCCTAAAATCACCAAACCAAAAGCCGGATCATTTTAAATCTAGAGAAAAAATCCAAATAAAGAACATAACCCAAGCAATTAACAAAATGCAATCAAAGATGAACCCTAGCCAATGAGGTAAAAAAAAAAGAAATTCCAGAGCATAGAAATAAGTAAAAATGGAGAAGATAATTCAAATAGGAAAAGCAACGGTAGAAACTTTGGATTGCAAAAATAGTATTTGAAGAAAGAAAATAATAATGCTATGCTAACCTTAGGTATATGTAGAGAAGAAATGAAACATAACGAAAAGTGCAAGTACTGAAGATATGAGAGTGAAAATTGTAAGGAGGAAGATGTTTTCTTTTGTCTCTTTGTTTTTTACCGATGAATACATCATTTCATCTTTGGGATGTGCCGATTGTATAGGGGTGTGGCGTTTATGGGGTTTTTTCTTAACGCATGTCTATTTTTAAAATGAGTGTTTTTCCTACATGGAAAAATAGCTATCATTGTAGGGACAACTATTTATGACTTGGTTGATATTGTAAATCTACTCATGCATACACATATCTTAAGCATCAATGTCTAAGTTTAGCCAGCAAAGTATAAACAACATTTTTGCTTTAATATTCACATAGCCAATGGTATACCCTGCACACATATTTAAAATTTTTGAAAAAAAATAAATAAAGCATAACTTAGGTAAACACAAATTTATAAATTAGATAATTTATGATGGTGTCACAAAAACATCAACTCCTGAACTCGTCCATATGTCTCGTCCAAGAAAAGACAAGCTAGGACAAACCAAACAGGCGAAGTGATCGTCCCAAGCATCCTGACTAACCTCATCCGTCCAAAGACGGACGAGATCCCATGGGAATCTTACCCATCCTTCATCATTTGGACGAAGGACAAGCCGTCCTAAATGGTCTCGTCCGTCTTTAATGAAAGATGGATGAGTTCACCGGATTGAACTACTAAGTACTAAATTCTACATTAAGTACTATGGAATGGGCCGTCCAACCTAGGTAACTTCCATAGCGGTTATGGAAATTACCCCCAATTCTCCGGACTCCTCAACATTAGGAACGGTTATTGAACAAATAATCGTTCCACACATACTATATAAGGATTCTTCGATGAAGGGTAAGTGATTCAGACATTTTTATTTAAGAGAATACTCCTTCCTTACAGAGAATTCCAAGTTCACTAATTTCATCATCGGAGGACTTTTGGCTAGTCCCCACTGGTCTCCTCTAATCCAGTGTCATTGTTTCACAGGATATAGCCCAAAGATCATCATCATTCGAGACTTGTCAACCTACTGGTATCCAAGGAATTATCAATTTATGTTAAGAAATTTTTTTGAATCATCAAACATTTTCCTTCATATTTAACCTGGAAGACCATATCAAAAGGTATATTATAGTTGAATAATGGTCATCAGAAGGATACTAATATCATAGATGTTTCTACAGCAAAAAAGCAATAACCAAAGAAAATGTTCCTTCTACAGCACGTCAAAACCTTTTTGCACATAAGTAATCTTAAGCTAGAGGAGCCTATAGTTGCTAAGTCAGAAGAAAGGTGGAAGAGTTTCAAATTTTTTGGAAAAGTTATATTATTGACCATTACCTTTTTGTAACTCTTCAACCATTGTTCTTATCTGGCAATACAGGCTTCTCTCTCTGCACATGTTCACAAACACTTTTACCCTAGGTCTTAAACTTTCATTTGAAGTTTTATCCTGAGAATCAACATAGGCAGCATTAAAGCTTTTAATATAAGAGTTGTGAACACCTAGAACATAACAGTTTATGCAAAGTGATTCATTGACTTATCATGGATAATTAGCAAAAGGGAGGGAAAAAGAGAGCTATAAATTTAAGTCTTTTACAATATAGCATTTCCCTCATAAAACACACATAACTCTAAATTTTGTTTCCAATATATTAAATTATAAGTTATAACACTATTTTCTCAAACCTAAAAAAATAAAACAAAAACTAAAGCAAAATGAGGGAATACAGGAAGAAATTTTCTAATGTTTTTAACATTGATGATCTTTCTCTAAGTGTCCATTTGGGGTCCATTTATTTTACTGAAACTGAAAACTTTTTGCTGAAAGTGTAAAAAAATGTTAAAAAATAAGCTAAATAGTACAATTAAACCTATAAATAGTATCAAAAAATGTAATGAGACTCATGAATAATATCAAAAAATGTAGTGGGGCCCATAAATAGTAACAAAAATAAGTTGAAAATGGGGATAAGCTTAAAAGTTTAACTCATCCCAAACGCACACTCTTAGTGTGCGCGTGTGTGTATACATTTTTTTGTAATGCTTATATAATGATAAACTGAAAGTTCTAAATGAAATACTCAATGGGACTAAGTTGGTGTGCATAATCAAATTGCAATTATGCTTTTGGTGGTTATTCTCTAGTCATGGATGGATATTTTTTGTGATTTAAGTTGTGAATTACCTAATAGGATTGTGAGTTTCTAATCTTGCAGATCACCTATCACAAAACTTAACTACATTGACTTGCTAAACAAAATTACAAACAACCATACAACTGTAATTTTCTTTTAGTCTTCATATAATAACTCTAGAATATTGTTTATCATATGTTACAACAGAAACGACATTGAACGAGGTAAATAACATAATGAAATAGATAAATAGTGTTAAATATATTTGCAACAGGATATGCTATACCATGTTGTATATGCTAGAATGGATGCAGAAGGAAAAGTATAGAATAGAAACACCGAGAATACAAGGATTACGTGGTTTAGCCTTGTCAGCCTATATCCATAGAAGAACCTTTAAGGGCTACATCTTTATTATGTAAGAGTGTAGTACAATAACTTGTGTTATAATGAACCCTAAAATGAGTATATATAGGCGACTAAACCCAAGACTACTAGAACATGCAAGAATGGGCTTGGGCCTATTACATTGGGCTAATATGTTTAATATATCTCTAACACCCTCCCTCAACCTCAAGCCTTTATCGAGCTTCCACCTTGAGTTTGAAGGCTTGAGGTTGGATAAGTATGAGAAGATTCCTTAGAGATGCCTTGAAAGAATACCTTTGAAGAAACCACAATGAAGAATGTGCCAATTGATCGATTTCGGAATTTCAAATGAAGAAACGGAATCCAAAATTAGAATCTACACGAAAAATTAAGCAAGATATGCCTTTTCAGAAAATTTTAACCTTTGGTCAAGGTCAACGCAAAAGTCAAAGTCAACAAGTCCATGGTCAAAGTCAATTGTCAGTCAACGGCTACATGACCTGGGTTGGTTTTGGGTTTCCGGGTTGGGTCACGAATCGAGCTGCAGAGACACTAACGTCATCTTATGAGGTGGCACTGACCAGGATTACTAATGACCTAGCATATTTACGTGTCGTTGATGTGGACAGACTGATGTCATCATGACATCATCAGGGTTTTTCGGCATGTGGGTGAAGCATGAGATGTCCACCGACGCGTGGAGGAGAACTTAGAAGTCAATTGGTGCGGGGTGGTGCATGCTTTAGTGGATGACTACCAGATTCCTTCCATAGGCAGATTAGCGGTTGACATGGTCGATTGGATAGTGCGTGTGGCCGATGGATGAGCTACACATGAGGAAATTGTGGCGGCATGTGGGAGAAAGAGCTGGGGACTCTATCCACGCGTGGAGGCACATACGGCTGCCAATGGTTGCCAGACTTCTGGGTTTTCTCGCGAGAGGCTGAGAAGCACGTTTGTGTGGTTGGTTTTGTCAGGCAAAGGTTTGATTTGCACAGATCTAAAAGAGGAGGCACAGATTGCTTGGCTTGTGGATCTTAGACACGGGTGTGAGTGACGGTGGTTACATGATTTCGTGAAGTCCAGATATGGGAGGCAACAAGGCAAACGACTAGGATGGAGGATTGATTTGTGTGTATGTGGGAAATTTATTTGCTGTGTAAAGATAGTTGGTTTCGTCAAGCAAATGCATGATTTGCACAAATCTGAAAAAGGAGGCACAGATTGCTTGGCCTGTGGATCTTAGACATGGGTGTGAGTGACGATGGCTACATGATTTCGTGGAGTCCAGATATGGGAGGCAACAAGGCAAACGACTAGGATGGAGGATTGATTTGTGTGCATATGAGAAATTTATTTGCTGTGTAAAGATAGTTGTTTAATGCCAAGAAGGAGGTTTGGCTTTGATACCATGATAAATATATTAGCAACGTGATGTGTTATATCATGTTGTATATGCTAGAGCAGATGCAGAAGGGTAAGCATAGAATAGGAATACCGAGAACATGAGAATTACGTGGTTCAGCCTTATCGACCTACATCCATGGAGGAATCCCTTATGGGCTACATCTTTATTATGTAAGAGTATAGTACAAGGACCTGTGTTACAATGAATCCTAACATAAGTATATATAGGCGACTAAAACCTAAACTACTAGTACAAGCAGGAGTGGACTTAGGCCTATTATATTGGGCTAATATGTCTAATATATGTCTAATATATTAAATATAATAGCGACGTGATGTGTTATATCATATTGTATATGCTAGAGTGGATATGGAAAGGGAAGCATAGAATAGGAATACTGAGAACACGAGGGTTATGTGATTCAGTCTTGTCAGCCTACATCTACAGAGGAATTCCTTAAGGACTACATCTTTATTATGTAAGAGTGTAGTACAATAACCTGTATTACAATGAACCCTAACATGAGTATATTAGGTTCTAAAAGTTTAGAACAATTGGCATATCGTGAACACAAACTTATCTACATATAGATCCTAGAGTCTATAGGTATTATTCGACAATGCTCAAGGTGATTTAAGTCAAAATTCAAGAACAAGTAAGCTATAGAAAGAAGAGTTCAAAAACTGCCTGGATCAACTGATTGAAAGACAGGCTTGACTGATCGAAACACATATCTGCAAAATTCTATTTTAGCCCAAACTCTACTTAAATGTATTGGGTTTCAAGTAAAATGTTAGTAGTATATAAAGGAAACCCTATACTTATTTTTATAAGACTTTTCAGAGAGATAAGAGTGTGCCTCCTTTGTATCTAGGGTTTTGTACCTAAAAAACTCTCTCATATCTTCTACCGGTGTTATTCCTTGAAAAATCTCAAGATCCTGTATTGTAGAAGTTGCTGCCTTCTCTAGTCATCAAAGGTGCTAATGATCTAAACCTTCAAAGGTGGTCTTGGAGTCACAAACAGGAGAGTTTGTATTTTTTTATCACAAGTGTGGATGCTTGTGTTGCAAAGGCCTAATAGAAGAGTCCATGGATTCGGAGCTTGCACGTGATCATGTCAGTAAACTCTACATATGATAGCAATATGATGTTAGTGGTCTAAATCTTATTGTAAACTTTGATTCTCTATAGTGGATTTGCTTTTTATCTTGAGGATAGCTAGGTTAAATCCTTCACAGGTGTTTTACTGGTTTGGTTTTCCCGAGTTATCATATCATTGTGTTATTTACTTTTCCACTGCTTTGCATGATATGATTGTTTTATTTTAACCTAGATCTGAATAATAAACGTAAGTAATCACTTGGTTAATTAATTAGGTTAAACAATCTAGTTTACAAGGATCTAAAAATGTACAGAGTATATATAAGCAACTAAACCCTAGACTACTAGTACAAGCAGAAGTAGGCTTAAGCTTATTACATTAGGCTAATATGTCTAATATATCACTAACACCCTTTCTCAAACTCAAGACGAAAACTCGATGAAGGTTTGAGGTTGGATAAGCATGAGAAGATCACTTGGAAATGCCTTGAAAGAATGCCTTTGTAGAAACCACAATGAAGAATGTGCCATTTGATCAATTTTGAAGCTTCAAATGAAGAAATAGGGCCCAAAATCAGAATCTACCAGAAAAACTGAGCAAGATAGGCTCCTTCAGAAATTTTAACTTTTGGTCAAAGGTTAATGCAAAAGTCAAAGTCAATGAAGGTCAAAGTCAATGGCTACATGGTCTAGGTTGGTTTCGAGTTTCCAAGTCAGGTCACAGATTGGGCTACAGAGACGCTGACATCATCCTATGACGTAGCGCTGATTAGGATTAGGGCTTACAAGGCTAATGACGAGGCATGCTTATATGTCGCTGGCTCCTTTCAAAAATTTTAACTTTTGGTCAAAGGTCAACACAAAAGTCAAAGTCAATGGCTACATGGTCTAGGCCGGTTCTGGGATTTCGAGTTAGGTCACAGATTGGGTTGCAGAGACACTGACATCATCCTATGATGTAGCGTTAACTAGGATTAGGGTTTATGTGGCTGATGACGTGGCATGCTTATGTGTCGTTGACATGGATAGAATGATGTCAGCATGCCATCATTAAGAATTTTCGGCGCATGGCAGTGCTCATCGACGCGTGGTGGCAAGACAGAAACCCTGGTGGCGCGTGAGGGCGTGTGTTAGGTAATATGTGGGTTAGATTCTCAAGCTACATAGATCGGCAAACGACAAGGTCTTCATGGCTACGCGTGTGCCCAGAAGAGACGATATAGAAGTCAAGAATCTGTGGCAGCACGTGGGAGAAAGAGCCAAGGACTTTGTCTGCACATAGAGGCGCATGCAGAATCAGATGGTGGCCGTACTTCTAGGTTTTTCTCGATATTTTCTCTTTGGTGGACTATCAAAAACATTGAATCTTCTACAAAGTATTTATTTAAATAATTTAATATATAAAAATAGATTCATTTTTTTAATGAGAATATAAAAATAGATATGTTTTCACAAAAAAAAAAAAAAAAAAAAAGATTCATGAGAATTTATGTTTTATAGTGAAGATGATATATATATATATATATATATATAAAAGTTAGACTTAAGCCAAAAAAAAAAAAAATTAAAGTTGAAAACGGTGTAGTGAAACGAAATAGCTAGACACGAAGATCCAAATGTTTAATAAGTCTTAACAAGGAAGCTCTTGAACCCACTTGACCAACAACAAAGAGACCGTTTGGTAATGTTGTTCTAGTAACGTTGTTTGTATTTTTTGAAAATACGTGTGAGTAAAAAAGTGCATAAAATATCAATCCAGCATTAATTGGAGTATTCAACAGGCTATTTGCTCCCAAAAAAAAAAAAAAAAAAGTCTATGAAAGATAGTCAATTTTATTATTGAGTTTCATTTCTTAATTATTGTGGCAAATAAAATATACATTAAATGATATTTTAAAAAGTGTAAAAGATTTGAAATAAAGTCAGTGGTAATTATTAATTTTATTAAATTTTTAATAACAAAAAGATTTAAGGATTTAATAGACTTGATTTTTAAATTTGGGTGATGAAAATGAAAAAATTAATAGTTAGGGTACTAAATTGAATTTTACAAAATAATTTGAGGATCAAATTAGTAATTTAACTTAAATTTTACAATGTTTTAATAATATGGCTAGTTGTGAATCACCACCTCTAGTGGGTTTGGCCAACATCTACCGACAGACAAATCAATTGGGCCCCATGGGAATTGGCATCATCTTAAAAGAACTGATCATAAAACTTAAATAAAGGGAAATACTAGGGAGTGTTTGGTAGAGTAGTTTGAGAATTGTTGTTTGGAATTTTTTGAAATATGTGTGGGTGAAAAAAATATGTAGAAATATGTGTAATGTTGTTTAAAATGTGAAAATATGAGTTTGAACTCAATCACCAAACAATTTTAATATTGTTTAAAATATGAAAATGTGAAAAATACTTTTTTTTTTTTTTTGAACAAATATTTTGGATAAGAGTACCATATGTGAGATGTGTCTTTATTTATTCGTCCTCTTATATTGTCCTTTGGTGGACTATCAAAGGCATCGAATCTATCTACGGAGTATTTGATTTTTTTTTGCTAATAAAGAGTATTTAATTATTTATTATATAAAGTCATCCAAGCTATTGATAATCCAAGCTGAGAGAAAACTTCTACGTTGCTCTTTTTTTTTTTTTTTTTTTTTTTTTTTTTTTTTTTAATTCCAATTATAATAAGTGAAAACTTTTTATCACTTACTCAGTGTGGTCGAGTCATCCCACATCGGTAAGGTGTGATATTGAGAAAAAGTTTATCACTTGTTCCGCAACATTTACTATTGTATGCAGTTTTGGTGTTGGCGTGTGAGTGTATTCCCTTATTTCTTCCTCTTCCCCTATATATGTGTGTGTGCGCGTTTCTCAAATAAAAAAAGATACTTAGTGTTGTCAAGTCATCCCACATCGATAAGATGTGATATTGAGAAGGGGTTAATCATTTGCTTCGCAACACTAACTGTTGCATGCAGTTTTGGTGTTGGTATGTGAGTGTATTTCCTTATCTCATCCCATTCTCCTAAATATGTGTGTATGTGTTTCTCAAATAAAAAAAAATATTCAGTGTTGTCGAGTCATCCCACATCGGTAAGGTGTGATATTGAGAAAGAGTTTATCACTTGTTCCGTGACACTAACTGTTGCATGTAGTTTTAGTGTCAGCATGTGAGTGTATTCCCTTATCTCATCCCCTTTCTCTATATATGTGTGTGTTTCTCAAATTTAAAAAAAAAAAAAAAAAAAAAAAAAGTGAAATCCTTTTGTTCTCATTTTTCTTTCTTTTACTTTCCACTGGACGTTGCAGGTTGTCTCTTCTTTCTTTCTTTCTTTCTTTTTTGGCCTAGGGCATGACAATGTTTGTTTTGTTTTTCTTCTTCTTCTCTTTTTCTTTTTTTGGTTTAAAGGTGATTTTTTTTTTTTTGGAAATGATTTTTTTTTATAATAAATTTGGGTGATTTTATTTTTCTTGGTTGTTTGTCAATTTTTTTAATTGGGCATTATTTTTAACAAAAGTATATGAATAAATTTACATAAACTTACTTTTTCCATTCCTCCACTTGTTCACTCACAACCAAATAAAAATGAAAGAAATTAAAATCTTTTCTATCCTTCCACCATTTTCGATCCTCCTACTTTTCCACCTCTCCAACCAAATGAATCTTAAGTCTTGCCCTATATATATATATATATATATATATTTATTTATTTATCCATATAGATACATATCTTTTTAGTCATTAGTGGGAAATCGTAGTTGGACGGAATACAGCTTTAGAGTGTTGACAAATTCAACAACCTATGAAATGTAGTCAATTTTATCATTGGATTTCATTTCTTAATTGATGTGACAACTGATAAATAAAATATACATTAAAATGCTATTATAAAAAGGGTAAAATTTTGAAATCAAGTCAACAGTAATTATTCCCATAAAAAAATAGTAATTATTGTTAAAAATATAAAAAGAAGAGATTTAAAATAAACTTGATTTTAAAATTTTAATGATTAAATTGAAAAATAATTAATAGTTAGGGAAGTGAAAAATGAATTTTACTAATAGTTTGAGAAGAAAATTAGTATTTTAACCTATATTTTATAATGTTTTACTAATATGGCTAGTTGTGATAAAATGAATACGAGTTTATTAATTACTACCATCATATTTTCACCTGTTGATTACAATTTATTTATTCAACAACTTATGAGATATATTTAGATCTGCTCCTTAAAAATTTTTTGTATACTTAGATCTACTCTTAGAAAATGAATTCGTCCTCTAATTAGTGTGCATGGTTAGTTTAGTTATTATACCAAACTATCTTTCTCTGTTTAATTTTTTGCGTGTGCTTTATTCTATATTTTTTTTTCGCTTATAGATCTCGGCCTCTGAATCCAAGCATGGAGGTCGAGGGGAGGAAGAGGCAGTCCTTATCTAGCTCAACTGTTGAAGCACTGGTCAAAAGAGCAATATGTAGCCAATAAAGGAGAGACTCCAGGTCCAAGAGGTCCGCCAGTTCTGTATGCCACTCCTCCTCATCGGCTCATCCCAGAAACCATGAGATGAGTGCAGGTCAGATGGTTCAAGGTAGTGAATTTGTTCCACTGAAAAAAGGTCTAGTCCCATCTTCTGCCTCTAATCCAACCACACGTGGACCATGATGCCATTGGCAAACCCTGATGAGCTGAGTAGTGCTGCAAACTATCCAATTTCTAGCTGTGCATCAAACTTGTTGTCTTTGATGCTGTTTCTCTAGAACATGATTTTCTTTTAAATAAAATGTATGTGTATATGGTTGTGTATTAGTATCTACCCATAATAAAAGGGTGGTGTTTTGAATTGAAATTATGATTTTGTACCATTGCGTGCAATAACAAGTATGAAATAAACCCCATGCACCCTTTAATTATTCCTATAACATTTCGTTTTCATATTCCTTGCTGCAAGTAATTAGTCAATGATTAAGGCATGCCAGGTTGCTTTAATGTTCATGGACTATTAAACATATTAAGGCATGTCACAAAGCTTAGAATTGCTAAATGAGATTAAGTTACCCACTATCGGTGCATTTGAGGCAAGGTGACTAGGCCTCATTGTAACAGTGGGCAAATTGTTTGTGCCAAGTTCCAAAATATATATATATATATATATATATATGAGAAGTGTTAGGTCTTCAATATTTTCCCAATAATTCATAAGTAGTAAGTTGCTACTAGTTTTAATTTGAACAACTACTTAAATTACTTTATTAAGAATAACAACTTAGGGTCTGTTTGGTACATGTATTTAAAAACTGAAAATTATTGTTTAAAAACTTTTGTAGAAATACGTGTGGGTGAAAAAATGTGTGAAAATACTTAAAATATTGTTTAAAAACTAAAAATTGTTGTTTAGAAATACTCACCAAACTCCTGCTTAACATTTCAGATTTATTTTGATAGTATTTTGAAAATGTTGTAATTACTCCACGCTGCCAACTAGCAGAGATAATTGACCGCATCAACCCAAAAAAAAAAAAAAAAAAAACATTCTTAGGTGGTTGGACTTGCACGTCAAAGTCGCATTGTTTCGGCTTCAGGAACAAATTAATATAATATCCAAATTTCAATTTAGTAGAGAAACCTCTAGTAGAAGATTAATTTAGTCAAACAGAATCCTGCCTAACCTCTAGCACTAATTAATAGAAAGATTCTCTTATTAAAAGGGCATTAGGGCTTTATTTTTTATTTTATTATTTTGGTTAAACGATGCGCTAAAGTGAGAGTTTCGTTCGTCATTTTTGTGCACCAAGCAAGTCACGGTTGGCTGGCAAGTTGGCAACATGTCGCGTAAACTTTTTTTCTTTTTTTAATTAACGATGGAAACTTTTATTCATTAAATTTAGCTAAAAAGAATATAGTACACAAAGTACTAGGGGGGAACACACCAAATCCGATATGGAGCTTAAGAATCCTAAAGAGCATCTTTAGTTATTGACTTATTTTATCACCTAATTAAACTCTAATTTAATGCTAGTGTCCAACATCAGTGGAGCCAAAGGCATTTTCTTTGTCTTCTTGCTACAGTGAATTGCTAGCTACAATAAACTTCCAAGACTCGCAGTTCGCTGTGGCAATTACCAAATAAAATCTTCTTACATTATATTATCTTAAAATTATAGGAGGAAAAGTAAATCTCAAACTCCAAAGTCACATTTTATGCATATCTCACTTATTACTTTAATCTCATGGATTAAATTCTGAACCAAAACTTGAAACTTTATCTTTATTAGAAAGTCAAATATCAACCTCATCATAAATTCTTTTATTTTCATGAATATCCTCCAAATTCTGAAAATAGCACTGCAATGAAGCCATTCAAGGTAATTTAATTAAAAATTACAAATCTGGATGGGGTCATAAAAGCATTCACATCAGGTATGCCAAATGCCAAAATATTTGGTATTTAGCATACCAAACACTAAAAAACTCCTCTCATGAGATGTTTCAAATGTTATAATTTTTTGCACACATGAACAGTACTGTTTCATTTTTGGAACAGTACGGATGAAAATGCTAAAAAAAATTATTCATCTCTTCATGTGATTTGGGTTGATTCCATGTGATTTGGGTTGTATAAATTAAGTTGATTCATCTCTTCATTTTTTTTTTTTTTTTTTGTTGGAGAGTTTTGTGTTGATTTTGGGGATATATATATTTTTTTTTTAAGTAGTATTGGGTGGTGGTGGCGGGTTGTACTTGTGGCTGTGGGTGGTGGTGGCGGGCTGCACTTGTGTATGGTTTTAGGTTTGTTACAGTTCTGTGCTTGTGTTTGTGTATGGTGGTGGGTTTTTATTTTGTATTTTTTTTATATTGATTTTTTTTATAAATATTATTTTAATGTATAAAATTGAAAAATATAAGATGTGATGAATGATGAATTGTAAAATGATGTGTTAAAATAATAAAGTAGATTTTTTGATGTGTCAAAATGACATATTTATAGAACACCTGATGAGAATGCTTTAACAACTCATCAAAGTTGCACGGGTTACGAAAAAACAGTCAAGTTTGATTGGGTTAATTGTATGAATAATCCAATTACACAACCAAGTTATTAACTATTGAAAGTTTTAGATTATAGTTTATAATAATAGTATTCTAGCTCACTACCAAAAAAAAGAAGAATTTGCAACGTTTTGCAATAAAGTATTAGCGTTTTCCGCTGCAAGCAGACAATTAACGTTTAAAATTGGAAGAGAGTTTTTGGTCTAGAACTCTAAAAACTTCTTGCAACAGACAACTAAAGAAATATTTCAGATTCTTCTCTTGAATTTTATATATATTTTGTCTGAACCCTGCAGACAAAACTGCAGAAACTCCTGCCAAGTGGGGGAGAGATACGAGAAAAATCTAAAAGAGGATAGTATCAAACACGTGGCTATTCCTCAACTTTTAACGTGGAATGTGGAAACTGAAGAAGCTCTTTTGTGCTACCACGTAATCAATGACGTGAAGAAGCAGTAAAGGACTCCTTTCTTTCATGATAAGGAAAAGCAAAGCACTTCACTAGACGCAAAGAACAAACAAGAACAACCTCTTCAGTTCAAGAAGGCTCTTGGAAACAGGGAAATCCCGTTCACATTTCAATCCTCCCAACAACTAAATACGTACATCATCATTTATTACTTTAATTTTACAAAACTTCTATCTTCACTCAATCTCACAACTTGTCCTTCTCAAAAAAAAAAATCTCACAACATGTCTTAATCTTATTATAGACTTAAATATTTCAAATTTAAGTTAACAAAAAAAATTGAAATCATAGGTGGTTTAAAATTCAGTTATGAAAAAACCGAAAGAATAATATGTTGCAAAGAGAAATTTTAAATTGAAAACCATGGCCATAAAATTCTTCTTCTTCTTCTTGCATTTATCTTATGAATATACAGTTTTATCTACAACAGTTTAATTTAGGCTGTTTAAAATGTATTAATAAAAAAAATATTTAAATAAAATTGCTCGAAATATGAAATAAATTATTTGGATTTAAAGAAGACAAAACAGCCAAACATTATATTTTTCTAAAACTATTTTTTTTTTCTAAAACAGACAATATTTCTTTAATTTAATCACTCAACTTTCAAAACCAAGTCAATTTCATTTTTAAATCTCTTTCTTTATTAAAATTTTAATAGCTAGATTTAATAATTAATATCGATCTAATTTCAAAATTTACATTTCTAGAATAACATTTTAATGTATATTTTATTTGTCACATCAATTAATTAACCCCATTAAATCTTAAAAAGAAATAAGATCCATCGATAAATTTTACCATATTTCGTACTTCAAATATTTTTGTGTGTGTGTGTGTTTTTTTTTTTCCTTTTTGATATTGATCTTTGGGTTTAGGGTAATGGGTGGTTGATTTAATGGGTGAAGTTGATAGAAATCATTGGTTTAGAGAGGGGAAACCACCCAACTGTACACACTCCAAACCCTCTTTCTGAAACTGTTGAGAGTGTGAAGAAGAAGAAGGAGAAGGAGAAGGGGAAGCAAACCCTTTGATTCTATTTCGTATTGATTACTGATTAGTGAAGAGTTCACCGATGCTTAAATGTGTCTCCATTGTTGGTGCTCTAAATTTTTATCTAATAATTTGATAGAAAGGAAGAAAGCAAATTCATTACGTCTTCAACATTTTTGTTTCTTGAAAGGGTACCTGGTCAAGCAAGAAATGGCTCTCTCTGTTGTCCCATTTTGCTTTCCATCGTTTTATTAAAAAGATTTAAGAGTTGAAGTTAATTAAAACACACGTCCTTTCAAATACTGAAGCTAGCTTAAGATTGACATGGACCATGCTAACTTTGACATGATCAACTAATGATAATTAGATTATTTTTCTTCTTAAAAACAAAAATTATTGTGCCTATGCCCAAGTTATTTTATTTTTATAATCGTGCCCAAGTTATTATCAACTTTTGGTTGTAGCGGTGCCTCAAAAAAGAAGAAGGTAAAAGTAAAAGTTAGGCCGGAAAAATTTTTTTTGATGCTACCAAATACTAAAAAATACGAAAATTATCTTTACATAAAATTTTCTATTGAAACAAATTAACAAAGCATTAGAATAGTCTAAAAAAAAATGTTATGTCTATAATATTTTTACAAAAAATTATAAATGATAAATTATTACGATTTTTTTTATTGGCGAATAAAAAAGTAATTTTAGTATAAGTAAATTAAAACCAATAACAAATTTTTTTTTTTTTTTTGAAAAGATACCAATTATAATTTATTGAGAAAATATTGTTAAAATTTTATTACATCAAAAACTCACCCATCAACCAGATCCCAAAAAAAAAAAAAAAAAAAAAACTCACCCATCAAAGATTCTAACCGACTTCCTTGAGTGAGAAAGGAGTGAAGGACACGTTACTCATTCAGGTGAGCTCCAAGGGTATTTGCGTCAACTCAACTCGGCACAACCAACATTAAAAGGATGTACTTCACCTTCTTCAATCCCCACAATTTGTATTTCTAGTTTTCAAATCTCTCCCTCTCTCTCCCTCTCTCTCAACAAAAATAAGCAAACAAATACCCCCTTCAATTCTCACAGCTATCTCATTCTCTCTCTTAAGGTTCGATCTCTATCTATCTGATTTTCCTTCATCTGATTCTTCGGTTATTAGATTCAGTTTTTTTTTTTCCTTTGAATATATATATATATATATATATAAAATATGTTTTTACGTTAATATTGTTGTTGCAGATGTGAAGTATCTATATATTAAAACCTTTGGTTTGAGTTTCTGAAACTGTAGTTTTGGTCTCTTATGTTAGCTGGGATTTTAGTGTTTTCCTTATTATGGAATGGTATAAGTATTTTGGGATGAACGTGGTTGGGTTTTTCGGTATCTTAATTTAGAGGATTGAATCTTAGTTAATCAGTGTATTTGTACATGATGATTTGTTTTTTATTTTTATATCTTGCATCAAATCTTAGAAATTTGTGAACATAACATAAGTTTGTACTTTAAATTGATTAAGATATTATGATTTTGTACTATGAGATATTATCTGATATATTGATTTATGGGTCTCCAAGTTTTAATGAAAATATGTTTTGATAATTCATCAAAGGTTTGTTTTTTATGGATCTCTGAGTTTTTTATTTTTATTTTTTTTGTCAATAATAAAATTTTTAACTTTTCTGGAAATAATATTAGTTAATGAAAGTCTAGATTAATTTGTTTTAATCATAATTGATTTTTTTTTCTTCATTAACTTAGAGCAAAATCATTATAATTAATGATCATATAAAAGAAAAAGAAAAAGAAAAAGAAAAAAAACCTAAAAACAAATACAGATCGAAATATGATATATGGTATATGATATATTTTATTATGCAATATCCGACTGATGAGTGGCATCAGGTTGGACTTGTCAATAAAGTCGATGGACTTTTTGTTTTTTTTTTTTTTTTTTTTGGGCTTTCAAAGCTAAAAAGTCAATAAAGTCTTACTCAAATCTGTGTGTGTATAAGTTGACATTAAGAAGATGGGCCATAGCTGACTCTCAACTTCTCAAGAGAGAAAAAGCAAGATATTTTATGGTATGCATGTTGGGGACCAACGTAAAGAATCGAATCAATTTTTTATTCCTTATTCGGCCCGACAACATGAGCAGAATGTCCAATATAATGCGATTAACTCGGAGGATGTCTAGTATCACAAATTATTTTTATACGGTGAAATTATAGACTCATATGGATTTACTATTTTTAATTTTATTATTAATAAATGGCCACGTAGTAAAGTTGTGACAAAATTATAAAAAAACTTGTAGTACTAGACTTAGGTTTAGTTTGGATTGGGCTGAAGACCCAGCGCGTCTGCATATGCGTTTTTCCTTTTTTTTTTTTTTTTTTTTTTCACGCGTTTTGGAGACTTGTAGCTACTGTTCATGCACTATTTAATGAATAGTAGTCGCAAAGTTTGACTTTCTAACTTTTTTCAATCAATTAGTGCACATTGTGTACTGTTCACAAACTTACAAATTTCACTTTTAAGTAACTTTTTCATTAAAAATGTGTCCCACGGTACTATTCACACATTTAAAAATTATTTTACTACAGTATTTTTCAGTTTTCAATTTTCAATTGTATCCAAATGGACCATTATTCTATTTACCTTTTTTGCTGACATGTCCAGTGGCCCTCCGCCATAATTTTTTGTCTCTAGATAGCAAAATTGTCGCAAAATTATATAAAATTTTGTAATACTAGACTTATACTATTTACCTTTTTTGCTGACGTGTTGAATGGTCCTCCATCATAATTTTTTTGTCACTGTCATTTTATCATAAAATGACAGTGACAAAAAATTATAGTAGTATATAAGAAGCTGCAATAAGTACGGGTTGGTTCCATAATATTAATATCCTTTGATTCAATTCTTTGGGAATTGTAATTCAATATTCAGCTTAAAAAAAAAAAAAAAAAAACTGACGTTTGCCCTCTTCATGTGCTCATGCAACGTGGTTAGGTGAGCTTAGAAATTAGAATCACTGCTTTTTGTGAATTTTCATTATTTTCTTGAATGTCTTTGCTTATATTATATGCACCGTGAATATTTGATAATTTTATTGAATCAATTATTCTTATTTCACTTTTTTTGCTAATACTCAGCATTACACAATATTTTGTGCATTAATAAGTCTTCCTCTTTTATTTTTATGGCACAAAGAAGCCTATTGATGTCCAAGTTCTTGATTACAGAGAAAAATGTATAGGTTTGAGCCACGTCTTCAATGCTTGTCCCTCGTCCTCTTGGTTGTACTTGTCCCTCATCTTCTGTAAGTTTATTCAAAAACCTTTTAATTTGTTGCTTTTTTTTACTCCTTCTGCCCCACTTTTTTTGTCCTGTTTGAAAAGTCAAACTTTTTAAGGGAACATCATTTATTGTCTTGTCTACCTTTTAAAAATGTATAAGTTTCCAAAACTACCATTAAAAAATTTTATCAAAAAATTGAATTAGTAAATTAATAGGGGTATAATAGGAACATTAGTAAATTAATGACTTTTATTTTTAGAAATATGATAATATTTTGGGACATTTCAAAATGGAATAGATGACAAAAAAAGTGGGATGGAGGGAGTATTTTTTATATGAACGAACGATTTTTGTTAAAACATGGAACAAAATACAAAAACTCCAAACTCAATGTACAACTACAACAGACCAAACATAAAACACCCAAGTTCTAAAACAAAAGAAATTAACAAGCTCATCGGTGCTAAGGAACTACAAGTTGCATCAGCTACAAACAAAGTTCTAATTGGTGGATTTAAAATTTTGCATCTTCAACATGTTATCCCCCATTGAAAGAACCTCATATTTCTGCAAGCACAAGGAATCTTCTCTCTCTCATAATGAACTGTTTTCACTACTGCATGGATTCATTGTAAGAGAAAGAATACATGTATCCAACATGAGATACATGTCGTTTTTGTTGTCCATCAATTCTCATTAGAATTTTTCTCCTTTTTTTTTTTTTTTTTTTTTTTTTGTATATATTTCGTGTAAGGTTCATACGTGGGAAATAACAACTTTTCTTTATCTAAAAAATAGAATATTTTATAATATGATAAGTGACAAGTCGTGATAAGATGGAATAGCAGTTGTTCATATTAAAAAAAAAAAAAAAAAAGATGGAACAGTAGTTCATATATAGTTATATCTTTTTTCATATATCATAGTTCTTCAACAATATCTATGAAGTATGAAATATGGTCAAATTTATCATCCTCGTTTATTTTTAAATTTTAAAGGGATTAAGTGATAAATTGACTTGGTTTTAAAAGTTGAGTGGCTAAATTGACCTAATTAATAGTTAAGGAACTATATTGATTTTTAGTTAATAATTTGATGATCATAATAGCATTTCAACCTATATTGTATAATGTAAAGGAATATGAGTTTATTACTTTTTTTCGTCTGTTAATTACAATTTATTTATTCAAAAAATTTTGAAATATTTCTATAAAAAAAATTATGAAATATACATAAATTTGCTCCTAAAAAATTGTTGTGTACTTAGATTTACCTTTAGAAATTGGCTCAGTCGTCTTAATTAGTGTGCAGGGAATGAATTTATTGTCATACTTTATACTATCATTTATTGTGCAAAATATAGAGTTGCCTTAAAAAAAATTAATTACTTTTGTATTATATCTTTCCACTAGACCCAATGAGTCCACATCATGTTGAAGCATTCACAATGAACTTATCACAGTTTTAGTTTAAAAAATTGTTTGATTTTTAAAATTTTTTATTATAGATCTGAAGCTCGGCCTCTGAATCCAAGCATGGAGGTGGAGGGGAGGAAGAAGCAGTCCTTATCTAGCTCAACTGTTGAAGCACTGGTCAAAGAGCAATATGTAGCCAATAAAGGAGAGACTCCAGGTCCAAGAGGTCCGCCATTTCTGTATGCCACTCCTTCTCACCCCGGAAACCATGAGATGAGTGCAGGTCAGATGATTCAAGGTAGTGAATATGTTCCACTAAAAAAAGGTCCAGTCCCACCTTCTGCCCCTAATCCAACCACACATGGGCGATGATGCCATTGGCAACCCCTGATGAGCTGAGTAGTGCTGCAAAATATCCATTTTCTAGCCGTTTCTCTAGAACATGATTTTCTTTTAAATAAAATGTATGTGTATATGGTTGTGTGTATTAGTATCTACCCATGATAAAAGGGTGGTGTTTTGAATTGAAATTATGATTTTGTACCATTGTGTGCAATAACAAGTATGAAATAAACCCCATGCACCCTTTTATTATTCCTATAACATTTTGTTTTCATATTGTTTGCTGCAAGTAATTAGTCAATGGTTAAGGCATGCCAGGTTGCTTTAATGTTCATGAACTATTAAACGTATTAAGGCATGTCACAAAGCTTAGAATTGCAAAATGAGATTAAGTTACCCACTACCGGTGCATTTGAGGCAAGGTGACTAGGCCTCATTGTAACAGTGGGCATATCGTTTGTGCCAAATTCAAAAAAAAAAAAAAAATTATGTCTGTAACATTTTCACAACAATTCATAATTGATAAATTATTATTGGTCTAATTTGAACAACTACTTAAATTATTTTTTTACTCATTAATAACACCTTAACACTTATGATTTGTTTTAAAAATGTTATGAAAATGCTATAATTATTCAATGTTGTGACCAAAAAAAAAAAAAAAAAACCTTCCTAGATGGTTGGACTTGCACGTCAAAGTCGCATCGCAGCTTGAGGAACAAATTAATATAATATCCAAATTTCAATTTAGTAGAGAAACTTCTACTAGAAGATTAATTTAGTCAAACACAATCCTGCCTAACTTCAAGCACTAATTAATAGAAAGATTCTATTAAAAGGGCATTAGGGCTTTATGCATGTACGTTACTACGTACAACGTTACGTACCTACTACGTCGCATTACGCATCTTTATTTTGTCGTTGCACGTGGAATGGCTGGTCGTTGCTAGGGCATGCATCATTATTCAATATTTTAATCATGCATAATTGCATTCCTATACTTACTCAATATTTAAAGGGAAAAGTAAGATAGAGAGGCAGCAAGTTTTATCTGTAGGTGTTTGCCCTTTCCACATTAAGCAAAATAATAATGGTTGCCTTGGCGCATTAAATGAGAAATAAGAAGCAAAAACAAATTAGAAGTGACTTGTTTGCGACATTTTTATAATAAATCGTAAGTAATAAGTTATTATTGGTTTTAATTTGAACAATTACTTAAATTACTTTTTTACCAACTAATAACAACTTAAAATTTAAGATTTGTTGTGAAAATGAAGTAAAAATGTTGTAAACTCAATACTTTTCAAAATAAATTTGAAGTTTTTAGTGACTTGTAGATAATTGAGGCATCAACCAAATTGACCTTCTTGATGGTTGGACTTGCACATTAAAGTCGCATCGCCTCATTTTTCGGTTCACATTCAAAATTACTAAGCCACAAATTAAAGCTATATATGAAATTTTGAAAGCTAGAGAGTGAAAATGCACAGAGGAGAAGGAGATTTTTCACGTGCTTTATATATATATATATATATATATATATGGTTGGGTTCAAGTTATATATGGTATAGCTTTAAGCAATATTACACCACTCAATAACTTATTATTGAATTCATATTTTGAAAATTCAACCGTTGAATTACATGTTTTATATGTTCTTAACATGTATGCCAAATTTCATGTCAATTAAATGTAATTTACCATTCGAATCACAAACTAATCTTTTATGCATTATTTCAAACTACAAAAATTTGAATTTAAATAATTGATTGATGACATGGCTATTGATCTTCGATCACCTTGAAATTTTGCAAGTATGAAAAATATACAAAGATAATGTAATCTAACAATGGATTTGTCAAAATTTGCATCCAATTAAAAACTATTGGTTGGTGTAACATTGTTTAGAGTTACCCTAGTTGTAATTTGAACCTAACCCATATATGTGTGTGTGTGACTTTAATGACTAATCCAAACAAGGACGTGGAAGTCCAATTACATAGTGATACATGTTCTAACCCGTAGTAATGGAATTCTTCTACTCACAAAAAAAATAAGTAAATAAGTGTCATAGTAAATTAATGAAAATTTTATATGGACCAATGACAACTGAAAACCAGAGTATTATTACAAAAATATTGTCATATATATATTTAGGTATGTCATAAAGCATAAAATTGCTACATGAATTTTTTTTTTTTTTTTTTTTTTTTTTTTTTATAGGAAGACCATAACTTTTATTAAGAAGAAGATAAAAATAATACATCTTGAGTCACAACAGACTTAATCATATAAGGAATTTCCTCTATCCATGTTATAAAACCAACGATATGAGATGTATACCGAGCTAAAATATGAGTAGGGCGATTACCCTGTCAACAAATATGAGAAAATTTGGTCCTATGGAAGTCCTGCAGCTTTTGTCGAATGCCTTCTATAATATTACCAATAGCAGTAGGTGGCTCACAAAGATCATTTACTGTATTAACAACAATTCTAGAGTCACATTCAAAAATCACACCTCTAACACCCACATCCCAAGCAAAAAATGCACTTTCCTCCAAAGCCTTAGCTTCAGCCTCTAACGGTCCCAATGGAATGGGGATGGACTTGTTGATAGTAGCTTTGACACATCCCTCATGAGCCATAGATCATTTGGAAGTGCTCATTGAATCTCATCCTTCAACATGGTTTGGGACAACTTAAGGTTATCCGCCTGGAAGTCATCTAGTAAATACCGAGCTTTGCTCAGAATAGCAGACCCTGATTGTCGAGCCTTACCTTACCTCACTTCATTGCAATTAAACAATAAACACCATGCCACCATAACCACTAACTCTAGCAATTCATCCCCCATATTCTGCCTAAACTTCAGATGCCAAAGAAAGTCCACAAAATCTAGAGCAAGGAGCTCTTGTGGATAAAAAGGAATACCTAACAATACCCAAATTTCTTGTGCTTTCTCACATTCCCAAAAGACATGTCTCGTACTTTCTACACCAGAGCCACAAGCCTCACAAGTAGGAATATCAATCACCTTCCTTCGGCATAAGTTATCTTTTGTGGGTAAGATGTTTTTGCACACACACCAAGCAAAGGACTTAATCTTATTGGGGGCATTTAGGTGCCAAAGTGTCTTCCAAAATAGACTGCGTTGATGGTTTTCTGAAGCTTCCCCATTGGCAGCACTATTTACCATTTCCAAGCCCAGCCTATATGCACTCCGAACTGTGAAGTTCCCATTAGGTGTAAAAGCCCAAACCATTTGATCACATGGGAGTTGATAACTTAAAGGAATGCTTAGAATAGTTGCTGCATCCATTAATGAGAAGAACTGTGAGACCATGTCAGTCCTCCATGCCCGAGTATGAGGATTATTAATAAGCATTGAGACCTTCGCATCATATGGGAAAGTGAGTGGCTTGGATGTGAGGTTGAAAGTGGATGGTTGAGTGAGCCATTTATCCCTCCAAATTTGAAGGGAATGGCCATTGCCAACCTGCCAACAGTGCCCCATTCATATAATGGGTTGAGCTTCCATAATACTCTGCCATGCATAAGAGGGATGGTTGCCGAGTTTAGCTAAAAGAAATTCACCGTCAGGGAAATATCATGCCTTGAATACTTTATGAACTAGTGAAGTGGTGTTGGTTTGAAGTCGCCATCCCCGTTTAGCTAATAGAGCAAGATTGAATGCCTTCAAGTCTTGAAATCCTAATTCACCCCATCTTTTGGTAGACACATCTCATCCTAGCATAGCCATGCCATTTTGTTTCTCTCATTTTTTTTACCCCACCAAAATTTTCGTACCATACTAGTCATTTCATCACAGAGAGTATTAGGAAGTTTAAAGACACTCATCGTGTAAGTTGGCACTACTTGTGCCACACTCTTTATCAAGATCTCCTTACCTGCATTAGACAACAATTTTTCTTTCCACCTAGAAAGTTTATTATCCAACCTTTCAATTAATTGATGGAAGGTGTTGCATTTATTTTTTCCTACCAAAGATGGGAGGCCAAGATATTTCTCATGCTGCTCGATGATCTCTGCCCTAAATCTATTCTTAATGTCATCTTGAATAGGTTGTGGAGTGTTACGACTGAAGAAGAGGGATGTCTTATCATGATTCAACAGCTAGCCCAACTCCTATTCATATGTTTCCAATATGGTAATCAAGTTAAAGCACTCTTCATTTGTGGCTCGGCAAAAGATCAAACTGTCATCTGCAAAGAACAAGTGAGAAATAGCTGGTCCTCTTGCCCAAGCTACTATCCCCTTAATGGCACCATATTCCATTGCTTGTCTAATTAGTGCAGAGAGCCCTTCTACACAAAATAAAAATAGATATGGGGAAAGGGGATCCTTTTGGCATAGACCCCTAGTGCGGTGAATGACACCTCAGGGATTACCATTAAACTTAATAGAATAACTGATAGAACAAACACACCGCATCATTAAATCCACCCACTGCCTATGAAAAACCATCTTAAGTCAACCCAATCATAAGCCTTACTCATATCTAATTTAAGAGTTATCTCCCCCACTTTTCCCTTCTTCTTTTGACTGATATGGTGCATAGTTTCAAAGGTCACCAAAACATTGTCAGTGATTAAACGTTTGATCATGAAGGCACTTTGATTCTCACTAATAATATGAGGAAGGAAGGTTTTCAGCCAGTTTGCCAAAACTTTGGCAGCAATCCTAGAAACAACATTATTGAGGCTAATCGGCCTATACAGAGTTATTTTTGTCAGGTTCTTCACTTTAGGTACTAGGATAATGTGTTTCATTAAATTTCCGCCGGGGGGGGGGGGGGTATACCATGATTTAGAAAATCCAGAATAGTCTGAGTGACACAATCACCAACTAAGGACCAATAATGTTGATAAAAAAGATGGGGCATACCATCCAGGTCGAGTGCTTTTTTTTCGATGCATTTGTGAGAGTGCTTTACGAACCTCCTCAACTTTGAACTCCATAACTAAGGCATCATTCATGAAGCTAGTCACCATTGGCTGAATAGCTTCTATAACCCTAGTTGTCTCGGTCTGGACATTTGATTGAAAGATTGAGTGGAAGTACCCCACGGCTATTGCTACATGATTAAGTTACCCACTATCGGTTCATTTGGGGGAAGGTGACTAGGCCTCATTTGTAACAATGGCATTGTTCGCTCAAGTTCAAGTCCAACCTCTCTTCTAATTAAATGCTAAATCAGGCTAGTTAGGGTGGTATAGACATTTTAACTTTGTACGTGCAAGTTAGATTTGAGCTTGTTTATGGAAGTTAAACAAGTTTCCTAACAGTACATTTGTTGACAACTCATTTTGCAACCTACATTTAACCTCACTTGGAGGGTAAAAGGGTAATTTTGCCTTGGAAATATGCATCTTGATTTTGGTCATCAGATCTTTAATCTCATTTCACCAAAATGATCTTAATGTTGTAACGATCAAATCGATTGGTCATAAACCCTAATCGAACCACCAGATTGAAAGTTATCATCAAATCAAGTTTTAATGGCTGAGATGCACCATCACAAATTGGGTCCGACTATATGTGATTATGAACAATTAATTTCAATTGGTTATAAGTATAATCAATTTGAGATCGATAATATGTCATAATTTGATTGGTTAGGATTACATTTTATGGTAGAGTTGCACACACCTAATTAACTAGAAAGTTAAATATTAATTATTCAATGAGTAATTTGTGCAATTATCTTTTAATTAAAGTAAATTTGGAACCAATTAAGTTTGAGATGGGAGTGATTGAAGCCATTTAATGTTAATTGGGAGCTAATCTGGGACCTATTAATGTTAATTATGCTGAAACTATTTTCTAACAAATGACCTCTGCTCACCATTTCATCGATATCTCTCAGAATATTTTGAATCTGTGAATGAGGTTAATTTTTCCAGAAACTATACACCCGGGGCTTCAATTTGAGCATAAGAATGAGACGATTCTGATCAGAATTGAGTCAAATATAATTTTTCGAAGTTGGTTTTACAGGCTATTACAGCAGCTACAGGAAAACCGAATTTTGGCTTACTCCTCACTCTCACCAATCTCCACATTTAATGCACCAAATTTCCCCAAAGGCTAAAATGAGGTCTAGGTTCATGATTCTTTGTCAACCCTCATTAAATGGTCTTCCATTCATATTTTTTCCACCACTACTATATAAACCCCCCCTCTTCTTCATTCTAAGCACACAAAAAACCCCTTCTCTTCCCCTCTCTTGAGTTCTAGTGAAATTGAGTAGTCTTGTCATATCTTGATCTTCTTGAGATTCAAGGTATTGAGTGAGACTCACTCTTCCCTTCCTAACTCTTCTTTTCCTCCACCCTTAGGACCTCTACCAAGAGTCTCCTCCTCCACCATATGGATCTTGCATGAAGGTACAATCCATTTCTCTAACTTATTTTTTGTGTTGTTATGATGAAAATTTAGGATTAAAGCATAATAGTAACTATTTAATTTCTCTTAAATATGTTTGAATGTTCTTAAATGTTCTTATGTATTCTTCATATTTTTTGGTTGTTCATCACATGTTCATGCATAACACTAGCTTCGATCTTAAATCCACATCAAAAAATATGAAAAATATATTTGTTTAATAATTCTTTTAAATTTTTGAATCTAGGATATCACCATCTACACACATTCACTAGAGTTTATTTTTCAATCCAAATGTCATACTTAATAAATTGAATTAGGGTTTATCACATGCATACACATTAAATTCAACATGTAAATTGATTGATAACATATTAGATGATGTGATATGAATGTTGGCCACCATAGTCTAGAAGATCAGTTTCACCGGGCAAGATGAGTGCCTAACATCTTCCTACCTTGTAACATAGCCTTCGAGCTTAGATCAAGGGTTAGTAGATCAAATGCTTAGTCATGTACTTTATTTTAGATTGTATCTAGGACCAAAGTTATGTAATTTTCCTATGATTAATGTAAATTCAATTACAAATTAATAAAATAAGGAATTTTTCAATTTTGGTTTTCTTATTTATTCTAATAATTAAATAAGTGGAGACTCCATTGTAAAACCCTTAATCTAAAGGGGAAAATATAACTAGTCGAATCTCCATTTTGAAAGACAATAACACGACTCCACCTATTCATGTGGGCATGGCCTAACATCATAAAAAAGGGGTTGGGGGCGCGATCTCTCACAACATTTGCATGAGAAAGCCCGAATAGATGCAAGCTTTGACATGATGCTCAACACTCAAAATAAGAAAATAGAGAAAGTGATGGTAGAACATGAAAAAGATGCACATTTAGACAAGAAGAAGAAGATGATTATCAAAATAACACAAGATGTAAGTGGAAAATCCTAGGGAAAGGATAAAAAACCATGGTTTGAGCAAGAACGTAACATTCTTGCTCGGCTCAGCTCCTATTATGTATCAGAAAGAGAACAGTTTACAATAAAGTTGTCTTTCTTTCCTACCAACTCTCCACTTTCATCTCAAAATATCTAGTTGGGTTCTTGCAATAGAAGTTCAGCTGCATGTTCTTTTTATACTTTAAGGAATATGGCTGAGTACAACGACAGATGTCAAGTCATCATATTCTATTTCTTAAGCTCTTTTTACAGTTGTGATGTTATTTGCCAACTAAGGGATAAGGGCTGTGCCAACATGGCATTGGGACCCACGGGTGGGTAGCGTTGCTACTACGTGGGAGACAAGTCTTGGACATTAAGAGGGACATCAGGAGTTTTGTGATTGGTACACGTGTTCCCCAAGGTGACTCATGATACACTCAACCAATAAATGGTGTCCTCATAGTCTCTAACTTTAAAAGGTCACTATCTCCCTTTTGGTGAGTATTTGAGTACTATATCAGGTGTAAATCTTACTTCCTTCCCAAGGTAGTCACGCCTTTATCATTGACCAAGACAAAGCCTTTTAGCCAACACCTACTCTCCCTTCCCTCACAACTGCTCCACGTGTAAGGTCTGGATTCAACCACTCATGCATTCTCTCATGCCTTAGTGGTGTTATGTACAAACTTTAAAAGGGATGCTAGTTGACTAGGCATCATTTCATGTTTAAAAAATAGGCTAGTCCATACAAAATTATGAGCTTTATAATGTGCACAACTAATTTGAACTCTAACTAATTTAGATGGCAGGTAATATTGTAAATTACTCTCCAAATAGGATGTTGATTTTAGAAGTTTGAAGTATATGGTACATGTTACAAATAAGCTGATAATTTCATTCTTTATATATATATATATATATATATATAATAAAAAAAAAAAAAAAACCCATATAATTTATGATAGATAGTTACAATTTTTTTCTCAAAAAAAAAAAAAAATTGTTACAATTTACCTATTTTTGCTTGGGGTGGGGGACATTTATGTGTTTTGTTTTTATGTATACACAATGAGGAATTGAGATCTTGTGCTATAGCTAAGGTTATTATACTATGCAACACCACATTGAAGGGCTAAAATTAAAAGTGCTTTTGATCTTAGTCCTTGGATAATAATAATAATAAAACCCTTTTAATCTCTACGTTTTTAGTTCTTTATTTTTTTTAACATCTTTCTCTCACATTAAATTATAAACTATTACACCGAATCTAAATCCCACAAGGAGTACTGATTTATTAATTTATTTTTGGTTCAATGGCAAGTGAACACTATTTTCACATTAATAAAATAAATAAATTTTTTTTTGTTTTTTTGTTTTTGGTAGGATAATATCTCTTTCATTAAACAACAAAGAAGAAAGACGCATACATATTAAACAGAGCAAGGGCAACAAGAAATCAGGATAGTTGGATACACACAGTAAACACACACAAAAAAGAAGAAGAAGAATAAGAAGGAAGAATTGACCCATTTCCATCTCTGTCATCTGGAACAAGGATCCAATTCGACAAGTTGAAGATGAATGCTAGCCCAACTTCTGATTATAAAAAGCCCAAGTATTGACGCGCGGACTATATGTTAGGTTTGATAAAATCATCAACTAGTGCTTAATTGATATCTACGACTAACAGTGGAAAAAGAAAAGCCACTTGAAAGTAAGTATAACCAAAAAAAAAAAAAAAACCAACCAACCCTGTCCCTTTCTGGAAATTGCACTTCTAATATGTTTGGTTTAGAGATGAACTTATTTACATCTATTTATTTTTGTTTATTGTACAAAAGTAAAATTGTAACTTTAAAATAAATAAATAAAAATGCTTAAAAGTTTTAAATTTTGTTTTAGGATGAAATTAAGTTCACCCAACATGAAGGCCGTAATTTGCCTCCACTAGGCATTGTTGTTCATACCAATTTCTTATTTAGTATTATAGGGACATGTTTGCAAAATTTTACAATTAATACTGTAATTTAATGTTAAATTTTAATGTCAGTTCCCCCGATGTCTAATTGGAAAAGGTTTCTCTCCGAATTAATTTGGACAAAAACCTTTCAAACTCTCCCTATTTCTTTTTATTGAATGTCAATTTTGAAAATTTAACAGTTGGATTACATGTTTTTTATGTTTTTAACACATACGTAAAATTTCATTTAAATTATAAGTTATTTACTATTCAATCAATAAACTTATTTTTTATTTCAAATTTTAAACCACAAAACTTTGAAATTTTAAACATTTGATTGATAATATAGTTATTGATCTTTGATCTTCTTGAAATTTTGCTAGCATGAAAGATATAATAAGAACATATAAATCAACGGTTATATTTTTAAAATTCACATCTAATAAAAAAATTTAGGGAGAATTTGAAGAATTTTGAAGAGAAATCTTGTCCTGTCTAATTTAGTGTCAAAATTAACACTTACCTATTCATCTTAAACCATTACAGCATTTATAATGTACAGCCTAAATCATAAGAGTGTTGCAATGGACACACTCAATTATGAGCTGTTCACATGAGCTCTAACCCCACCCCCCACCCCCTCGTTGGTGTGTGTGTGTGTTTCTTAATGTATACATGGTGAATACAGAAAACTAATCTCACATACTCCTAATTTCATTAAGCCCAGTTTAGGTTTGATGATGGTTTGATAAGTCATCTTTAGACAGACACTATATCATCATTGATAAGGCCCAACTTAAACTAATGTGGACAGCAGAACTTTGCGAAGCCCAATTCCAATTTTTTTGAAGAACTGCATTTTTCATTTGCTAAATTGAGAGGTGGAGAAAAATCACACACTCTGACGCGAAACCACAAAACCAAAAGCCCAAAGGACAAAAGAGAAAAAGTGGAGGGCCATTTCCATTAATTTGGGCTTAGATGTTTAATTGTTAAGCACATTGCACGTAATGAAATCAGCAAGCTGGCCATTGTAGTGCAAATGATTTTTTTTTTTTTTGCCAGTCATTGTAGTGTAAATGATTCCATTTGACAACTTTTTCCTTTTTTTATGCTTATAAAGCTACCCCCAAGAACAAAATGGGTAAGAGGGAAATCTAATTGTGACAAGTCTATATGTCTTTTAGGCTTATATATACGGGCCTATGAGGAACCCAAATGCGGATCCATATATGCTTCCATATGTAAGAGTAATTGCATCAGCGGTTGCAAAACTTTGCAAAATACAAAAAGTGCTTCATTTTGACATTTTAACCAAAAAAATTCTCACATCAATCCTTGTAAAAGTGTGCAAATATATACAACTGCTACAGTAACCGTGCATATATTATTTTAATATTTTTTTTCTCCCCTCACATTCTCTCTTCCACTGACTCTCTCTCTTCAACTTATAATCTCTGCAACTGAAAACCCCCACCGCCAACCACACAGGCCCAACACTACCACCCACATCACCACAACTCAGCATCACCAAACACCACCACCGCAACCCAACACCGCCAACCACCACCACCGCAACACAAACACACCACAAAATCAACCAAAAATTAAACAAATCCACACATGGTCACACCACAAAATCAATCAAAAATCAAACACA
The DNA here is from genome assembly GCF_932294415.1 of Quercus robur. NCBI lineage: Eukaryota > Viridiplantae > Streptophyta > Magnoliopsida > Fagales > Fagaceae > Quercus > Quercus robur. The sequence goes on from NC_065536.1 coordinate 4,693,787, forward strand.
CCCACACACAGACACACCAACAAAGACAGAGATAGAGAGAGCATTTTTGTAAACTTGTAGCTGTGGGTCAATTGAAACAGTGCTTGTGGTGCTTTGATTGTGGATCATTGCTTGTGGATCATTGATCGGTGATTGTGGATTAGTGGATCGTGGATTGGAGAGGCGATTTCATCACCGTCACCATTACCACTGCTGCATGTGGATCGATGATGTGGATCGGTGCTGGCAGTGTAGATACGTGCTTGTGGGTTGACAGAGATCAGTGGTGCTTGTGGGTTTTGATGGTTGTGGTGCTTGTGATGGAGTGTTGATCTGACCGTGAGAGAAAAAAGAAGAAAGAAGAGGAAGAAAAAGAAAGAGGAAACAGTAGAGAGATAAGGAAAAAGAAAGAAGAAGAAAGAAGAGGAAGAATAAAAAAAGAGAAACGACAAAGATAAAATAATATTTAAAAAAGAATATAAAAATATTATTTATATAAAATATAGTGTATAATAGATGGACTGATTTGGATGTTTTGTAAAAGTGATGGTGTTGTGGGGGCCAATTAGTCAGGAAGTATTACTAAGGCTGTATGAATTAGGCCTATGACCCAATCTGAGGACATTAACTAATTCGAGAATAGCCAAATGAGGTTATAATGGGAATGGTATAAAGAAAAAAATAAGGATAGTACGAGACAAGTACGACACACGTCCGAGGAGAAAAGCCATCTCGGGAATAAGGATCCGAGGTCGGTAAGAGTGTCATATCACCCTAGACCTTCTTCAAAGTTGCATCATAATTAGGAGTTGGACGTTGGACATGGGTAAGTAAAGGGAGGCAACAAATATCTTCAAAAGCTGCTACCTCCGCATTAAATGCCTCCCAACTAACTCTCTGGCCTCATTAATGTGGAGGTGATACCTGAACAGTGATCAAGTAGCCTTACAGCTACTATTTAATGATTCTGGGAGGTGTTGGATGGGACAAGAAGGAGCTCCTAGAATCTAACCTACAAGTGTATGGTAGGGATAACACCAAGATTGTAATATATAGCACGGGAAGATGACCTAAAAAGGGGATCGAGGAAAAAATCATAAAATCTAGGCAATAACATTGTGAATTCTGGTAACTGTGTTCATCAACAAGATATTATAAGATAAGTTTCTCAGGCTATGCTGAGGATAGATTTTCTTACTTGTGCTTAATAATCTTAATTCGGCAACTTTTATGGTCCATCTTTTAGAGTAGAACTAGTTCTTTCACCTACGTTCTATAAATTCATTGTTTGGGCTTGTTGGGTTTAAACCTAATCATGTACTGTCTTTAATCCAAATACAGTCCTTACAAATGTAAAATAGAAAAAGTAGATTTTTTTTTTTTTGGTAAAATAAACGGAATCTTTTAGAAGAATTGATGTGGTTGTTCTAAGATTGTAAGTTTGTAACTTGTAAGTTAAACTATAACCTAACCTCATTCCCATCCAAGAAGTTAGAGACAACAATAATAATATATATGAAACCAAACCAGTGATACATGTTTGCTTACTAAATTTGAGCATAATGCCTATTTTACAGCAAGACTCTAACCATTGAAATACAAATTTGGATGGTGTTTTTCTAAGCTTCATGTAATCGTGTTTAATCATCATCAAAATTGAGATCATATAATGTGAAAATATATTTTTAGTGACAAAAAAAAAAAAAAAAAAAAAAAACCAAACCAATGTGACATTGTTGCTTTCGAGAATTTGAGAACAATGCTTACTTTACGCCAAGACCCTAACCACCGACTAAAAATTCGGATAGTGTTTTATTAAGCTTCATGTTATCATATTTAATAATCTCAAAAATTGAGATTATATTATGTGAAAATATACTTCTAGTGATAAAAATAATATTAAATGAAACTAATGTTACAAATCTAAGTGCAATCAATGACAAAACTGGAATTTCATATTAAGAGGGGTCAAAGCATGAAACAACAAACTTTTACCTCTCAAGAACAAGAAATATACTAAGATTCAAATAGAACAATAAATATACATTTCAATCCAATCACCTATTAAAATGGAAATCAACGTTATTTTGAATCCCAAAAATTACATCTAAACACCAAAACCCAAGAACATTGGTAGGAATAAGTGCTAGAGAGCACAAACCAGATATATATATATATATATATATATAACCCGGGTTGGCCTTGAAATTAACAATCACAAAATAATCAAATTCCGCTAAACTAAGACAATGTAATCTTTGAGGCGAACTGAAATGTAAATCTATGCAAACATAAATAAGCCAAATTGATTGCAAAGCATAGGCCAAAAAAAAAAAAAAAAAAACCCGAAGAGAACTCTACCAATCTATTTAGCTCATCGAAAAATGTGGGAAAAGATTAAAGAAACATCACAATTTTACAGGTCAATTGAATCCAAATACGTGAGAGGAAAAAAAAAAAACTAAAATATGCAAAATAATTATATAACAAAAAAGGGTATGAGCAACAATAAAGAAAACCCAATTGGATAGCAAAGCAAAAAACCAATCCCTGATAAGCAAACAACAGTGGTTACAAAGCATATAACATGGAAAAATAAATAAATAAATGCCACTTATGCATATGATATTGCTTTTTACAGACACACGATTGGTCACTCGATGCTTCGCTAGACATTTATCACACCTACACGTGACGGGTAAACTCCTAAGACTCTACAGGTCTATATATGCGACAGGCATACAATATTTAAAGTAAACAAGAAATGAAAATGACGAAGGATACTTACAATTGAACGGTACAATGAGGCAACGGGAACGACGTGGCAGATGGGTGCACTGAGTTAACGCTATGACAATTTCTTGCAGGTGACGGGAGCGCTATGACACTGGAAATAAGTTACGGAAAGTAAAAATGAAAGGGAGAAGCAACCTATATATAGAGAAAATGGTGCGGAAGACGAAGACATGCTTCGGTCCGAGTAATCAACCACTAAGAATGTGCCACGAGCCCAAGCATTTATAACTCTAAACTAGCCTGTCAATCAAAACAAAACTCCCTAGAAACTGGGTTAGACCGTCACTCCACGTATCTGTCTGGGAAATCAGGCAACGAACCCATAAAGTGAGGGGGCAGCTGATAGTGATAAAACCTAAGGTAGATGGATCTAATCAATTGAGTCAACCTTAAGCGGCTGTGGGGAGAAAAGGGACGGTCTAAACGGACTAACAGTCAAATCACTAGTGGAAGGAATCGTAGCCCGGATGGAAAGGCAGGAAGGCAGACAGACTCTTCGTAGTAGATGGATTCCAGTGTGATGGATGCAAGGGAGATGGGTAGTAAAGCCATGTGACACCTACGTGGCCTAAGTAATCTCCAAGAAACCTAGTATGGAAATATCTTATACTCTACAATTAACCCTAATCAACGAAGTCTCTATAAGGAAAAGATCCCACAACATACGCGTATTAATGATGATCTTCCTCACAAGGAAACACATTCTCCACCAAGAAACGAAGGTCGGTTCTACACTACTATAAAAACCCAAAACTCTTAAGAAATCGAGGTACACAAAATTTACCCCAGCTCTAGCACTCTAGAATTGCAAAAGTTCTCTAACTTAACATTTAGAGGGTATTTGGCCAATACAACACCAATACTCTCTGTGAGGTTTTCTTCTTCTTTGTTCCACAAGTTTTGTCTAGAGCACGAGAGGACTGTGCGACTCACTGACAATTTTAGGCATCATCAATAACCATAGTATTTTAATTAATAATTTGATAGTGTGAACACTAAGAACTCTCTCTCTCTCTCTCTCTCTCTCTCTCTCTCTCTCTCTCTCTCTCTCTCTCTCTCTCTCTCTCTCTCTCTCTCTCCAAATAGAACTCAGCTCTTTATTGATGCAAAAATGAATACAAGCAAGAACGGTCTGAAACTCTAAATTATTTTAGAGTTTTAACAATATTCATGGTTGCAAAAGTCAATTACTCTAGATGGCTCTCCTGTACAAATTAAATAAAAATCTTTCTAAATAAATCAAATAAAAATCATATTAATCATCTCATTATATATTATTTATTCTTCTAGTTAAAGACTAATTAATATTCTCAAGTCAAAGTCAAAGTCAAATATTTTGTTGCAGTCTCCCTCTTAAAGGCTATTTGCTAAACCTTTAACAAGATTTTCTATCCAAACTCTAGTTTTGCTCTATTGACCACAGGATTTCGCTTGATTGAGATCTTCAGATTCGCATTGTGAACGAAAACTTCATTCATCAACCAAAATAATACCCATATCAATTACAATAATCATAACCCAATTACAATAATCATAACCCAATTACAATTTTCATAACCCAATTACAATGATCATTTTATTTTAATTAATAATTTATAGTGTGAACACTAAGAACTCTCTCTCTCTCTCTTCAAATAGAACTCAGCTCTTTATTGATGCAAAAATGAATACAAGCAAGAACGGTCTGAAACTCTAAATTATTTTAGAGTTTTGACAATATTCATGGTTGCAAAAGTCAATTATTTTAGATGGCTCTCCTGTCATGTACAAATTAAATAAAAATCATTCTAAATAAATCAAATTAAAATCATATTAATCATCTCATTATATATTATTTATTCTTCTAGTTAAAGACTAATTAATATTCTAAAGTTAAAGTCAAAGTCAAATATTTTGTTGCAGTCTCCCTCTTAAAGACTATTTGCTAAACCTTTAACAAGATTTTCTATCCAAACTCTAGTTTTGCTCTATTATTGATCATAGGATTTCGCCTGATTGAGATCTTCAGCCTCGCATAGTGAACAAAAACTTCATTCATCAACCAAAACAATACCATACCAATTACAATAATCATAACTCAATTACAGTAATCATAACCCAATTACAATAATCATAACCCAAATACCCAATTACAATGATCATAGTATTTTAATTAATAATTTGATAGTGTGAACTAGTGGGGGGTTAGGTTAATCATGCAATTAAGTACCCATGTTTTTTACTTTTAATTAGGACCTTAAGAATAATAGAGAGACACTCGTGCAAGCAACCTCGTTTAAATCCAAAGAATTGAAAACTTGGACTGTGATAATTCTAAATAAAAACTAATAAAAAAAATAAAAGCTTAATTATTGTAAAAAACCTTTCATCAAAAAGGAAATATTAACAAGCCCCGTGTGAGGTGCTTGTTAAGATTTTTTTCTTAGTGGGTTGTGTTAATAAAAAAAACAAAAAATTTTCTAAAGAATTACCAAAAAGGATAAAAAAAATTACTAAAAAATTGTCAAAAAAACTAAAAAGCAACCAAAAGTAAAAAAAAAAACGTGCAAAAAGCTGTTGTTAACAGGCACAGCAAGTTTCTGTTAACGCAACCCTTTATCAAAATAACGTCAACAAAAGCCACTGTAGGGGACCACTTAGACTCTAGCCTGCAACGAGATCCACAAACCGCAAGTGGTATCCAAGCAATAATGATAACTTTGACCTTAAACTCTACCTTCTTTTTTTGGATTAAAGAAACACACTGGACAAAGCCTTCAGCACCGACCAAATCCAATAGGGTAGTAATTTTTTAATATACACTGAATTTTTTTATTTTTTATTTTTTATTTTTTATTTTTTATGGTTTGAATGAAGAACTATCCAAACAGTAATCAATTTAATTGGGTTACAGAGTGCCTTGGCACATATCCACTTCTATTGGGATGCGTTTGACAAACTTAAAAGAATTAGTATTTTGGAATTTTTGAGCTGATTTTAATAGGTTCCAAATTTAAAAAATAAATAATATAGATGAAGGCTTATCCATATGCTCTTTCCAAATTATATTCAACGCTCAACATATATATATATATATATATATATGTGTGTGTGAGAGAGAGAGAGAGAGAGAGAATTGAGCAATGCCAAGGTTAAACATATACTTTTAAACAATGTTTGTCTGATTTGATTGTTATGCTGCAAAGATTACTTTTCAGAGTAGTCATGGAATGAATTATTTCTAGTCACTCACATGCTTTTCTATTGGGGATGAATTAAATTAAATATATACCGAGATATGATGTTGTCACACGCTTTTCTAGAAAACCCTCAGTTTATCGGTGCACGAAACACTTTAATTTTTTCCTTTGAAATATGCATTTAACTCTTCAGTCTCTAGCTTTCAAAAAAAAAAAAAAACTCTTCAGTCTCTCTTTCTTGGAAACCACACGCACACAATGGCGCCTTTTTATATAGCCTCTTGCCACTGACACACTCCAAAACACGAGTAGTGTTTAGTGGGTCATGTGGGGACACTTTGTTAAGGTGTCAGACTTAAATGTTTCTTTTGATGGACACTCGTTTTGAACTGAGCTTACTAAGGAGCCAGTGACCACTTTGTTAACCTTAACGGCTCAACCTATTAAGGAACCAGTGTCCTAATCTTTTTGACTTAAACGGACCCATGAGAGTATCCATAGCCAAATTTCAATCCCATATGCGCTTTTTTTTTTTTTTTTTTTTTTTTTTGAGAGAATTGAGCACAATGCCTACTTCAAACCAAGACCCTAACCACCGAACCATAAACTAGGATAGTGTTTTATTTAGCTTCTTTAAATCGTGTTGAATCATCTGCAAAATTGTGATTATATTATGTGAATATATTTCTAGTAATTGCATCATGGCTCATTCCTAAACTCTTTATAGAGAGTGTTTGGGAAAAGGTTTTCTTTTTGTCTTAATTTATTTTTTTGGGTAAAAATTTAACTTTTAACTTTTTTGTAAATAATACTAATTAATAAAAATCTATATTAATTTGTTTTAATTAATCACAATTGATTTTTTTCTTCATTAACTTAGAGAAAAACCTTATCTCAAAAAAATAAAAATAAAAAACTTAGAGAAAAACCAATATAATTAATGATAATATAAAAGAAAAAACAAACATTAACTCTCTTTTTAATAATGTTTAGGCTATGATTACACAACCCATTTAAAATTATTAGGCTATGATTAATGGGGACCCAATGTCAGCATATGGCTTTACACTGCCACGCTTTAAGATTCTCATTTCTCTTACCAGTACAATAACAAGAATCACATTCAATGAATGTTAGGATAAAACTTATGAGAACTTATAATTAATTAACTACTTAAGTGCCCGTTTGTTTCAGCTTTTAGGGGCTGAAACGCGCGTTTGTCTAAAAGCTGGACGAAAATATGAGTTTGGTGAAGCAGAAACGCAACTTTTATATAAAAGTTGCGTTTTGGACGAAGGCATAAACGCGCAAGACAATTATGGACCTCTGGAGGTTCATAAACAAAAAGTCGAATGTGTGTTTGAATGGTATCCATTGGGCTCTGCAGAAAAATACCAAATTACCCTTGATAAATGGCTTCAGTTCTCACGCGGTCCTCATTCCTCTCATCTCATCTCTCTGCTCTGCCCTCTCAATAACAAATTTCCAAATCCAAACACAAAAAAATCTATAACAAATTCCCAAATCAGCTAAGGAAAAAAAAAAATCAATCCCTTGCATAGGTGTTACAGACGATGTGCTAAGAGAAAAGGGGAAAAAAAAGAAAAAAAAAAAAAAAGAAAAGAAAAGAGGAAGAATGATTAAAGGAGAGCTCTATGAGTCTGTGGAATTAATGTTCTGGGAAAAACAAAGAGCAGAAAAGAGTAAAGGAAAAAAAGAAAGAAGGAAAAAAAAGAAAAGAGTAAGGGTATATTTTTATAAAGGGAGAAAGGAAGTGCTAAGAGGAAAAACAAAAAAAAGAGAGCTGGAACGTTCTGAGTTTGGAGGAAGTGGTAGATTGCAAAAGAGGAAAGAAGTAAAAAGAAAAGAAAAGTGGAAGGGTATGTGTGTGGAGGAGAAAAAACAAAGGGAAAAAAAGGGAAAAAAGAAAAAGAAAAAGAAATGCGGTACGTGTGTGGAGGATAAAAAAAGAGGGAAAAAAAGGAAAAAAAAAAAAGAAAAAGAAATGGAATCACAATATTTTTACAATACTTTCCCAATAAATTTTAAGTGGTATGTTATTATTAGCTAATATTAGTATGAAAAAAATAATTTTAATAGCACGTTCAAATTAAAATCAGTATCAATTTTTATAAAAATATTTTCACAATACTTTCACAATAAATCTTAAGTGGTAGGTTATTATTAGCTAATATTGGTGAGAAAAAAATAATTTTTTTAGAAAGAGAAAAAAATAATTTTAATATCACATTAAAATTAAAATCAGTATCAATTTTTATCACAATATTTTCACAATACTTTCACAATAAATCTTAAGTGGTAGGTTATTATTAGCTAATATTGGTGAGAAAAAAATAATTTTTTTAGAAAGAGGAAAAAATAATTTTAATAGCACATTAAAATTAAAATCAGTATCAATTTTTATCACAATATTTTCAAAATAAATTTTAAGTGATAGGTTATTATTAGCTAATATTGGTGAGAAAAAAATAATTTTTTTAGAAAGAGAAAAATTGATTTAAGTATGATAAAGTAGTTGATTTAAGTATGAACCAAACTCACATTAAAAAATATATATATATGAAATAAACTCCCTTATATATACATTGTCCTTTTTGGTAATTTATCCCTTAAACTACCACTTTTATAAGTGCTAGCCAAACACTCAGCTTTTTCAAAAATCACTTTTTAACAGTTTTTACCAAACACTCAGCTTTTTGAAAATACATTTTTTCATTATGCACTTTTTGAAAACTCAACTTTTTCATTATGCACTTTTACAAAAAGCTGAACAAAACTCATCCTAAAACGCAGTAATATGATAGGGATGACAATATTTCACATGACCTGCGATCATGACATGGCTTTTATTGCATGAAATGAGTTAGTGTTAAAAAAAGGTTGACACGCTTAACACAATTAATAATTTGGTCAATACCTTGTTGACCTATAATCAACTCAAACGACTCAATTACTATAAATAAATGTCATTTTTCTGATTTTCTCTATAATATAATTAAGTAATTAAATAATTTTCATTTTTATATTAATAATTTCTTTGTTGAAAAACTAAAGTATTTAACACTTTTACCTAAAACAAAAATAAACAAACAAAAAAACTTTTATGTACTTTATTATTCTTATTGTGTGTAAACATGTTGAAATGGGTTGTGTTAGACTTAAAAGGGTTTAACACAATTATTAAATGGATAAGGTTAAGATTGAGCCATATATTTAAGGGTTATGCTAACGAGTGCCCTAAGGGCATCGTTAACAATCCATTTTAGGAAAATTTTGACATCACTTTTATGGGAAATGAAAAAAGCTGTCAAAACATTAATTGTTTTTTTTTTCTTTTCCCATAAAAACTTTCTTTAACTAGATTCTTAATCAGTGCCCTAAGGTCACTCATTAGCATTTCCCTATATTTAAATACTCATATGAGTCATATCTAGAAAAGGAACACAAACCACTAATACAAAATTGTCACCCCTAATAATACGATACATGCATGAGGCCATATATATGCCAGCATGACATAAATCATTACTACCCCAACAACAACAAAAATGTTGACATAAATCATAAATATATGCAACTCATTCGTTTTTTTCTTATAACAAGTACGAGAGAAGAATCGATCTTTTGAATGATTCCCCTATGTATAGAAACAATATGTAACAATATTAAAAAATTAATATTGTTACATATTTTAAAATTTAGTTTTTGGTTTACGTATCTTTTATATTATTAACACACACATAAAATTTTATGTCAATCAAATCTTATATACTATTCAATCTATAAATTTATTTTTTATAAATAATTTTTAATTACAAAAACTTAAAATTTAAACATTTTACTGATGAGATAGTTATTAATTTTTTTTATCTTCTATAAATTATGCAAACATAAAAGATGTAAGAAGAGAACATAATCTAATGATAAATTTGTCAAAATTCACATCGAATAAAAAGCTATTAAGTGAAGTTATAGTCATGGGCTACAATCAAATTAATTTGTTGTCAAAATTTATCGAGTACATAATTGAGCAATCCCACTTCAGGCGTTAATTATTTGTATTATGGTCAACCTAACATACCGGAAGAAAATAAGAGTAATACTTAGGTACTCTCGGAGCATGAAGAATAATGCTCCCTCCTTTCACATTCATGGTGGGTGATGTCTATTCATTAAATTGATGATGGGGTCCACTGCGAATGTGAGAGGAGGAAGCATTATTTATCCATACTCCGAGAGTATTTAATAATTTTTCAGAAAATAAATAAGTCTTGATTAATTATGATTTATGGGTAAATCCTTTTTAGAAGTTGTAAGAGCGACCATACTTTATTTATGTGCCCATTTCAAGATTTTTTTTTGAAAGCAAGAGTGAGGAGGAAATGGAATGCAAAAAATAATAAATCATATTCTAAATTTCAAAATTAATAAAAATTAATTCTTAGAATATCAAAATAAATCAAACTTGATTTTTTTTTAAAATAATAATAAGATAAACTAATATATATATATAAGATACATCCAGTTATATTAAATGGATTAAACAAGCTATCAACCTAAGACTCAAATAAGGATTACAACCAAATTTGGAGATGCAGCGAATAGGCTTTCCCTCTCCCTCGTAGGAGTATTTTCTCTCGGTGCATGATAAATAGCTCCTTGCTATCGTACGCTTGAGTGCTTCCTGCTGCATTCGTGAGCTACGCTCCGGGGTGTGGCTTTCTCTGCCTCTTTCCCTTTCAGTGGGTCACGCGCTGCGTGGGTGCTCAGCCTAGTAGTGGGTTTTCCTCCATTGTGGGCTTTCTCTGCCCTTATAGTGGGCCTTTTTCTTGGCCGGCATGAGTTTTTTCTACCCCTAAGTGGGTGTATTAGATGACTTGGTGGTGGTGCTATCTGTGTCATCTTCTTTGGGCGTTTGCTTTCAATCTGACGGCTATAGATTTTTGCAAGGTAAAATTCTGTCTTTTGGCTTCCATGTTTTGTGCTTATGGGTATTTGGTTTTCAAGTGGTCTGGCTGTGTTTTGGGTTGCTGTAATAGAAGTGTTGGGCTGCTTGCTTTCAACATGAGAGTTTTAGGATGGAACTGCCGGGGGCTTGGGAACCCCCAGTTAGTCAATGCCCTGTGCGAGATTGTGCGGCGGTGGGATCCCAATTTTGTCTTTTTATCAGAGACAAAACTTAAGAAGAAAGCAATGGAAAGAGCAAAGAGGAAAGTGGGATTTGTTTATGGTTTGGTTGTCCCTAAATCAGATAAAAGTGGAGGTTTGACAATGCTGTGGAAAGAAAACATCAATTTGGAAATCATGGGGTATGCGGGCAATTTCATTGACGCAATTGTTACAAAAGCTGACTCAGGACTCAAATGGAGAATCACAGGCTTCTATGGACACCTGGAAGCCCATAAGAGAAAAGAATCATGGGACCAATTAAAAGCGTTAAACAGGAAGTTCCAACTGCCGTGGATATGTTTCGGGGACTTCAATGAGATTTTGTCTATGAACGAAAAAATGGGAGGTGTGCAAAAATCTCAGAGACAGATGGATGAGTTCTGAGATGCAGTTAATTATTGTGGCTTCAAGGACTTGGGTTATAATGGTCCTGATTATACGTGGTGTAATATGCAAGAAGAAGAGAATAGAATGTATATCAGGTTAGATCGGGCTCTTGCTACCTCGGAGTGGATGGAGCATTTTAAGGAAGCCCGTGTATACCACATTGTAGATTCTACATCAGACCATTGTGCTCTTTTGGTGTCTGATTCTTATCATCCTCAACCCCCAAGAAAGCGTCGCTTTCACTTTGAAGCGATGTGGACTAAAATGGGGGATTGTAGGAAAATCATTGAGGAAACGTGGAGCAAGAATATGAGTTTAAACTCCGCAAGTGATATGGCCTTAAGTCTCAAGCAATGTGCTATGGAGCTATCCAGGTGGAATTTGTATGCCTTTGGAAAGGTCCCAAAGAAGATCCAAGAAAAAAGGTGGTCCTTGAGTAATTTGGTTCAAAGAGATAGAAATGGGAGTTTGGGCAGAGAAATCAATGTACTCCGGAAAGAGATAAATGACTTACTAGATAGTGAGGAGATTATGTGGCAGCAAAGATCAAGAGTTCAATGGTTAGGCTTGGGAGACCAGAATACAAAATATTTTCACTCCAAAGCATCTGAAGGGCGGAAGAAAAACATAATTACCAAGTTAATGGATGAGAATGGGAATTGGTGCGACAATACTGAAAGCATAGCGGCTGTTGCAGTATCTTATTTTGAGAAGCTGTTTTCTACATCTTTTCCTAGCCGCATCTCAGAGGTTACAAATACAATCCCCACCAGAGTTATAGATGAGATGAACCAGAGGCTGATTAAGGAGTTCACAAGGGAGGAAGTGGTGACAGCTCTTCAACAAATGCACCCTACAAAAGCTCCAGGCTCGGATGATGGTTTCTCATCTCTTATAAGTGATGCAACCAGAAATAAAATGCTCAGTGGAATATCTATATGTAGAGGATGCCTCATGATTACCCACTTATTTTTTGCCGATGATAGCTTGCTATTCTACAAAGCCAGTAGGCAAGAATGTAAAAAACTCACTGAAATTCTTGAGCTCTATGAGGTGGCATCGGGGCAAAAGATCAATGCAGACAAGTCTTCAGTTTTCTTTAGTCACAATGCTCCTAGTGGGTTGAAAAATGAAGTACTAGAAATCCTGGGGCCTATGCAAGACCAGAGACATAGCAAATACCTGGGCCTCCCATCAATCATTAGCAAGTCAAAAAAGGAAATTTTTTGCAGAAGTAAAAGAGAAGGTGGGGAAAAAATTGTCTGGCTGGAAAGAGAAGCTCCTTTCGGGTGGGGGAAGGGAAGTCCTAATAGAAGTCATCGCCCAAGCCATCCTGACATACACCATGAGCTGCTTCCAACTTCCAAAGGGACTTTGTGACGAGATTGAAGGTATGATGCGAAGATTTTGGTAGGGACAAAGGCAAAAGGAGTCAAAAATAGCTTAGGTTAACTGGAAGACTATGTGCAAATCCAAGCTAAGAGGTGGAATGGGGTTCAAAAACTTGCAAACTTTTAACTTAGCTATGCTAGCTAAATAAGGGTGGAGGTTTCTTTCCAATCCTCATTCCCTAGTGGCTCGCATATATAAGGCAAAATACTATCCCCACGGCGATGTTCTCAATTCGTAGCTGGGAAGTAACCCTTCGTATGCTTGGAAAAGTATCTTCAACAGTTTGGAGGTTTTTAAAAGAGGAACTAGATGGAGGGTAGGTAATGGAAAAGTAATCCACATATGGGAAGACAAGTGGCTACCCACTCCCTCAACCTACAAGGTAATCTCCCCACCTCGCATCCTTACTGATTTCCCAATGGTCTTAACTCTTATAGACTCGGAGAGCAGAAGGTGGAAAGCTAATTTAGTCAGGTCTCTTTTTCTCCACTTTGAAGCTAATACAATTCTGAATATTCCTTTGAGTTACAATCTGCCTGAAGACAAAATTATTTGGATAGGCAATAAAACGGGTGAGTTTACTGTGAAGAGTGCGTATTATATTGCTCTCAAGGTGGTTGATTTTGTTGAGGTTGCTGAGTGCTCTAATGGGGACCCAAGAACCCCATTGTGGAGGAAATTGTGGCACTTAAAAGTTCCAGCAAAGATTCGTATTTTTGCATGGAAAGCATGTATGAATGCTCTCCCAACAAAGTTGAATCTGTACAAGAGAGGTATAAATACAAGTGTTATATGTCCCATCTGTGATCATGGGGTTGAAACCATATTACACTCTTTAGTCTTCTATGATCTAGCTAGGTAGGTCTAGGACAAATGGAAAGATTGTCTAGTGAACCTTAAATCCAATTATTTGGATATTGCAGATATAGCATTGGGATTTATGGCAACTGGCACTTTATAGGATCTTGAGTTTTTCTTTGTGACTGCTTGGTCCCTTTGGTGTATGTAAGCGACTAAATTTCTCGGTTCGAAATAAGTCCAATAAGTAAAATAGTTTCACAAATGCGAATTTGTATTGATGATTGTGTGGTACAATTCTCTGTAATTACAAAAGAGTGATCCTCTGATTCGATCTCCTTAAAAAACTTGTTGATTGGATTTGTAGTAATGTCATTTTGATTTGAACACCCAATTTACTTCAATTTGGCTGAAGAATGGATTGAAGATCTTTGGAACAGAATTACAATAAATCTCTGGCTATGAGCTTGTTGGAAATCCTTTGTTCTTCACGTTCTTCGTGTGTTCTTCGTCTTCGAAGGTTTGTGGTGGAAGTTCTTCGGGGCTTTAGAGGCTTGAATCCGTGGAGCTTCACTGATTTGTGGTTGTTTGAGGTTTTTGGAGGCTTTTGAGCCTGATTCCAGTGACCTTTGAGATCTAGGCAGGTAGTTTGGATGATTCTGCTTCGAATGTTCTTTGTATTTGAAGGTTTGTGGTGGAAGTTCTTCGATACTTTGGAGGCTTGAATCCGTAGAGCTTCACTGATTTGTGATTTGTTGATGTTTTCGGACCTTTGAGCTTGATTCCCGCAAACTTTAGGATCTAGGCAGATGGTTTGGATGATTCTGCTTTGAATGTTCTCCGATTTTGGGGTTGAAGTTCTTGAAGGCTCTAAGGCTTGATTCTTGCAGAGCTTTTTCACTTCTGAATCTTGGTCCTTTTCCTGGTGTCTTAGGAAGGCTTCTATTTATAGGAGTTTGAAGGTGGGTAAGCGACACGTGGCGGAGTCTGATTGGTGACACATGTCACAGCCTGATTGGTCCACTTATGTCATCGCTTACACATGCTGGACTGCTTGTGTCATCGCTTACACGTGGGAGGCTGCTTGTGTCATCGCTTACACGTGCGCTGATGCGTGATTGGTTTTTGCATGACACTTGGAAAATTTTTGTTGGCTTCTGAATAGTGATAGCAAAACCTAGTAGCAGTACGTGGTGCTTTGTAATTGGCTGTATTTTGTGAACTTGGTAATGTGACGTGTCAGCTTGTAATAGGTCGGGAATTTTCCCTCTCTACAAATGCCCCCTTGAGACTCATTCATGCACACAGTCTTAGAGTGTGGTGTGGGAATGAGTTTCGAAAATGGATTTTTGTACTTGACTCTTTAAGTGAAGTAGTTGAAGGTGGTGGAGCTTTCAGAAGGATGAGATAATTTCCGAAGAGTAGACCCACCCATATGAAAACTTTGATGAGACCAAAAAGGGGTCTGCGAGTATTTGAATGTACTCACGTGATGGAGCCTTCTCAACAGAGGTTAAGTTGAAGTAATTTCAAAAGAGGGTTCTATGGTATTTGAAGTGGGTTGGTGAGGGGGAAAGTTATTTGCAAGAAGTTGGATGTACTTGCAAGATTGACTCATTTCAACAGAGGTTAAGTTGAGGTAATTTCAGGAGAGTATTTTGGATCATTGGCGACGATCACAGGGTGTAGAAGATGGGGAAGATGAGAGAATGGTGGCTGGGTACAGCATGCAAACTCATGGGGATAACCTCGTGTTCTTAAGAACTTCTGGTGAAGTTATTTCAGAAGATCATGCTTTGGATTACGGCGAGGACATGTGGGAAAGTGGTTGAATGCGCATGTGTAATTGTATCACTCAAGTTAAGTTGAGGTAATTTCAGAAGCTTATAGATTCTGGGTATGCTGGTGGTGGCAATGAAGAAGACGAGGATGAAGCAAAGCAAATGGGTGAAACATACGCCACCATGGTGCTGGCCCTGTGTGTTGGGGAACTTCTAGTGTAGATGTTTATGGGAAGTACACCTTTGGATATGGGACTGACTGCATGCTGAATGAGGTCCGACAGCAAGTTATAGAACGTGCCTGTGTGATGGAACCATGCCGACGGACGTTAAGTTGAAGTAATTTCAGAAGAGTACCTTCTAAAATTATTCAAGCTGATTTTAAGTTGGAGTAATTCCAAAAAGTGAGTTTTGAGGTACCAACAACGATGACCTTTGGGTCCCATAGTGGTGAGGACATGGAATAAAGCTTTGGTGACCATTTACCGGCACTAAAGGCTGAATTCTGATGAGCTGGTGCCTTGGAGGTTGTTTCAAGTGTTGGATGGAAGACAATTTGTAGGATACCCCAACACTTTTTACCATCTTCACCTACTGCTACTTGTTGGAAAAGCACAGAAAAATGAAAGATGGAGCTAACTTATGATTCTGGTCTTTGAAACCAGCTAAGTTGCTGTTTGTTCCGAACCTCTACCTTTGCTGTAAGACCAAACAACTTGAGAAGGACTATGGAGTTCCCAAAACAGTTAGGAAGCTCCTTGAGCTAGGGTACGAGAGATTCAATTGGCCTTAGATCTCCTGATTAGGTAGATCTAAGACTACAAGGAACAATGATACAGGCTATGTTATGAGAAATTTTATGGACAAATGTAGTCGTTAAGTGGAGAAACAAAGTTTGTTTGGATCTCAAAACTACAATAATGTTGTAAAGAGGGTTTCGACCGAACCATGAGAGGGTTGATCTCAAACCGATTATGAAGCAATATCGGTTGCTAGGTGTTGAGAATGATGAGGCCATGGCTGTCAAAAGGAGGACTTGAAAATTTGAAGGAAGTAAATCTTCATTTCATGATTCAGTGTTTTTTTTTTTTTTTTTTTTGATGAGTTTTTGATGAACCCGACCCTCCTATTTATAGTAGAGAGACGAAGGATGGTAGATAGGTAGTTGAGAATTTTTTGTGAGAACCGTAGATGGGAACGGTAGGCACCGAACGGGAATGGTAGGTTGAAGACTGGTAGGCACCGAATGGGAATGGTAGGTTGAACTAATGACCCAGTGTAATTTCAAGTTCAAGACACACTTGTGATAGTTTATTTGTATTTTGAAAAGGAAGCCTTGATGAAGTCTTGAGAATAACCTTAAGGGAATCTAGACTAAGTGGATGAATCTCAAATTTTGATCTTGGAAGCTTAAGTTTTGGACACTGCTAGTACTTCAGAGAAGTCGGTCAGATTGTTGGTTTCCAAGTCACAAAAAAATGAGCAAGACAAGTCTGGCTTGAAAATCTTGACTTTAGGTTGACTCCAACACAAAAGTCAACTACCTTGGAATCGAGTCATTTGTGCAATTTCCGAGTCTTAAATGACGGAACAGATTCCAAAATCGGAATGTATGCGAAAAATTGAGCAAGATAGGTCCATTTTAAAAATTTTGACATTTGGTTAATATTTGCACAAAAGTCAACTTTTTGGAAATTGGATGTTTGCACAATTTCTGAGCTTCGAATGAAGAAATGGGTTCCAAAATCAGAATGTACTCGAAAAATTGAGTGGGACAGGTCTGTTTTGAAAATTTTGACTTTTTGGTCAAAGTCAAAGGTCCACTTGGTCAAAGCATTTCCTCTCTCTTTTCTTTTCTTTTATTTCTTTTTTAAAAAAAAAAAAAAAATTTTAAGGCAGTTCGGACTGGGTTAGATTTGCAATCAGTCCGGGTCGGATCTGGACAAACGGGTCAACCAGATAGTGAACGATGACGTCATCCATGACGTCATGGCGCGTGTCAGCGTGTGAGCAAATGCCGGCGCGTGAAACTGAAGGCAGCATCGCCAATCCTTTTGGCGGCGCGTGGAGGTGCATGCCTAGGGTTTTGGGCCTGAAGTTTTTGGGTCTTGTTGATCCAAGGCCGTAGAAGACCATGGTACAGTCAATTTTCTAAAATCACGGGCAGATTTGCACAGATTTGAAAGACTAGGCCGTGGGTCGTCGCGAGTCCGAGGCGGCGCGTGGAGGCGTGTGCAGCCGTTTTTGGGCTTGAAATTTTTGGGCTTTGTAGATCGTGGGCCGATGGATCTAGTGGTGGCACCCGTTTTGTGAAAATTTTCTCAGACTTGTGTAGATTTGAATGAGAAACCCGCAGGACGTTTAGGAGTTTGTGGTGGTGCGTGGTGGCTCCGTTGCTGAAGATCTTTCTGGGTTTTGTACATCAAAGTCCTTAGAAGATTTATGTGGGTTGATTTTTTGTGAAATCTTGTCAGAAATTGTAGAAATCTGGAATAGGAGATTGCAGCCATTGTTGGACGTGTTGCCACCTTGGTCTACTTTAGTGGTGGCCATTCTGACAACATTTGACAATCCAGGCAAGAGTGGTTCCAAGGTAACCACTGAGTGTCTCTGCTGTTCTCAAGAGGTTGGTGACACAGTAAAACAAGAAACTTCCCTTTGCCGGCCTAGAACCTTATTCACGGTCTAGTGCCATAGCTTTTCCTCTTTGCAGGCCAATAGGTTGTTTCTGAGGTCTAGTGTAATTTTTTTTTTCTTTCTAACAGCATGATACATTTATGAGCTTTTACATTTCTGATTTTTCAAATGGGTACGTCACCCTTTGAAAATATGGTACTTTTAACTTTTTACAAGTGTTTTTCCTTTTGTCTGCTAGCTTTTGAGGATCCCTATATAAAGCCACTCAAGGCATGCACTAACTTGTACAAGCGGATCTTTGGTGGGTAGCATAATACTCTTTAAGTGTAGAGAAATTATGCCTTTCTTTTTTTCTTTTTTCTTTTTTCTCTTTTTTATTTTATTTTATTTATATATTCACATATATATATATTTTTCTTTATGACCTGCTTTATTTGTACTGATTTTTTTTTTTTTTTTTTCACAGGCTAGATATTAGAAATGAAGCTCTCTCTTTGATTTTTTTTTTTTAGACGTGCCATGAGATTTTCTTCTAATAATCTCTTTGTTGTTGCTTGTTTTTGTTATGCAACATGCTTTCCTTGGCAATTAAGCTGCACCAACACTTGTCTTTTCAACGCAGCCATTTCAAGAGTCTTTGCAACGTAGCCGCATCAAGAGTTTTTACCACGAAGCCGTGCCAGCATCTGTCCTTGTATTGAAGCCATGCCAACATTCAACTTTGTCATGAAACAACGTCAACACTTCATTCGTGCCAACATTCATCTTTGTCATAAAGCTGCCTCGACATTTTATTTGCATTAAGGCCACATCTACACTTCATCCATGTCGAAACCGTGACAATATTCATCTTTGCCATGAAACCATGTCAACACTTCATTTATATCGAGGTCATGCCAACATTGCATCTTTGCCATTGAAGCTACGTCAACACTTCATGCACCGAAGCTGTGACAACATTCATGAAGCCACGTCGAAACTTCATTTGCATAGAAGTTATGCCAACATTCATGAAGCTATGTCAACACTTGATTCGCACCGAAACTGTGCCAACATTCATCTTTGTCATAAAGCAATTTTCAGAGGCAACATCGCTCAGACATCAAGAGCGTATAGCACTGTAGCCAGACATCAAGATTTCAGAGATGCCAACAAGATGTTGAAAATGCAAGGAGTTTCTATCAAGACTTTGAAGATGCAAGGACTTCTCATTAAGATTTCGAAGATGCCAACGAAACCTTGAAGTTTCAAGAAGAATGCCGCCAAGACTTTGACATTGCAAAGAGCTCTCATTAAGACTTTGAAGATGCAAGGAGATGCCAACAAAACCTTGAAGTTTCAAGAAAAATGCCGCCAAGACTTTGACATTGCAAGGAGCTCTCATTAAGACTTTGAAGATGCAAGGAGATGCCAACAAAACCTTGAAGTTTCAAGAAGAATGCCGCCAAGACTTGACATTGCATGGACATGCCCTTGGAGGAGAGATGATGCAACACCAACTTCAGATATATAATTTATCATCATTCTGGAGGAAGTTGACGTCATCCAGATTTCAGAGACATGATGTGAAATGACACCACTCAGAAGGGAGATGATGTGGTTCTAATTTCAAAGTTATGAAGTGGCACAACCTAGAAGAGAGACGATGTAGCCTAGACTTGGAAGGTACAAGGAGATGCCTCCCGGAGATAAATGATGCAAAGTATACCTCAGAGATGTGGGAGGATGGCCATAGAAAATGAGCAATGCCATGAAGACTTCATTTCTTGCAAAAGAGGTTGGAGATTTTATTTTACTCCACAACCAAGCATCAACCTATGTTTATCATCATTTCAAAGAAAGTTAAGCAACGTCAACTCCTTACAGTCTTCATTTTCTACTATGTCAATCTTTGATCATCCTATTGAGCAATGCCTTGCCAACCGAAGGGACCTTAAAAGCACATTGATGACTGTTGGAAAACTCCTCAAGTTAGACTGGCCATGCTTTTTCTTTTCATGTGACTGAACTTAGCAACAAGTACTAAGCTGCCTACGTACCCCAGAGAGGGATCAAGTCATCACATAGTTCAACAGATTTTTTTTTTTTTAATGATTTCCTTTCTTTTGGTTATTTTTGTTTAATAATTTTTTTTTAGTGCGTGACTGAACTTAGCAAAAGATACTAAGTTGCCTACGTACCCTCGAGAGGGATCAAGTCATCACGTAGTTCAAAAGATATATTTTTCTTTTGATAATTTTTTTTTCTTTTTCTTATGTGTTTTTGCAAAAAGAAGGGCTCAGTGTGCAATAGTGGGTATCATCACTAATCGAATCCGAGACGACCTCAAGGGTGACATGGGCATCCAACCACTACGCCATACTAGTAATTGGTGACCTAGAGTGGGATTAATTTCTCCTTATTGGTACGCTTTCAAGGGTAATGGGAAGACATCATGTACTCTTGTAGCGCTACAGTGGGTAGTTTAAGCTCTTACCGAGGAGAAATCCTGGACTTTCAAGCATAGAAGTGTTTAAGGAACTTCCCATTGATAGGGCCGATCCTTATGCCATCATTGTCAATCAATTTATAAGCTTGGTTGGTGTTTGCCCCCTGCTTGAGAGTTGGAAGTACATCACAAGCAACGGTCACATGGTTTGACCCAACAACTTCATCAAAGTTTAGATCAATCTTGTTTTCTTTGGCAAGCTTTATGATTTGTTCTTTGAAGACAAAGCATTTTTGTATTGGGTGGCGAATGATGCGATGATATTTACAGTAGTTAGGGTCATCAACTTTCCCCATGTCTTCTAGCTGCTTGCATTCTGGCAATTCAATCAGCTTCAATTGCAATAGTTGTTCTAAGATGTTTGGCACATTTTTATCGGGGAACGGATATACTTTTTGCTCACGTTCCTTAAAAATCAGGCGACGCACCTCGTTCTTTTGCCATCCTTCAAGCCATTTTTCATTTGCATTTGCTCCTTTTCTTGGAACCTTGACTTCGGTAGTGTTAACAGTCATTGGGTCTTTGAGGTTGACTTTTGCATTCCTATCATTCTTCCTTACTTCCTTTTTGCTTTCCTCAAGTATGGGAGGGTTTGTACTTCCATGGCTAGCAATGCTCAACTCCATGTCATGGGCATGAGTTGCTAACTCTTTAAATGTTCGAGGCTTTATCCCTTGGAGGATGTAAAGAAGTCTCCAATGCATGCCTTGGATGCACATCTCTATAGCAGATATTTCAGAAAGTCTATCCTTGCAATCCAAACTCAAAGAACGCCACCGATTGATATAATCAACAATGGGCTCATCCTTCCACTGTTTAATATTGGTAAGCTCCATCATGCCTACCGTGCGCCGTGTGCTGTAGAATCGGTTAAGAAATTCTTTTTCTAGTTGTTCCCAACTGTAGATTGACTCGGGTTCCAAGTCTGTATACCAATCAAAGGCATTCCCCTTTAGTGAACGGACAAACTGCGTCACGAGAAGATCTTCTTTAGTCCCTGCGTTCTCACAAGTTTCTACGAAGTGAGCAATGTGTTGCTTAGGGTTTCCTTTGCCATCAAATTGTAAGAACTTGGGGGGTTGATACCCATTTGGTATTCTCATGTTGTAGATGCGCTTTGTGTAGGGTTTTGAATATGTGAGAGAACTTGTAGAAGAACCTCCATATTGTGCTCGGATAGTATTTGTTATCATGTCTTGTAATTGTTGGACTGACAACGAAGCAACCGAAGTAGATTGTTCTCGTCGGGGAGTGTTTTCAATTTCTCTCCCTTCGTCATCCTTCGCAGATGTGAATTTATGACCATGGCTTGATTCACCAAGATCTTGTACTTCAAGTTTGTTCATTAAAGTTGCGATTTGGAGGTCCTTATCATCAAGTGCTTTTGTGAGAAGGACGACCCTTTGTTCCATTTCAGCCATCTTTTCTTCCATGGTAGAGGTGTTAGTTATCATGACTGACATAACTTCCCAAGATGATGGAGAAGGAAGTGATTTGAAGTGAGCACGTGAAATCTCATTTTTTGGGTTCCCTTTGATGGGAGAGAAATCGTGCGACCAACTTCTTGTGAAGGAAGAAGGGGATTTGCCCCCATACTTGAGGTGTTCCAAGGTGAAGATGTCCTTGTTGATGACCTTGTTTCTTGTAAGAGGGTCTAAGGAGATGATTGTCTAGACCTTGGCTTCCTTGGTTGTTTGATATTGAAGTTGATTGTTTGCTTTAGGTTGGTTGTGATTGATTGCACCAATGCAATTGTTGGTGGTAGCCGTACCAACTCTAATTGAAGTAGCTATTGTTGAAGCTTGAATGTTCTTACTAGAAGCCATTGAAGTAGCTAGGCAGCAAGATGATGAAGATTTCTTTCGTTGAAGGAGAATGAGATGAGAGGCAGAGATGTCCCACCGGGCGTGCCAGAATTTGTAAGCGACTGAATTTCTCGGTTCGAAATAAGTCCAACAAGTAAAATAGTTTCACAAATGCGAATTTGTATTGATGATTGTGTGGTACAATTCTCTGTAATTACAAAAGAGTGATCCTCTGATTCAATCTCCTTAAAAAACTTGTTGATTGGATTTGTAGTAATGTCATTTTGATTTGAACACCCAATTTACTTCAATTTGGCTGAAGAATGGATTGAAGATCTTTGGAATAGAATTACAATAAATCTCTGGCTATTAGCTTGTTGGAAATCCTTTGTTCTTCACGTGCTTTATGTGTTCTTCGTCTTCGAAGGTTTGTGGTGGAAGTTCTTCGGGGCTTTAGAGGCTTGAATCCGTGGAGCTTCACTGATTTGTGGTTGTTTGAGGTTTTTGGAGGCTTTTGAGCTTGATTCTAGTGACCTTTGAGATCTAGGCAGGTAGTTTGGATGATTCTGCTTCGAATGTTCTTTGTATTTGAAGGTTTGTGGTGGAAGTTCTTCGATGCTTTGGAGGCTTGAATCCGTAGAGCTTTACTGATTTGTGATTTGTTGATGTTTTCGGACCTTTGAGCTTGATTCCCGCAAACTTTAGGATCTAAGCAGATGGTTTGGATGATTCTACTTTGAATGTTCTCCGATTTTGGGGTTGAAGTTCTTGAAGGCTCTAAGGCTTGATTCTTGCAGAGCTTTTTCACTTCTGAATCTTGATCCTCTTCCTGGTGTCTTAGGAAGGCTTCTATATATAGGAGTTTGGAGGTGGGTAAGCGACACGTGGCGGAGTCTGATTGGTGACACATGTCACAGCCTGATTGGTCTGCTTATGTCATCGCTTACACGTGTTGGACTACTTGTGTCATCGCTTACACGTGCGCTGATGCGTGATTGGTTTTTGCATGACACTTTGCAAATTTTTGTTGGCTTCTGAATAGTGATAGCAAAACCTAGTAGCAGTACGTGGTGCTTTGTAATTGGCTGTATTTTGTGAACTTGGTAATGTGACGTGTCAGCTTGTAATATGTCGGGAATTTTCCCTCTCTACAGTGTAGTAGGAACCTAAAAGTGTTTGAAGTAGATTTTCGATGAGAAATTGAAAGAGGTTGAAGAAGTATGCAATCCAGTTATAAAATAAGTTTATGAAAAGAGTGGTGGAAGCTCTACTAGAGTTGGGGATGAAGAACCAAATGATGAGTTGTAGAATGCTTGGAGCGTAGGGTTCAAATTTGTGGAGTTTTTATTTTTTTCTGACCTGCAAAGTTTGTGAGTAGTTAGCCAAAATTCTCATTACTGGTTGTTATTCCTTTTTGAGTTCAAAAATTTCAAGAATATATATATAATTTTCTAGTAATCTAAATTTTCTTTGTTACATAATTAATTTATTTCAATTGTGAGGTGGTGCACATAGTGATGTCATATGCTGATGATGTTTGTGATTATGAGATAAGAAAGCATGACACACATGACCATAAATCAAATTCTACAGATTTTATGGTGCAATATGCATTGATTTCAGCTCGTAGAAAGGCGAATGGTATTCTAAGAAGAACAAGACTTAGGTACAGTACTTAGGTGTTGTTCCTTAGGTTCCCCTTTTAAGATTCTGCCATGTGGATTTTTTCTCATGGGATGGAAGTGTATTTTTTATTTAAGTAACCACATGGCTGAATCTTAAGAAGAGAACCTAAGGTACTATACTTAAGTTTTGTCCTTCTAAGAATTGCTTTGAAAACTTCTCTACAGACTGCAGTTCATTAATGTCTCCATCATAGCTAGAGAGCTTAGCATCTTCTTCCTCAGTAGGTTCCATCATCAACAATGCCTCCAATTGTTGCAAACCCAAACCATTACCTACTTCCCACCATTTGATAAAATTATAATCGGGTGTTGGCATGAGTATGTCTGCATTTTCAATGTTAAACACAAGCACAAGCACAAATACACTCCTGTTTTAGGACCCCCCCCCACCCCCCCCCCCCCCAAAAAAAAAAAAAAAAAACAACTCACATAGGCTAGTCACTATTTTTAGTTGGGTCGATAGTTTCACAGGCCTAATATGATAATCAAATAAGACCCATTCCTATCTTAAAAACTTAAAACCCACATTGAAACAAAACAAAATTTCTTATTGAAATTTATAAGGCCCAACTCGGAACACTCCAATACTACTTCATAAACTCAAGCCCAAATTTTCAAGTCCAAAGAACAAAACCACTGACCACCCAGATTCAAACTAAATTACGAAAACACCATAGGCCCATGCAAAAATTACAAAATTGCCCAAAACTTCCTAAACTCACACATTGGTCACCCATATTTCTCTAAATTATACATAGGCCCCCAAAATTTCCAAAAATTATACTTTGACCCCAAAATGTTTTTGAATTACAATTTAACCCAAAACTTATCAATTACATTTTGACCTTTAAACTTTTTCCAAAAATTTTTTCATCCCCAAAACTCTCAAAAATTGCCCAACGCCCCAAGATCATAAAAATGTCATTTTATTATTTCAACTCCAATTTTCATCAAAATAAATAAATGAAGTGTCTTCAAGAACTATAAATTTATTAAATGTTTAATCACACAAATTTAACCATTATGTTTTTTTGTTGTCTTTTTGCACGAAAAAGATGCGTTGAAGGAATGAATTGTAAGATTGAGCTCGTTGTGCGATGATATGGAGTGAGGTTAGATATATAATTCAAAAATGGAAATTTTGTTTTCCAAAAATAATTTCAAAATAAATTCTCTCCAAAAAAAATAGTTTAAAAAATAGTGAGTTTCAGAATGTATTTTTACTGTAAGGTTGAATTTATTCAACCATCTAATTGGCTTTATTCCGTGCCAAATTTGCTTGTAATTCAGCATTTAGTAACCCTGTATCTAGGTGGGTTTGTTGTAAGGGTAGTGAGTGAGATAGAGTGAAGATTGCTCAAGAGTGTGCAAGAAAACAGAGTGTCGCGGCTGGGACTCGCGGGTGGACTCGCGGCTGCAAGCCGCCAGAAGCTGCACACGTGCCAAGCATGCTGGAAGATGAACAGTCATGCTAGCTGGAGTACTACAGGACAAAACAGGACAACTGGCCATACGGTTAACTCGCGACTGGATCTCGCGACTTGGTCAAGCCGCGAGGTCAAGCCGCGGCCACCCCTGTTTTGCTAAAACCTGACGTTTCACATTCCTCTCCACTTCAGTATAAATACCCCTTTAACCCACGATTGAAAGAGAGCTTCCAGAGAGAATTTTGAGAGAGAAACCCTAAAGAAAAACAAGATTGTTTCACACACAATCTATACCTTAGAGTCTCTTCAAATTCCCTTACTCTCTTCCTCTCCATTGTCAAATCCTTGAGAGGCATTATACCAAACCTGGTTCTCACCATCATCATCCTTGTGAGACAGTCGTTTGGATTTCTGGGAAGCAGTTAGGAAGGAGCCAATCTTCATTGGTTGATGCTACGGTCTAGTAGCGAAATCCGGGAAGCTAGAAAAGAAAAAGGTTCGGCGCAACCTCGTTGGAGCAAGAAGCTTGGAGGGCTTAGGTGCACTGGGTAGATTAGGCTTGGAGGGTCTATTACTGTCCTTGTATCCCAACTGTATTTTCTAGTGGATTGATTACCGCTTGGAGGGCGGCGGAGAGGTTTTTCGCCGAGGACTTCGGTTTCCTCTTCGATAACACATCGCGTGTTGTTTGTGTGTTTGCATCTTCCTTCCTCTCTATCTTTGCCTTTATTTTATCTGCTGTGGTTTTATTTTGTTATGGCTTAGATAGTTGTTTAACCTATTTCACATTATAGCATATGTTAAGTTTCCGCACACTTGTTGTTTGACATATTGCTTGTGTTGGTTAAGTTAATTTTTGGGGGTCTAAACGTTCAAAAGTGTATTGGTACACGTTTTTGAACTTTCAATTGGTATCAGAGCGGGTTCACTGCTGTTTGGTTTCATTACCATTGTGTGATCCTTGACTCCCTTTTGAGATGGATAGGTCTCAATCCCTAAATGCACCTACATATTTTGATGGTAGTAATTATGCTTTTTGGAAGGTTCGTATGAGAGCTTTTCTATGCTCTATTGATGAATCCGTTTGGGATGCTGTTGAGATTGGTTGGACCAAACCTGAGGCAGCCAAATCCACATGGGATAAGGCAGCACTTGCTGCATCTAATGCTAACAGTAAAGCACTTAATGCTATTTTCTGTGGTGTGTCTCCAGATGAATTTCACAGGATTTCTCACATTACCATTGCCAAAGAAGCATGGGAGATTCTGGAAACCACTTATGAAGGCACGAAGAAAGTGAAAGACACCAAGTTACAAATGCTGACCACTCGGTTTGAGGAGCTTAAAATGAGTGAGGATGAGTCTTTTGACTCTTTCTATGGGAAACTAAATGAGGTGGTTGTCAGTAAGTTTAACTTGGGGGAGAAAACGGAGGACTCAAAGATTGTAAGGAAGATCCTTCGTTCATTGCCGGAAAGTTTTCGTGCTAAAGTGACAGCCATTGAAGAGAGCAAGGATCTTGACGACATCAAAGTACAGGAGCTGGTTGGCTCTCTGCAGACTTATGAGATGTCGCTGCCCAATCAACGGAAGAGTAAATCCCTTACTCTAAAGACCATTAATGAGAAGGTGGAAGATCAAGACTCATCGGGAGAAGATGTGGTTGACAAAGATGTAGCCTACCTTGTCAAAAATTTCAGAAAGTTTTTGAAATTCAAAAATAATGGCAAATTTGATGATAAAAGAAAATTCCAAAATTCTGGAAGGGAGAAGAGGGATTTCAAAAAGAAAGATGGAAAAGAATCCCAATCCACACAAGGTGTCACTTGTTTTGAATGTAACGGGCATGGACACTTTAAGAAGGAATGTCCGAATTATTTGAAATCGAAAGGCAAAGTGTATGCCACGACCTTGAGTGACTCAGACTCGTCTGACTCAGAGTCTGAAGAGAGCTGTGATGGAGAGGGGAACTATTCAGCTTTTATGACTATTGCTCATGTTGAGTCGTCGGATGAGTTGAATTTGCTTGTACGAGACCTTGGAGAACATAGTGATGATGAATCACTAGGAATTGTTGAAGAATCAGAAGCTGAAGAAGAAGAAAGCACAGCAAATCTTCAAGAGAATTATAACTCACTCTTGGAGAAGTCGGGTGAATACACAAGGGTGGCCAAGGCTGCTGTGAGAAAAATGAAGAAGGCTGAGGAGGACTACAAAAGTCTCCTAATTCGATATAGGGAGGCCAAATGTGAGATAGAAACACTGAATGGTGAGTTGTTCGAAGCTTACACTAAAGTGAGATTCCTTGAGAATGAGGTTGTGCAAGCAAATGCTAAAATAGAGAGGGTCACCACCAAGAAGCTAGATGATGTTATATCTTCTCAAAAAAGCTTTTCAGACAAATCCGGACTGGGATATACCGGAGGAAGTAGTTCATCTGGAAATGTCACTAAAGAAGTGAAGTTTGTAAAGGCCAAAGATCCAGTTGTAGCTGACCTTACTGGTGTGAAGCTCGAGGTGGAGGAGAAGAAGAATGTGGTGGACCAACGGATGCTGAATCATCGTAATCAGTCTGTGGGCAGGTCTGAATCTCGTGCCAAGTCACGTCCACGACCACAAAGAGGTCCTAGAGGAACGTATGTGTGCCATTATTGCGGACTTCAAGGGCACACTCGACCAAATTGCCAAAAGCTGAGAGCAAAGAACAGTACAACTCCTCAAAGGTTAGGAGGACCCAGAAATGATAGAAGAATTTGGGCAGGTGATCAATCTAGAGGTCAAAATGGAGATCCCGGAATGATGAACGTGATGAAGATGATTGGTGCATTCACCACCTGCTTGGAAAGCTTCTCACGAAGGTTTGAAAGCCCTAACTCCCGTACCCAATCCTATAAGGAAATCACCCCAAACGCAAGTGACGTGCGGGTGAATAAGGGTACTCATGCATAAGCATTACAACATGTCCATGCATTAATACTTCCTATGCTTTGTGACTATGTTTGTTTGGGAAGCTTGCTGTTTTTGATGTTGGTTGTTTGCTTGTCTTCTTGTGAATATTTTTTAATTCTGTTTTATCAATCTTTTTGTTTCTTGTGTCAAAAATCCAAAAATCACATAAAAATTAGAAAATCAAAAGGCTTGATTGACTTTGTTGAGTTTTGTCTCAAAACTTGTTTTGCCTTGTACCTTTGTGCTAATGGCTTTGTGCATTTTCGAGCATTGCTTGTTTTCATGCACTCATATCACTGTGGGATAAATCTTGAAATCTATGTGATTGTTGTAAATAGATCTTTAAACTTGTCATGAATGATTAGTGAATGGTTATGTTGATCTTGAGACATGCATAGACTTGTGTCTATATATCTTCCCACTTTTTAATTTTTGTTTTGCTAAAAAGAGCTCACCAAATGTAAATCTCCAAATGAAAAGAGATATTGAGCTACAAAAGCCTGTCGCACATTCTAGTATTTGACTAGGAAAAAGGGTAAGCGACCTTATATTAAAAGTGATTGTTCATTCAAAAAGGCCAAAGGCCTGTTCTTCAAAGAGAAATGTTATATATCCCTCTCACAATGAGAGATGATTGCCTCAAAAGATCAAAAAAAAAAAGATCAAATGTTATGATTGAAAGTGGAGTCAAATGAAAAGCTCCAAGTTTTGTTATCAAGATGTGTGGGAGGTCATATATTCATATTTCTATAATTGAGATTGGTCACATGATCTAGTGCTAATTGTGTATGCCTTGGTTGAATTGATCATTGAAGCTTCACATTAGACAAAGGACTATCTCATTGTTGATATCCACACACAACACACAAGTTTATGTTCAGTAAATGCCATATTCATTTGTGTGATTGTACTTGATAAAATGTGTTTTCACATGCTCAATCTTTGTTAATTCAAGCACAAAAAGATTTTTGAGTGTTTTAGGTGTTTTTGGAAAGTATTTTGTTTGAAAAATCTGAAAATTTCAAAAATGCTGTTTTGCCCTGTTTTGGCGACTCAGTCGCGGGTATGTCAAGTCGCGAGCCTCAGTCGCATCTTCGCTGGTCATTTTTGGCGACTTGTTCGCGAGTGGAAGGCCCAGTCGCGAGGTTCACTCAGAGATTTTCGCGGCTCAGCTCGCGACTCACTCGCGGGTAGACCTTCCAGTCGCGAAAAACACTTAGAAAAATTTTTCAAAATTTTGTTCTTGAGTGCTTTGGCGGTTTGAGCTGGCGACTATGTGGCGACTTAATCAAGTCGCGAAAATCGCGTGTTTTGCAGAAACAGGAGCAGTTTTTAAACCTCTTTCAGTTTTCCCTCGAACTTTTATAACTGTTCATCTTCCCTTTAAACTGTTTTTCCTTCCAAACACTTCGTGAATCCATTTTTAGAACCTCATTGGTGCTTCATTTCTTATCCAACTCATCAAGAAAAGGTATGGGTTTTGCTTTCTCAATCTCTTTTTCTTTTTCCTGCATATTTCTATTTCTGTTTGGACTGGTATTGTATTCGTTATACTTATCTCTATGTGTAATGGGTATGGAGTGTCTTGTTTGATATTGTTCTCACCTGTTTTCATGCTGAGCAGTCACAATGTGTCTTTCATTGTTCTGATTTTTGCCTATTATTGAATCTGAGAATCTCTTCTGAAATGGGTTTGGTGTCTATTTGACTTACTCATTACACTTGCCTGAATATTGATGTTGGTGTTTGGTTTTGGTCACTGAGTTGTTGTGATAACATAATGTATGTCTCTCAACCACGTGCTCCAGTGTGGATGTTTGGTTTCTTCATGTTGAAATATTTTCCCCTTGTTCATGTCTCTGATGGAATGAATTATGTTATCTGCTCTAAATGTTCAAATGCTATATCTTATTGCATATCATGGTCATGTTAACCTGTCTCAATGACAGTTTTGTCAGTTGTGCTGTCTACATATGTCTTGGTGGACTATCACCAAGTTTGATGCACGTATTCGTTTGTGCATCTGTGTATTGTTGGAAGTTTTGGTTGGGTCTGTACTATCTTCAGTTTGTGGTTATATATTGAAATATTATTCACACTGAACCTTGTTGACAATCATCTTGTGGGGTATTGTTGTTTGGTTCTTTGCTGTTGGCCTGTTCTCTTGCAGATGTCTCGTCGATCTTCCAGGGGTAAAGATACTGTTGCTGACGAACCAGCAACACCAGTTGCTAAAAGGACTCGTCTATCATCTCAGGCATCTCAAGATCCCAATGAGGATAGATTCAGAGTTCCCCTTAACTCACACGCCTACTCAAATGTGTTTGACAAGTCAACCACTATAGTGGAACGGGTAGTAGAGTTCAACACCTTAGGGACTACTTTCATCCCTCGAATCTTTGAGAAACGAGACTGGGCAAACTTGTTCGGAAACTTTGATGATCCAATGGATGAGCTGGTCAAAGAATGCTTCTCCAATGCAACTGATCTTGGACCTCACCTCATTTTCTGGGTCAGAGGAACAGAGTTTTGTGTTACCCCAGACTCCATCGCAGATCTTCTCAGCATCACCAGACCTCAGAATGTGAATTTAACTCCATATGATGAACGAAATCCAGAGGTTGGAGAAATTTTACAAATCCTAGGACACAATCATGAGGTATCCAGTGCAGGAACTTCCATCAGCACCGCAAAGTTTGCACCTGAGCTGACCACACTGAAGTTGATCATGTTCACCAATCTCTACCCACTGTCCAACACTACATTCATCAATCTTGGGAGAGCTATATTTCTGTGTGACCTCATTACAGGAGCCCCCATTGATATATGTGCTCACATCTACTACAACTTGAGGAAGACCGCGTGTCGATCTACAACTCGAGGAATCATTCCATTTTGCAGTCTCGTCATGAAACTCATTCTTAGTGCAGGCATTATTCCTCCTGCAGATGGTAAAATGTTAACTCGTCAACGTCCCATTTCCTTGTTCACTCTTCAAGCGAGCAGAAGTCACTCCTCTAAATCACCAAGAAGTGCTCACATCTCTCCAGTTACTCCATCTGCCCCTAACTCAGAGACACCGGCACATACCACATCTGCATCACGTGCTGTTCCTAAAGCTTCACCGGCTGGTATTCCGCAAGCACAGACTGCTCCTTATACTGATAGAGTCGGCAGCGTACTTGAGCATATTCAGAAACGCGTTGATGAGCTTGTGGCACTCCTCTACTCCACAAACAACCATGTCCAAATGCGCCTCGAGACTATTGAGAATCAGCTTGATGAGATTCAACGAAAGTTGGACGAGAGTCTTTAGCTATTCGTGACAAAAAGGGGGAGAGCATTCAGTAAGGGGGAGAAAAGTTCAAAGGGAAGTGTGCATAGTGATAGGGGGAGTACACACATACACACATACTTTTGTCATACTTTTGTTTTTAGTCTTATCTTCTAAACTTATGGTTATGGTTTTGATACACTGTGTTTTGGTGTATAGATGTTCCTAACTCTTATCTTATACTCTTGGTTTAAACTTTAATATATTTTGATGATGTTATTCAGGATGTTGTTGTTTTGTACCCATATGCTTTTGTAAGCTTTTAGGGTTAATGGTTTATGCATAGTTTGTAGGCTTTATGGTATGTACCTTGCTTAAGTGCAGCCTTTATGCTATGTTAAAATCAGTACTTTAATCTAAATGTTCTGCATTTTGGTTTATGTACTGTCACTCTTGTGCCCTTGTAGGATTGTTCCTAGATGCATATGCCTTGTGTGCTATGCATTGGTTGAGTGTTGAGCATACAAGTGTCTTGCCTTGTGCTTGTTAACTTGTATGTCCTTGTGTTCATTCCAAGTGTGAATGAGCACTGTGATCACTATCTTGTGGTGTTCACTTGGTTGATCAAGCCATGGTTTGTTTATTAACTCCATCTTTGCTTGATCTCATATTGCCTGTTTCATATGCATTTATAATTTTCTGCTTACAATGATCATGGTGTATTGTTGTGTTTCAGGAGTTTATGTTCATATGATTCAAGTGCTTCACAGCTTCTAGAGTTAGGTGTGAGTGAGTTTTGTTCAACTGTTCCCAACTCACATGTTAAGTCTAGAGTCTGTTTTAGGGTTTTGTCACGGAATAGCCAAAGGGGGAGATTGTAAGGTTGAATTTATTCAACCATCTAATTGGCTTTATTCCGTGCCAAATTTGCTTGTAATTCAGCATTTAGTAACCCTGTATCTAGGTGGGTTTATTGTAAGGGTAGTGAGTGAGATAGAGTGAAGATTGCTCAAGAGTGTGCAAGAAAACAGAGTGTCGCGGCTGGGACTCGCGGGTGGACTCGCGGCTGCAAGCCGCCAGAAGCTGCACACGTGCCAAGCATGCTGGAAGATGAACAGTCATGCTAGTTGGAGCACTACAGAACAAAACAGGACAACTGGCCATACGGTTAACTCGCGACTGGATCTCGCGACTTGGTCAAGCCGCGAGGTCAAGCCGCGAGCCACCCCTGTTTTGCTAAAACCTGACGTTTCACATTCCTCTCCACTCCAGTATAAATACCCCTTTAACCCACGATTGAAAGAGAGCTTCCAGAGAGAATTTTGAGAGAGAAACCCTAAAGAAAAACAAGATTGTTTCACACACAATCTATACCTTAGAGTCTCTTCAAATTCCCTTACTCTCTTCCTCTCCATTGTCAAATCCTTGAGAGGCATTATACCAAACCTGGTTCTCACCATCATCATCCTTGTGAGACAGTCGTTTGGATTTCTGGGAAGCAGTTAGGAAGGAGCCAATCTTCATTGGTTGATGCTACGGTCTAGTAGCGGAATCCGGGAAGCTAGAAAAGAAAAAGGTTCGGCGCAACCTCGTTGGAGCAAGAAGCTTGGAGGGCTTAGGTGCACTGGGTAGATTAGGCTTGGAGGGTCTATTGCTGTCCTTGTATCCCAACTGTATTTTCTAGTGGATTGATTACCGCTTGGAGGGCGGCGGAGAGGTTTTTCGCCGAGGACTTCGGTTTCCTCTTCGATAACACATCGCGTGTTGTTTGTGTGTTTGCAT
The DNA here is from genome assembly GCF_932294415.1 of Quercus robur. NCBI lineage: Eukaryota > Viridiplantae > Streptophyta > Magnoliopsida > Fagales > Fagaceae > Quercus > Quercus robur. Next base: position 4,727,335 of record NC_065536.1, read on the forward strand.
CTTCCTTCCTCTCTATCTTTGCCTTTATTTTATCTGCTGTGGTTTTATTTTGTTATGGCTTAGATAGTTGTTGAACCTATTTCACATTATAGCATATATTAAGTTTCCGCACACTTGTTGTTTGACATATTGCTTGTGTTGGTTAAGTTAATTTTTGGGGGTCTAAACGTTCAAAAGTGTATTGGTACACGTTTTTGAACTTTCATTTACTTTGAAGCATCTATGCTTTACTTTAAAAAATAGTTTTAAAATAAATTCTCTCCAAAATTTCTAACTACCATATACTCAAGTTACCATATAAATAGTGAGTTTTAGAATGTATGTTTGCTTAGGAAGTCTTTTATGGTTTGTTTAGATTAAGGGAGAGTAAAGTAGAATAAAATAGAGTAAATTTTGCCTAAAATTAGCCAATTTTTAGTTAACTCTACTTTATTTCCCTCCACTTCCCCTCAATCCAAATGGGACCATAGCTAATTTGGAAATAAAATTGGTTCTCCATGGTTCTTCCCATCTAAGCTCACAACACTTATTCCTCAAATGTTTTTAAGCTATCGTCAATGTCACCAAAACCTTGCAGTAGTTTGGTGACAAGCACATGGAGTGTACCAATTTTTTATTGGAATAAGGTAATCCCACTCTTATGTCATATTAGAAATCTCATGCTGCTAAGAAACTGGTATAGTCTGTGTCTCGTCATGAAATTGTAGCAAGGATTTGTTGACTGACACAACGACTAAAAAACGTGAGGAAAAGACGTTCCATGAAGAAGTAGCCTTTTCTTTGATGGCAAGGAGCCAAACAAAAACAAGGGCGTCAACCAGCAAACCACAGTGTCCATCAAGGTATACTGGTATAACATATGAATCCATGCAAGAATGAAGAAACCTTACTCTATTATAAACATGCTGCATGTAGTGTTTTGAGACTAATGTGTCTTCGAAAATTTTCAGGTCTTCAAAGGTGAAAGAAGCTTGACAAAGGATTGTTGTGGACTTGGGAGGTTTGATTTATCTGGCATTCCACCTGCTCCAAGGTAATCTAAACAGAAAATGGACTCTGAGATTTGTGTATTGTCACTAGTTTTAAGGAAATAGAAGTTTACTGCATTGCAATGATTTTTATATCCTATATAACTATAGCCTATAGCTTGTGGTTTCGGACAAATGTTCTGATTCTTATTGTAGGGGAGTCCACCAAATTGAGGTTACCTTTGAGGTTGACCAATGGTATCTTACATGTGTAAGCAGAAAAAAAGGCAGCTAAGAAGTCAGAAGAGGATAAGAAATTGAGAGGATGCTGAACGAGGCCGAGCAGTTTGCAGAAGAGGATAAGAAGGTGAAGGAGAGAATTGATGCAGGAACAAGAGTTGGAGTACATCTACAACATGAGGAGCACCATTGGAGACAAGGACAAGTTGGCAGATAAGATTGATTTGGATGATAAGGAGAAGATTGAAAGAAGCTCTCGAATGGTTGGACAATAACTAGAACCTGGAAAAAGAGATTAAGATTAGTACTTAGGCGTATAAGGAGAAATAGCATACTATTCATATATTAAAGTATTTTTTAAAGCTTTTGTTAGGTTCTAAAGACTTAGGATCTTATGTATTTAGAACTCTAATGTGTATTGTTGGCAAACTATGATGAAAACAAGATGTTTAGTCGTGTTTAGACTTGCTCAAAGTTGGTTCTTTTATGTAAAGTTGGATTTAAGGTGATGCAGATTTATTAAAGCATTTCGGCTTGGTTCGATCGATCGAAGTTTAGGCTCGATCAATCGAAATTCGGGCAGAATGCATTTTCTGCAGAATTCCAACTCAGCCCTAGTTCATTTAAAATGTTTAGGGTTTTGTGTTTTTGCCCTAGGTATATAAGGCAAACCCTAGCCACGTTTTAGTGTTGTTTATATTGCGGTTTGTGTAAATCTCTTGTGAGATCTGTGAGGAGCTTTCCTTTACACAAGCTTAGGATTATCAAGAAGGAGATTCGTTCAAGAACTTGATGATCATTCAGTTGCTGCCATAAGAACTTAAAGAAACACAAGCGGGTGTGCTTGTACTTGCTGGAGAATTCAAGAAAGAAGGAGTCCATGGTTTTGGAGCTTGCACGTGGTCGTGTTAGTAAGTTTCTATTGGTGGGTAGCAATAGGATGTTAGTGGTCTAAGTCCTGTTAAACAACTTCGATTTTTTCATAGTGGATTCAGGTTTATCTTGAGGATAGCTAGGTTAAATCCTCTCCAGGTTTTTACCGGTTTGGTTTCCTGGGTGATCATATCATTATGTTATTTATCTTTCCACTGCTTTGCATGATATGATTGTTTGATTGTGATAACCTAGATTTGGAATTTGAACTAAGTAACAACTTGGCTAATTACCTAGGTTAATCCAATTGTGTTTTTAAGGGGTCTAAAAACTATTAGCTTTCATAGCGAATTCAAAAACAATTTAGTGTATCATATGAGGATGCTTATGAGTCCATTCCAAATAGAAGTAAATATGTTGTAAGTTGTAATAGAATGTCAAGCTTTCTAAAAAAACTTTAGAATGTTCACATTGGGGAGAAGGTTGGAAATTGGCTTTTGAAACATTTCACCGTGTGTAATTCTTGCCCAGAGAAAGAAATTTCTGCAATAGATAAGGTCCTAATTTTGATATGAGTGTTTGTTGTGAAAATATGGTGGATCAGGACACAAAGTGGCGAAAATTATCTACTAAAAAGTAAAAATAAGCATTGTGCTGTGCTGTTTACATAGATTTTTGGTTGAATCTTCTTGGACATTCTTTTCATTCAGACATGTCCTTGACAAGTCACTGACCCTGTATGGAAACAAAATAAATTTGTCTTGGGTAAGATTAAGTACTAGAATAGTAGGATTTGTCTAGTTGACATTACTGATTAGGATAATGACTGTTACAGTCTGGTTTTTATTTCCAAGCAGTAACATGTGTTAATTTCTAATTTAGATCCGCATGCATTTAGCTGATTGAATATGCTGTTATTTGTTATTACATATCCCCGAATAAGATTTCAGTCTACTCAACTCAACTCAACCCAACAACCCCGGATCAATTGTTTAGAGTATGCAAGCAATTCAATCTACATGGTTTAAAGCTCCACATGAATAAATTAATAAATAAACTTACAAACTGATTGGTGATGAGCTGTATCTTTTAAACACACCAAGCAATTTAACCTACCAGAATGGTGCCAGAGAATTTGGACAGTGTAAAGCTTAAGAGCTTCTAAGCTCTTTGCAGACATGATCTAACATGCCCAGAAATTCTCTCACAATGACAAATATCCGAAGTGGGTTGTCTTCGTGTTTGCTCACATCTCCATGAAAGTACTTAGTAATTTCTTTGACATGTGTTAGGACCCTATCTTCTTTTCCCTGCAAGTCTTTCAGAATTTTCTCTGCATAATTTATGAAGAATCTTTTTGAGTTGACAAAGTTTCCATTTTGTTCATCCATACACAAGTCCTTTTGTACTAGATGTTGCAGTTTGGCCAATCCATCTGATAGGGTTGAGACAGAGCTTGCAAGAACATTCAAGTCAATTGTAGCTGTCTCTTTCACATTGGAGAGTTCTGTACTCAGACCAGAAACACGATCAAGGCCCATTCTTCTGTAATCTTCTTCACTCTGTTCAACCCCCATGATGCTGTCTGAAACTCTAATTCCCTCAGACAGGAGTATTTCTTGAACAACAAAGTGGAGTAAGGTAGTTTTCCCATCAGTGCCTTTCACATGAGCAAGTTTAAGGAGGGTATCAAGTTTAAATGCTCTAGCAGCTCCTCTGCTAGTTCCAACATTCATACGATTGCCTGTTTTGAGCACGGCTTCAAGTAACTTAAAGAAAAGCCTGCTTGATCTGAGTTCCTTGCAGGCTTCCTAGTAACAACATAAATAAGAGTCAAAGTGATCATTGTATTAGAAATGTTGGTTTTAATCAAAACTGATATGTTTATGATTGATGGTTACCTCTAGCATTGAAAAAGATTTCCTGAACTGAACCACCTCATCTTCAAAAGTTTCTCTGTAAAGCATGGCTTCAACTCGTAGAAAGGCAAATGGTATTTCAAGAATTTCTTTGAAAAGCTTCTCTACAGACTCCAGTTCATTAATGTCTCCTTCATAGCTAGAGAGCTTAGCCTCTTCTTCCTTGGTATGTACCATCTTCACCAATGCCTCAAGTTGTTGCAAACCCAAACCTTTCCCTGCTTCCCACCATTTGATAAAAATTATAATCTGGTGATGGCATGAGTATGTCTGCACTTGTACTTGATACAACACCATGAATTGTTTGTTGGAGATATATTCTCTCTCCTCAAAAGTTATGGAATGATCATTTCCATTTGGAAAGGATCCATTTCATGGTTTAGATTAAACATTACAAATTCAAAAGTCTATAGAAAACCACGTCTACACACGGTTATACAAGAAATAAAATCCTGATCTTGAAATGGCCTCTCTCCGTACGCTGGAAAACCTTAACTTTTGGAGACGATCCTGTTCTAAAAGTGATGAGAACCTTTTTAGTAATTTGCAATCTATAATCCATTTGCTAGAAGTACAGGACTACAGGACAGGAGCCATCATTCTTCATTATTGTCTTGACCAAAAATCTTAGAAAATTGACACTCGAACTTAGGGCTGTAAATGAACCAAGCCGGTTATAAACAACTCGGGCTCAACTCGATAAAAAACTTGTTCATGTTTGTTTGTTTGTTTACAAATAAGGCAAGCTTGAGTTTTAGTTTTAGGCTTGTTTAATAAACAAGCCGAGCCCAAGCAAAAAAATTTGTTCACGAACAAGCTCATGAGCTATTAGGCTTGATACACAACAATTCAAGTATAGACTGATTTATAAGTTTATATATGTTAGCTAAATATACTTATTACACATATCTTAATAGTGACATGACCAACATGAGATCACTACTTATATTACCTTAATTTTTTCACTCCCTTTAAACTGATCAAGAACCACTTTAGACTATAGTTACATTTAAAAATATAAATAAATAATTAAGTAGGCCACATATGATCCTTCCCTATCAATTATCTAAAGTAAAGTTATGAAACATGTTAGTATTTTCTCATTTATAATAGTTACAAACAAGTATTTTTCTAGTCCTTCACCATCTAACATGAATGTAAAAACTGTATTTTGAACAATTGCTGAAACTGTAGATAAAGAATGATAAATGAATGAATTTAATTTTGTAAATTATTAATCTATATATATCTAAAAGCTGAAACACCACCATGCATCCTTGGTGCGGTGGTCACTCTACAAGTATAAACAATCTTTGGCATCAATTGTTATACATGAAGATAAATCTCCTATTGCCGCATCATAGTTCAATTTTAGCATACCTTGGTTTGGACAACACCACCTAGCACTACTTCTAGCTGGAACTCTTGTCAACACTAGAACATTGGACCGCCAATGCTCCAAAAACGGCTTATTAAGGCTTTTGCTAACTTGACCCTCCACTGGAAGAGATCTCTCATGAATTGCCTTATTCCTCCACATCCAGATAAAGTCTAAAGTCAGAGCTCCAAATAGAAGGAATTCATCTCTTTGCTCCTTATCCAATTGGAGAGACGAAGGAGGATCAAGAAATAACTCAATCAAATGGGAAGGAGATTGAACTTGCCATCTATCAATTCTAAGGTTCCAATGATTGCAAAACCTAATGACTTTAGCAAGGTGGCATTGAGTATTATTTTTTTATTTTTTTATTATTAAAGTGCATTCACTTAGTTGGGGAAGAAGATTGAGGTTGATGATTTTGAGTGATGGTTGATTTAAGTTTTGTTTTTGGACTAAAATTGTATAATTTTTCTCTGGAAATTTTGTGTTCTTTGGGTGTTTTCGTGAGAAGAAAACTCAAAATATAAGTTTCGGTAGGGTTATTTATTTATTATTATTTTTTAATGATTCTCCTATTTATAGAGTTCTCAGAACTTACAGAACTTTATTTTCATCTCACAAAAGGTTATGAAAAAAATCCCACAACAAAAATTGGCAAATAAAAAAATTGGGAGTTGTTGGGTAGACAGCTAATCAATACTTTGAAAAAAGATTTTCCATTTTTTACTTCTTCTTTTTTCAAATTTTGTTCTGTTAGGACAAATGTGATTCACTTGTTAGGAGTATATGTCACTATTTTATATAATTGGCTAATCCTTTGACAAAACGCACTTTACTTGTAATTGGGTAGATCTAGGTGTTTTTAATACTTCAAGAAATAAGGTTTCAAGATCAAGTGTTAAAGTCATCAAGTCTATCCAAGAAACAAGCTGAATAGTGCAAATTCATTAAAACTCGACAACTGGCTCGATAGCTGCATCTATCGAGCTTAAGAAAGCTGTTTTAGCCCATGTGCTCGACACCTACTCAATAGCTCCTATCTGTCAAGGTTTAAGAAATAAATAGAAATTTTATTCTGTTTTCTTGGAATCCGTGAATGTATCTTTGGGCCTTCTTTTCTCCTAACCCTAGACATATAAAAAGATTATTTTAAGGGACGTCAAGAGTTCACAAGTTGCACAAGTTTTGAGAAAAGTCATTCAAGAAAATTGTGACTGGAGACAACGTTTTGCCCTTGTTCATCTCTTCTGAAGAAGTTGTTGTGTATGTGTACTGTAGGGTTTTGTGACCAACCATATTCTTAATCTTTATCGTGTGGATGAACTAAAAAACTTTGTAACCAACAATCTTCTCTAGTTGGTGATTGAAGTCGCATACTAGGATCCGTGCATTGGTTAGTCATGTACTTGGGAGCCGTGCATCAAAAGAAGAAATTGTCACTACAGAACAAGTCCAATTGGGTATTGGGGTAAGGGTTCAACTATAGGTTGATATAAGGTACTAGGATTCCTTTACTTGTAATCGCTTGTTGTGATAATAGTGGAATTTCGGGAGTGGTGACCTGAAAATCACCTGGTGGGGTTTTTGCAGTTAGGTTTTCCCTATTCATAAACGAAATCACCGTGTCAAATTTATTTTCCGCTGCATACTTAGTTTATTGATGATTTATTTTTGCTACTACGCGTTAGCATTTTAATTAACTTAATTAATTCACATGGCTAAATTAATTGGTTAATTTATCATAAGAGGTCAATTCGTTTTTGGCCTATCAAGTGGTATCAGAGTAGACACACTCTGATTAGGGTTTAATCTTTGCTGTGTTGATCCATTGACCCCTGTTTGTCATGGATAGAGGACAGTCACTAATTATACCTCCTTTATTTGATGGCACTAACTATGCATACTACAAAGTACGCATGAGAGCTTTCTTGCTGTCTCTAGATGAGAAGGTGTGGCAAGTTATAGAGATTGGCTAGACCAAGCCAAAGGAAGTGCTGGCCGATTGGGATGATGCCAAGATCAAGGTGGCAAACTTCAATAGCAGAGCATTGAATGCCTTATTCAGTTCGATCACCAATGAAGAGTTCAAGAAGATATCTTCCACTGAAACTGCTAAGGAAGTATGGACCATCCTCCAGACAACCTATGAGGGAACCAAAGCTGTCAAGGATTCAAAGCTACAGAGGCTCACTACGAGCTTCGAAGAGATTAAGATGGAGGAGGATGAGTCGTTCGATGAGTTCTATGCCAAGCTCAAAGACATAGTGAACTCAGTGTTCAATCTTGGGGAAACTATTCATAAACCCAAGATTATGAGAAAGGTGCTCAGATCTCTGCCTGAAAGATTCCATGCCAAGATCACGGCGATAGAAGAATCAAAGGATATTGACAAGATTCCTTTGACTGAGCTGGTTGGTAATTTGTAGACTTACGAGCTAGGGTTAACTAGGATTGGTAAGTCGGGCAAGAGCACAAGCATGACACTGAAAGCTAAGAGCAATGAGACAGATAAGGCTTCAGATGATAAAGATTCTAAGATGAAGTCCTACATCACTAGGTAGTTCAAGAAGTTTATGAAGAATACTAATGGAAAGGGCTTTGACAAAGACCGTAGGCAATCAAGTCCTTCTCAGTTTAAGAGCCAAGACAAAGAGAAGAAGGATGCAAGGGATGACGGTCAGTATATTGTTCCCACAAGACCTAAGTGTTTTGGGTGTCATGGCTTTAGTCACATGAAATAGGAGTGTCCTACATATTTCAAGAGCATTGGGAAGAGCAAAGCACTTGCTGCTACTTTGAGTGACAACGAGCCTGAGGATGATTCCAACAATGAGGATAACAGAATCTTGAATGCCTTCACTGCCACTGTCCATCCTACTGATGGGATTGTTGAAGATGTGGTTAAAGAAGAGGAATTGGTGGAGTCCAAGTTTGAGAAGATGGATGATCAAGATGATATCCATACAGCCTATGAGAAATTATACAAGCTTTCTAATAAACATGAAAAACTTTATAGGCTGACCACCAAGAAGCTCAGTGATGTGGAACTTGATCGTGAAGAGTTTTCCACAAAGTTTGATGAGGCTAATCAGACTATTGGAGCACTGAGGTTCGAGAACAATTTCCTGGCTGAAAAGACTAAGAAACTTGAAGCGGAGCTGTTTCAAGTCATAGCATAATTGGAGAGGACTTCAAGTGCAAAGCTTGATGAGATGCTCAATCTTCAGAAATATGCTTTTGATCGAACAGGTTTAGGGTATGGTTTCTCTTCCTCTAATATTGCTTCAACTAGTACTATTGTTTTTGTTCCTCCTAGCAATAATGTTGAAATTGAGAACAATGACGTTAAAACTAATTTAGCTAGTGAGAATTTAGACAAAGGTAAATCTATCTTAGGAGCACCTCCTAAGCAAAATAAAAAGGAAGCTAAGAACTCTAGGGCTAAGAAGGCTAACTCTCAAAAGCCTAAACAAGAAGCAGCATCTCTGTCATCATTGTGGAGTTGTTGGTCATACTCGACCAAATTGCTATAAATGGTTAGCCACTCAACAAAGCAACGGCATGATAACATCTGGGAACCAAAATTAGCTTCAATCCTCTCTTGCTCCTCTTAGAGATCTTCTCAAAGTGCTCATGTTCCTTTCGAACTTGAACGGTTTCAATTCTTTCCCCTCACCGTCGATTCAAGGGTTTAATCAAAGGAAAGGTTCTTCCAAGGTGTGGAAGAAAAAGGACACCAAGTGATTCTATCACTTTTCTCTTTCTCTCTTCTTGTTTTTATTTTTGCACAACTTGTGTTTTTTGCTTTTGTTTTGAGTCAGTCTAGTTTTTATGCTTTGCTTTGTTTAATATGTTTTTGTTTGATTATTTTTCAGTTTTACTTTGCTTTGTTTTTCATATAAAAAAATTTTGAAAAATCAGAAAAATACAAAAACAGTGTGTATGTGTACATTGATACTTGTGTATCTTGAATGGCCATTGAAACAAAATTTTTCTAAACTTCTAAACTTTGTATCTTTTGTAACTTAGATGAGCATCACTATGCACAACTAAGCAAGTGAGCTTTGTGGCTCTTGTTTGTGATGAGTAAGATTAAGTTATCTCTTATACTTAACACTCGTATTACTTTTTTTTACGGGAAGGAATAGAAAATCCTAAGAGAAAGGTATAAATAACCATCTCACCATTGTTGCCCGCCAATCATGAATGACATTTGTGTGTTTCGGCATAGCAAAATTGGAATGTCAAAAGCTTAACATAATTGGGTATTTCTTTTTTATCTTTATATGCCCATGCATGATTTACTTAAAAGCAAAAAAAAAAAAAAAAAAAAAAAAAAAAAAAGCAAAAAGATCAAAAATGCTTTTAAATATGATTGCAAACGTGTATTCTAAAAGACGTGGGAGTTATAGGATGTACCTTGAAGGTGATAGTCCCCATCAAACAGTTATGATTATGTGTGAGTTAAACTGATTTTCTCATATCTCAAATCGTCATAACCTGTATACACTTATGCGATCTTGCGATGTTTTTCACACATAACATGCAATATTCTTTTCTACTCTTGATACATGTGTAGGTACAATGTGATTTGACCATCACAAGGTTTTATATATGTTAATATATGCTCACTAAACTGTCTAAACTTATTTTTGAAATATAAAATTGGTTAAACTTGTTTAGTGTGTGTGTGTGTGTGTGTGTGTGTGTGTGTTTTTGGGATCATTGTGCTTAAAATTGATGTTGAGAGATGATTTTGAGAGGATAATATGGTGTTTCGATCATTGGTTGAGTTGCATGCTTGATTGCATTCATGTCTGTATTTTTCTCTTCTCGAAAATTTGTTTTTAAAAGCTAGCTCGACACCTCCTCGACACCTTCTCGATACCTGGCTATCTGTCGAGCTTTCAAACTTTTTCTTATCACAATCTCGACACCTCCTCGACACCTGGTGGGTCGATCGAGAAAGTTCTTGTCCCCTCGATAACTTCTCGACACCTGATGGATCGATTGAGCCTCAACTCTTGTGTTTGATATTTTGTACCTCGACAATTCCTCGACACCTGTATCTGTCGACGACCAATTCCTCGACACTTGGCTCGACACCTTGATATTCACCTTTCGACACCTTCTTCTGTCAAGCTTTATTGAACCTCTATATATAGGTTCTGTGTGATCCGTTCTTCATTTCTGTCGATCTCCCTCTCAATACCTTTGTCTCCTCACCTCCCAAAACACCTTCTCTCACTCCAAACATCTACCAAAGTGTTTTTCAAGCTTTTTCAAGGCTTTTTCTACACTTGGTAAGGTTCTTCTCTTTCATTTACATGCATTTCATGTTTTAAAACCTAGGATTTGGGGTTTTTGAGAAATTTTGGGGTTTTTCAAAATTGATGAGTTATTGTTGAGATTTTGGGATGGGTTTTCACTTAAATGAGTTTAAAATCTCATGCATTGCATCACATAAGCATTATAACAGTATTCTCATGCATTTAGATGTATGCAAACTGATTGTATGCTGGTAGGATTGGATTGGACTGAGCCCATGATGCAATTTACTTTGCATGTCACATGTTCATGCATTTGCCATGTAGACGTACTCCTTTTCAATATACTTGATATATTTGAATTGTTTTGGAGCTTTTCTAATTGTCTTTCTTTCTCTCCCTCTCCTTCTGTTTACGTTAGTCGTGTCTATGACACCTAAGCCTAAATCTACTCCATTTCGGAACCCTCTTCATTTCGAGACATCTTCGTCTTTTGATCCCACTCCTTCTCATCTTCGATTCCGTGATGAGGATGCCTGGCAGGCTTTCTCGGTGAACTTTTCCTGACGAGGCATTCATTCTGAATGCCAAGTCATTCTGCTGGACTTCGCCGACACTAACCTTCCCGTTGTCATTCACAATCGGGGATGGGAGTCATTGTGGGACGCCCCGGTCACTTGTCCTCTTGTGCTTATCTAGTAGTTTTACTCCAACATGCACGCATTCCTGTCACACCGTAGCTTGTTGCGAATGTGCTTCGGGTTCCTAGGGTAAAGTTCCCTGACTACCCTGGTTGTGAGTGTCTGCGGACTGTGTCCAAGGATGAGCTCAAATCTGATTTTTATGAGCGTCCTTCTGAGTGGGGTAAGCGCCAGTTCACTTACTGTTTAGGCTTTGCAAAAGGCCCTCGGTTTTTGAACATGGTGATGACCTTTGTACTCCATCCTCTCTCCCATTATAACTCCTTTACAAAGCCTTGTGCTCGGTTTTTGTTATCCCTCCTTGAGCATCTTATTATTGATTTCCCTTCTCATTTTATTCTTTCCATTATAGATGTTCATCTAAATTCAACGTCCCGTGATAAGCTCATCTTTCCTTCCGCTATCACGAGGATATTACGCCATTTTTCTGTCCCTTTTCCTGTGTCCGACCACTTCACTCATATTTGTGCCATAGATTACGCTACCGTTAAACATAGTAAGGCTCAGTTCAGGTCGCGATAGACGGATTCAGCAGCTCCTCCCTCTCGTTCGACTCCATCTCGATCTACTCGATCCACATCCGCTCCTTCCTCTTCCACAAGCGATGCGTCACTAGAAGACATCATGGCGCAGCTTCAGCGCATGGATGCTCGCCTAGATACACTCTCTACAGAGTTGTATCAGGTGAATGTCCGTGTTGGCCGCATTGCTAGACGGCAGGCGACTATGGGCAGTTTTGCTCCTGAGGCTTCTCCTCTACCACGTCCTCCAGTAGCTTCTGATTCTGAGGATGAGGATGATGATGATGATGGTGATGATGATGATGCTTCTGATGATGATGATGGAGATGCTAGCTTTATCGACGAGATGTCTACTTGACACTCTTACCCTTTATCACTCATGACAAAAATGGGGAGTAATTTTGGATATATAAGAGTAGTCATACTTAGGGGGAGAGTTAGTATAGGACATTTTTGTTAGGGTGAGTGTTGATATCTTGAGGGATGTAGTGAGAATTGTCTATATCTTTTCTTTTCTTTCTTTTATAGATACATTGTCCTTGTACTTTAGGTCTTGTGACCATTTATTGACATACATTGTACTTTTTCTTCTCTTTATATGGATGTATGTTTTTCTTTCACCTACCCCTTACATGTGTTGTTTTTTTTTTTTTTTTCTTTCTTTCTTTATACACATGGTTCTTATTACTGGTATGCAATCTATTATTTTTGTTTCACATAAAAATGCCTTGTTGAGTTTTGTTTAAAGTGTTTTAGAAATATAGGTTGTCAAAGTCTACTTGCCATAAACTCTCTTCTTACAAAGTTTTTCAAGAGCTTGTGTTAGAATAGATTTTATTGTATTCAACAAGTGAATATGAGTTGAGTGATTTATGACTTCTCTCATATGTTCATTTGTTTGTTGTGATTTTGTCACAGATTGCCAAAGGGGAAGATTGTTAGGACATATGTGATTCACTTGTTAGGAACATATGTCACTATTTTATATAATTGGCTAATCCTTTGACAAAACGCACTTTACTTGTAATTAGGTAGATTTAGGTGTTTTTAATACTTCAAGAAACAAAGTTTCTAGATCAAATGTTGAAGTCATCAAGTCTGTCCAAGAAACAAGCTGAATAGTGCAAATTCATTAATGCTCGACAACTGCATCTATTGAGCTTAAGAAAGTTGTTTCAGCCAGTGTGCTCGACACCTGCTCGACAGCTCCTATTTGTCGAGGTTTAAGAAAGAAACAGAAATTCTGTTCTGTTTTCTTGGAATCCGTGAATGTGTCTTTGGGCCTTCTTTTCTTCTAACCCTAGACATATAAAAGGATTATTTTAAAGGTTGTCAAGAGTTCACAAGATGCACAAGCTTTGAGAAAAGTCTTTCAAGCAAATTGTGACCAGAGACAAAGTTTTGCCCTTGTTCATCTTTTCTGAAGAAGTTGTTGTGTATGTGCACCATAGGGTTTTGTGACCAAGCATCTTCTTGATCTTCATCGTGTGGATAAACTGAAGAACTTTGCAGTCAACAATCTTCTCTAGTTGGTGATTGAAGTCGCGTACTGGGATCCGCGCATTGGTTAGTCACGTACTTGGGAGCCATGCATCGAAATGAGAAATTGTCACTACAAAACAAGTCCAATTAGGTATTGCGGTAAGGATTCAACTGTAAGTTGGTATAAGGTACTGGGATTCCTAACTGCTTGTTGTGATAATAGTGGAATTTCGGGAGTGGTGACCTGAAAATCACTCGATGGAGTTTTGGCCGTTAGGTTTTCCCCATTCATAAACAAATCACCATGTCAAATTCATTTTCCGCTGCATACTTAGTTTATTGGTGATTTTTTTGTGCTACCACGTGTTTGCATGTTAATTAACTTAATTAATTCACATGGCTAAATTAATTGGTTAATTTATCACAAGGGGTTAATTCGTTTTTGGTCTATCATGTTCCAAACTTTTTGTATTTTTAAGAGATAAATATATGGTTTTTTACTTTTTATTATGACAAACTCTTATTTTTGGCAGGTTGATTAGCCTTTAGAAATTAATGAAAAAATAAAATAATTTCTAAATTCATCTTGTAAAGTTATCCTATACCTTGCACATAACCATAATTGCCTTCCATTTTAATCCAAAAGAATTAAGATTTTAATTGATTTTTCCTAATCTTTTGAAGGACCAATTAAAATCATATACATTGATTCCTTTTTTTTTTCTTTTTTTATGATGAAGTCTTCAGAAATTTGTTTAAACACGTTGATTTTTTTTTTTTTTTTTTTGGTTTGAATATAGGAGATCCAAACTTTATTGACTTTATTTCCTGACCATAGTCACTTTAATTAGGCTACAACCTTAATACAGTACATGTGGGCATTTTCACACATCCACTATGTTTATGTGTTTGATTAAAAAAAAAAACATTTTTCTTTTTACTTTTTAAACTTATTTTGACCAATTAGTTACACACTTTAAATAAAAAATTAAAATTTTAAAAAAATCTCTCGTTTTTTTCCCAATAGTACTTAAAGCAAATAAGCACTTCAACAAGACTCATCCTAATGCACTCCACATATATGCTCTTTCCAAATTACAGTAAATGTTAACATATATGTGAGTGTCAACAGAGCTAGCAATAGTAAGATTAACATATACGTTTCAAAGAGGAAAAACATATATTATCTCACAATTCTCATCTCATCTGTTTACTTCATTGATTATTGAATACTTTGAATATGCCTCCCCATGTTTATTATGTTGATTTCAATGTTATCCTATTCAAATGGTAACAAACTAACAATCATCCAAACTATCATTGACTTCTACAATCTCTTTTCCTTTTTTTTAAAAAAAATTAACATCATCTAGCTTGCATTTTTTTTTTTTTTTGGATAATTACACTTTACCCACATGTGGTTTGCCTCTAATTTGACTTGCCTACCCGTGGTTTCAATTTTGATAATTTACCCACCTGTGATTCCCTCCGTTACTAATCCGTAACCCACCTTTGTTAAAATTAAGGGTAAATAGGTATTTTTGTTCAAGTTTTATGTCTCTCTCCTCCCAAAACAAAAAATAGCACAAAAATGCAAGAGAAAGAAGATCAAAAAGTGGTATTTGTCTCTCTCTCCACTCACACAAATCTTGAACATGAAGAACATACCCAAAAAAAAAAAAAAAAAAAAAAAAAAAAAAAAAAAAAACCCAGATCAACCTACACAAGATCATTGACTGAATGACTCAGATTGTCCAGTTTCTAAGCAAGAATTATGTACCTTCCATCTAAATTCTATTAATGTTATCATCTAGTTCTTCAATTGAAAACTTATCTTGATTTTAAAGATGTATGTGAAACCTTCCTTTTCCAAACAAAGGGATGCATGACAAACTTCAAGCTTTCCACTTTTTTAAAATTCAGTGTCCATTTCCAAGTTGCCATTTTTCTCACTCTCATCCGCGGTTACTTTATTTCCACTTCAAGCTTTCGAGTAGCTTTGTCTGTAATTTATTAGTCCTTTCAACTTTGTCCCCAGTTCAAGCTAAAAAAGAAGTGTCCTTGTTTGATTTTACTCTAAAGGTTGTAACCACCATTTCATGTTTTGCCATTAAAGAATTTCATTCAATTTTGTTTGGTATCGTAGCTGATCGATCACTCACTTTTATTATTCAACTTCGAATAGATAGAATTTTTCTAGATGATCGATCTCCTCTGGTTACCTCAAACAGTTTGTTACAATCCAATCAACACCATCCTCCAAACTAGTCCAATCTTCCCACTGATATGATTTGCGAAATCGTAGATTGATTACCTAATTTCAAAGATATTAGAGCGATTTCAGCTATTTGCAATCGTTGTGTAGGTTGATCTAGGTTTTTTTTTTTGGTATGTTCTTCATGTTCAAGATTTGTGTGAATGGAGAGAGAGATAAATGCCACTTTTTTATTTTCTTTCACTTGCATTTTTGTGTTATTTTTTGATTTGGGAGGAGAGAGACATAAAACTTGAGTAAAAATACCTATTTACCCTTAATTTTAACAGAGGTGGGTTACGGATTAGTAACGCAGGGAATTACAGGTGGGTAAAGTGTCAAAATTGAAACTACGAGTAGACAAGTCAAATTAGAAGCAAACCACAGGTGGGTAAAGTGTAATTATCCCTTGTTTTCTTCTTCTTTTTCTGAGTAAATCAAAGGAACATGATATTAGTATCTAGCGTACAATCATGACATACAAGTTACAATCTGGCCAAATATCATTAGCAATGTGTATATATAGCTTTCCTCTTTTTTTTTTTTCTTTTTTCTTTTTTGATACAAGCTTTCCTCTTTTTGTTAATTCCACATCCCCGTTAGAGAAACAAAAATCCACACATGGTTATTCATTATCATATAAAAAGGACCAAGGAAATTATATATGATTGACATATCACTTCTTTTTCTCTTTCATTAATGTCTATATTTTAGAACTCAAACCTAACACCAACAGGTAGACAAATACAGTGTTTTTTCAGTTCATCAAAAAAAAAAAAAAAAGGTAGACAAATACAGTGGATGACATGACCCTTTACACAATTAGCTGATAGGATAAGCTATGATGGTAAAGGAATATAAACCCATCATTATCTTTAGCTTTTCAATGTTTTCGTCTATCAACAACCATGACTTACCACTTTAAGTAACTCATGAAAATTTGCATGAACTAGAACCTCAAAAATTGGCTCTAGTATTCTTTCCTGGGCTGGCTCCGTTGGCATGGAGGACACTTAACCCCACAATCCCGCCTGCCGACTATCTCTATTGGGTTTGGCCACCCTTATTCCATATTTTGCCTAAACTCCACCATCACAAAAATCAATTGAGCCCCATGGGAATTGCCATCATCTAAAAGCTAATTTCTTCAACTCAATCTATAAAACACAAAAAGTATAAGACCCCCTGGACTTTTGCATAAATGATGTAATTTAGTTACACATTTACAAATACATGTTGTAAGAGCGCATTTTGGATCCTTGGCCCAAGGTATGATTGGATTCAAGCCCAATAAGCCCAATACAATGAATTTGTAAAAAGTGGATTGGAAAACTAGACTCTAATGAATGACTTAACAGTTAAAATGGATTTTTAAAGATAATCAAACAAAAATGGACTGGATTTATCTAAGTAAATTTGTCCTCGGCACGGTCCGAGGAGGTATATTATAATATATATTGATTGAAAATGGTTACAAATATGGTTTAAGCTGCTACAATGCTTTCTCTTACACATTTTTGATCCCTCTTACCATTGCCTTCTCCTTCTTTTATACTCTACTCCTCCTTCATCCTTACCCTCTACGTGTAGGACAGATGGTTGGTGCTTGATACTTGTCCCATCAGCCTCTTCTTGAAGTCTTTAGGTAATAGCTGTAAGGCTGAAAACCACTATTCAGGTATCACCTCCACATTAATGCGGTCAGAGAGTTAGCTACAAAGCATTTAATGCTGTGATAGCAACTTTCTTCTTAGATATTTTAGGAGCTTCCACCCCTCCTGTACGTTCTTAATGAACATCTCTATCACTGAAATTTCCTGGAAGGTCACCTTGAACATTATGATATACATTTGACCTGTGCTTGGCTTATCTGAGGAGATATTCTTCCTCGAACTACCTCCCCCGACCTTTCCATTTGCAACATACTCAAGGGACTCTACGCTTAAAACCCTCACTACTGTTTATTCATCCTCAGATCACCCCACATTCTCGGTCAAGGCCCTAGACCTAATATATAATTTGGGCCCTTATCCCCAAACATGTCAAGGTGTGTGCTTCATGCTTCATAGTTCACTCATCACCTTAATGGTCTATTTGGATTGGAGGGGAAGGAGGGGGAGTAGAATAGAGAAGAGTAGAATTGACCCAAAATTAACATATTTTTAGTTAACTTTACTTTACTTTCCTCCTGCCTCTTCCTGCAATCCAAATAGGCTAATTGACCTTACATTACTACTTGCTTTTGAAAGCCAGAGAATTAAAAGCCTAATAGTAATTTAAAAATTTAAAAAAAAAATTAAAGAAGAAGAAGAAGAAAGGTTGAGATATTGCGTGTGGCTTATGCTGATCATATTCCTTTTGTGTTTTAGTTCCGAAGCTTGACCTCTTAATCGAAAATTAACTAGTCGCTAATTGATATCTAGGACTAGAAGCTTCTTTTTTTTTTTTTTGGGGGAGCCAATTTTGGTTTCTATATTTTGTTAATCAAAAGCATTGAAGTTAAAAGTTAAACCTTAGTTATATTTGGAGAACATATGGGACAAAATATAGGTTCTCCCCATTACTATCAGAATGGTAGTAAAGATGATCACAAGGAAGCAAGAGCAAAGTATGAGACTGCAGAGCTAAATCTGAGTGAAGAACAAAGTACTGCATAAATGACATCAGAATTATGCAGAAATGACAAGTAGTTTAGTCTCTGTATAAATGCCCACACGTGGGAGAGTTAGTTTCTGTATGCAGTCACGTGTAGGAGTTAGTTATTTGAGTTTGTTAGTCTCTGTTATTTAGTCAAATCAGTTTCGTAGCTTAGAGCAATCTATATATAGTCTTGTACATTCATTTTTGTCATTAATGAAAAAGATATAGAAATTTTTCATTTTTCTGATATGGTATCAGAGCAAATCCCCAATTTTTAGGGTTTCTTTTTCTCTCAAATTTCTTTTCAATTTTCTCGGGAAAACACTCTGTTTTTGAGAAAATTTCTTTTCCTTGTCATCAATGGCTTCCGCTGCCACAAACACAAATACAACTGGTTCAACTAATGGTTCTATACCTGAAAATCCATCTCCTTCTTCAGAAGATCCACCAATGGATGATCCCCTGTTCTTGCATCATGCTGAGAATCCAAGCTTAGTGTTAGTCACGCAGCCTTTAATTGGTGGAGAAAACTACTCAGCTTGGGCTCGAGCTGTGAGAAAGGCATTGCTCACCAAGAACAAATTGGGATTTACTGATGGGACTCTGACTCTCTCATCTTCATTGATTTCTACTCCGTCATCGGTGCAAGCATGGATTCGATGTGATAACATGGTTGGGACCTGGTTGACCAATTCAGTTTCTTCAAAGCTTCAAGCAAGCATCATATATGAAGATACTGCTCTAGAAATATGGACTGATTTGAAGAATCGTTTTGTACAAACCAATGGACCAAGGGTATTCAATCTCCAAAAGGAAATTTCAGAATTACATCAAGGTGAGATGAGCATTACTAATTTCTTTACTCAGTTGAAAGTTTTTTGGGACCAGTTACAAAACCTTAGTCCATTCCCTTCTTGCTCTTGTGGAAAGTGTATGTGCAATATCAACAAAAGACTCAATGATTTACAAGGTAGAGAGTCTGTGATGAAGTTCTTAATGGGAGTAAATGAGTCTTTTTCTCAAGTTAGGTCTCAAGTGTTGCTCATGGATCCTATTCCATCACTGAGCAAGGTTTATTCCTTGATGATCCAAGAAGAGACTCAAAGGTCAATCCCTAATGCACCTGTTGTTAAAGTAGATTCCACTGTTTTGGCTGCTAAAGTGTCCACTGATCAAGTCAATCATATTACCAACCTTGTTAATTTTGGTGGAAAGGGAAAAGATAGGCCGGTTTGTACCCACTGTGGCAAGACTGGTCACACTATGGACAAGTGCTATAGATTACATGGGTTTCCTCCAAGTTTTAAGTTCAAGAATAAGACTGCTATGGCACATCAAGTCTCCTCAGGATCAAGCTCAGAATTTGTTTCACCAATACATCAATTTTCTGCCTTCAGTCTTGAGCAGTGTCAGCAGCTTTTAGCCCTGTTTAGTGCATCCAATCCTTCCTTTGCAACATCATCTCATATATCAAATGCCTTAATGGCCACAGCAACTCCTTCTTCCACTTCTGCTAATGTGGCAATGGCAGGTATGAACTTTTCTCATAGTGTTTTTGCTGCTCAAGTGGTAAATAGAAGGGCTTATGGTGGTAATACTTGGGTCTTGGACACTGGTGCAACTGATCATTTTGTATGCTCAGTGGATTTGCTAACTTCAATCACAGCTATTAGGCAGTCTTTGGTCCAATTACCTAATGGGGAATCAGCTCAAGTAACTCACATTGGGACTGTTACTCTTTCTTCTTCCCTAATTCTTAAAAATATCCTTTGTGTTCCATCTTTTTCTTTTAATCTCTTGTCTATTAGTTCTTTAACTCATTCACAATCATATTGTTGTGTTTTTCTGTCTGCTTATTGCTTCATTCAGGACCTTATTTCCTGGAAAACGATTGGGGTAGGCAAAGCACTTGATGGATTGTACCTATTGCAGTCAAACAGCCTTCAACAATCCTCCAGCTTTTCATTTGCTACCTTTTTATCTGCTCACAACCTCACTGATGCCTTCGGTCATTTCACTGCTGTTACTTCCACATCAGTCTCTTCTCAACCTTCATCTATTTGGCATGACAGGTTGGGGCACCCATCTGATGTCAAACTCAATAGTTTGTGTCATGTAATTCCTTCTTTAAAACCTTCTTGTAACAAAGGTTGTCAAATCTGTCCCATGGCAAAACTTAAGAGATTGCCCTTTCCTTTTCATAATAATATTAGTTCTTGTGCTTTTGACTTGATTCATATGGATGTATGGGGTCCCTACTCCACTCCAACTTTAGATGGCTTCAAATATTTTTTAACTGTTGTGGATGATGCTACAAGAGCAACATGGTTATTTTTAATGAAGTCTAAATCTGAAGTTAGGCAGTTATTTTCTTCTTTCTATACTATGGTTCATACTCAATTTGGCCTTAAAATCAAAGCTGTTAGAACTGATAATGCCAAGGAGTTTAATATGTCTGACTTCTTCAATTCTCATGGAATTATACATCAAACCAGCTGTGTTTACACTCCACAACAAAATTTTGTTGTGGAAAGGAAACATCAGCATCTTCTTTGCGTAGCTAGAGCTTTACAAATTCAATCCCAACTCCCTCTTCAGTTTTGGGGTGATTGTGTGTTACATGCTGCCTATCTCATCAATAGGCTTCCATCTCCTTTGCTACATAATAAAACTCCTTTTGAACTTCTTTTCCACAAACTTCCAAACTATTCTAATCTCAAAACTTTTGGTTGCCTATGTTTTGCATCCACCATTTCTCACACCAGATCCAAGTTTTCTCCAAGGGCAAGGAAGTGTGTCTTTCTTGGCTTTCCTTTCAATGTTAAAGGTTTCAAAGTTTTTGATCTTGCCTCTCACACTATCTTTGTTTCTAGAGATGTCACATTTCATGAAAATGTGTTTCCTTTTGTTTCCAATTCAAATAATTCTTTCCAGCAGCCTTGTTTCATTCTTGTGTCTTGTGTTCCAGCCATTAATCCTCTCTTTGATCCTCTAATTCAATCTGAATCTGCTCCTACTATACCTCATGATCCCATCACTCATATTCATCATTCTATTGATGATGATTTACTTGATGAGGTTCCAGTTGAGCCCTCTGATCCTATTGTTGATCCTATCCCTCTTAGAAAGTCTTCTAGAGCTGTCAAACAACCCTCCTACTTACAAGCTTACCACTGCAACCAGGTATCTTCTGTCATTGCTGCCCCTACTTCCCAATCAGGTACTTCTCATCCACTATCTTCACATCTCTCTTATCAACACCTCTCTTCTTCTTACAAATCCTTTTGTTGTTCCATTTCTTCTCTTGTTGAGCCTACCTATTATTATCAAGCTTCTTCTAATCCCAAATGGCAAGAGGCCATGACTGCTGAAATAGCTGCCCTTGAAGCAAATCACACATGGACTTTAACCCCTCTACCTGCTGGTAAGAAGCCTATAGGGTGTAAATGGGTGTATAAAATCGAGTATAAGGCTGATGGTTCAGTTGAAAGGTACAAGGCAAGGCTAGTTGCTAAAGATTTACACAGAAAGAGGGTGTGGACTATTTTGAGACCTTTTCCCCAGTGGCCAAAATGGTATCTGTCAAAGTACTCCTTGCTGTGGCTGCCATAAAGGGCTGGTTTCTTAGTTAATTGGATGTGAACAATACTTTTTTGCATGGTGATTTGGATGAGGAAGTTTATATGGCTCTTTCACAAGGGTTTCATAGCCAGGGGGAGGTAGTTTGTAAGCTGAATAAGTCTTGTATGGGCTAAAACAAGCATCTAGGCAATGGTTTGCCAAGTTTTCTGGCACTTTGTTTTAGCTTGGTTTTACTCAGTCCAAAGCTGACTATTCACTGTTTACTAGGAGGCAAGGTGATGTTTACATGATGCTTTTGGGGTATGTGGATAATGTCTTAATAGCTTGTAATGATAAGGCTGAGATAGACAGATTCAAGGCTCTGTTGGATGACAGGTTCAAGCTCAAAGACTTAGGTGACTTAAAGTACTTCCTTGGATTGGAGGTTGCTAGATCAGCCAAGGGAATTGCCCTTTGTCAAATAAAATACACTCTTGAGGTGCTTAATGATGCTGGTATGTTAGGGTGTAAACCAGCTAAGACCCCTATGGAACAAAGTCTCAAGTTAAGTCAATTGGAAGGAGTAGAGCTCAAAGATCCCAGCAACTACAGAAGGCTAATTGGGAGGTTATTGTATCTGACCATCACAAGGCCAGACAGCACCTTTGTTGTTCATAAGCTTAGCCAATACATGTCCAAACCAAGAAAGCCACATTTAGATGCAGCCTATAAAATCTTACAATATTTGAAGAATGAACCAGGGAAGGGTCTCCTATTTTCTTCCAAGACAGATTTACATTTGAAAGAATTTGCGGACGCTGATTGGGCTTCATGTTGTGATACAAGGAAGTCAATAACTGGTTATAGCATTTTCATTGGAGATTCTTTGGTGTCTTGGAAATCAAAGAAGCAGTCCACAGTCTCCAGGTCCTCAGCAGAAGTTGAGTATAGAGCTATGGCAGTTGCAACATGTGAACTTGTGTGGATTTTATACTTTCTAAAGGATATTGGAGTTAAACATGACAAAGAAGCATTGTTGTTCTGTGATAGCTAGGCAGCATTGCACATTGGTTCCAATCCCGTTTTTCATGAGAGAACCAAGCACATTGAAATAGACTGTCATGTAGTCAGGGATAAAGTTTTGGAAGGTGTTATCAAGCTTAATCATGTGAGGTCTCATTGTCAATTAGCAGACATGCTTACCAAAGCATTGGGGTACAATCAATTTTCCAATCTTGTTGAGAAGATCGGGATGATGAATATACACACCAGCTGCTCTTGAGGGGGAGTATCGGAATGGTAGTAAAGATGATCACAAGGAAGCAAGAGCAAAGCATGAGACGAGCTAAATCTGAGTGAAGAACAAAGTACTGCATAAACGACATCAGAATTATGCAGAAACGACAAGTAGTTTAGTCTCTGTATAAATGCCCACACGTGGGAGAGTTAGTTTCTATATGCAGTCACGTGTAGGAGTTAGTTATTTGAGTTTGTTAGTCTCTGTTATTTAGTCAGATCAGTTTCGTAGCTTAGAGCAATCTATATATAGTCTTGTACATTCATTTTTGTCATTAATGAAAAAGATATAGAAATTCTTCATTTTTCTGATAATTACTGATGCTTAAGGATGGTTAACTTTGTCATAATAAACTAGCGGACGATTGATACATAGGAACTCACTGTTTTCTTCGTATTTTAAATAATAATTTTATAGCAAGTCATTAATCTTTAACTTTTGTATATTTCTTGAGATATGTGGTCAAGCAAAAACGGTCTAATCAGATTTTTTTTTTTTTTTTTTTTAAGTTGAAATTAAAGACAAACCATAGACAGTTAGTCATATTATTTGGAGAATATGCATATGGAGACAAAACTTAATAGTGAATAGTCCTAGAAGCTTAAGATATAAGTAACACGGAGTATTCTTAGTTTGAAAAAATCAACTAGTGGTGGGTTAGGTTCATATCATGCAAGTGCCCATGTTTTTCACTTTTTAGGACCTTAAGAATAATATAGAGACATTTAGGCAAGCAACCTCGTTCAAATCCAAAGGATTGAAAACTCGGACTGTGCTAAGTTTGACAAAGATAAACTTGTGGTGCCTCTAGAGAGATCTTAATCTTAATTTCCCTTTAAAGATCACCGACCACACAAGCCCCACACTAAAGAGATCTTTCAAGTTTCGGCATCAATTAAATGATATAGCCCTAGTGCCCTTCTCAAGAGAATCTTTCTACTCGTGCTAGGTGTTAGGTTGGACTTTGACTAAATTAAATATTCGTCATTGGCCAACCCATCGTGCCTTTATCTCATCATTCTCTTAATACGCTATAAAAGGAGAAAGTCTTTAGACACAACAAATTTTAAAAAAAAAATTTCACATCTAGTTTATATGACAAATTGTTAGTATTATAAGTAAAAAATTGATCTTAGTGATAATTTTAAATAATCGCTAATAAAAATATACAAATTTAATTATTATAAAAATATTATAAATATTTTTTGTCGTTTATAAAATTACTTGTTTCGAGATCAATAAACAGCACGTGTTCAAGGACAAATTAAGTAATTATGACTTTGACCAAGCCTTCTTTTTGGTTTAAAGAAAAACATATTGGATAATATTGGATTAAATAAATTTAAAAAAAAAAAAAAACAAAAACAAAAACAAAGTTGAAAATGCTGTTGCGAAACGAAATAGCTAGACATGAAGATCCAATTGTTTAATAAGTCTTAACAACGAAGCTATTGAACCCATTTGCATAGTTCTCAGAATCAGACCGGACCAGAAGATCGGACCGTGAAAATCAAGAACCGGGATGAAAATCGGTTTTTTAAACATAAAGAACCGGGTGTATGTGGCAATTCCGTGAACCCCTAAAACCGGGATTGGACCGCATGAACCGGTGTCAAGAACCATGCGGTCCAACCCCTTAGCAATTTTTTTTTTTTTTTTTTTTTTATAAAAACAACTTAACATAATTTTATTCTACTTAATTAAATTATCCATCTCTTACAAGGAATAAAAAAAATTATAATTAAAATCCTTCAAAGATATTCAACTTTACTTCAAAAATTAATCATAAATTTTAATGTTTTCATGGTTATTATTTTATTTTATTAACTTTCTTATTTAATTATTAAATATATGCTTGAAAATCATTAAATTTCCCTCACATATATAGATATATTAGTCAATTTTGCTAATTTTATAAATTTACTATCTATATTTAGGCTTTAATTAATTATTAAATTAATTATGACGTCATCCCGGTTCGACCCTGGTTCGACCTTGGTTCGACCTCAAAAACCTTGAACCTCTCCCTTTTACAGTTTAATGAACGGTCCGGGTCTGAAAACCTTGCCCACTTGATCAACAATAAATATATTTCCTCTCTCTCTCTCTCTCTCTCTCTCTCTCTCTCTCTCTCTCTCTCTCTCTCTCTCTCTCTCTCTCTCTCTATATATATATATATATATATATATACATATCTTTTTACAATATGATTAGTGGGAAGTCATAGTAGGAAGGAATATCATTTCAGCATTAATTAGAGTATTCATCAGTCTATGAAAGATAGTTAATTTTATTATTGGGTTTCATTTCTTAATTAATGTGACAAATAAAATATACATTAAAATGATATTTTAAAAAGTGTAAAAATTTGAAATGACAAAATTCTGATTGCCAAGCCCAAGTTAACATAAGATGACAAAATTCTAATTGTAATAGGAATCTGTGCAATAGCTCTATTCTCAGCCATAACCACTAACTAAAAATTTGGATAGTGTTTTATTAACGTTCATTATATCATATTTAATCATCTCAAAATTTGAGATTATATTATGTGAAAATATAATTCTAGTGATAAAAATGATATTAAATGAAACTAATGTTACAAATTTGAGTGCAATCAATGACAAAACTAGAATTTCATATTAAGAGGTGTCAA
This sequence comes from Quercus robur, assembly GCF_932294415.1. Classification (NCBI taxonomy): domain Eukaryota; kingdom Viridiplantae; phylum Streptophyta; class Magnoliopsida; order Fagales; family Fagaceae; genus Quercus; species Quercus robur. The sequence goes on from NC_065536.1 coordinate 4,753,095, forward strand.
AGCATGAAACAACTTTTACCTCTCAAGAACAAGAAACATACTAAGATTCAAATAGAACAATAAATATACATTTTAATCCAATCACCTATTAAAATGGAAATCGACGTTATTTTGAATCCCAAAAATTATTTATGGTTCATCATGCAATAAATTTTGTTGCAATCTCCCTCTTAATATACAAAATCAAAGAGCTTCTAATCAAATTTTATTGTGAAGCCTAGTTTTGTCAATATTCCTAGTTGCAAAAGTCAAATATTTTAGTTGATTCACCCGACATCTACAAATCAAATAACAATCGTACATCTATTACTCTTCTAGCTAAAGACTAAGTTTCTCAGGTCAATTAGTTAAAGTCAAATATTTTGTTGCAATCTCCCAAGTTAAACATTCCAAACTCCAGTTTCACTCTACCGATCATAGGATTTAGCTTGACTAAGATCTTCAGACTATTATAGTGAATAAAAACTTCATTCTTCTACCCAAATAATGCTCATAACCCAAAATTACAACATATATTTGTCATGGATAGCCAACACTAAAAGACCTAACCCCTAGTTATTCCCGTGGGCAGAATTTGGGTTCAACTCCCACATTCTCCTCCTGTTGTAAATAATAATAAGTTAGAAAATTATTACTTTTTATCAAATTTTCAAAAAGAAGTAAAGAAGAAGAACCATATTCTAAGATTTCCCAAAATATAATAGAAGAATAACAAAAGGTAACGAACGACACTTAGCAAGACGTCCATGATCCACTATAATTGTATTTTGAGACTCGGAATTACTTTTCCAATAAACTAATGCTAACAAATAGACATTAATTATTTGAATTATACTCGACATAACGACCCAAAAGAAGAGTGATGCTTATTAGTTATTACTAGTTCCCTGTGTAATAAGCTGCATTAGCTTTACCAGACTATGTTTATCCAATTTTATCATTGCCACAGAATTTTTCACCAAACAGTTCAAACTCTGATTCTCTAAAATAAATAAAATAATTATAATTGAAAAAACAAAAAAAAAATTGACACTGAAGGGAATATGAGCAAAAATTCTCAGATCTATGAGATGCCAAAATAAAAGAAAAATATGCATCAAAGAAAACAATCATACAAAACAATATTTACAAGGCTCGGCAATTTATCTACGTCCACAAAGTTACAGGAATTTCATTATTATCAGAGAAAAATACAAGATGCAGCAGTGCAGTCTTTCTCTCTAAAAAAGAACACACAAAACTCTAACCTCCAAAACAACATTCTCTATCCTGCATACAAGATTTACAATGGATTACAAATGTTGAGTAGTTTTCCAGTAAAGAATTAATTGCTTAACAAATGTAAGGTAGTTTTCCTGTAAAGAATTAATAACAAAATAGTATTTAGGTAAATGATATGAATCTTGGAATAAGTATATATGTTCATAACAAAAATGTTTATTCCCAAAAATGCTTATAAATACCTTGGACATTAATTCATCTGGACATATACAATATTCTCTCTATACACTCTGTTATGTAGTCTGATAACCACCATAACGGGACTGCCATCTTCCACTTTAGAGACATTGAATTGGTTATATTGTACTTGAATGATTAAAGATTTGGTGCTTAATCACTTTGTCAACCTCTATACCTTAGAATTAGAGCACTGCCCTCAATTTCCTTTTGCTACAGATTTAAGAATAAGAATTAAGAATGCTTGTATCTGTTATTGTTCACAAGTAGTTGACATTTCCTTTTTCGCGGTTGATATTTAGAATGAAAGTTCATAGAATCCATAATTTATATATAAAACCATTAATTATGATATTATTGATAATGACTGATCCCATTTGAATCATATGGATCATTAAATATGTCCTAACTTTGTGTATGATGTGTAAGGTACTGTATATATCGATCTAACATAAAAAGCATATTACAAACTCTATTAAAAAAAAAAAAATTTGTGCTATATTGTTTAAGAGAGTGAATATAAACTACTTTATATGATTTATTTAATTTTTGTTCTTTGGAATATGTACATGATATTTGGTGGAAAAAACTTAAGCACCTGATATCAATGCACGAACCAATCTTTTAATTGTTAAGTGTGTTGGATCATAGTAGTTGAAACCATGACTCTAATAACTTGTTCAATTAGGTCAAATGCAAAAGGTTTGAAAACAAAAATTGAAAAAAATGAAGCATTCTATTGATCCAAATACAAGTATATATCCCAACAAGGGATTTTAAAATCTGAATTTCAAATCATCAACATATAAAATGAACCCAATTAAGGAATTTTAAAATAAAAATAAAATTAAAAATCAAGCCATTTTAAATATAATCAAAATGATCATCCATCTAGATGCAACCTAAATGTTCCCGTTTTAGTAGACCTTAACAAAGAAGCTGTTAAAGGAATTTAACGGAGATCGGATCTTATTGCATGCTTCGGACTTTTCCTTGGAATTGGTCCTAGGTCAATTTTGCCGACCGGTCATTCTTTTTTTTTTTGGGTATTAGAATGCTATCTTGTCCTTTTTAGGAATGGAATCTGGCGATAAGGTTTGGTAAAACAGATCAAAAGATAAGGAGAGAGAGAGAGGCATGAATATTGTTCTGGTACATTCACCAATCCATCTCAGGAGAGAGACAATACACCTAACACAGTTTTGCTGGACAGTCATGAATATTGTTATGTTAAGTCGGCAAGATGAGCTTCCTATTTCAATTGGAATTCTGTCATCTTAATTATGTTCACAAGGGTTTGGTAATACAAGCCACACGGACCAAACATCAACAATTGCTACGGTTGCTGACAAATTTGCCAGTTAATAGTCAAATTTTGTTCTAGTCAATTGTTCTTTTAAAGAGAGGGAGTAAATGTGACACGATCACAAATTCAATACCACAACAGAGCTAGTCTAGGAAAGAAGACTAAAAACAATTGTTAGAGGAGAAAATTTAATATCACAACTTATTTATTACAACTGTGATGTTGCAAAGTGTAAGTGATAGAAAAAAAAATAGTGGAGAAAACATTGAAAAGCTAAATAATGATGAGTTTATATTCCTTACAATCATAACTTATCCTTTTAGCTAGTTGTAAAAACAGTCATGCTAAGAAATGTGTTTGTGCACTATTAAGTTTGAGCTTTATAATATATATAGTCAATTCTATTTTACGTGCGCGTATATTAAAGTAGTAGTTATAGAAAGTTGGAAACCAAGAGAAGAGGAGGGCCATGATGACATTGGACCTTTACCGTTTTGAATTAAATAACAATGAAATTAACCTCAAAAACATGTTGAAGGCAGAATCAAACACCAATAAAGTTAAAAAGATGAGAGAAAGGTACAAATTTTTTTCTTTTTTGAAAGGTATATGTGCACCCAATAGTAATTACTTGCAGAAAAGAATATGGCAGACGATGTAATAGAACTCATATTTTGTTCAAAATGTGAAACAATAAAGGAAATATCTCTTTCTTTTTTACAATATTTTCGTAGAAAAATGGACACTAATGATCTAGAATCCTATTTGAAGTAGACTGAGATATACAGAAGGAAAACAAACATGCGAAAAATAAAGGGTACAATATATATATATATATATATATATATATATATATGGAAGAAAAAGAAACCTTCTTACCGTGAACATGTGAAAAAAGAGAGGCAAATTAAATATGGAATGTAAAGAAGCATTTTGCCTTTGTGTTAGAATTCATTTCCCTCTCCCTTGTGTGTGTGTTTGTTTCTCAAAACAAAATTTATTGTTAGGCATTTTTACTCAATATACCGATAATTGCAAATTTTCAAAAACTTTGTTTCTAACCAATAAAATAAGTAAAAAATAAAATTTATTCCTAATGGCATAAAGCAAAATAATAATAATAATAATAATAATAATAAATAATTACACAGGTACCAAAACTTTAAAACCAAAAATATTGTTCACCATATCTTATATCTACTTGCTATTCGGGTTGTGTAGAAAATTTATTCTGAGTTATTTATTTAATTTTTCTGAAGTTTGGTGAGAAGAAATAATATTTAACAAAAAAGAAAAAGAAAAAGAGTACATTATTCTATGTTCCAAAATTTGAGTTTACTTTGTTTTGAGTAAGGCTTGAGGTACGAAGAAGTTTCGTTACTTTTTTTTTTTTTTTTCCATATTTTAATAAGATGATAAATTTAATCGGTACAAAATTGCTTTCATATAGCTAGCTTCATTACAAATACTTTTTATAACCAATAAAAAATGCGGGATCAAAACGTTGTTTAATTGACTTGTTGAATTTTTTTGTTTTCCAAAGTGACAAAACGTAATTTTAGCAACTAAATATGCAATTGGCTTATTTATTTATTTTATGTGTGAAAATTTAATTAATTTGTAAAAGATTGAAAAAAGTATAATTATATTTAGGTTAAAGTGTAAATTGTATTTTCTAAGTTTGATTGAAATTCATTTTAGGTTTCTAACTTTCGTTCAATTGAATAATTTAAGTTTCAAATTTTTTTAATTCAAGCATTCACTCTAATTCCGTAAGAAAATATCTCTTCCTTTTATACATTATTTTCGTTGTAATTAACTTGACAATATTTAACTAAAAATAATTTCAAAAATCATGGAATATGTCATTCTTCCAAATCTAAAATTTACCCTTATTTTTATAACCAAACCCAGTACTACTTCTCTTATTTCTATCCGAAATTTGGAGTTAGCAGAAGAAAGTAAGAAATTTTTTTTCTTTTTTAATATATATAAATAAAAACAAAGTAAGAAATCTACTCTACTAAGGAGTAGGATTTCTTATAAGTGTTTAACTTTTTGCCTTCTATCAGAATTCGTAAATGTTGAACCTGAAGGCGTGTCCGTTATGGCATGATATCCTTGTTCAACGGATTGAAAATTTTGGCTTGTGTTATGACCCCATCCGAAGTTGTAATTTTGAATAAAATTACCTTTGTATGGCTTTATTGCCGGGCTATTTATTTTCTGAATTTAGAGGTTAATGAAAACAAGAGATTTTATAATGAGGATAATGCTTAACTTTTCAATAAAGATAGAATTTCAAGTTTTGGCTTAGAACATATTCCATAAGATTAAAGTAATAAGTTATATATATAATATGCATAAAATGTACAATTTTATGATATCCTTTATTTTATATTAGGTGGTTTGTTTTTTAAACTTAATTTTAATCGGTAATTTTGGCATCCCATTTTCATATTTATTTTACTACTTCTCAAAATTATTTTTATATTTATTTAAATCCATTTAACAATGCATTCAATTGGTGATCCATATATTGATTGGACCAATAATCAATGAGCCAACCATTACAACGGGTCAATGTCTAGTATGAGTTAACTGTTGAGTAATGCTAATGACACATAAAAGTTTACAATTTTATACTACAAGTCACCATGTGCTGAGTTGTGAGTGATAAAAGTGTGATAGTGGGCCAAGCAAGGACACACCTCCACCACTCATAACTCGTCACGTGATAAATTGTGGCGCAAAATTATACATTTCTACATGTACATTAGCATTACTCTTAACTTTTCTTTCTAGTTTCAAAGTGTAGTGGTTGGGCAAATAGGACATGCAAGTGTGCACATCAAAAACTAATTATCTTTGTATGGATTCTCAAGCTGCACGTGTTCCCACCTTAGCACCTATTACAATTACTGAATAATAAAGTTCCCAACTTTAATTAAAAAAAGAAAAAAAGTTTACACAGTTAGATCATGCATGATTGGATCATTATGTTGATCTTCGGTACCGGTTAGACGGTCATGAGTTGAGGCGTGTATATGAAGCCATGACGCGACGTATTGCCTCTTGCTAGCCAACCGTGGTGGACATATTGGAAGTCATACGAAATTAAAGTCTTTTTATTTTATCATAGCTGAGATCATCGGTAAAACTTGTTGCCATATATGGTTTATGCTTAATTTATATGGTTGGGAAATTCGCTTCCAAGTGCCAATAAGCGTTGTGAGTAAGTAATTAAGTCAGGGGCTGTTGCCATTTACCAGCATTAGACAGCTATAATTTGGAGCATACCAGCTGGTAGCCAATAAGGCTTGCCATGGTCAAGCAAACAAGGTTTACTATGTATGTGGCAGCCATAGATGGTTGGTTATTGGTGTCAGCCACGATTGAAAGATGCTAGTAGTGATGGAGTTAGGGATTTCCAGTTACGAAAACTGAATTATTCTGTCATGATAAATTCAAATTACAAATAAACACTACTTTAAAAAAATTTAAATTTCTTATTCTAAAGTATGTTACATACGTGTACACAAAATTACTAACTTTAAATATTAATAAAATATACCTATAATGTAAAAGAAAAAAAATTAAAAATTTTGGCATGTGGCTCCGCCACTGGATACTAGAGAAATAACATATAACATTTTTTTTCCCCAGAACATAAGACGAATAATTACAGGGAATAATGAAGTATATATTTATAGGTGTTGTTTTTTTAATCAAAAAAGCATTGGGCAGAGAAAATATTGCTCTAGAAAAGCAACATTAATTACAGCAACAAGTTTTATGAACACCAACTCAGCTCATCAGACCATTCACAGTAAGAAAGCTAGAAAATATCGTTTTTAACAACTCAAAACGCTACTTTATCTATTTTAACACCCAACTTTATATATAACAAATCCAACATCAAAGGTTTTATCTTAACATTTAAAGTAATAAAACAAAATATTCAACACAACAAACAGCAACCACAACCTTAAACACATTAAAATATATATATATATATATATATATATTTACTGCATATATATATATATATATATATATTTACTGCAGCTCACTGGGACTCAATCTGAACTTTGCCTTCTTTATTTCAGGGCAAATGGCATCATGGTCCATGTGTGGTTGGATTAGGGGCAGAAGGTGGGACTAGACCTTTTTTTAGTGGAACATATTCACTACCTTGAACCATCTGACCTGCACTCATCTCATGGTTTCCGGGGTGAGGAGGAGTGGCATACAGAACTGGCGGACCTCTTGGGCCTAGAGTCTCTCCTTTATTGGCTACATCTTCAACAGTTGAGCTAGATAAGGATTGCTTCTTCCTCCCCTCCACCTCCATGCTTGGATTCAGAAGCCGAGCTTCAGATCTATAAACAAAAAAACAATATTCGAATAAAGCACATGCAAAAAATTAAATAGAGAAAGATAGTTTACTATATAAAAAAATTACTTTTAGAAAAAATTTTTAAACTAAAACTGTGATAAGTTCATTGTGAATGCTTTAACATGATTTGGACTCATTGGGTCTAGTGGAAAGATATAATACAAAAGTAATTAATTTTTTTTAAGGGAACTCTATATTTTGCACAATAAATAATATAAAGTATGACAATAAATTCATTCCCTGCACACTAATTCAGATGACTAAGCCATTTTCTAAAGGTAAATCTAAGTACACAACAATTTTTGAGGAGCAAATCTATGTATTTTTCATAATTTGTTTTTCTTTTTATAGATATATTTCACAAATTTTTGAATAAATAAATTGTAATTAACAGACGAAAAAAGTAATAAACTCATATTCCTTTTGTCTTGACTTGCCACAAGCCATATTGTAAAAACATTTTACAATATAGGTTGAATTACTATTATGATCATCAGATTATTAACAAAAAATTAATTTAGTTCCTTAACTATTAATTATGTCAATTTAGTCGCTCAACTTTTAAAGCCAAGTCAATTTCATTTTTAAATCTCTTTCTTTATTACTAAAGTTGAAAAGAAAAATGATAGCTTTGAAAAGAAAAATGATATCTTTTTGGACCTCTATGAAAGAATGAAAGCTTTAAATTCACATTATAAAAAAGAAATAGAATTTGAACCCCATCAAAGATCATCTTTTACAGAAACTATGGTTTGCCAACGAGTCTGTAGGCTGACCAACGCTAACAAGGAGCAAGTAGTGGCTAAAGTAGTAATATAAGTTCCTAGTAACTACTTAATTGCAAAGAAATAAAACTCATACACCTACCATCCATGGCTCTGATACCATTGAATTACCCAGGAGTGAGCACAGCAGTAATATAGAAGCATAAACAATGATAAAATAGTTTATAAAGAAGAGAATAGCAAAATAGATATAGTCAAAATAGATTAAAACAGAGTATGGAACATAAAACTGAAACAAATAAAATCTTACTTGAAAATACTTCTGTCTTTGATTAAACTTGAAAACAAACTGTCTTTCTTACAAGCTTTGAAAATAAGAGCTGTCTGAAGAGTTACAAGATTACAAAGTAAAATATGAAATTGATTCTGATTCTGACAGTGAAATTGATGATTATAATTATAATAGTAACACAAATAATTGGAGTAATTTAACAGGAGATAAAATCAACCGACAGACTAATAAACACAATAATAGTTTTTTAGACAGAATTAATAGTAAATTGGAGTCCTTGGAAAATACTGACAGATCTACTATATATACCATTGACTACCCAGGAGTGAGCACAGCAGTAATATAGAAGCATAAACAATGATAAAATAGTTGATAAAGAAGAGAATAGCAAAATAGATATATTCAAAATAGATTAAAACAGGGTATGGAATATAAAACTGAAACAAATAAAATCTTACTTGAAAATACTTCTGTCTTTGATTATACTTGAAAACAAACTGTCTTTCTTACAAGCTTTGAAAATAAGAGCTGTCTGAAGAGTTACAAGATTACAAAGTAAAGTCTGTAAAGGGTTACAAGATTATCTGTCTAAAAAGGTAAGGCTACAAGCTTATCTGTTTGAAGGTAAAGCTATAAGATTACAAGAGAAAGTAAAGTACAAAAGGGAGAGTACAAAAGTCTTTCGGGGAAGGGGAAAGGAAAGCTAAAAGTCTTTCTGAGGATTGGGCCTTGGAATGGACCTTTAAAATTTGAACTTGAAAATTTGAACCTTAGTTCTGGACCTATCTTCTGTCTTCGGAGTCTGTCTATTTATAGATGAAATGAACCATAGTAAGTCTTCAAAAGTAACCTGAGTTAAGTAAAGTGAACTCAAGTTATTCTGTCGATAGAATCTTGAATAGTAAAAGTCTTTTCCGTCACGGGTCTGTCTTCTGTCTTCTTTTTGTCTTTTCTGTCACGGGTCTGTCTTCTGTATTCTGACATCTTATCTTTTGGCAATCTGTCTTCTGTCTTCTTTTTGTCTTTTCTGTCAAGCTCTGGACTGTAATGGATCTGTCTGGAAGCTATTCATGCATGTCGGTGAATAGTGGTCTGTTTCCAGTGAATAGTGATCTGTCGCTGGTGAATAGTGATCTGTCGCCGCTGTCTGTCGGAAGAGTATTCTGTCTGTCTGTGCCTTCTGTCTATCTGTCTGTCAATCTGTATCCGCGTAGTTATCATAATCTAGCGGATCAGTGTTATCCTCATACTGCTCATGCTCGTGGAGCATTCCATAATCATTACATAGGGCACAGTATGAAATGAAAACAGGAACATGATCTTTGGCTGTCATCAATCTGGGATCTTTAACAATCCTTCTTTTCCCAATGAGCCTTCCTGCTGAAGGTCTTGGGCCATACACAGCTATCCTGTCAGTGTAGCCATATAAATGAAAACCTCTATCTAATTTTCTCTGTTCTTCATGAATCTTATTACTCATGAAATTAGACCATTCTTGAGCCAAAGCACCTGGATCCTCAAGTGATAAGTAAGTATCTCCTGTATACCAGTCATATTCAAGGATACCACATCAATCATGGATAAGGACTAGAATGTGTGCTGGCTGAGCTTCCATATAATAGCTAGTGTCCCAAACTGGGAGAGTACTCCAGATTTCTATCTTCATATAATTAAGTCCTCCAATCTGTGCTGCTGCTTCTTGGATGACTCTGGGAAATAAACTAATCTGATTTGCAGAAGTAATGGTTAATTTTCTGATAAACCCTGCTTCTAGCATTTCAGATAACCATAAGGGATCACAGATTACTGGATCTTTTGTCTCTGTGTTGATAAGTAATCCCGGATAGGGATCAAATCTGTCTCCTGTTCTTTCATAAACTCTGTCTGAATTTCCAAAACTGTCATACCATTTTGCCTTATGAGATAACCATATATCACCTGTCATGTCTTCTGTTCTGATAAATGCTGTAGAGACTAATAATTTAAAAAGATACATCCATCTGTCATAAGAACTTGTTATAGCTTTATGAGTTAATATATTCTGTTGGATTTCAGGGGGTAAAGTTCTAATAGCAAGTCTCGTTTTTTGCTGAATCTTAGGGTGGAGCTTTGAAAAGCTTGTTCCCATAAGATAGCTTTTTAGAGACTGTAGTTCTGTCTTTGTGGAGCTTGAATCTCCATCCTCCCTGCCAGGGAGTTGACAACCGAGAGCTTCAATAAATGCCCCGGTGCTAACAAGATGTAATTCCAAAGCCTGAAGGGTCATTTGGAATAAGGGTTTCTGTCTGAGGGTGAAGGCTGCCTGTAAATTATCAAGAAGTAGTTTAATATGAAAAGGAAGGTCTGTAAATTCTCCATCTTGAAACATAAGATCACTGTCAAGCACTTTTTGCAGAATTACACTTTTATCACCACATGAATACATTGCCTCTGTTAGCAGTGTATCCTGAAGGGATATTGTCTCTATCGAGACGCCTTCATGCATATCCGAAATTTTTACTGAGGGCTTTCGGAAACCTCTGGGTTGCACCGCTGGTGCCTTGCCCTTGTCTTTCTGAGAAATTCTTTTGAAATATTTTATAAGGAAAATAAAAACATTTATAAAACAAACAAGATTTATAAAATAAACTTTTCTTTGTACACTTTTGTGCTCTTGCTGAGTAGCAATAATATTAGAGTAGTCATAATGGGATCTGTCAAGGTAAATAAGGTTCAGAGTATTTCTTAAATCTAGTATGATTCTATCTTCGTGAAGTCTTTCATTAATAGGACAATCTGTCAAGGGATTAATTCTACCTGCTAGGAAATTAAATCTGTCATTATTCAAGAAATTAATGTTTTCTTTAATGCTTAATAAAAAAGAGTCTGTCAAAGCTTCTTTTATTAAAATATCTATTATATGAATATTTAAAAATGCTATAAAGAGTGTATATTTGTCATTTAGTACTTCTATCAGTCTATCAATCTGTCTGTCATTATTATTAAAAGAAATAATAATTTTACCATCTATATTTTGTGTGGGGGCAATAGTCTCAAATTGCCATCTGTCAGTCCATATATTATTAGTCCATGCATATTGATTATAAAAGACTATATTCATATCTTCTGTAGATTGGACTTTATGTAAGAAAGCAATAGGAGAATAAGAACGTATCCCTGTCTCTTTGTCTTGTTTATCTTTCTTTTTGTCATTTTCTGTCAATTGATTAACAAGTAGCATTTCTGTCTTTAAAGATGACAAACTTCTTTCAGTTCTATAGATTCCTCTTTCATTGATATCTGTTAAAATAGTAACCTCTTTGGAAAAGTGTATTTCTTTCAGGACAAGTGGTACAATGAATTTGAAGAATATATCTTTTCCTAACACATTAGTTTTAATTCCTTTACCTGTCATTAAAAAAGGATAAATTAAAGCCATAAAAGGAGTTCTTAAAATAATTTTAAAAGGAAAGTCTTTAATTAAAACAAAGGCTGTCTCAAAATATATTCTATCATGGCATATATGAACATTGGGTATTTTATAATTAATTATTAGTCTTTCTCCATTGGCCTGAATTAATCTTTCAGATGATTTTTCATAATACTTTAAGGGTATTAATCTTACTTGTATATAATTCATATCAGCACCTGAATCTGTCAAAGCAGTTTCTGTCAAGAAAAACTCTAAAGTAATTTCTGTATGCCATTTTATGAAAATTACTCTGTCAATTATACTTAAGAAATTCTGTCTATCAAATTTATTACTATTGTTTGAAACATTAATATCTATAACTTCTTTATCTGTAGGAGGAACAAGGGGGTCTATCATGGGATTAAAAAATTCTTTTATTATTTCTACAATATTATGTTCATTTATGTCTGTCAGGTTTTCTTTTTTAATTTCTTTAATTTCCTTTTTTACCATTTCTTCTTCTGTCAGTAGAGCTATTGGTTTTATCTTTACACCATCTTGTTTGAATTTCTTTTTTACCTTTTCTTTCTTGTCTTTATAGTGATTTGGTAGATTTTCTATTAGTTTTATTACTATGTCTTTTTGTTTTCTTTTTCTCTTATTAAATTTAAGTGGGTTGGTTGATTTTAACTCTTTCTTTACTTGATCTATCTCTTTTTGTTTAACATTAAATATTTCCATCAATTCTTTTATAATATCTTTTTCAAATTCTAATTTACTAATTTGTTTAGTAATTTTATTATGTCTGTCACATTGTTTTTTAGTATGTCCATATCTTTTGCATTTATGACAAATAGTACTATTAACATGTCTGTCAGCTTTCTCATTATCTGATAATTCTGTCGTATTTAAAATTGTTATGTCTTTTAATCTGTCTGTTTCTATTGGTAAACTTAAAAGTTCTATCTTTTTAGCCAATTCTATTAAACTGTGGTTTTCAGTTCTGTCAATTGTTTTAAGTCTCTCATCAATTTCTTCTTTAAAAATATTACACTTTTTGTCTTTTACTTCCATTTTTACTTTTACTACACTATCACTATTTGCTTTTTCTTTTAAATTACTATTATTATTTTTCCTACCATTGTTGACTATTTCTCTTTCATGTTTTATCTTTTCTTCTACTTCTATCTCTTTTGTATCTAAATTCCTACGTACCATTTCATTGTTTTGTCTTTCATATAATTCTTTCAAGCTATCATTATATCTAGGGCTATCATCTTTTCCTATTTCTTTTTCTATCTTTCTACGTATAACACCTTCATCTTTATGTCTTTCAATTCTTCTTCTATCATTTGTCTCTATTAGGCTTCTTTGTTCTTTTATCACTTTCCCTACATCTTCACTATTCTGTCTTTCAAACATTTCTTTCATCTCTTTTACCATTCCTTTTTTTAGTATTTCTTTCTCATTATCTGTCAGCTTCTCATGTAGAGATTCTTTCTTGTTTATCTTTAATAGGCTCTTTTGTCTATCTGTGTCTAGTACTGAACTAGAAATTTCTTTTAGTCTGTCATTTTCTACAGTACTTCTACGTGTTACTCTTTCGTTAATAGGGCAAATATCTCTATCAACTAATTTGTCAGTTGCTTGTACATTCTTATCTTCAACTTCTTGTGAATTACTATTTATAAACCAATTATCTGTCATAGTTTCTGTAAAAGATGATCTTAGATGGGGTTCAAATTCTATATTTTTTTCAAAATGTGAATTTAAAGCTTTCATTCTTTCATAGAGGTCCAAAAAACTATCATTTTTCTTTTCAACTTTAGTATATATAGTAGATCTGTCAATATTTTCCAAGGACTCCAACTTTCTATTAATTCTATCCAAAAAACTATTATTGTGGTTATTAGTCTGTCGGTTGATTTTATCTCCTGTTAAATTACTCCAATTATTTGTGTTACCATTATAATTATAATTATCCATTTCACTGTCAGAATCAGAATCTGTTTCATAATCCATATCACTATTAGACCAATTTTCATCTATATCTTTCATGCTATAACCTTCATCATAATCTATATCATCATAGTCCATGTTTCAAATTAGTGTGTGCCTAGCCTAAGTGTGAACAAGCAAACAGATGATGAGCTGATAAATGTATTTATTCTCTTTCTAAACAATTAATAATTACTGGCGGAACTATTACTAACCACTGGTATCCTTGCTATCGGGACCACCTCCTCGGGAAAACTCCATTGCGGGACCACCCAAACAACGCCTGTCCGTCGGCTACAACAAAGGGGCTGACCAACGCGAAACTATGGTTTGCCAACGAGTCTGTAGGCTGACCAACGCTAACAAGGAGCAAGTAGTGGCTAAAGTAGTAATATAAGTTCCTAGTAACTTCTTAATTGCAAAGAAATAAAACTCATACACCTACCATCCATGGCTCTGATACCATTGACTACCCAGGAGTGAGCACAGCAGTAATATAGAAACATAAACAATGATAAAATAGTTTATAAAGAAGAGAATAGCAAAATAGATATAGTCAAAAGGGATTAAAACAGAGTATGGAACATAAAACTGAAACAAATAAAATCTTACTTGAAAATACTTCTGTCTTTGATTAAACTTGAAAACAAACTGTCTTTCTTACAAGCTTTGAAAATAAGAGCTGTCTGAAGAGTTACAAGATTACAAAGTAAAATCTGTAAAGGGTTACAAGATTGTCTGTCTGGAAAGGTAAGGTTACAAGCTTATCTGTCTGAAGGTAAAGCTATAAGATTACAAAAGAAAGTAAAGTACAAAAGGGAGAGTACAAAAGTCTTTCGGGGAAGGGAAAAGGAAAGCTAAAAGTAAAGTCTTTTAAATTTGAACTTGAAAATTTGAACCTTAGTTCTGGACCTATCTTCTGTCTTCGGAGTCTGTCTATTTATAGATGAAATGAACCATGGTAAGTCTTCAAAAGTAACCTGAGTGAACTCAAGTTAATCTGTCGGTAGAATCTTGAATAGTAAAAGTCTTTTCTGTCACGGGTCTGTCTTCTGTCTTCTTTTTGTCTTTTCTGTCACGGGTCTGTCTTCTGTATTCTGACATCTTATCTTTTGGCAATCTGTCTTCTGTCTTCTTTTTGTCTTTTCTGTCACGCTCTGGACTATAATGGATCTGTCTGGAAGCTATTCATGCATGTCGGTGAATAGTGATCTGTCTCCAGTGAATAGTGATCTGTCGCTGGTGAATAGTGATCTGTCGCCGCCATCTGTCGGAAGAGTATTCTGTCTGTCTGTGCCTTCTGTCTTTCTGTCTGTCAATCTGTATCCGCGTAGTTATCATAATCTAGCGGATCAGTGTTATCCTCATACTGCTCATGCTCGTGGAGCACTCCATAATCATTACATAGGGCACAGTATGAAATAGGAACGGAAACAGGAACATGATCTTTGGCTGTCATCAATCTGGGATCTTTAACAATCCTTCTTTTCCCAATGAGCCTTCCTGCTGAAGGTCTTGGGCCATACACAGCTATCCTGTCGGTGTAGCCATATAAATGAAAACTTCTATCTAATTTTCTCTGTTCTTCATAAATCTTATTACTCATGAAATTAGACCATTCTTGAGCCAAAGCACCTGGATCCTCAAGTGATAAGTAAGTATCTCCTGTATACCAGTCATATTCAAGGATACCACACCAATCATGGATAAGGACTAGAATGCGTGCTGGCTGAGCTTCCATATAATAGCTAGTGTCCCAAACTGGGAGAGTACTCCAGATTTCTATCTTCATATAATTAAGTCCTCCAATCTGTGCTGCTGCTTCTTGGATGACTCTGGGAAATAAACTAATCTGATTTGCAGAAGTAATGGTTAATTTTCTGATAAACCCTGCTTCTAGCATTTCAGATAACCATAAGGGATCACAGATTACTGGATCTTCTGTCTCTGTGTTGATAAGTAATCCCGGGTAGTCAATGGTATCAGAGCCATGGATGGTAGGTGTATGAGTTTTATTTCTTTGCAATTAAGACATTACTAGGAACTTATATTACTACACAGCCACTACTTGCTCCTTGTTAGCGTTGGTCAGCCTACAGACTCGTTGGCAAACCATAGTTTCGCGTTGGTCAGCCCCTTTGTTGTAGCCGACGGACAGGCGTTGTTTGGGTGGTCCCGCAATGGAGTTTTCCCGAGGAGGTGGTCCCGATAGCAAGGATACCAGTGGTTAGTAATAGTTCCGCCAGTAATTATTAATTGTTTAGAGATAAAATGAATATATTTAGTCGCTCATCATCTGTTGCTAAGACACACTTAGGTCAGGCACACACTAATCTGAACATGGAAAGTGATAAGATAGTTAATTCTGAAGAATTTAGCATGAGAGATATAGACAGAAATTTATTAGAATGGAATAAATGGAATATACCAACTGAAAGAACTGATAAAATCTACAGACAGACTACTTTTTCTAAATTATCTTTCTTGACAGATTATACCATAAAAACTGTTGAAAGAACTTACTCTTTATTTAATGAATATGAAACAATTCAGTTATTCTCAATAGATTCAATTGACAGACATAGACAGAAATATGCATTTTTACATGTTGGCTTAGTCCAAGTAGCCGTTAAACCATTAACAAGAGAAGCTTTAAATGCAAGTGTTTTACTTTGCTTAAGAGATGACAGACATTTAAGATTTGATGACTCACTTCTTGGGATGATGGAAACAAGTTTACATAAAGGACCAGTATATTTTAATTGTTATCCTAACTTTGCTTTAAGCCTTTCTGACAGAAATATTATGGATGCTTTAACTTTAAATGTAAAAACAAATGGTTATTACATGAAAGAAGGCTCAGAACCTTTAGCTATTATTTATAGGATTTATTATAAACTAATGAAAACCACTTTAGACCCTGACTCCATAGTTGACCCTTCCCCTAAAGGACAGACTCTCCTTTTGCAAGCCTCAACCCGGAATACTAGATTGCGGGTACCTCAACAAATACAGTGGAAAGATATAACCCTTCCTGAAAGATGGCAACTTGAAACTATTGCCCCCACACCAAAAATAGAAAACACTGAACCAGATTTTATAGCCCAAAATACAGATGGTACAGTTATTATTTCTTTCAATAATAATGACAGACATACTGATAGTCTCATAAGACCTAGTAGTTCTACAGGCAGAAAGACCCCAATGATGTTTACCCCTAGAAGCTCCTTTTCCTCTAGGACACCTTTCTCTGATTCCAGGCCTTTACCTCCTCAGAATCTTCCTCCAGTAATACACCTTCCCCCTATAAATACTAAGAAAACCCCTATTCAGACAGAAACAGCTTATTATCCGACAGATACCACACAACCCACCCTTAATGTTCACCAACCTCTTTATCAGCCCCAACCTCAACCTGATTCTCCTACCCACACAGATATATTAGGATTTACAGATGATAGACAAATTAATGTGTTATCTAAAGAATTTGTTTTAGATAAAGAACTACTAAAATATGATTATTTAAAACCTGAAAATAATGACAGAAAGAACCAATTTTTTGAAGAATATAATGAACATGAAAGAACCAATTTAAGAACTAAGTATTTTGAAATGATGACAGACTTACAGACACACTTTAGTTTCTTTGACTTTTTGGACTATCATAACAAAAAGATAAGTGTAATAGAGAAAATATTATCATGGACAAAGACAGAAAATCATGAGAAAGTGTATCAGACTTATCCACCATTTGAATCAATTATATTGAGTCAAAATAGTGGAGTCCAAGTTTTGGCTACACCTATTAAAAGACCCAGTCTAAGTGATGATAATAAGAATCTAGACAGTATAATTCAACAGAACAATTACACCAATACTTATCTAAAAACTATTGGCCAAAAGCTACAAGATATAGAAGACAGACTAATACCCCCTTCTACTTCCATAAAAAAAGAAAACACGTCCAATACCCCTTTATTTATCCCTCATGAGATACCTCCTCACCTTAGAGCACCTTTAAACAAACCCATGGCAGAAAAAACTGATAATTTACTTAATGAGATAAATAAAAAATTAGACTTAATGAAATTAGAATCATCAAAGGATATGGAGCCATTAAAAAATAAGAATATTATAACATTAAAAGGAAGAACTGACTCTTCAGAGGATGAAGAATCAGAAGACAATCAATTGACAGATTTGACAGATACAAATAATTTGAATTTGACAGATATAAATAATTTGGAATCACAATTTACAGATAAATTACAAATTAATAAATTAACTTTAGCATCTTCATCACAAGATCGTAAAAAAGGAAAGATTGACGATCTATACCCCAGAAAGAATTGGTATCCTAAACCTACTCCCCCTGATTTACAATTTGAAGAAAGACATACTTATGTTAATTCATCTTATTCGCCGGACTTAATTTATGAATGGAATATTGATGGAATGTCAGAATATGAAATAATAAACCTTTTACATGAAATGACTTTGCTCACTAATGTTTATAAAAATCATGGAAAACAGGATCATCAGATAGCTCATTTAATTGTCACTGGTTTTACTGGCCAGTTGAAAGGCTGGTGGGATCATTATTTAAATAATGATGACAGAAATGGAATATTGACAGCCGTTAAAAGAGAAACAGATGGAAGTGTTATAATGACAGATAGACAGCCTTCACAAGATGCAGTTAATACTTTAATTTTTACTATAACCAAAAATTTTGTTGGTGATCCCAATCAATATAAAGAAAGAGCTTCAGATGTTTTAATTAATTTAAGATGTCCACAACTTTCAGATTTTAGATGGTATAAAGATGTTTTTATTTCAAAAGTTTTAAGTAGGAATGATTGTCAACAGTCCTATTGGAAAGAAAAATTTATTGCTGGTTTACCCTATTTCTTTGCTCAGAAAGTTAGACTTGATATAGTTAATAATGACGGAACTATAGACTATCCTAGCCTAACATATGGAGACATAATATCTTCAATTAATAAAACAGGTTTATGGCTATGTAATGATTTAAGACTAAAAAACCAGATAGAAAAAGAAAAAAGATTTGCTAAAAAAGAGTTAGGAACTTTTTGTGAGCAATATGGTTTTGATCCATTAATTGCTCCCTCTAGGAAACGAAGAAAACATAAGAAAGATGACAGAAGTGATAGATATAAGAAAGATGACAGAAGTGATAGATATAAGAACAATAATAGAAGATATTATAAAAGTAAGCCTAAAGACAAGAAAGAAGAATCCAAAAGAAAGAATTATGATAGACGTAGGGAAAGTGACATTACTTGCTTCAAATGTGGAAAAAAAGGCCACACTAGCAGATACTGTAACTTTCAAAGACAGATAAATAAACTTGATATATCAGGAAAATTAAAGGATAAATTAATAAGTATAATGGAACTGACAGATAGTGATGAAACAGATAATGAAATTCACCAGATAGATAATATTAACAGTACTTCTTCCTCCTCTACAGATGTTTCTTCACATGATAGAAATGTTCAATTATGTAACTGTAACAATCCTGATAATTGTTATTGTAAAAGAAAATTAAAAATATGTGTCTTAACAAACCAAGAAGACATAATAATGGATTTGATAGATAAACTTCCAGACCTACAATCTAAAAAAGATTATTTATCTAAATTAAAAGAATCTTTAACTGAAATTGATAGATTTGAAATAGATCTAAAAGATTATAAGTCAACTTATAATTTTACTGAAATTACTGAAAGATTTAAACCCAATAAACCCATAACTGTGGCAGACCTACAAATAGACATTAATAACCTAAAAAATGAACTGAGAAAATTAAAATCAGAAAATTTCATATTAAAAGGCATGGTTGAACAGATAACTGCACAGGTAATTAGCATAAAAGATAGAATTAAATATTGTAATGAACCTCTAACAGACTCCTCTCTTCTTGACAGACATAATTACATTGGTGAAAGTTCTCATAAAAAAGATGATAAAGATGAATTTTTAAATATAATTGACAGAATGATATTTCAAAAGTGGTACACAGAGATAACTTTGGTAATTCATAAAGAATTTTCATTAACTGTTATTGCCCTTGTTGATTCAGGTGCTGATATGAATTGCATACAAGAAGGATTAATACCCTCTAAGTATTATGAATCAACGACAGACAGATTGACTCAGGCTAATGGTGATAGACTTAAAATAAGTAATAAGCTAACTAAGGCATACATATATAATAATGGAATTAAGTTCAGAACACCTTTTTTCTTGACAGATAAGTTGTCCTCTAAAGTTATATTAGGAAATCCTTTTTTGGCTTTAATCTACCCTTTCTTCACGACAGATAATGGAATATGTACTAATATTTTAAAGACAGAAGTTTTCTTTAAGTTCCTCCTACCCCCATTCCCCAAAGATATACACTTATTGAGAGAAATTTCCATCTCAAAAGATAAGAGTGATGATGAGATTCCTACAATGGCAGACTTAGTGATAGATGATGATGAGATTCCTACAATGGTAGATAATACTATTCTACCCAGTAGCAGTAGTACTTAAGTATATATATACTTAAGCATGTATATATATGCGTATATATATATATAAAAAAAAAAAAAATCCCTACTTTTATTGACTATTCTAAGTCCTTCTTTTGTTCCTACGTATCTCCTATCTCTTTGCTAGGATTTTTGTCTTGTACTATAGGTTCATGACTTTTAGTTTATTCTTGTCTTTTCTCATCATATATTCTACCATTTCATAATAACCTTCAAATAGTTAATTTTAAAATTAACGGTCAATTGCCTAGCAAGCAAGATAGCCATTCTAAGGCTAAAATCTCAGACCAAATCCTGCCAAAAATAGAAATCTTTATTACAGATTTCAATTAAAGCATGAAGGCGTCTCAATAGAGATAATATCCCTTCAGAATACAGGGTCAGAAATGACAGTGTATTCAAATGGTTAGACAGAATAACAGACAAGGTAGACACTGCACCAGGTCCCTATCTCCTTGCGCCAGATTAGTTTCCGACAGATACAGACAGATGAAATCCTCCATCCTCCTTTATCCTCTCCAAACTACAGGACTCATGTGACAGAAGGAGACAAAAAGAAGACAAGAGACAGAAAAGACAAAAGAAGACAGAAGACAGATTGCCAAAAGATAAGATGTCAGAATACAGAAGACAGACCCGTGACAGAAAAGACAAAAAGAAGACAGAAGACAGACACGTGACAGAAAAGACAAAAGAAGACAAGAGACAGACACGTGACAGAAAAGACTTTTACTATTCAAGATTCTACCGACAGAATAACTTGAGTTCACTTTACTTAACTCAGGTTACTTTTGAAGACTTACCATGGTTCACTTTATCTTTAAATAGACAGACTTCGAAGACAGAAGACAGGTCCAAGTTTTAGGTTCAAATTTTCAAGTTCAAATTTTAAAGGTCCATTCCAAGGTCCAATCCTCAGAAAGACTTTTAGCTTTCCTTTTCCCTTCCCCGAAAGACTTTTGTACTCTCCCTTTTGTACTTTACTTTCTTTTGTAATCTTATAGCTTTACCTTCAGACAGATAAGCTTGTAACCTTACCTTTCCAGACAGACAATCTTGTAACCCTTTACAGATTTTACTTTGTAATCTTGTAACTCTTCAGACAGCTCTTATTTTCAAAGCTTGTAAGAAAGACAGTTTGTTTTCAAGTTTAATCAAAGACAGAAGTATTTTCAAGTAAGATTTTATTTGTTTCAGTTTTATGTTCCATACTTTGTTTTAATCTATTTTGACTATATCTATTTTGCTATTCTCTTCTTTATAAACTATTTTATCATTGTTTATGCTTCTATATTACTGCTGTGCTCACTCCTGGGTAGTCAATGGTATCAGAGCCATGGATGGTAGGTGTATGAGTTTTATTTCTTTGCAATTAAGAAGTTACTAGGAACTTATATTACTACTTTAGCCACTACTTGCTCCTTGTTAGCGTTGGTCAGCCTACAAACTCGTTGGCAAACCATAGTTTCGCGTTGGTCAGCCCCTTTGTTGTAGCCGACGGACAGGCGTTGTTTGGGTGGTCCCGCAATGGAGTTTTCCCGAGGAGGTGGTCCCGATAGCAAGGATACCAGTGGTTAGTAATAGTTCCGCCAGTAATTATTAATTGTTTAGAAAGAGAATAAATACATTTATCAGCTCATCATCTGTTTGCTTGTTCACACTTAGGCTAGGCACACACTAATTGAAACATGGACTATGATGATATAGATTATGATGAAGGTTATAGCATGAAAGATATAGATGATAATTGGTCTAATAGTGATTTGGATTATGAAATTGATTCTGATTCTGACAGTGAAATGGATAATTATAATTATAATAGTAACACAAATAATTGGAGTAATTTAACAGGAGATAAAATCAACCGACAGACTAATAAACACAATAATAGTTTTTTAGACAGAATTAATAGAAAATTGGAGTCCTTGGAAAATATTGACAGATCTACTATATATACTAAAGTTGAAAAGAAAAATGATAGTTTTTTGGACCTCTATGAAAGAATGAAAGCTTTAAATTTACATTATAAAAAAGAAATAGAATTTGAACCCCATCTAAGATCATCTTTTACAGAAACTATGACAGATAATTGGTTTATAAATAGTAATTCAAAAGAAGTTGTAGATAAGAATTTACAAACATTAAAAGCAACTGACAGATTAGAAATTGGCCCTATTAAGGAAAGAGCAACACGTATAAAAGATAAAAGTACTATAGAAAATGACAGACTAAAAGAAATTTCTAGTTTGGTACTAGACACAGATAGAGAAAAGAACCTATTAAAGATAGACAAGAAAGAATCTCTACATGAGAAGTTGATAGATAATGAGAAAGAAATAATAAAAAAAGGAATGGTAAAAGAGACGAAAGAAATGTTTGAAAGACAGAATAGTGAAGATGTAGGGAAAGTGATAAAAGGACAAAGAAGCCTAATAGAGACAAATGATAGAAGAAGAATTGAAAGACATAAAGATGAAGGTGTTATACGTAGAAAGATAGAAAAAGAAATAGGAAAAGATGATAGCCCTAGATATAATGATAGCTTGAAAGAATTATATGAAAGACAAAACAATGAAATGGTACGTAGGAATTTAGATACAAAAGAGATAGAAGTAGAAGAAAAGATAAAACATGAAAGAGAAATAGTCAACAATGGTAGGAAAAATAATAATGATAATTTAAAAGAAAAAGCAAATAGTGATAGTGTAGTAAAAGTAAAAATGGAAGTAAAAGATAGAAAGAGTAATAGTTTTAAAGAAGAAATTGATGAGAGACTTAAAACAATTGACAGAACTGAAAACCACAGTTTAATAGAATTGGCTAAAAAGATAGAACTTTTAAGTTTACCAATAGAAACAGACAGATTAAAAGACATAACAGTTTTAAATACTACAGAGTCATCAGATAATGAGAAAGCTGACAGACATGTTAATAGTAATATTTGTCATAAATGCAAAAGATATGGACATACTAAAAAACAATGTGACAGACATAATAGAATTACTAAACAAATTAGTAAATTAGAATTTGGAAAAGATATTTTAAAAGAATTGATGGAAATATTTAATGTTAAACAAAAAGAGATAGATCAAATGAAGAAAGAGTTAAAATCAACCAACCCACTTAAAATTAATAAGAGAAAAAGAAAACAAAAAGACGTAATAATAAACCTGATAGAAAATCTACCAAATCATTATAAAGACAAGAAAGAATATTTATTAAAATTGAAAGACACTATAGAAATACCTATTGCTTGCATTAAGTGCAGGAAATATGGTCATCATATTACGGATTGTAGAAAGGAAGAAAAAGACGAGAAAGAAATGGTAAAAAAGGAAATTAAAGAAATTAAAGAAGAAAACCTGACAGACATAAATGAACATCATAATATTGTAGAAATAATAAAAGAATTTTTTAATTCCATGATAGACCCCTTTGATCCTTCTACAGATAAAGAAGTTATTAATAATAATAAATTTGATAGACAGAATTTCTTAAGTATAATTGACAGAGTAATTTTCAAAAAATGGCATACAGATTTTACTTTAGAGTTTTCCTTGAATTATTATATACAAGAAAAATTAATACCCTTAAAGTATTATAAAAAATCATCTGAAAGATTAATTCAGGCCAATGGAGAAAGACTAATAATTAATTATAAAATACCTAATGTTCATATATGCCATGATAGAATATATTTTAAGACAGCCTTTGTTTTAATTAAAGACTTTCCTTTTAAAATTATTTTAGCAACTCCTTTTATGAATTTAATTTATCCCTTTTTAGTGACAGATAAAGGAATTAAAACTAATATATGGAAAAAAGATATACTCTTTAAATTGATTTTACCACTTGTCTTGACAGAAATACACTCTTCCAAAAAGGTTACTATTTTATCAGATATCAACGATAGAGGAATCTATAGAACTAAAAGAAGTTTGTCATCTTTAAAGATAGAAATGCTACTTGTTAATCAATTAACAGAAAATGACAAAAAGGAATATAGACAAGACAGAAAGACAGAGATATGTTTTTATTCTCCTTGTTTTTGTTCTCTTTTCTTACATAAAGTCCAATCTACAGAAGAATTTATAGAAGACGGAAAAATGAATACAATCTTTTGTAATCAATATGCATGGACTAATAGTATATGGACTGACAGATGGCAATTTGAGACTATTACCCCCACACAAAATATAGATGGTACAATTATTATTTCTTTTAATAACAGACATACTGATAGATTGATAGAAGCACTAAATGACAGAATCACAGTCTTTATAGCATATTTAAATATTTTAATAAAAGAAGCTTTGACAGACTCTCTTTTATTAATCATTAAAGAAAACATTAATTATGGTAATTTCTTGACTAATGACAGATTTAATTTCCCAACAAGTAGAATTAATTATAATCCCTTGACAGATTCTCCTATTAATGAAAGACTTTACGAAGATAGAATCATACTAGATTTAAGAAATATTCTGAATCTCACTTACCTTGACAGATTCCATCATGACTCTTCTAATATTATTGCTACTCAGCAAGAGCACAAAAGTATACAAAGAAAAGTTTGTTTTATAAATGCTTTTCTTGTTTTTCTTATAAAATATTTCAAAAGAATTTCACAAAAAGACATTGACAGAAGAATTTCAAAAGAAATTTTTATTTGTTCCAAATATAATCCTTTTCCAAAAACCCAATTGCAGACTACCATGAGTAAAAGATTTTCTCAGAAAGACAAGGGCAAGGCACCAGCGGTGCAACCCAAAGGTACCCGAAAACCTTCAGTACAAATTTCGGATATGCATGAAGGCGTCTCGACAGAGACAATATCCCTTCAGGATACACTGCTAGCAGAGGCAATGTATTCATGTGGTGATAAAAGTGTAATTCTGCAAAAAGTGCCCGACAGAGATCTTATGTTTCAAGACGGAGAATTTACAGACCTTCCTTTTCATATTAAACTACTTCTTGATAATTTACAGGCAGCCTTTACCCTCAGACAGAAACCCTTATTCCAAATAACCCTTCAGGCTTTGGAATTACATCTTGTCAACACTAGTGCAGTTATTGAAGCACTTAGTTGTCAACTCCTTGGCAAGGAGGATGGAGATTCAAGCTCCACAATGACAGAATCACAGTCTCTAAAACACTATCTTATGGGAACAAGCTTTTCAAAGCTCCACCCTAAGATTCAGCAAAATACGAGACTTGCCATCACAGCTTTACTTCCTGAAATTCAACAGAAAATATTGACTCATAAAGCCCTAACAAGTTCTTATGACAGATGGATTCATCTTTTCACAGTATTAGTTTCTACAGCAATTATCAGGACAGAAGAAATGACAGAAGATACATGGCTATCTCATAAAGGTACATGGTATGAAAGTTTTGGAAACACAGACAGAGTTTATGAAGGACTAGGAGACAGATACAATCCTTACCCGGGATTTCTTATCAATACAGAGACAGAAGATCCAGTAATTTGTGATCCTTTTTGGTTATCTGAAATGCTAGAAGCTGGGTTTATCAGCAAATTAACCATAACTTCTGCAGATCAGATCAGTTTATTTCCTAATGTCATCCGAGAAGCAGCCATACAGATTGGAGGACTTAACTATATGAAATTATTAATCTGGAGTACTCTTCCAGCCTGGAATAATAGCTGTTATATGGATGTTCAATCAGCCCATATTTTAGTTCTTATCCATGATTGGGGTTGTATCCCTGAACATAATTGGTATACAGGAGATACTTATTTATCACTTGATGATCCAGGTACTCTGGCTCAAGAATGGTCTAATTTCATGAGTAACAAGATTAATGATGTACAGAAAGAATTAGACAGAGAAGGCTTCCACTTATATGGCTACACCAACAGGATAGCTGTATATGGTCCGAGACCTTCAGCAAGAAAGCTCATTGGGCAAAGAAAGATTGTTAAAGATCCCAGATTAATGACAGCAAAGGATCGTGGTCCTATTTACCGTCTTATTTCATATTGTGCCCTATGTAATAGTTATGGAGTGTACCACGAGCATGATGAGGACAACTCTGATCTGCTAGATTATGATAACTACGCAGATACAGATTGATAGACAAAAGGCACAGACAGACAGAATGCTCTTCCGACAGACAGCGACGACAGATTACTATTCATCGACGACAGATCACTATTCATTGACGACAGACCACTATTCACCGACATACGTGGATAGCTTCCAGACAGATCCATTACAGTCCAGACAGAACCAGAAAGACATTTTTGACAGAAGACAGACCCGTGACAGAAAAGACAAAAGAAGATAGAAGACAGACCCGTGACAGAAAAGACAAAAGGCACAGACAGACAGATTGTCAGACTTTTACTATTCAAGATTCTACTGACAGATTAACTTGAGTTCACTTTACTCAACTCAGGTTACTTTTGAAGACTTATCATGGTTCACTTTATCTATAAATAGACAGACTCCGAAGACAGAAGATAGGTTCAAATTTTCAAGTTCAAATTTTAAAGGTCCATTCCAAGGTCCAATCCTCAGAAAGACTTTTAGCTTTCCTTTTCCCTTCCCCGAAAGACTTTTGTACTCTCCCTTTTGTACTTTACTTTCTTTTGTAATCTTATAGCTTTACCTTCAGACAGATAAGCTTGTAACCTTACCTTTCCAGACAGACAATCTTGTAACCCTTTACAGATTTTACTTTGTAATCTTGTAACTCTTCAGACAGCTCTTATTTTCAAAGCTTGTAAGAAAGACAGTTTGTTTTCAAGTTTAATCAAAGACAGAAGTATTTTCAAGTAAGATTTTATTTGTTTCAGTTTTATGTTCCATACTCTGTTTTAATCTATTTTGACTATATCTATTTTGCTATTCTCTTCTTTATAAACTATTTTATCATTGTTTATGCTTCTATATTACTGCTGTGCTCACTCCTGGGTAGTCAATGGTATCAGAGCCTGGATGGTAGGTGTATGAGTTTTATTTCTTTGCAATTAAGAAGTTACTAGGAACCTATATTACTACTTTAGCCACTACTTGCTCCTTGTTAGCGTTGGTCAGCCTACAGACTCGTTGGCAAACCATAGTTTCGCGTTGGTCAGCCCCTTTGTTGTAGCCGACGGACAGGCGTTGTTTGGGTGGTTCCGCAATGGAGTTTTCCCGAGGAGGTGGTCCCGATAGCAAGGATACCAGTGGTTAGTAATAGTTCCGCCAGTAATTATTAATTGCTTAGAAAGAGAATAAATACATTTATCAGCTCATCATCTGTTTGCTTGTTCACACTTAGGCTAGGCACACACTAATTGAAACATGGACTATGATGATATAGATTATGATGAAGGTTATAGCATGAAAGATATAGATGATAATCGGTCAAATAGTGATATGGATTATGAAATTGATTCTGATTCTGACAGTGAAATGGATAATTATAATTATAATAGTAACACAAATAATTGGAGTAATTTAACAGGAGATAAAATCAACCGACAGACTAATAAACACAATAATAGTTTTTTAGACAGAATTAATAGAAAATTGGAGTCCTTGGAAAATATTGACAGATCTACTATATATACTAAAGTTGAAAAGAAAAATGATAGTTTTTTGGACCTCTATGAAAGAATGAAAGCTTTAAATTTACATTATAAAAAAGAAATAGAATTTGAACCCAATCTAAGATCATCTTTTACAGAAACTATGACAGATAATTGGCATATAAATAGTACTAAGAATTTACAGATGTTAAAAACAACTGACAGAAGAGCTGATACAGAAATTAGCCCTATTAAGGAAAAAGCAACACGTATAAAAGATACTATAGAAAGTGTCAGAGATATAATAAATGAAGATAAAGAAAGAAGTAAGATAAGGAAAGGCATAGTAAAAGAAATGATAGAAAACATAGAAAGACAAAACAGTAAAGAAAATAACTCCCTTAAAGAATCTCTAAGTCAGAAGTTAAAAGATGAAAAGACTAATACTATAGTACAAGACAGAACGAAAGAAATGTTTGAAAGACAGAATAGTGAATTAAAAAATGGAACTCTACATAAAGGATTAGATATAAACAATCTAAAGAAAGATGATAGTCCTAAAAATTATGATGATAGTTTGAAAGACTTACATGAAAGACAAAATAGTAAAGGTGTAGGGAAAGTAAAGGACATGCAAAAACCAAAAACAAATAGTAGCAAAGAATCCCTACGTAGGAAGATAGAAATAGAAAAGATGAGACATGAAAAAGAAAAAGTCAAAGTCTACAAAGATAGGAAAAATGATAATGGTAATCTAAAAGAAAATAATGATAGTATAGTAAAAGTGGAAGTAAAAAACAAAAAATGTAATAGTTTAAAAGAAATGGTAAATGAAAGACTAAAATTAATTCAAAGATCTATAATAGAAACCCAAAATGATAATTTGACAGAATTAACTAAAAAAATGAAAATTTTAAATACACCCTTACAGACAGACAGAAATAGAGATATAACAGTTTTAAATACTACTGAGTTATCAGATAATACGAAAACTGACAGACATGTTAGTAATACTATTTGTCATAAATGTAAAAAATATGGACACCATGTTACGGATTATAGAAAGGAAGAAAAAGACAAGAAAGAAAAGATAAAAATGAAAATGAAAGAAATAAATCTACAAGACTTAATGACAGAAGCGAAAATCGTAAAAAAGGAAATTAAAGAAATTAAGGAAGAAAAATCCACAGACATAAATGAGCGAAATATTGCAGAATTGATAAACTTAAAAGAATTTTCTAATCCCACAGATAGAAAATTTGAAGATGATGGCAATAGACAGAATTTCTTAAGATTAATTGACAGAATGATTTTCCAAAAATGGCATACAGAAATTACTTTGGTAATTAATAAAGAGTTTTCTTTGACAGAAATTGCTTTGATAGATTCAGGTGCTGACATGAACTGTATACAAGAAGGATTAATACCTTTAAAGTATTATGAAAAATCATCTGAAAGGCTAGCTCAAGCTAATGGAGAAAAATTAATAATTAATTATAAAATACCTAGTGCTCACATATGTAATGATGGAGTTTGCTTTGAAACAGTTTTTGTTTTAATTAAAGACCTTTCTTCTAAAATCATTCTAGGAAACCCCTTTATGACTTTACTTTACCCCTTTTTAACGACAGAAGAAGGTATCAGAACCAATGTGCTAGGGAAAGATATCCTTTTTAAATTTATTTTACCACCAATTCCAAAAGATATTTATTCACTTAATACCATAGTAAAAGAAATTGATAGAAAAAGAATTGACAGAAAGAATAGACATTTGGAATCTTTAAAGACAGAAATAAAATATAAAAGGATAACTGATCAATTAACTGACCCCATATTAAATATTAAAATAAATTCATTTAGACGACAGATTGAGACAGATATTTGTTCTAATCTACCTACTGCCTTTTGGCACAGACATCGACATATAGTACAGTTACCTTATGAGAAAGATTTTAATGAAAGACAGATACCCACTAAAGCTAGGCCAATACAAATGAATAATGAATTATTAGAACATTGTAAGAAAGAAATTGAAGACCTTTTAACTAAAGGATTAATCAGAAAAAGCAAGTCTCCTTGGAGTTGTGCTGCTTTTTATGTTAATAAACAGGCAGAATTGGAGCGAGGAGTTCCAAGATTAGTTATAAATTATAAACCTTTAAATAAAGCATTACAATGGATAAGATATCCTATTCCCAATAAGAAAGATCTTCTTGACAGACTTCATGAAGCAACTATATTTTCTAAATTTGACATGAAAAGTGGATTTTGGCAGATACAGATAGATGAGACAGATAGATACAAAACTGCTTTTACAATTCCTTTTGGTCATTATGAATGGAATGTTATGCCTTTTGGTTTGAAAAATGCACCCAGTGAATTTCAAAATATAATGAATGACATATTTACACCTTTCACAGATTTTTCCATTGTTTATATAGATGATGTTTTAATCTTTTCTAAAACAATAGAGGACCATTGGAAACATTTAGATATATTTGTTAGAGTAATCAAACAAAATGGTTTAGTTGTTTCAGCCTCTAAAATAAGTCTTTTTCAAGATAAAATTCGATTTTTAGGCCATAATATTTATAAGGGAACTTTAAGCCCTATTGACAGAGCTATTCAATTTGCAGATAAATTCCCAGATGAGATAAAAGATAAAAATCAATTACAGAGATTTCTCGGCAGTTTAAATTATGTTTCAGATTATTTTCAAGGATTAAGAAAAATATGCAGACCCTTGTATAAAAGATTAGAAAAGAATCCTCCACCTTGGACAGACAGACATACTATGATAGTCAGACAGATTAAAAAATATGTTAAGCAACTTCCTTGTATTGTTATTCCCTCTCCTAATACTTTTAAAATTGTTGAGACAGATGCTTCTGACATAGGATATGGTGGGATCCTAAAACAGGAAGCAAAAATTGATGCTAAAAAACAAATTGTTAAAGAACAAATTGTTAGATTCCATTCTGGCTCTTGGTCAGCTACTCAGCAGAATTACAGCACTATTAAGAAAGAGATTTTATCTATCATACTATGTATTTCAAAATTCCAAAATGATCTTTTTAATCAAAAGTTTTTAATTAGAGTTGATTGTAAAAGTGCTAAAGAAGTTTTACAGAAAGATGTTCAAAATCTTGTTTCCAAACAGAGTTTTGCTCGATGGCAGGCTATTTTAAGTGTTTTTGACTTTGACATTGAATATATTAAAGGAGAAACTAATTCAATTCCTGATTTTCTGACCCGTGAATTTCTACAGGGAAGATGAGTTCCCCTGCAGATAAGAGCAAATCCCCAAAACCCAGAACCAGACAGTCTTATGCTGCTCCCCCAATTCCTCCTCCCCCTAGCAGATTCCTCCCTTGCCCCTCTTTCACCTCACCCACTTTCTCTTCAAATAAATCTCTAGACAGATCCCCATTAATCTGTAGCCCAAACCCTTTCCAACCACTCTCCCCTAGCCCCAATCCAACATCCAAACAGACTTATGCCATACCCTCAACCTCCTCAACCCCTCCTTTAAAGAAACCATTTAATGTAGTTGCATCTTCTTTTCCTCCTTTGACCTCTCCTTCCAACCAACCAAAATATAGATCCTCTACCTCTCCAGAAACCCAAACCCAAATCCCAAAAGAAGATCACAGTGTTGAAATCCCAAAAGACTCTTGGAATTTTATTTTGTGGATTGAACCAGAATACCAGCACATGAAAGACACCTTCTCCCTAGTCAGACAGCTCATACCCCCAGGATGGGAACATCCTAAGACAGAAACTTTTAAGACCCAAACATTTTATGAGCATATTTTAGTGGATACAGACTCAATTATAGTTACACATATGCCTTGTTCCCAGGAACCAAACAGAATTGGTTATTCTAAAGTTGTTATAAAACAGATTCTCACCCCTTCTCAGTGGAAAGCACAACCCTGGATCACCAAGAACTTTTCTGTACTTTTTGAGCCCCAGTTTTATAATTATTATGACTATATGGAAGCTTGGGATAGATTCCTTTTATTTCAAAACAATATTAACAGGCATACTTGGTTTTTCCGGTTTGATATGTACAGAAAGAAAGACATGATGATTCCAAGATGGTTCATTGATTGGTGGAATTCCTATGGCCCTGAAGCTAGGATTCTTCCCCCTGATCTTTTAAAGGCTTATGAAACTTTCAAGAAAGAACCTAACATAATGCATCTTAGGGATTTCCCACATCTTTTACAGTTCTTTTACAGGTTTCCAGATCTCCCATGGATCATCAGATGGGAATACAAGATAGAAAAGCATCCTCAGTATCCTTTTCCCATGCTCACCAGAAAGTTTAAATTAAAATGGTGGAATAAGTTTAATTTTGATCATATTTGCCAAGAATTACAGAAAAAGACCCCTTCCTCCCAAACAGAAACTTCTAATTTCTTTTTGGAAAAGAGTCAAGTTCAGTGCCAGCTTGCCTCTGTTTCAGACAGAAGACAGCTTAAAAAGCAACTGCTTGAAGCTGCATCCCAAATATCAGACGATGAAGATGACACAGTAATGGAATCCTCTTCCCCAAACTATAGAACTCATCCTGAAGCATTCCAGGATTCCCAAGACCCCTATGACATGTGACAGAAAAAGACAAAAGAAGACAGAAGACAGACCCGTGACAGAAAAAGACAAAAGAAGACAGAAGACAGACTCGTGACAGAAAAAGACAAAAGAAGACAGAAGACAGACCCGTGACAGATAGACTTTTACTATTCAAGATTCTACCGACAGATTAACTTGAGTTCACCTTACTCAACTCAGGTTACTTTTGAAGACTTACCATGGTTCACTTTATCTATAAATAGACAGACTCCGAAGACAGAAGATAGGTCCAAGTTTTAGGTTCAAATTTTCAAGTTCAAATTTTAAAGGTCCATTCCAAGGTCCAATCCTCAGAAAGACTTTTAGCTTTCCTTTTCCCTTCCCCGAAAGACTTTTGTACTCTCCCTTTTGTACTTTACTTTCTTTTGTAATCTTATAGCTTTACCTTCAGACAGATAAGCTTGTAACCTTACCTTTCCAGACAGACAATCTTGTAACCCTTTACAGATTTTACTTTGTAATCTTGTAACTCTTCAGACAGCTCTTATTTTCAAAGCTTGTAAGAAAGACAGTTTGTTTTCAAGTTTAATCAAAGACAGAAGTATTTTCAAGTAAGATTTTATTTGTTTCAGTTTTATGTTCCATACTCTGTTTTAATCTATTTTGACTATATCTATTTTGCTATTCTCTTCTTTATAAACTATTTTATCATTGTTTATGCTTCTATATTACTGCTGTGCTCACTCCTGGGTAGTCAATGTTGGTCAGCCCCTTTGTTGTAGCCGACGGACAGGCGTTGTTTGGGTGGTCCCGCAATGGAGTTTTCCCGAGGAGGTGGTCCCGATAGCAAGGATACCAGTGGTTAGTAATAGTTCCGCCAGTAATTATTAATTGTTTAGAGATAAAATGAATATATTTAGTCGCTCATCATCTGTTGCTAAGACACACTTAGGTCAGGCACACACTAATCTGAACATGGAAAGTGATAAGATAGTTAATTCTGAAGAATTTAGCATGAGAGATATAGACAGAAATTTATTAGAATGGAATAAATGGAATATACCAACTGAAAGAACTGATAAAATCTACAGACAGACTACTTTTTCTAAATTATCTTTCTTGACAGATTATACCATAAAAACTGTTGAAAGAACTTACTCTTTATTTAATGAATATGAAACAATTCAGTTATTCTCAATAGATTCAATTGACAGACATAGACAGAAATATGCATTTTTACATGTTGGCTTAGTCCAAGTAGCCGTTAAACCATTAACAAGAGAAGCTTTAAATGCAAGTGTTTTACTTTGCTTAAGAGATGACAGACATTTAAGATTTGATGACTCACTTCTTGGGATGATGGAAACAAGTTTACATAAAGGACCAGTATATTTTAATTGTTATCCTAACTTTGCTTTAAGCCTTTCTGACAGAAATATTATGGATGCTTTAACTTTAAATGTAAAAACAAATGGTTATTACATGAAAGAAGGCTCAGAACCTTTAGCTATTATTTATAGGATTTATTATAAACTAATGAAAACCACTTTAGACCCTGACTCCATAGTTGACCCTTCCCCTAAAGGACAGACTCTCCTTTTGCAAGCCTCAACCCGGAATACTAGATTGCGGGTACCTCAACAAATACAGTGGAAAGATATAACCCTTCCTGAAAGATGGCAACTTGAAACTATTGCCCCCACACCAAAAATAGAAAACACTGAACCAGATTTTATAGCCCAAAATACAGATGGTACAGTTATTATTTCTTTCAATAATAATGACAGACATACTGATAGTCTCATAAGACCTAGTAGTTCTACAGGCAGAAAGACCCCAATGATGTTTACCCCTAGAAGCTCCTTTTCCTCTAGGACACCTTTCTCTGATTCCAGGCCTTTACCTCCTCAGAATCTTCCTCCAGTAATACACCTTCCCCCTATAAATACTAAGAAAACCCCTATTCAGACAGAAACAGCTTATTATCCGACAGATACCACACAACCCACCCTTAATGTTCACCAACCTCTTTATCAGCCCCAACCTCAACCTGATTCTCCTACCCACACAGATATATTAGGATTTACAGATGATAGACAAATTAATGTGTTATCTAAAGAATTTGTTTTAGATAAAGAACTACTAAAATATGATTATTTAAAACCTGAAAATAATGACAGAAAGAACCAATTTTTTGAAGAATATAATGAACATGAAAGAACCAATTTAAGAACTAAGTATTTTGAAATGATGACAGACTTACAGACACACTTTAGTTTCTTTGACTTTTTGGACTATCATAACAAAAAGATAAGTGTAATAGAGAAAATATTATCATGGACAAAGACAGAAAATCATGAGAAAGTGTATCAGACTTATCCACCATTTGAATCAATTATATTGAGTCAAAATAGTGGAGTCCAAGTTTTGGCTACACCTATTAAAAGACCCAGTCTAAGTGATGATAATAAGAATCTAGACAGTATAATTCAACAGAACAATTACACCAATACTTATCTAAAAACTATTGGCCAAAAGCTACAAGATATAGAAGACAGACTAATACCCCCTTCTACTTCCATAAAAAAAGAAAACACGTCCAATACCCCTTTATTTATCCCTCATGAGATACCTCCTCACCTTAGAGCACCTTTAAACAAACCCATGGCAGAAAAAACTGATAATTTACTTAATGAGATAAATAAAAATTAGACTTAATGAAATTAGAATCATCAAAGGATATGGAGCCATTAAAAAATAAGAATATTATAACATTAAAAGGAAGAACTGACTCTTCAGAGGATGAAGAATCAGAAGACAATCAATTGACAGATTTGACAGATACAAATAATTTGAATTTGACAGATATAAATAATTTGGAATCACAATTTACAGATAAATTACAAATTAATAAATTAACTTTAGCATCTTCATCACAAGATCGTAAAAAAGGAAAGATTGACGATCTATACCCCAGAAAGAATTGGTATCCTAAACCTACTCCCCCTGATTTACAATTTGAAGAAAGACATACTTATGTTAATTCATCTTATTCGCCGGACTTAATTTATGAATGGAATATTGATGGAATGTCAGAATATGAAATAATAAACCTTTTACATGAAATGACTTTGCTCACTAATGTTTATAAAAATCATGGAAAACAGGATCATCAGATAGCTCATTTAATTGTCACTGGTTTTACTGGCCAGTTGAAAGGCTGGTGGGATCATTATTTAAATAATGATGACAGAAATGGAATATTGACAGCCGTTAAAAGAGAAACAGATGGAAGTGTTATAATGACAGATAGACAACCTTCACAAGATGCAGTTAATACTTTAATTTTTACTATAACCAAAAATTTTGTTGGTGATCCCAATCAATATAAAGAAAGAGCTTCAGATGTTTTAATTAATTTAAGATGTCCACAACTTTCAGATTTTAGATGGTATAAAGATGTTTTTATTTCAAAAGTTTTAAGTAGGAATGATTGTCAACAGTCCTATTGGAAAGAAAAATTTATTGCTGGTTTACCCTATTTCTTTGCTCAGAAAGTTAGACTTGATATAGTTAATAATGACGGAACTATAGACTATCCTAGCCTAACATATGGAGACATAATATCTTCAATTAATAAAACAGGTTTATGGCTATGTAATGATTTAAGACTAAAAAACCAGATAGAAAAAGAAAAAAGATTTGCTAAAAAAGAGTTAGGAACTTTTTGTGAGCAATATGGTTTTGATCCATTAATTGCTCCCTCTAGGAAACGAAGAAAAGATAAGAAAGATGACAGAAGTGATAGATATAAGAAAGATGACAGAAGTGATAGATATAAGAACAATAATAGAAGATATTATAAAAGTAAGCCTAAAGACAAGAAAGAAGAATCCAAAAGAAAGAATTATGATAGACGTAGGGAAAGTGACATTACTTGCTTCAAATGTGGAAAAAAAGGCCACACTAGCAGATACTGTAACTTTCAAAGACAGATAAATAAACTTGATATATCAGGAAAATTAAAGGATAAATTAATAAGTATAATGGAACTGACAGATAGTGATGAAACAGATAATGAAATTCACCAGATAGATAATATTAACAGTACTTCTTCCTCCTCTACAGATGTTTCTTCACATGATAGAAATGTTCAATTATGTAACTGTAACAATCCTGATAATTGTTATTGTAAAAGAAAATTAAAAATATGTGTCTTAACAAACCAAGAAGACATAATAATGGATTTGATAGATAAACTTCCAGACCTACAATCTAAAAAAGATTATTTATCTAAATTAAAAGAATCTTTAACTGAAATTGATAGATTTGAAATAGATCTAAAAGATTATAAGTCAACTTATAATTTTACTGAAATTACTGAAAGATTTAAACCCAATAAACCCATAACTGTGGCAGACCTACAAATAGACATTAATAACCTAAAAAATGAACTGAGAAAATTAAAATCAGAAAATTTCATATTAAAAGGCATGGTTGAACAGATAACTGCACAGGTAATTAGCATAAAAGATAGAATTAAATATTGTAATGAACCTCTAACAGACTCCTCTCTTCTTGACAGACATAATTACATTGGTGAAAGTTCTCATAAAAAAGATGATAAAGATGAATTTTTAAATATAATTGACAGAATGATATTTCAAAAGTGGTACACAGAGATAACTTTGGTAATTCATAAAGAATTTTCATTAACTGTTATTGCCCTTGTTGATTCAGGTGCTGATATGAATTGCATACAAGAAGGATTAATACCCTCTAAGTATTATGAATCAACGACAGACAGATTGACTCAGGCTAATGGTGATAGACTTAAAATAAGTAATAAGCTAACTAAGGCATACATATATAATAATGGAATTAAGTTCAGAACACCTTTTTTCTTGACAGATAAGTTGTCCTCTAAAGTTATATTAGGAAATCCTTTTTTGGCTTTAATCTACCCTTTCTTCACGACAGATAATGGAATATGTACTAATATTTTAAAGACAGAAGTTTTCTTTAAGTTCCTCCTACCCCCATTCCCCAAAGATATACACTTATTGAGAGAAATTTCCATCTCAAAAGATAAGAGTGATGATGAGATTCCTACAATGGCAGACTTAGTGATAGATGATGATGAGATTCCTACAATGGTAGATAATACTATTCTACCCAGTAGCAGTAGTACTTAAGTATATATATACTTAAGCATGTATATATATGCGTATATATATATATAAAAAAAAAAAAAAAATCCCTACTTTTATTGACTATTCTAAGTCCTTCTTTTGTTCCTACGTATCTCCTATCTCTTTGCTAGGATTTTTGTCTTGTACTATAGGTTCATGACTTTTAGTTTATTCTTGTCTTTTCTCATCATATATTCTACCATTTCATAATAACCTTCAAATAGTTAATTTTAAAATTAACGGTCAATTGCCTAGCAAGCAAGATAGCCATTCTAAGGCTAAAATCTCAGACCAAATCCTGCCAAAAATAGAAATCTTTATTACAGATTTCAATTAAAGCATGAAGGCGTCTCAATAGAGATAATATCCCTTCAGAATACAGGGTCAGAAATGACAGTGTATTCAAATGGTTAGACAGAATAACAGACA
The DNA here is from genome assembly GCF_932294415.1 of Quercus robur. Taxonomy (NCBI): domain Eukaryota; kingdom Viridiplantae; phylum Streptophyta; class Magnoliopsida; order Fagales; family Fagaceae; genus Quercus; species Quercus robur. Next base: position 4,790,963 of record NC_065536.1, read on the forward strand.
AGGTAGACACTGCGCCAGGTCCCTATCTCCTTGCGCCAGATTAGTTTCCGACAGATACAGACAGATGAAATCCTCCATCCTCCTTTATCCTCTCCAAACTACAGGACTCATGTGACAGAAGGAGACAAAAAGAAGACAAAAGACAGAAAAGACAAAAGAAGACAGAAGACAGATTGCCAAAAGATAAGATGTCAGAATACAGAAGACAGACCCGTGACAGAAAAGACAAAAAGAAGACAGAAGACAGACACGTGACAGAAAAGACAAAAGAAGACAAGAGACAGACACGTGACAGAAAAGACTTTTACTATTCAAGATTCTACCGACAGAATAACTTGAGTTCACTTTACTTAACTCAGGTTACTTTTGAAGACTTACCATGGTTCACTTTATCTTTAAATAGACAGACTTCAAAGACAGAAGACAGGTCCAAGTTTTAGGTTCAAATTTTCAAGTTCAAATTTTAAAGGTCCATTCCAAGGTCCAATCCTCAGAAAGACTTTTAGCTTTCCTTTTCCCTTCCCCGAAAGACTTTTGTACTCTCCCTTTTGTACTTTACTTTCTTTTGTAATCTTATAGCTTTACCTTCAGACAGATAAGCTTGTAACCTTACCTTTCCAGACAGACAATCTTGTAACCCTTTACAGATTTTACTTTGTAATCTTGTAACTTTTCAGACAGCTCTTATTTTCAAAGCTTGTAAGAAAGACAGTTTGTTTTCAAGTTTAATCAAAGACAGAAGTATTTTCAAGTAAGATTTTATTTGTTTCAGTTTTATGTTCCATACTCTGTTTTAATCTATTTTGACTATATCTATTTTGCTATTCTCTTCTTTATAAACTATTTTATCATTGTTTATGCTTCTATATTACTGCTGTCTTTCACAATGGATCCATGCAGCAATGAAAACAGTTTATTATGAGAGAGAGGGAAGATTGCTTATATTGAAATTATGATTGAAGGAAGGTTGTGAAGTTATGCTTGATTAAAAGACCTTATGGTTGCAGAAATATAAGGTTCTTTCAATGGGGGATAACATGTTGAAGATGCAAAATTTTTAATCCACCAATTAGAACTTTGTTTGTAGCTGATGCGACTTGTAGTTCCTTAGCACCGATGAGCTTGTTAATTTCTTTTGTTTTAGAATTTGGGTATTTTATGTTTGGTCTGTTGTAGTTGTACGTTGAGTTTGGAGTTGTATTCTGGTCCATGTTTTAACAAAAATCGTTCGTTCATACAAAAAATAATGATGAGAAGGGTTTTGAATAAACTTACAGAAGATGGGGGACAAGTACAACCAAGAGGACGAGGGACAACCATTGAAGACGTTGCTGATCAGACCAATACATTTTCCTCTGTAATTAAGAACAACTTGGACATCAATAGGTTTCTTTGTGCCATAAAAATAAAAGAGTAAGACTTATTAATGCACAAAATATTGTGCAATGCTGAGTATAAGAAAAAAAAAAAGTGAAATAAGAATAATTGATTCATAAAATAATCAAATATTCACGGTGCATATAATATAAGCAAAGACATTCAAGAAAATAATGAAAATTCACAAAAAGTAGTGATTCTAATTTCTAAGCTCACCTAATGAACACATGAGGGCAAGCGTCAGCAGTACGGCTAGTCTAAGTCTAAATTCTAGCTACTACAAGTACTATCTGCGTCTTCTTTTAGACGGCATGAAAATTTATTTATTATTATTTTTTTAGGAAAGTTAGGCAAGAATCGAAGATGCTATTGAATTGCCGATACCAAGAATTGAGTCAAAGGATATTAAAATTATGGAACAAACCCCTACTTTTACGGTTGGTTCCATTTGTTTTATATATAGAGAAATGATATGTGCTTGTTAAGGTGCAAAAACATAAAAAACAAAAAAATTGTCAGAAAAAAAAAAAAAAAAAAAAAAAAAAAAACCAAATGATACTTATGAAGCTGAAAAAATGAGATAAAATTGTAAAAGAAACAAAAAAATTGTCGGAAAAATTTTTAAAAAGTAGTTGTTAAAAAAAAAAAAAAAAATGACATCTAGCAAATTATGATTAATAGAGTATAAAATAAAACACAAAAAATGATACTCCTAAAAAAAAAATATTATATCTAGAATATTTTCATAAAAAATCATAAGCGGTAAGTTATTGTGGACATAACATTACTAAAAAAAAAAATTATATTGTACTTTTACAACAACATTTATTGACTTCAAGTATGCTTTTCATAAATTATTGATTTCAAATATGCTTATTGACTTTATTATGAAAACATTTATTTACTCAAAAAGGAATCTTATCCCATTTTTTCTAGAGTAGTGTTTTTCTTTTCTTCTTTTATATTTATTTATTTATTTATTTATTATATAAAAAGTATGATAAGAGTCAATGATTTAGTCCTTGCATACCACGAGGGGTTTAATGATCTCATAAAATATTCTTTTCATAATTTCTTAATAAAAAATAAGGACCCATTGATATTGAGCTAAACTTTTCTCTTTTGAGAGCTATTGGTCTCGTTTTACCAAGATCCAATTTATTGATAATTTTTTTTTTAAATCATAAATAATTTTGATTAATTCACCCTGTTGAATTCAATTTGAGTAATTTTTTAAATTATAATAGCTATTTGTTTATTTATTTAATCTTTTCAATACCGTAGAACCTGTCAATTTACCTTTTTTGCTGACGTGTTGAATGGCCCCACATCATAATTATTGTCTCACATTAATTCTGCCCATGTTGTCGGTCCGAATAAGGAATAAAAATTGATTCGATTTTATACGTTGATCCCCAACATGCGTGCATCCTTAGAAAGTCACGCTTTACTTATTTATTGACTTTTTAGCTTTGGTAGGATAAAAAAATCAAAAAGTCCATTGCCATCACTAATCATATTAGGGAATTTTAATTAATTAATTAGTTATAAGTTCACGTAATTAAGCTGTATCCTAAAGCAAACCTTTGATGAATTATCAAAACATATTTCCATTAAAATTCAGAGATCCATAAATCAATATATCATATAATATCTCATAGTACAAAATCATAACATCTGAATCGATTTAAAGTACAAAGTTATGTTCACAAATTTATAAGATTTGAAGCAAGATATAAAAATAAAAAACAAATCATCATGTACAAACACAACCCAAAACAAAACAATCAAACATAATTATAATTAAGTCACTGATTAACTAAGATTTAATCCTCTAAATTAAGATACCGAAAAACCCAAGTTCATCCCAGTATACTTATATACCATCATAAGGAAAACACTAAAATCCCAGCTAACATAAGAGACCGAAACTATAGTTTCAGAAACTCAAACCAAAGGTTTTCATAGATACTTCACAGATCTGCAATAACAATATTAACGTTAAAACATATATATATATATATATATATATTATAGCAGGTTCAAAGAAAAACAAAATGAATCTAATAACCCAAGAATCAGATGAAAGAAAACCAGATAGATAGAGATCGAACCTGAAGAGAGAGAAAGAGATAACTGTGCTAAAACCCGCGAGAGAGAGAGAGAGAGAGTATTTGTTTGTTTTATTTTTGTTGAGAACTGAGAAGAGAGAGGGACAGTTTTATATTGGTCGTGCCGAGTTGAGTTTACGTAAATACCCTTAGAGCTAACCAGAATGACTAACGTGTCCTCCTTTCTTACTCAAAGAAGTGGGCACATGCACAATAAATTTTTTTTTTTTTTTTTTTTTTTGAGAAGAACAATAATTTAATTATCATTAGTTGATCTTGTCAAAGTTAGCATGGTCCGCATCATTCTTAAGCTAGCTTCAGTATTTGAAAGGATGTGTGTTTTAATTAAATTTAACTCTCAAATCTTTTTAATAAAAAGATGGACAGCAAAATGGGAAGACAGAGAACCATTTCTTGCTTGACCAGGTACCTTTTCAAGAAACAAAAATGTTGAAGACGTAATGAACTTGCTTTCTTCCTTTCGATCAAATTATTAGATAAAAATTTAGAGCACCAACAATGGTGGTGCTAAAATTGCTAAAATGCAATTTTAACACCACAAAATTCAAATACTAAAAAAAAAGCTATAATGGTGATGGTATATTTAAATTTTTTTTTGCAAACGGTAAATAGTGAACAGCTAGCTTCACATGCTCAATATAGCTCTAAAAGGGAAAAAAAAATGTTTATTAGAGCATTCGTAGCTGACTTTTCATATCTCATATCTTGATAGATTTTACCATTCGGAGCCAAAAATCACCCAGCATTTGGACTTGTAAACCTTCGAAATTGTAAAATTTTTTACAATTGTGCTACAATAGCATCTTATTAATAAGATGCTACTGTAGTACAATTGTATTTCTAAAAATTATTTTTTAATTGTCTCTCTCATCCTTTTTATCCGACCAACTTTCTCTCTCCTCTCTCTCTCATTATTTCTTTTCTTTACTCTATCTTCCTTCTCTCTGTTATTCTTCTCTCCTCTCTTCAAAATCAAAACCCCATAGCCACCACAGTGACCACACCATGGCTTGTCCCACTGTCATCGGCCATGGCAACAAGGATGTGATTTTAGCCCCATTTAACGACCCACTCCATCTCACGCTCAGCCTCTCTCACGCAGCAACAAGGATGCCACAAGGTTGAGATCAGTGTGTGGTTTCGGTGTTTGGGCTTGATTTGTGATTTGATCGGCGTGGGTTTTGGTGGCGTGGGTTTGATTTGTGATTTGTGGTTGTGGGTTTGTTTTGTGATGTTTTGTGGTTTTTTTTTTTTTTTTTTTTTTTTTTTTTTTTTTTTTTTTTTATGGTGGCTATGGGTTTGTTGGTGGTGGCTGTGCTGTGTTGGCATTGGATTGTGTTTTTTTTTTTTTTTTTTTTTGGTTCAGCTACTGGGGTTTGTGGTTGTGGCTGGTGGGCCGACGGTGGGGTGGGTGTCTGTGGCTCCGTCGGAGTGGGTTTTGGGTCAGTGGGTGGCGACGTGGGTTTGCTGCCTGGGTTTTTTTTTTTTTGGTGTTGATGGTAGATTATGGGTTGGTGGTGGTGGTGGTGTTAGGTGTGTGTAGTGCGGCGGCGGTGGTGATTGTGGTTGTTGAACAGAAATAAAGAAAGAGAAAGAATAAATAATGTGTTGTATTGTAAATGATAGTAATTGTGGGATATATTATTTTATTGTGTAGAAATATTATTTTAATGAGTAGAATAGGAAAATAAAAGTTGGGATGCTAAGTGTATTGTAAAATGGTATGATATAATTGATAAATAGTTTTTTAGGATAGTAAAATAAGATGAGATATAAAATCCAGATGTGGATACTCTTAGGTGGTTGTGGGTGGTAAAGAGACAAAATGTAGAGAAATAAAGAAACAAAGAATAAAGTAGGAATAAAAAATAGAATATATAAAATATTTAAATAAAGTAGTAAAAAAATATAACTATTAATGCTGAATGTATTAAAAAGTGTAGTGTTAAAATGATAAAGTAATTTTTTAAGTTCCTAAAAGATAAGATGTGAGATCCTTCTTAAAAAAAAAAAATAATAAAAAATAAATAAATAAAAAAAATAAAAAATAAAAAAGAAAGAAAGATGTGAGATATGATGAATCTTGCATCAATCACATTCAATGAGTCCTGGCAATCCTTGCTGTACACGTGTTTGGCTGTTTTGTTTGATCCTCTATATATTATTATTATTAGGGTCCGGTTAATGTGTGCCCTTAGGGCACACATTAAACTTTCTGTTTTTGGAAACATTTTCTCGGGAATTGAAAAAACTGTCATTATTTTTTCAATTCTCGAGAAAATGTTTCCAAAAATAAAAAGCTTAATGTGTGCCCTAAGGGCACACATTAGTAAAATCCTTATTATTATATATTGCTTGGAATTTCATAGTTTTTGGATTCAAGTACAAATGGCATCAACCATCTTGGGCAGGTCTTTGGAGTCAATTGGCATGCTTTTAACATTAACAGTGTTTGAAAGTGCGCCTCTGGGAATTTTGTTGAGTAGGTTATTAAAAAATTGTTAATAAAAAAAGAATTTGAATATATCTAGCTATTGACAAAAAAAAAAAAAAAAAAAAAAAAAAAAAGAGGAAGTTTTATAATTTCCTTCTACAAGTTTTCAAATTTTGAATTGTTACATGATAGTTCATTATGAGTATTTATTACCAATGCGGGTAACTATGACTGTGGGGTCCAGTAATAGACGGACCAGGCCCATTTGCTAATGAAGGGTCCAAAGGCCCAAGCCTAAAAGGGTCATGGTCAGAATTCAAGAATAAGGTGGCCCAACTGGCCCGGAGAAGCGGCCGAGGACAGTGCAGTCCTCGGCTAACCCAAGAAAAAGGGCAGAAAGGTAAAGGGGAGTGCCCGAAGGGGAAATCTAAAATATCTAAGAGAGGCTTCCTTGGCCACCTTTCCCATGCATATCTCTGCGCCTAACAGAGCCTTATCCATGAACTTTATCAACAACTCTCGACGACTTAGGTCTGAGACTGATGGGACAAGTATCAATCTTGAAAGGGTCGACCCTACACGTGGACGAAGGAAATTGAAAGCGTGCGAGTATAAAAGAAAAAATATGTAACCTAAAGAGGGGGCTCCTCCAGTCCCACAGAAAAAGAAGAAAGGGCTTCAGAGGCAAATACACTGGAACCATGCATAAATATCTTAACAAAACCACAGCCGGGTAAACACAACTTAGCCTTTCGATCCCACTCTCTACAAATGATATTGTATGGGCCCATTTACGTGCGAACCCAACTCAACTGCGGTTCAACGCAAATCGTGTGCTTACAATTGGCGCCGTCTGTGGGGAGGCTTGCGTGTTAGCTCGAGCGGTGGCGAGGTTGAGTCTCTGTCGAACAAGGGACTATGAGGACGCCCGTATCACCGGCGACACATTGTTGCTATTCCAACATAGGCTCCCACTAGGGGCTACGTTCCACGGTGTCAACGACATGGGCAAGCCTAGGGGCTTCAAACATCAGGCCGACTTCCTCCACCTTATTCGAGGAGCAAAACCTTCGAAAGAATAAGCAAGTAAAGAATCATACAAGTTTTGGACAGAACCAAGGCCTTGCATGGTCCTCGGACCCAAGCCTCTGGGGAAACCAACTACTTAAAAAGAATCACACAAGTTTTGGACAGAACCAAGGCCTTGCATGGTCCTCGGACCCAAGCCTCTGGGGAAACCAACTACTTAAAAAGAAGCAAATAAGTTTTGGACAGAACCAAGGCCTTGCATGGTCCTCGGACCCAAGCCTCTGGGGAAACCAACTACTTAAAAAGAAGCAAATAAGTTTTGGACAGAACCAAGGCCTTGCATGGTCCTCGGACCCAAGCCTCTGGGGAAACCAACTACTTAAAAAGAATCACACAAGTTTTGGACAGAACCGAGGCCTTGCATGGTCCTCGGACCCAAGCCTCTGGGGAAACCAACTACTTAAAAAGAAGCAAATAAGTTTTGGACAGAACCAAGGCCTTGCATGGTCCTCGGACCCAAGCCTCTGGGGAAACCAACTACTTAAAAAGAAGCAAATAAGTTTTGGACAGAACCAAGGCCTTGCATGGTCCTCGGACCCAAGCCTCTGGGGAAACCAACTACTTAAAAAGAAGCAAACAAGTTTTGGACAGAACCAAGGCCTTGCATGGTCCTCGGACCCAAGCCTCTGGGGAAACCAACTACTTAAAAAGAAGCAAACAAGTTTTGGACAGAACCAAGGCCTCGCATGGTCCTCGGACCCAAGCCTCTGGGGAAACCAACTACTTAAAAAGAAGCAAATAAGTTTTGGACAGAACCAAGGCCTTGCATGGTCCTCGGACCCAAGCCTCTGGGGAAACCAACTACTTAAAAAGAAGCAAATAAGTTTTGGACAGAACTAAGGCCTTGCATGGTCCTCGGACCCAAGCCTCTGGGGAAACCAACTACTTAAAAAGAAGCAAACAAGTTTTGGACAGAACCAAGGCCTCGCATGGTCCTCGGACCCAAGCCTCTGGGGAAACCAACTACTTAAAAAGAAGCAAATAAGTTTTGGACAGAACCAAGGCCTCGCATGGTCCTCGGACCCAAGCCTCTGGGGAAACCAACTACTTAAAAAGAAGCAAACAAGTTTTGGACAGAACCAAGGCCTCGCATGGTCCTCGGACCCAAGCCTCTGGGGAAACCAACTACTTAAAAAGAAGCAAACAAGTTTTGGACAGAACCAAGGCCTTGCATGGTCCTCGGACCCAAGCCTCTGGGGAAACCAACTACTTAAAAAGAAGTATACAAGTTTTGGACAGAACCAAGGCCTTGCATGGTCCTCGGACCCAAGCCTCTGGGGAAACCAACTACACAAAAGCGCCATCGGAGCTCCCTAACTCCCAGTCGACTGCTCGGATGGATTATTTATAAATCATCAGACTTGGACGACATTCACGCGCTTATCACAGAATGTCCAACTGATATCCCGGTTAGTTTCTTAAGTTTGATTTATTACAAATTATCGGTATAATGCCTGATAGTGCTGACAGATGAGATTTGATTAAATTATGCTTCAAAGTAGCTTTATCACAAATATTCTCAAAGCAACACATACATAGAGCACATTCGTTCATAAAGTTGTGTTGCCCATTAGATTAACGCTTAAAACATGTAAATCAACTTCCATTTTTATTACGATGAAGAAATAGTACAGTGTACAAATGAAAAGCTGGAATCAGCCCACGTCAAAGCTTACTACATAAGCAAGAAAAGAAAATACAAGAAAGCTGGAAAAAGCCGAGAAGGTATGTCGGAGGAAAGGTTGGCTACAGCTCCGAGACCTTATTCTTCCCCCACACCCTTACATGCCCATAACTCAGGCAGCCAAAGAGACCCAACTTGAACCTGACACCATTGAAGAAAAGGTGTAGGGAGTTGAAGGTGATGGGGCTTTCTCTAAATATACGCCTACCGCAAAGCAGAGGCGCTGATGGAGGAAAACCCTTCTTCTGCCGCACCAAAACTCTGGCATGGACAGAACCTGCTTCGGATTTTGACTAAAAGAGGGGAAGATTCCTTTCCCTCTCGGTGGAGATGGAGTACTCTCCTGAATTTGTGCTTCCTGTGCCCATACCTTACTGTTATAAGCCTCATGAAGACACGGCGCTTCTGCGGCGGAGGAATTTCTTTATTCCCAACCCTCGCTTTCAACATGTTATGCCAAGAAAGGAGAGCTCCAGATATGGGAAGCGTGATGTGAGAGAAAACCGAAAGAAGGGGTGTTATATATAAAGCAACCGTCTCTCCCTCCTATTTATTTGAAAAGACAAGATGATGGTAGTCAACTCATGCGGCGTCCCAAGGAGCACTACAGACAAAGTGGTCTTGGCTCAACTTCCAACATCAACTGCAACCACAAGATTAAAGAGCCTCGTAAAGGCGCACTTCGGTCATCGTGACATCAGAGAGTACCACGTGGCCAGAAGTTGCAGAAATATCTCTTAATTCATGGGCTAGGTGGATTCGTGGACCCGGGCCGCTTTGTGTAAGGGCCCAGGTACCTTGGCCGACGCCGAGCAGTGGCCATGGCCGAGGACAATCACTGTTGGGCACCTCGGGAAATGCTCAAAGATAGGGGAAACCAAGTACTGATGCAGACATTGGTCTTGGATAGAACCTAAGGCTTGCATGGTCCTCGGACTCAGGCTAAAAGGGAAACCAAGTACTAGTGCAGACATTGGTCTCGGACAGAACCTAAGGCTCGCGTGGTCCTCGGACCCCAGCTAAAAGGTAAAACCCAGTACCGATAAAAACCCAAGTCTCGGACTCAAGCCTCTGGGGAAAAATCAAGTACATAAGATAAAACGCATACGTTCTGAACAAAACCCAGGTTTTGCAAAGTCCTCGGACTCAGGCTGCTTGGGAAGTCAACTTCCCGAATGAAGAAATCTCTTGGCTTAAACACTGGAAAAGGATAAGGCTCGCGTATCATGGAGATGATGGAATAACCTAATGATCGGCAACTTAAGGAGGCCATTCATCCGGTAGGTAACATGTCCTCGGACAGTTACTTTTTACCTCTTATCTAGCACTTAGCCCCCATCTCGGCCAATTTAAGGTAAGCCTAATTTCTCACTAGTCGGGTTGTTATATCAAATAATAGTAATTCTATTAAAGTTGTGGTGGCGTCTTTTTATTGACAAATATTTCAGCCTTAGTTACCATTAATTCAAATGCCATATTATTGTGCCGAGCAGCGTGAATAAACTTATAAAACATGAAAATAGAACATGTAAAATAAATGAATAGTAACTTTTATTAATATGGAAAATTGTTACAACGTACAAAGAAGGGCTTAAACAAGCCTATACAAAAGTGAACTGTCAAAATAACACTAGCATCCGCAGTACAGATAAGTAAATAATCAGCTGCCCTTTAAACTCGCCTTCAAAGCTTTTTCGATCTCTGCCTCAGTGCTGCTCATGTCAGGAGAAGATCCTTATACAAAAATAATGAAGGAGAAGGAAGAAGAATTGGAAGACATGGAAGCACTTCAGCAAACTCTTGTTGCTAAAGAAAGCAAGGGAAAAAGAAGATGGAGGACATGAGTAGGAAGGAGGAGAAGAAGAGGAAAGCAATGAAAAGAAAGTAAAAGGAGCAAAAGAGGGAAAAGGGGAGCCATATTAGGTATGCTCATGAAAGAGCGAATGGAGATGACAAGGGAGGTTTTTGACTCAGTCACACCGGAAGTGGAGTGTGACGAGTCCCTGCTTCGGATTTTGACTAAAAGAGGGGGGAGGCACATCTTGAGTCTTTGCCATCCTTGCCCCGACCGAGCCCTCTCAAGTTTTATTAGGGCATTGCGTTTCTGGAAAAAGAGGGATTCATTCATGGCCGACTACTATGGTGAATGTATTATTGGATAAGGAGTAACCAGGCGGAAGAAGTGAGCTATAAGAAGGGCCTAAGGGATTCCGATATGAAAGTATCACCTCTGGTTTTCTCTCTTATATAAGGGAGTAAGGCGAGGGCACGTAACACGTTCTGATCCCCAAGGAAATCCGTGAATAAATGCGCATCCGTTTCGTTCCCCCACGTTATCGGTAACCGTAAGATTTGGGAGGTCTCGTAAAAGGAAAAAATTAAAGGCGTGCTACGGATAACCTAACGGTATAAGCGCATCATGCGTAAACCAAGGGAAATATCTCGTAGACCGGCGCATTCCTCGGGGAGGTGAAGGGTCGCCAACGTTGATCAAGGGCCGAATTAAATGAGCAGTAATGAAGGCTCGGGGTTACCAAAACCCCCCTCTCCAACCAAGAGGCCGGACAGCAGGGTTTTGAGGGGCTATTGTGGGGTCCAGTAATAGACGGACCAGGCCCATTTGCTGATGAAGGGTCCAAAGGCCCAAGCCTAAAAGGGTCATGGTCAGAGTTCAAGAATAAGGTGGCCCAACTGGCCCGGAGAAGCGGCCGAGGACAGTGCAGTCCTCGGCTAACCCAAGAAAAAGGGCAGAAAGGTAAAGGGGAGTGCCCGAAGGGGAGTGCCCGAAGGGGAAATCTAAAATATCTAAGAGAGGCTTCCTTGGCCACCTTTCCCATGCATATCTCTGCGCCTAACAGAGCCTTATCCATGAACTTTATCAACAACTCTCGACGACTTAGGTCTGAGACTGATGGGACAAGTATTAGTCTTGAAAGGGTCGACCCTACACGTGGACGAAGGAAATTGAACGCGTGCGAGTATAAAAGAAAAAATATGTAACCTAAAGAGGGGGCTCCTCCAGTCCCACAGAAAAAGAAGAAAGGGCTTCAGAGGCAAATACACTGGAACCATGCATAAATATCTTAACAAAACCACAGCCGGGTAAACACAACTTAGCCTTTCGATCCCACTCTCTACAAATGATATTGTATGGGCCCATTTACGTGCGAACCCAACTCGACTGCGGTTCAACGCAAATCGTGTGCTTACAATGACCATTTTATTTTGTTAAATTTGTCTAACATTTTTATTTTTATGCAATTGTTATTATCTATTAATTTGTCATTATTTTTATAAAAATATTTTAAACTAAATGAATAAACTTAACTCATTGGCTCTGTATTAATTATTGACGTATACAACCACACTTATTCATACATAAAATAATATACTACGTGTCTACTTAATCAATTAAATGCTTGAACAATCACTAACTTTACAATTTTTTTTTCTTGAATTTTTCTGACTTTATAACAAAAAGTTATTATAACATAATAACAATACACACACATTTAATAAACTCTCTCTATTTCCTAATTATTAAATTATATAAATTTATATTATATTTATACTATACACACAGATATCCACACACATCATTATTCACACATATAACATTATAACAAAAAGTAATGCATACAATTAATATTAGACACACTCACACACACATAATATAAATTTATAATAAAGAGTGATACTTACAGTTTACAAACACTTACTTGTACTTTTAGAGTTGGAAATACTTATAGTAAGGGTGTATAAGATTTAAGTTAGAGTGTGCAAAAATATTTTTAAAAATAAATTAAAATATTAATTTAACAAAAAATATTATAAATAAATATATAATTTTTTATATTGTACTTGAATACCCTTATGAAACACCCTTATTTTGCTTGGAATTTCATATTAAACACCCTTATTCGAGTGGTTGATCACCATTAATGTTAAAAGCTTGCTAACTGACTCCAAAGACCTGCCCAAGCTAGTTGATGCCATTTTTTGTTTTTTCCCTGAGAAGCTAGTTGATGCCATTTGTATTTGAATCCAAAAACTATGAAATTCCAAGCAAAATAAACGTAGGACCAAACGAAACAGCCAACACGTTTACGGCAGTGGCAACTCCAATTTTTTTTTTTTTCTAGAGAGTTCAATAATAAAAGAGCAAGAAATTTGTTATCAGGGTAAATAAAAAATAAAATGATATTGTGTTTTTTTGTACATATAACTTCCATATTATATATAATAATCTAAAATAGTATTCTAAATACAATTCTGTATATAATACAATTATATTGTACAATGATATAAAAAAGTTATTAATAGTTTAAAGATCAATAAGACAATAAATATAATTAAATAATTAATCATACATTTTTGTCAAATTAATAATAACTTATTATATTTATATGTATTATCAATTAAATAAAAATATATGATAAAGAAGAATACTAACACACCTAAGAGTAGAATTAAGAGTAATGTGAAACAAAGTAAAAAATATTAACTAATATAAGTTTTTGCTTTTGAAGTGGATGGTTTTTTTTTTTTTTTTTTTTTTTTTTAGAATCATGTATGGCTTTTTAATCATACATGTGATTGCTCTTTTGGAATTTGAGCAGGCACTAAAAAACTTCTTGGACTTGAAAATCTATAGAGTATTTATCAAACAATTTGATCAAATAAAGAGAAAAACTAAGAAAATATAGAAGAGAGAAAGAGAGAGAAAGAGAATGGGAAAAAAATCACAAATGTAGATAGAGATATATTGGTTGTAACAGTAGTGTAATTTTTTGCTTATAGAGAAAAAAAGTGCATGAAAAAACAGCTTCATTTTGCTATCAATAGTAAAATTAGCCAGAATTCTGCAAAGAATATACACATATATTTTAAACAAATGAGCAAAACTGAAGTTTTTTTTTTTTTAATAATATTCAATACAAAATACTTTTACAAAAATTTTATAACAAAATCTAGGTAGTAAGTTGTTAATGGTAGGTAAAAGTGATGTTAATTATAAATCCAAATAAAAACTAGTTAGAACTTACTATATAATATTTATTATGAAAGTAGTATTAAAATGATCATATTCAAATTTATTTAGCTGGATTTAAATAAAATTTAAGATCAGGGTGATTAAAATTTTATTTTAGAAGGGTCAAAATAAAAGTTTAAAAAAATTATTATATATATATATATATATTTGACAAGTCAGGGGTTCAAACTTCAAGATAACGCCACCCCTTTATTTGAACCCCTAGCTTGAAGATAACGCCGTTACGGCAAGGATTGCCTGGACTCTTTGAATGTGATTGATGCAAGATACATCATATCTGACATCTTTTTTTTTGTTGTTATCCATGCAAACTTTTTGAAAGTTTTTGATAGTTACGAGGTGTTGAACTTTGATCCATTAAGGTCAAAAGCAAGCTAATTGAGTCCAAAGACCTGCACCATGAGAGTGTTGTGAAAGTTTTTGATAGTTACGAGGTGTTGGTTGGAGCCTTTCAAATTATAATCATCAGTCATAGCAAGCTAATTGAGTCCAAAGACCTGCACCATGCGAGTGTTGTGAAAGTTTTTGATAGTTACGAGGTGTTGGTTGGAGCCTTTCAAATTATAATCATCAGTCATACTTCCAAAAAACTATGCTAATATGATTGTATATTAACTAGAAAACAGTATTAATCGCTACTAGTTGATATTGTCAAACATATTAGCATGGTCTCTGCGTCAATCTTAAGCTTTAGTAATATTTTGAAATATAAGAAAACTGAATTGATTTCTGCCTTGCTATCAAATTGGTAATTAGAAATAGTATATACTAAGAAAACAATTAATGGGCGTGTAGCAATTTCTTCAAGGAACGAAGTAGGCAAAGCTTATTACCACCAAAAAAAGAAAAAAAAAAAGAGAGATATCAAAGCATTGCCTACCTTTTTTTTTTTTTTAGCAATGATTATTGATTAATGAAGAGTTGACCGATGCTTAAACGTGTCTCCATTCAAAACACGCCAACACAAATCCTAGAATGTGCACATTCTAGAGGACTATAATGTGTTATATTAACTATTCAAAAAAGCTATCTAAAGTGGTATTAAAACTTTTTTATTATAGTTTATTAACAAATACCCTAAGAACATCCGTTAACATAACCCATTTTAATATTAGTGCATGCATCATTATGAGAAATTATACGGTCCTCATAGTGGACCACGTTATTTGTCCACCATTCCAGTAAAAAACTCTCATTTATTTAGTTTTTATTTAAAACTCCACAATTTTAAACAAGTGTGAGTCTTTTACTAGAATGGTGGATCACATCACTTATTCACCATGAAAACCTTATAATTTCTCCATAATTATAATCTTTGAAATCATATTTACTTTGTTTATTGCTAAAATTTAAGATCTCTCAAGAAGCACTAGGTTACAACAAGATGGTCTTTGTCACACAATTGGCACATGTCCAGGTCAAATTTATCAACGGATGATTTTTTAATCCTTCATATTTAAATGAGGCCGCCTGGCCCATTCATAAACTTCTAATTAGTTAAGAGTCATTAGTCCATATGGTCAAACTTAGCACAGTCAGCGTCATTGTTACGCTATAGCTTTAGTATTTGAAAGATGGAAACCTAGCACAGTCTGCGTCATTCTTAAGCAGATAAGTGTTGGTATTATTGTTTAAATAACAGTTTTTAGTATTTAAATAACAATAACACTTTTTATACGTGTTTATATAATATTCAAACATGTATTTCTAAAATACTGAAAACTGAACAACAATAAGTATTTTTATAACAACAATATTAAAGCTACCCTAAGCTTAAATCTTTTTAATAAAAAGGTGAAAAAAAAATGAAAAAAAAAAAAAAAAAAACGAAGTCCTTTCGTAAAATAAACTCTACTTTTGCAGAATAAAGGGAATAAACAAAATAAAATAAGTTCATCCGAACACATATTTAGAGGTGGATTAACTCCCAGAAAATGCTAGATATATCGACAATGAAAAAGAAGTCAAACTTATATCCATTATCGTTCAAAACCAACAAAACTACAAAAGACAACGTGACTCACGTGAGTGTATTTTGAGCTTTGGACGTTGAAAGGCACGTGGCTTTGCTTAGAATGCCTTGACAGCTTGCCACCTCGCATTGAGCTTTGGTTTTTTTCGCAGTTGATGGCTTGGTGCTGTCAATCTTGATCAATGGAGGGATTATATTTGGAGTGTACATTCAACCAATCAACTCAATAAAACTTTCCCAAACCAAACGTTCTCACATTTTAAATTGGTTATTTTTTTTCTTTTGGAGTAAAGTAGCTAGGTTTCTCACTTGGTTTAATTAAAAAAAAAAGTTTCTCACTTTTTAGTTTCTTCTGTTAACTCCAAATTTTGGATAGAAATAGGAGAGTAATACTGGGATTGGTTATAAAAATAAGCGTAAATTACAAAAATCCTTTTTAAGATTTGGAAGAATGACGTATTCCATGATTAATATATATATATATATATATATACATTTATATATTGAGAGAATTTCAACTTATGAAGTCTGCTCTTAATTATAATTTTTTATTATTAAATCAAGATACCAATTAGTTTTTTATGTAAGCATGAATTGAATTCAAAATCTCATATACAACCATTAACGACTTTACAAGTTAAGTTAACTAGAACCCACCATTCTTTATATATATTTATATGTATATCAATTATTAGTACTTGTTTATATAGATTGTCCGATGGTCACGGTCAATCTATATATAAACACAAATAGTGATTTATATTAATCCAAGCTAGCTATAGGTATGAAAGCAAATTAAAAAAAATTAGGAGAAATTTCCACAATTGTGAAAGTAAGAAGTCGTAGAATCATAAATAATAATCATGGGTGATGAGTCATGCCAAAGTGGTTTGTTTTGTTGTGGCTTGTATTGTATCATGTGAAGCTTAACACATAGAGCTGAGGGGTCGATTGATATATATATATATATATATATATATTTTTTTTTTTTTTTTTGGTTGGAACCCAAATTCCAAAAAGACAAGAGAAAGATCAACATCATCATACTTTTTAGACCTAAGCATCTAAATGACATATTTCATACCTAAGCATTGTGTTTGCATACCCGTGCAATTAGGGACAGAACTAGAATTCAAAGTTTGGAGGGCCAAAGTTCTTTGTTCAAGAATTTTAAAAAGTTGGAATATTAAT
Source organism: Quercus robur (assembly GCF_932294415.1). NCBI lineage: Eukaryota > Viridiplantae > Streptophyta > Magnoliopsida > Fagales > Fagaceae > Quercus > Quercus robur. Next base: position 4,807,895 of record NC_065536.1, read on the forward strand.
ACTCAAGATTGATAACGATGCATTATTAGCATTAATTTTTTTTTGTATTTTTTCTTTATTTTAAAAAAATCAATAATAGATATTTATAATCTAGAGTTTGTAAGTCAATTGGCACGTCTTGATATTTTTAAGGTTTGACTGAGATTAGACCAATTATTTATTCTATCCACATTATTTTTTTTAAATCTATTTATTCTTTTCATATAATTCTATATCTAATAACTTCATAATGCTATATATAAAAGTTTCTTAAAAAAAACAAAAACTATAGTTAAAAGATCAAATCCATGTCTAGTATTACATTAATAAAACTTCTAAAATAATGGTTAATCAATATCATGCACTAATATTCAGTGACAAAGGGTGAGACAATTATTGGTGTCTTGGTTAAGGATTTTATTTTTTTTAATAATTACTTGGTTAAGGTTGAGGTAGCATAAAGATGTGAGATCTTTTCCTTTTCAAAATTGTCATTTTGAAAAAGTAGTAAAAAAAGAAAAGAAAAAAAGACCTGTTAAACAATCATATGATAATGAATGGTAACTTTGAGTCTTCAACTATGTAAATAATAAAGTTTTTCCCATCGCTACATTAATTTAGCTAAGGTACAAAATTTATTACCAATAGACTAATCACATACATGCTTTGGTGGCAGTTTAGGTAAGGCACAAAATAGTAGATTGTTGTTGTTTTACACGTGTATTACATTTATTCATGCATGTCAAGTGTGTCCCAAAGTTAATAAAACATTAAAAATTAATAAAATCCTATTGTTCAAAAAAAAAAAAATTTTTTTGATAGGTTGTGTCAAAGAGCAACAGCTCTTCAAAAAAACAATTTTTTTTTTTCATGGATTGAGTTAAAGACACCAACTGATCCAAGTTGCTAGTGACACTAATTGGTGAGTGGATGAAGTGATTGGCAGCATAGGAGTTGTCTCTGTGACTATGGAGTGAAGTTATTTAAGAGAGACAAAGAGCTCTCAAATGAGAGGTAGGAATTTGGTAAAGATTATTAGGTTTTTGTGATTTGTTTTCCTAGGATTTATAATTGATTTGTTATAATTTTTTTTTTTTTTTTTTTTTTTACTTAGACCGTGTCCAAATTTTTTTTTTTTTTAATTATCTGAATATGTGAATTGTTTTGTAGATTTTCCTTGTTGTCTAGATTTGTAAATTATCCAAATGTTTAGCTAAATGTTTCTCTTGATATTCTTGGGACAGACAAGGGATGATTTGATAATTTTTTTTCATTTTTGGTTTCATGGGTCAGCTTATAAATTGCTTTGGAGAGGGGGGCCAAGTATATTAATTTTAGAGCCAAATGTATATTTTTTATGCTAATATATATACTAGGGAACTTTTTTTCAAAGGCTGGGAGGGCTAAGGTAGTTCCGTCCCTGGCACCGTGCAATGGCCCCATTTGCAACCATGGTGTCGGCTTGAGTGGTCTTAGTGGAACATTTATCACCATCATTTTCTAGCACCATCTTTGTCTATACAACCAAACTTGTCCTTCCTTTATATTTTAAAAAAAGCTTGCTTCATTTCTAATTCTAGATTCTTTCATTTTAATTTTTTTATATCTGTATTGATTTGGATTTCATGACCATTAGTTTATGAGTTTATCCACAATATTCCAATGCCAAACTGATAAGAGTGTATCATTCAAATTATTTATAGGATTTTAACTCATTTTTCTTTTCCAATTATAAAGTTTATTTAGTTCAAAATAGTAAAACTATCTAATTTTATAGTGTTTATTTATTGAGAGAATATTAGATGATGAAGCAGGATTTCACCTCGTCAGTATGTTCCTCGTCAGTACGATGGAGGACTTGTCCTGTGTGAAAGAAAGCACTCAATAGATAATGGCACCGATTTGGGGCCTGCCAAGGACCCTCCAATGCTTAAGTTAGCATATAATCTGTAGAGCAATTGTTTGTTCGTGTCTTTTTACCTATTCTTTCTTGGCTTTATATAGCCTTATGCTGAGTTAATACCCAGTATAACGTTACACTACAACTAGAAGAATTAATGCTCAATGATGGCCATTTAATCCCAATGCTTTCTATTTGTAACCGACTCTTAATTCCGCATTATAGGACGAAGGTAACGGTTCCGTGCTATTCATTGCTTGATCATTGAATGCTATCTAGTATTAATGCACTTACGCTCATTCGTATTCTTACTCGTCATTGTTGTGGACAGTTTGCGAGTGATAGACGACCATTTATATGCTATTCGTCAATTGCCCCCTTTATTCCTTTGTCATCCTTTGCCTGGACGAGCGAAGGAATATGGAAAGTCCTTCTTGGGCGGATCATTTTATTCATGCCCCGATATTCTTGTCCTATCATATTTATTATGGGGTGACATCTCTGTCAGCTGATCGCCACGTTTCTTGGCTGCACGTGTGCTCTTTCCTTGTGTTTCCCGCGCATTGATTTGGCTTCCTTTTTTAGCAAAAAGCTTCTCATATTCTTCTTCTTCTTCTTCATTATACACTAAGCTTGAAGTCTGAAACTAAAAGAAATCTTCTGCACCTTTTGTACGGTAAGACTCCTTTTCCTCTAGATTCCATTAATGGTTGATTTTGCTTTCATTAGGAAGGAATCTCCCTCTGTTTCGTTCTTCTTTGCTAGGCTAGGAGTGTTTCTTGAGTCTTTTGGTGGGCACCGTCCCCACATTGGTTTATTTGTACCTCGAGATTGTGGGGCTTTTAGGCTTGTCTTGACTAGCCTTTTTCCTTTGATTCGTCGTTCTTTGATCACTCATCATCTGGAGATGATTGCTATAGAGTATAGAGATAGTGACGTTAGGTCTAGTGAGCTAGAAACTAGTCTGTCATCGAGTGGTGAGTCTACTGGTAAGGATTTTGAAATTGTAGTGTCAAAACCCCCATCGTCTTCAAAACCCTTCTCTTTTTCAAAACCTTCTTCTTTGTCAACAATCCTTTTCCATGCTTTCTCCAAGTCTTGCCTTTTAGAGTCAAGACATTTGAAATCTATCCGAAAAAGGTTCCAATTCCCTGAAGGGGTTGTTATAAGGTCACCTTGTTCTAATGAAAAAGCATGTAACTTTGCCCATGGCAAGGTGAGTTTTTACGAAGCTACCTTTTTGTGTGGCCTTTGTTTTCCTGTTCATCCATTTATTATGCAACTTCTTTCTACTCTTAATGTTGCACTTGGCTAGCTCGTTCCTAACGCATGGAGGACGATCATTGGTTGTATGTCAATTTGGGTATCTGTCCATGATAGGGACGTGATTACCCTAAATGAATTTCCTCACTTGTATTGTTTGAAGGCTTCTACCCACTATAGGTATTTTGAACTCTTGCCTTGGAATAGGGAGTCTAGGATCCTCCGTAGCTTTTCTACCTCCTTTTGTGACTAGAAGTCACAATATTTCTTCATTTCTGAATCTGGATGGGAAACCATGTCTAACAACATGTAGGGTGAGGTCCCATGGTTGCTATGGAAATGGGAAATCCTTTCTCTTGGTGCGTCTCTCTACCTCTTCATTAAACTAAGTGTTTTAACTTTACCATTCCTTGATTTTTTCTTGCTAACTTGTTTTGCAGTTTTTGATCGCCCTTTATTGGAAAATCATTATCAAGGACAAGTTCAAGCTGCCCTCGAGTTTGCCCTCGCAATCAACGATTTTGACGACCTAGTTGATCCTCATCGCTTATACGAGTGTTGCCTTAGACCCAAGCCTTCTGCATTTGTTTTAAAGAAGATTGCCTAAGAAGAGAAAAGTAGGTTTAACTCACTGTTATTTTTTTTTTCTTATTTCCCCTTTCTTTATAAGATCTCATCTTTCTAACCTTCTATCTTGCAGAAATGGCTACCAGGTACAGCAAAGAAAAAACTTACTCCTAGCTCAAAGAAATGTAAGCTTAATGAAGGGAAAGACGAAACTCTTGCCCCCTTGTCCCTTTTTGGCACCCCGTCTTCTCCTACACCTTCCCTATAGATGATGACCTTTACTCCCCCAACCACATGCTCCAGAGGGAAGGGTAAGGTTGGCAATAGTGTCTGGGAGGACCTTACCATAGCCCTTGGATGAGCTCACAATGTCATCACTGACGACAAACTTAAAGGTCTCTCATCCATTCCTTCTCATGAACTGGTTAGCGTCACATTCATAAACTGGTGCAGGTATTTTACTCAGCTACTCTTTATTGCTCATTAAGTATTTACACTCGTTAAAAGTTCTAACCCTTCCTTCGTTTTTCAGGTTCTTGGTGAATCCCTACGCTTGACAACGGATTACCTAAATAGTGAGGAGAAGGTAGTGGTGGCCAATTCCAAGGTTGACTTAATTGAGGCCAAGAGCTCGAAGTTGAGGAAGAATCTTATCGAGGATATGGACCAATCGACGAAGGCCAAGGAGAAGTTGAAGGAACTAAAGGACGCGTTAAAGGTTGATAAGAAGCTCGTCATTCAAAAGGATGAAGAAGTTCAAGCTACCCTTCTGAAGACTGATGAGGAACGTGGAAAGGTGATAGCCAAGTTTGTTGAATCTGATCGCTTCCCTGATCTTCATTTCGTGCAATACTTCAAGGGTTTCAAGCTTCTTCGTAGGTGGATGATGAAGCACCATAGCCAAGTTGCGGATTTTGCAAACCTAGACTTTGAACCTATTGATACCAAGATTCTTGTCGACGAGGCCAATGAGAAGGAAGGTGAGACTGTTGCCGAAGCTACTGATGCTGTTGAAGGAGATGGTACTATTACGAGTGGTACTGCTACAGGTGGAGTCACAGGCAAGGCTCGTATGGACGTGGGCCATGTTGTAACAGAGGCATTGTTGGCGCAAGTTCAAGTTCAACCTCCCTCCTAAATGCTAAATCAAAATTGTCTATTGGGTCTTGTTAACAAGTACCTTTAGAGCAATTGTTAATAAACCATATTATGAAAGTTTTGACATAATTTTTATGGAAAATATAAAAAAGTTTTCAGCAACATTAATTGCTTTGTCATTTTCTTATAAAATATCTCTAAAAATAATTCCTAAACAAATGTCCTCTTAGGGCATTCTTTAACATTTACCGTATTATGTTTCATTTCTATTTGTACTTTAGAGGTGTGGGCTTTATTTTTTATTTTATTATTTTGGTTAAACAACAATGAGCTAAAGTGAGGCTCTTCATGTACCCCAGCAACATAAGGAACAACTAGGCTATTGGGTTTGGAAAAGCTTTTAGGGGTATTTGGGTTAAGACAATGGAATTCATGTACTTCGGTTAAATAGTTAGGGCGGTTTAGACATTTTAACTTTAAAAGGGTTGCTAATCTTGAAAACTCCCCCCTAATAAAAAAACAGGCTAGTCCACACAAAATTATGAGTATTATAATGTGCACAACTAATTTGAATTCTAACTAATTTAGATGGCGGGTAGTATTGTAAATCACTCTCCAAATAGGATGTTGATTTTAAAAGTTTCAAGTATATGGTACATGTTACAAAAAAGCTGATAATTTCATACTTTAAATAAATAAAAAAACCATATAATTTATGATAGATCGTTACAATTTTTTTCTCAAAAAAAAATTTGTTACAATTTACCTATTTTTGCTTGGGGTGGGGGATATTTATGTGTTTTTTTTTTTTATTTTTTTTATTATTATTATTTTTTTTTATGTATACACAGATAGGAATTAAGAATCTTGTGCTATAGCTAAGGTTATTGCACTATGTAACACCGCATTGAAGGGCTAAGATTAAAAGCTCTTTTGATCTTAGTCCTTGGATAAAAAATAAAAATAAAATAAAAAACCTTTTAATTTCTAATGTTTTACCTCTTTATTTTTTTTTAAACATTTTTCACTCACATTAAATTATAAACTATAACACCGAATCTAAATCCCACAAGGAGTATTGATTTTTTTTTGGTTCAATGGCAAGTGAATACTATTTTCACATTAATAAATAAAAAAAAAATTGTTTTTGTTTTTGGTTGGATAATACCTGTTTCATCAAACAACAAAGAAGAAAGATGCACACACATTAAGCAGAGCAAGGGCAACAAGAAATCAGGATAGTTGGATACACACACACAAGAAAGGGAAGAATGGGCCCATATCCATCTCTCTCATCTGGAACAAGGCTCCAATCTGACAAGTCAGAGATGAATGCCAGCCCAACTTCTGATTATAAAAAGCCCAAGTATTGACGCGCGGACTATATGTTAGCCTTGTTAGGTTTGATAAATTCATCAACTAGTGCTTACTGCTTAATTGATATCTACGACTAACGGTGGAAAAAGAAAAACCACTTGAAAGTAAGTATACCACACCCACCACCCCACCCCCCAAAAAAAAAAAAAAAAAAAACAACCAACCCTGTCCCTTTCTGGAAATTGCACTTCTAATATATTTGGTTTAGATGTACTTATTTACATCTATTTATTTTTGTTTATTGTACAAAAGTAAAATTGTAACTTTAAAATAAATAAATAAATGCTTAAAAGTTTCAAATTTTGTTTTAGGATGAAATTAAGCTCACCCAACTTGAAGGCCGTAATTTGCCTCCACCATGCATTGTTGTTCAAAACTATTTCTTATTTAGTATTATAGGGATATGTTTGCAAAATTTTACAGTTAATACTGTAATTTAATGTTAAATTTTAATGCCAATCTCCCCAATGTCTAATTGGAAAAGGTTTGTCTCCAAACTAATTTGGAGACAAGCCCTTTAAACTTCCCCTATCGTTTTTATTGAATGTCAATTTTGAAAATTTAATTGTTGAATTACATGTTTTTTATATTCTTAACACATACGTAAAATTTCATTCAAATCAAATGTTATTTACTATTTGATTAATAAACTTATTTTTTATTTCAAATTTTAAACCATAAAAACTTGAAATTTCAACATTTTATTGATAATATATCTATTGATATTTTATTTTTTTTTTGAAATTTTACAAGAATGAGAGATATAATAAGAACATGCAAATCAATAGATAGATTTTCAAAATTAACTAATAACTATTTATCTTAAACCATTAGAGCATTTGTAATGTACAATTCAAATCATGAGATATATAACAAGAACATGCAAATCAATGGATAGATTTTTAAAATTAACTAATAACTATTTATCTTAAACCATTAGAGCATTTATAATGTACAGTTCAAATCATGAGAGTGTTGCAACGAACACACTCAATTATTAGATGTTCACCTGCAATTTGAGCACGAACCCCTCCCCCCCACCCCCTCGTTGGTGAGTGTGTGTTTTAAAGTATACATGGTGAATACTGAAAACTAATCTCACAAACTCCTAGGTTTGGATTATTAGATATCCTAATTTCATTAAGCCCAGTTTAGGTTTGATGATTTGATAAGTCATCTTTAGACAGACACTAGATCAACATTGATAAGGCCCAGCTTAAACTAATGTGGACAGCCGAACTTTGCGAAGCCCAATTCAAAATTTTGAAGAACTGCATCTTGCATTTGCTAAGTTGAGAGGACAAAAGAGAAAAAGTGGAGGGCCATTTCCATTAATTTGGGCTTTAGTAGATGTTTAATTGTTAAGCACATTGCAACTAATGAAGACAGCAAGCTGGCCATTATAGTGTAAAACTGTAAATGATTCCATTTGACAACTTTTTGTTTTTTGTTTATTTATTTATTTATTTTATTTTATTTTTTATTATTATTATTATTATTTTTTGCTTATAAAGCTACCCCCAAGAACAAAATGGGTAAGAGGGAAAACCAGCTGTGACAAGTCTATATGTGTGTGACATAGTAACCTAACTTATTATCTTTTAGGCTTATATATACGAGCCTATGAGGATCCCAAGTGGGGATCCATATATGCTTATGTAAGATTGTAAGTTTGTAACTTGTAAGTTAAACTATAACCTAACTTCAATCCCACTCAAGAAGTTAGAGACAACAATAATAATATATATAAAACCAAACCAGTGATATATGGTTACTAAATTTGAGCGCAATGCCTATTTTACACCAAGACTATAACTAGGGGTGGCAAATGGGCGGTAAATAGGTGGATTGGGTCATAAATGGGTTGGGTGTGTAATTACCTATTTATCCATTTATAACTTGTTTATATATAAATTAATTATATATTCATTACCCGCCTAATCCATTTAATTACTAACCCACTCATTTCACCTAATATGACCAAAATACCTCTAAAACTAGTTGAATACCTTATTGACTTCCAAAATTACCAAAATACCCTTAAATACCCAAAATGACCCAAATAACCCCCTACACTTCCAAAATTACCAATATACCATTGGACATTCAAAATACCCCTAGAATGTCCAAAATTACACAAAAGACACTAAAAAGCCAAAAATTCCCAAGACAATAACATAGGTTTTAATGGATTGTCCTATCTTGCACATAAAGAAAGAAAGAGAGAATTCTTATAAAGAACAAATTGCAAAAAAATATTTGAAACTCAAGTAAGACTAACAAAATTAGAAGTTTATGAACTACACAAGTTTTTGGTATACTTTAAGATGGTCTCAGCTCCATTGCAGTAATTAACCAATGATTTTTCACCTATTCCAACACTAAAAGATTCATAATTCAGCTTGTTTGGTTGATGGTCTCAAAGAAACAAATCCAAAAGCAATCAAACAACACAATTGACACTCAAACATAATTCATTACTTTAAAAAAAAAAAAAATCACACTCTGAAATTCAAAGTCAATGCTTTTCTTTGTATACAAGCCAATTTTTTACTCAGATTATCACACACTGCTACCACAAAGTTTGTTAGAATCAAACTTTCCTTGGCATTAAAAAAAAAAAAAAAAAAAGAAAAGAAAAAAAAGATGCTTATTTTGGGTCAATCATAACGAATTCATATGGTCGTCAAGATCTCAATAAAGGCCATATGAAGTTTCAACAATATTGGAAACAAGGAAAAGTCACAGGGCATAAATTGAGAGAGCCAAAATCTCAATGAGACATTGAGCCGAACAGGTGGTGGGCACATCAGGAACATGTAATTTAGTATATAATATTATTATGACTTGTAAATTCTTAACACCACTAATCAAAAACTTTAACAAACATTTTGCATGAAATTAATAAAAGTTAAAGAGGCAAATGTAGAAGCAAACAGCAAAATCAATATACAAGTATATACAAGTATGAATAGAGAAAAATGGGTTTTTCAATAATGCCTTCTCACTTCTATGCCACTGTCGAAGCTTGACCTCAAATTTGCTCTTCAAGTACCTTCCATCTCTCTCTAGAATTTCCTTAATTTGAAGTTCTAACCTGTTTGGTTACTGAGAAAATCTGAGGGAAAGAATGTGAAAGTTCAAATAGTGTAAAAACACCCTTGAACGTTTAGACCCCCAATTTACAAATTACCAATTCAAACTTTATGACAAACACTAAGTGTGCGGAAAATGAACACAAGCTATAAACAGAATTGGTAAACAATCTAAGCCAATTAAAATCACATCCACAGCAGAAAATAAAAGGCAAAGATTAAGGGAAGAGAAATGCAAATACAAGGACAACACACGATGTGTAATCGAAAAGGAAACCGAAACCCTCGGCGTAAAACCTCTCTACCGCCCTCCAAGCAGTCAATAATCCACTAGAAAATATAGTTGGGATACATGAACAGCAATAGATCCTCCAAGCCTAATCTACCCGATGTACCTAAGCCCTCCAAACTTCTTACTCCAACGAGGTTGCGCCGAACTTTTTTCTTTTCTAGCTTACCGGATTCCGCTATAATCCATAGCATCCGCCATCCTTGGCATCTTCCAATACTTCCCAAAACTCCAAAAACACTCAACACTCTAAATGGATGTGGGTAGTGTTTGGATAAAAATCTCCTCTCAACAGGTATGACAATGAGAGAGGGAATGAGAAGAGACTATAAAGATTTCTCTCTAAGAATGAGTAGCTCTCTCTAATTGGGTGGGTGTTTTGAAGAAACCTCTCTTAGGGTTTTTCTTTCTGAATGGCCACTAATATTTTGTGGGAATGAGGGATATTTATACTGGTGTAAGAATTGAATGCGAAGAGACAGTTTTTCCAAAACAGAGTTAACTGGCGACTTGACTGAGTTGCGAGTTCAAGCTGCGAGCTAACTGAATAGCCAGTCTAGATTTTTATCTTGTAGTGCTCCAGCTAGCAAGACTGTTTAGCTCCCCTGCATGTTCTGCGCATGTGCAACTTTTGGCGGCTTGTAAGCCACGAGCCTCCCGCGAGATCCAGCCGCAAGTCCCTGCTTCACTGCACAGTCTTGAGCATTTCTTCACACTCTCTCACACACTACCCTTACATGATTCCCACCTAAATACAGGGTTTCTAAGTGCTGTATTACAAGCAAATTTGTCATGGAATAAAGCCAACACATGGTTGATTAAATTCAATCTTACAGAATGTATTTTAACGTTAAGGAGAGTGAGACTGAGAGCTTGCCAAATTTTTTGGTTTAGAAATTTAGAGGTTATGATGTTTTTTTTTTTTTTTTTTTTTTTTTTTTTTTTGAAGTGACTAGAGGTTATGTTGTTTATTTAAATTTTAGATTTTAGATGGGTTTAGTGGATATTTGTGAGTTTATTTAAATTTAGATTTTAGATGGGTTTAGTGGGTATTAGTGGGTTTATCCATTTAGACACATCTAATTAAATAACCTAATGGGTTTTTACCCATTTAACCCAAATATTCAAATGAGTTGGGTTAAGACTTATCCAAATAAGGTGGGTTATGGGTGGATTCATGAATATGGATAAAAATTGCCACCCTAACTATAACCATTGAATACAAATTTGGATATTGTTTTACTAAGCTTCATGTATTAGTGTTTAATCATCATCAAAAATTGAGATCATATAATGTGAAAATATATTTTTAGTGGAAAAAAAAAAAAAAAACCAAAACAATGTTACATTGTTGCTTTTGAGAATTTGAGAACAATGCTTACTTTACACCAAGACCCTAACCACTAACTAAAAATTCAGATTATGTTTTATTAAGCTTCATGTAATCATATTTAATCATCTCAAAAATTGAGATTATATTATGTGAAAATATACTTGAAGTGATAACATAATATTAAATGAAACTAATATTACAAATTTGAGTGCAATCAATGACAAAACTAGAATTTCATATTAAGAGGGGTCAAAGCATGAAACAACAAACTTTTGCCTCTCAAGAACAAGAAATATACTAAGATTCAAATAGATCAATAATTACGCACTTCAATCCAATCACCTATTAAAATGGAAATCAACGTTATTTTGAATACCAAAAATTATTTATGGCAGGTTATGCAATAAATTTTGTTGCAATCACCCTCTTAATATGCAAAATCAAAGAGCTTCTAATCAAATTTTATTGTGAAGCCTAGTCTTGACAATATTCCTAGTTGCAAAATTAAAATATTTTAGTTGATTCTCCTATCATCTACAAATCAAATAAAAATCATACATCCATTGTTCTTCTAGCTAAAGACTAACTAAGTTTCTCAAGTTAATTAGTCAAAGTCAAATATTTTGTTGCAATCTCCCTCTTAAAAGTAAACATTCCAAAGTCCAGTTTCACTCTACTGATCATAGGATTTAGCTTGACTATGATCTTCAGACTACCATCGTGAACCAAAAACTTCATTCTTCAACCCAAATAATGCTCATAACCCAAAATTACAAAATATATTTGTCATGGATAGCCAACACTAAAAGATCTAAACCCTAGTTATTCCCATTATCAAATTATTACTGTTTATCAAATTTTCAAAAAGAAGTAAAGAAGAAGAACCCTATTCTAAGATTTCCTAAAATATAATAGAAGAATAACAAAAAGTAACCAACGACACTTACCAAGAGGTCCAAGACCCACTCTAATATTGTATTTTGAAACTCGGAATTACTTTTCCAATAAACTAATGCTAAAAAATAGACATTAATTATTTGAATTATGCTCGACATAACTACCCAAAAGAAGAGTGATGCTTGCTACTAGTTCCCTGTATAATAAACTGTTGTGCAAATCGGTGAAATAATTTGTTTACACAAGGTTAAAGATGAGAGAGAAGAAAATATGATACAAGGAATTTATATGATTCGGCAATATGCCTATGTCCACAGGAGGCGATAAAATAAAGTTTCACTATAATTTTGGAGATTACGACAATAGCTTGAAGACACTCTCACACAAATTCAAACCCCAAATATACCCTTGGTTCTCTCACAAATAAATAAAAAAAACACCCTATTGTATTTAGACGAGTTGCAGAACACTTTAACTTCCTATCTTTGGTGCGCTAATACAGAAGAAGTTCTTTGCTATCTCTCTATCTCACATCTTGGCTCTCATTTGCTCCATCTCTATTTATAGCTAAAGTTCAGCCGAAATATCAATAGTTTCAGCACATGAAACTTATCAAGTCAAAAGAAGATGACCAGCATTTATTGCCAATGGAGTCATCCATTTCGACTACAAGGTGAAGCATGTATTTGGTTTGCATGTCAAGTATTGTTCCTTGCCATTTTTGACAATTCATGAAGACAACATTTAATGCAAGCTTGTTGTATTTCTTCATGCATGATATTTGGTTGAATTTCATCCAAACTTTCTAACATAGTCATGCAAGCCATTTAATGGCTTGTTGGCTAACGTCAAGCCACTAAGTTTGACAACTCAAGCCATTCCAACATAAGCTGCATTAGCTTTACCATACTATATTTATCCAATTTTGTCATTGCCATAGAATTCTTCACCAAATAGTTCACACTCTGATTCTCTAAAATAAAAATAATTTTTTTTAAAAAAGTTGACACTACTCTATCACCCATTGATCTCATTTTTGGACCCACCATAACACAAAGAAAAGGCAAGGTGTAAAAACTCTAATGAAAAACTCAAAGTCTATAAACTTATTGATATTTATGAGCTTCATCTCAAAGATTTGTATATACATTGATTCCTTTTTTAGGTTTGAATCAAGGTCAGCCCTAAACATTTTAGGGCCTAAGGCGAGAACTAAAAATGTGGCTTTTTTTTTTTATACTTATATATTAATTAAATTAATATTTATTTAATATTTTTATATTATAATATATTTCATTTAAAATCTATTTTTCTTGCCTTTTCAGATGTAAATTGACTAATTAAATTTTTATATTCAAGTTCTCTTAATTTTGTGTCAATATTTTTCCAATTACCTGGATCATAAATATTTGAAGGAATATAATTCAACTTGTCATTATTATTTTCATTTTCTTCTAGTTGAACATCATTATGGTGAACTTGTTCATTTGTGACATTTTCATCATTATTTTCATTTTCTTCTAAATTATTTTGAAGTTCATTATCAAGATTTGTTGTATTGCAAAATTGATCATCATTGTTATCTTGCAATTGTATCATTTCATTATCTTCTAACTCTTTTTGGTGAATTTCTTGCTCATTTGTGATATTTTCATCTAAATTTTGTGTTATATTTTGTTTATTACTAATAACAAATTTATCCATTGATCCTTTTTGAGAATCAATTTTTTTTTTCTTTTTTTAAGTTTTTCATATCCAGATGCATATTTTCTAGTAGTCATTTCTAATCAAACAATATATTTATAAAAACTAAAATAAAAAATAACTTTCAAGTGTAGAGCAAATGAGAAATAAAACCTGATTTATATAAAAAGTATTGTTATAGTTTCACCGAACAATAATAAGTTTTTAACAATCTCAACCTGCATAAATAAAAACTTATTCAATATATTACCACTAACTAAAATATAAATATAAACATAAAAACGCAAGATTAAAATTAAAAAAAAAATTAAGCACAAGCATAACAAAAATTTAAGCGTAATTATAACACAAGGCTTATTAATAAGACCCACCCACAAAAAAACACAAAACAAATCCTATCTAATCTATAACCAAAAAAAAAAACCTTGAAGGCCCAACACTGATAAACAAAACCAGGGCCCAATCTTATTACAAGTCAAAGTGCCCAAATATTTATACCTGCTGAACGGTTGAAGTGAGAGAGGCGGAGAAATCGATTCAGAGAAACTGAGAAAGAATGAGAGAGGCCGGAGGCAGAGAAACCGATTCAGAGAAAGAATGAGAGACAGAGAGAGGCGGAGAGCAGAGACTAGAGAGAAAGGTAAAATTTTTAGGGATTTGAGTTGTTTTATTTGTTTTGATTTGTAATTGTTTTGTGGTTAATATCTTAGACCGGATTTGTAGTTTATCTGGTTGATTTTTGGTTTGTAGAGGATAATAATGTTTGATTTACCAAAATTTTTGTTTTTTGGTTAAAAGGATGTGCCAGATTTTTGTAATTCATCTGAAACTTTTTTTTTTTTTTTGCCCCTAGTCCCTCTTATTTTCTAAAATTTTAGGGCCTCCCTTCCATTTGGGGGCCTTAGGCAATTGCCTAACTCGCCTAAGGGAAGGGCCGGCCCTGGTTTGAATATGACAATTATCGAAACTCCATCCCGCGACCCTAATCACTTTAATTGGGTTACAGGTTTTGTGAGCGCTTCTCAAAGTTTTTGAGTCTATTTTAACGGACCTTACGCTAGAAGAAAAACTTTATTCTCTATAATAATTGCAGCAAGTGAATACTTCAACAGGACTCATCCAAATGCACTCTTATCTACATATATGCTCTTTCCAAATTACAATCAATGTTTAACATATATATTTGACAATAAAGCAATGTTAGGGTTAACATATGCGTATGATATACCTTTCAAAAAGTAAAAACATATATACCTTTCTCTCATCTTTTTTACTTTATTGATGTTTGAATCTGCCTTCACCATGTTTATAAATATGATTTTTTTTTTTTTTTTTGATAAGTAAATATGATGTTGATTTCACTGTTATCCAAGTCAAACGGCGAAAGTCCAACGTCCAAATTAATTTAGTAAAATGCAGTAATATGATACACGCAAAAATCCATATGAAATTTAATACATCTCATAGAGGAAAACAAAGTCCCACACGTGCTAGCATAACATAAATAGATCTGTTCTTATAACAAGTATGGGAAAAGGATTTTGCCACCAAAAAAAAAAAGTATGGGAGAGGGATTTTGTTGAATATATGTATAAGATGGGCTATATATTCACATAGCTCATAGGAACCGTCGATTACCCACTTACTAGATCTTTTGTTACTTGCTTTAAGAACTCCTCCACACGACCTCTATAATTCTTGAAGCATCGTTAGAGATGCTATCAGAGTCTCTTATGAAATTCTCATGCTTCAAATTTTAGGGCATGTTTGATGATGTCTCTAGTGAAAAAAGACTTGCTTAAAAGAGCTCTCAAAAATTGTATGTTTGTTAAATTCTCACAATTTCTCTCTTGGTCATCTGTTTTCTAACTTGTAAATATTGGAATTTTTAAAGACAAATAGGGATAAACCCACTATTTGGATGATTAGTCAATTGTTTTCTAACTTTTAAGAGTATTTAAAGATAGGATGAGTAACTTCTAACTTGTTTTCTAACTCACTATTAGGATGAGTAATCTTACAATCACTTAACTAACAATCCTTGGTCCATGGGTTATGGGTTGGGTCAAACCAACACAATTACTAATATTTTCAAATTAAAGATCTCCTTTTATGAAAGGATTGGAATTTTTTTTATGTTGATAATTCAATAATTATATATATGAGATTAATATCAATAAAGTTTCAAAACTCTTTGACCAAATCTAATAGTAAACTATAAATTTTTTAGTAATTCAACTTTGATTTTAGAGTAAGCATGTATATATGGTGTGTGTGTGTATGTGCTCGCATGTGTGTTGTGCATTTATGCCTCTAAAGTTTCAAGTAGCCTTCTAAAAAAGGGTTGTTTGGGAATTGGGATAATCATTTTACAAAAAGTCTAGGAGAAATAAATAAAAAGAGTTGAATAATACCAAAAATAAGGGGAATTTAAGAGGAACTTTCATCGGATTTTTATTTTACCTTTTAATATGGATTGGAAGTTCATACCGAAATCTCTTGCAAAATGTTTCTAATGGCATCACATGAGTGTTACGTTCTTTTTTTCGTTTTTTTTTTTTTTTTTTTTTGCGAAATAAAAGACTTTATTAAACCACACCAGATACAACAATCTGGAATGCCTCCGCCAAGATAACATTATCATAACTTGGGGGCCAAATCCCAAATAAAAAAAAAAAACTAACAAAGACTGGTTAAGGGACCAATTGGTTAGAACATGAGCAACCTGACTAGCCTCCCTATGAACCCAGTTAAAAAATACATGGTCAGAGTCACTAATTATATTCTTAACTGAGTCAACAAAATTCAAAAGTCTCCATGGAACTAAGTTCCCACCAGCTTTGATGGCATCTATACAAAATTTACAATCACTCTCTATAACACATCTACAAAAAGAGAAATTAAGAAATCGCAAACACCAACTTCCCTCTCCAATCTTTGGCAACAATTGCTATACATGAAGATAAATCTCCTACTGCCGCATCATAGTTCAATTTTAGCATACCTTGGTTTAGACAACACCACCTGGCACTACTTCTAGTTGGAACTCTTGTCAACACTAGAACATTGGACCGCTAATGCTCCAAAAACAGCTTATTAAGGCTTTTGCTAACTTGACCCTCCACTAGAAGAGATCTCTCATGAATTGCCTTACTCCTCCACATCTAGATAAAGTCTAAAGATAGAGCTCCAAATGGAAGGAATTCATCTCTTTGCTCCTTATCCAATTGGAGAGATGAAGGAGGATCAAGAAATAATTCAATCAAATGGGAAGGAGATTGAACTTGCCATCTATCAATTCTAAGGTTCCAATGACTACAAAACCAAATGACTCTAGCAAGGTGGCTTGAGTATTTTTTTTTTTTTTTTTTTAAGTGCATTTACTTAGTTGGGGAAAAAGATTGAGGTTGATGATTTTGAGTGATGGTTGATTTAAGTTTTGTTTTTGGACTAAAATTGAATAATTTTTCTCTGGAAATTTTGTGTTCTTTGGGTGTTTTTGTGAGAAGAAAACTCAAAATATAAGCTTCAGTAGGGTTATTTATTATTTTTTAATGATTCTCCTATTTATAGAGTTCTCGGAACTTATAGAACTTTATTTTAATCTCACAAAAGATTATGAAAAAAATCCCACAACAAAAATCGGCAAAATAAAAAATTTGGGAGCTGCCGGGTAAACAGTTGATCAATACTTTGAAAAGAGATTTTTAATTTTTTACTTCTTCTTTTTTCAATTTTTGTACCAAACTTTTTGTATTTTTAAGAGATAAATCTTTGGTTTTTTACTTTTTATTATGACGAACTCTTATTTTTGGTAGGTTGATTAGCCTTTAGAAATTAATGAAAAAATAAAATAATTTCTAAATTCATCTTGTAAAGTTATCCTATCTTGCACATAACCATAATTGCTTTCCATTTTAATCTATAAGAATTAAGATTTTAATTGAATTTTTCTAATCTTTTGAAGGACCAATTAAAATCATATACATTGATTTTATGGTGTGCCTTCGTATCAGAATCCATTTCCCTCTCCCTTATGTGTGTGCTTGTTTTTCAAAAAATAAATAAATAAATAAAATCATATACATTGATTCCCTTCTTTTTTCTTTTTTTTTCCTCTCTTTTTATGATGAAGTCTTCAGAAATTTGTTTATATACATTGATTCTTTTTTCTTTTTTCTTTTTCTTTTTTTTTGGTTTGAATAGAGAAGATCCAAACTTTATTGACTTTATTCTCTTACCATAATCACTTTAATTAGGCTACAACCTTAATACAGTACATGTGGGCGTTTTCACACATCCACTATGTTTATGCGTTTGATTAAAAAAAAACATTTTTCTTTTTACTTTTTTAACTTATTTTGACCAATTAGTTCCACACTTAAAATAAAAAATTAAAATTTTAAAAAATATCTCGTTTTTTTCCCAATAGTACTTAAAGCAAATAAGCACTTCAACAAGACTCATCCTAATGCACTCCACATACATGCTTTTTCCAAATTATAGTAAATGTTAACATATATGTGAGTGTCAACAGAGCTAGCAATACTAAGATTAACATATACCTTTCAAAGAGGAAAAACATATATTATCTCACAATTCTCATCTCATCTGTTTACTTCATTGATTATTGAATACTTTGAATATGCCTTCCCTTTATTATGTTGATTTCAATGTTACCCTATTCAAATGGTAACAAACTAACAATCATCCAAACTATCATTGACTTCTGCAATCTCTTTTCCTTTTTGAAAAAAAAAATTAACATCATCTAGCTTGCATTCTTTTTTTTTTTCTCCTTTTTCTGAGTAAATCAAAGGAACGTGATATTAGTATCTATCGTACAATCATGACTTACAAGTTACAATCTGGCCAAATATCATCAGCAGTGTGTATATATAGCTTTCCCCTTTCCTCATTTCTTTTTTTCTTTTTTTGATACAAGCTTTCCTCTTTTTTATAATTCCACATCCCCGTTAGAGAAACAAAAATCCACACATGGTTATTCATTATCATATAAAACGGACCAAGGAAATTATATATGATTGACATATCACTTCTTTTTCTCATTCATTAATGTCTATATTTTAGAACTCAAACCTAACACCAACAGGTAGACAAATACAGTGTTTTTTCAGTTCATCAAAAAACAAAAAAAAAAGTAGACAAATACAGTGGATGACATGACCCTTTATACAATTAGCTGATAGGATAAGCTATGATGGTAAAAGGAATATAAACCCATCATTATCTTTAGCTTTTCAATGTTTTCGTCTGTCAACAACCATGACTTATCACTTTAAGTAACTCATGAAAATTTACATGAACTAGAACCTCAAAAATTGGCTCTAGTATTCTTTCCTGGGCTGGCTCCGCTGACATGGAGGACACTTAATCCCACAATTCCGCCTTATTGCCGACTATCTCTATTGGGTTTGGCCACCCTTATTCCATATTTTGCCTACACTCCACCGTCACAAAAATCAATTGGGCCCCATGGGAATTGCCATCATCTAAAAGCTAATTTATTCAACTCGATCTATAAAACACAAAAAAGTATAAGACCCCCTGGACCTTTGCAAAAATGATGTAATTCAGTCACACATTTACAAATACATGTCAAAGTGTGTGCTTCATGCTTCATAGTTCACTCATCACCCTAATGGTCCATTTGTATTGAGGAGGAACGAGGGGGAGTAGAACAGAGAAGAATAGAATTGACCCAAAATTAACATATTTTTAATTAACACTACTTTATTCTCCTCCTACCTCTTCCTACAATCCAAATAGGCCCTAACTGACCTTACATTACTACTTGCTTTTGAAAGCCAGAGAATTAAAAGACTAATAGTAATAAAATAAAATAAAAAATAGATAGGTTGAGATATTGCGTGTGGCTTATGCTGATCATATTCCTTTTGTGTTTTAGTTCTGAAGCTTGACCTCTTAATCCAAAATCAACTAGTCGCTAATTGATATCTAGGACTAGAAGCTTCTTTTTTTCTTTTTTTTTTGGGGGGCCAATTTTGATTTCTATATTTTGTTAATCAAAAGCATTGAAGTTAAAAGTTAAACCTTAGTTATATTTGGAGAACATATGGGACAAAATATAGGTTCTCCCCGTTACTGATGCTTAAGGATGGTTAACTTTGTCATAATAAACTAGCGGACGATTGATACATAGGAACTCATTGCTTTCTTCGTATTTTAAATAATAATTTTATAGCAAGTCATTAATCTTCAACTTTTGTATATTTCTTGAGATATATGGTCAAGCAAAAACGGTCTAATCAGATTGTTTTTTTTTTTTTTTTTTTTTAATAAGTTGAAATTAAAGACAAACCCTAGACAGTTAGTCATATTATTTGGAGAATATGCATATGGAGACAAAACTTAATAGTGAATAGTCCTAGAAGCCTAAGATATAAGTAAGACACGGAGTATTCTTAGTTTGAAAAAATCAACTAGTGGTGGGTTAGGTTCAAATCATGCAAGTGCCCATGTTTTTCACTTTTTAGGACCTTAAGAATAATATAGAGACATTTAGGCAAGCAACCTCGTTTAAATCCAAAGGACTGAAAACTCGGACTGTGCTAGGTTTGACAAAGATAAACTTGTGGTGCCTCTAGAGAGATCTTAATCTTAATTTCCCTTTAAAGATCACCGATCACACAAGCCCCACACTAAAGAGATCTTTCAAGTTTCGGCATCAATTAAATGATATAGCCCTAATGCCCTTCTCAAGAGAATCTTTCTATTCGTACTAGGGGTTGGGTTGGACTTTGACTAAATTAAATATTCGTCCTGGGCCAATCCATCGTGCCTTTATCTCATCATTCTCTTAATATGTTACAAAAGGAGAAAGTCTTTAGGCACAACAAATTTAAGAAAAAAATTTCACATCTAGTTTATATGACAAACTATTAGTAGTATAAGTAAAAAATTGATTTCAGTGACAATTTTAAATAATCACTAATAAAAATATACAAATTTAATTATTATAAAAATATTATAAATTATTTTTTGTCATTTATAAAATTACTTGTTTCGAGATCAATAAACAGCACGTGTTCAAGGACAAATTAAGTAATTATGACTTTGACCAAGCCTTCTTTTTGGTTTAAAGGAACACGTTGGATAATATTGGATTAAATAAATGAAAAAAAAAAAGTTGAAAACGTTGTTGCAAAACGAAATAGCTAGACACGAAGGGTCCGTTTGGATACAGCTGAAAACTGAAAAACACTGTAGCGAAATAATTTTTAAATGTGTGAATAGTATCGTAGGACCCATTTTTAATGAAAAAGTTGCTGAAAAGTGAAATTTGTGGGTCCGTGAACAGTACACGATATGCTGTGATTGGTCCAAAAAAATTTGAAAAGTCAAAGTTTGTGGCTACTGTTCATTGAACAGTGCATGAACAGTAGCCGCAACACCCAAAACGCTCCAAAACGCGTGAAAAAAAAAAACAGACAAAACGCAAACGCAGGGAACTTTCAGCCGAATCCAAACGCACTCGAAGATTCAATTGTTTAATAAGTCTTAACAACGAAGCTATTGAACCCACTTGACCAGCAATAAATATATTTCCTCTCTCTCTCTCTCTCTCTCTCTCTCTCTCTACATATCTTTTTACAATATGATTAGTGGGAAGTCATAGTAGGAAGGAATATCATTTCAGCATTAATTAGAGTATTCATCAGTCTATGAAAAATAGTAAATTTTATTATTGGGTTTCAGTTCTTAATTAATGTGACAAATAAAATATACATTAAAATGATAATTTAAAAAGTGTAAAAATTTGAAATGACGGAATTCTGATTGCCAAGCCCAAGTTAACATAACAGAATTCTAATTGTAATAGGAATCTAATCTAGCCGACTATATATGTGTGTGTTTGTGGATTTTGTATATCCTGTAACCGGCATGCCGGGTACCTCACAAAGAGGTGGCCCTCACAGTGTGTGGGTCCTGCCTCTTTGTGAGGTACCGGCATATACTTGTGAGATTAGAGGTGCATCGCTTTTGTCAAAAAAAGAAGGTGCATCGCTGACTCTCAACTCTGACTGTCAAGCAAAAGTGTATGTTAGGTGTATTGTCTCTTTCCTGAGATAGATTGGTGAAAATTGACGTAGAACATTCAGAAGAATCTTTTGGGCCCCATTTCTTTCTGGTGTAGACAGAAATTGTCGTGGATCTCCTTTTCCAATAAAAAATTGTTACCTAGCACCTTCTTGACTTCTTGATTGGATTTTATTAAATGAATCAAACAGGCCGTTATTTGCAAAGCACTGTCAGGAGTTTCTAAATTCTAACTAATCGTGGAAGAATCACATGGTTTCTATATATTTTGCTATATATTTTTATCACAACTTTTGCTATATATTTTTATCATAATTATTTTGTGTGATAAATTATAATTAACTGGTTGTTATTTTTATATTGATCTACTATATATTTTCGCCTTAGAGAAATAATTTGTCTATAACATTTTTATAACAAATCATAAGTGACAGGTTGTTATGGGTTGTTATTATTAGAACAAAAAAGTAATCTTACTGTTAGTTTCAAATTTGAATCAATAAGAATTAACCACCTATGATTTGTTATAAAAATGTTATAGACGTAACTAGCTATATAAGAGATTTATGACAAAGTGTTTAACAATAACTGTGGTACTTGAATTTTTGGGGTTTGTATGGATAGAAGGGGCAATGGAAATTCAGGGAAAGCGTTAAACACTAAACAGGTTTTTACAAGCTTATTTATATTATACATATATGCTCTTTTACAAATTACAATTTGTTTAATATATATATGGTTGTTGGCAACTGGCAAGTTGATTTGAAAGCAATATTAGTTTGTTGACATTATCATATTACAATTCAGCTATGACCTATTCTACAATTAATGCCAAGAGCACAGTGTGCCTTCGTTTGTATAAGGCAGTAGTTGGATAAACCTCTTTGACCACGGAATGAGCGTGTGTGAAAGTAATAATGCAAGATTAACAACAAATTTATGGCCTGTTTGGATGTTAAAAAAAGAAGAGGGAGTAGAGTAAAGAAAGGAAGAGTAATTCAATTACCTTGTTTGGAAGTTTTTTAAGAAAGGAGCGAGAGGAGTTTGGAGGGGTTTCAACTACCTCTAATCCCTCATTTTTAATTCTCCCAAATTGAAGAGATTTGGAGGGAGAGTAGAGTACATAAATTATTGAAGATGTAAATTATCTAATTTACCCTTATTATATTAATAAAATTACAATGTTTTGTAACGCGTGGTGTATTGTTTGGATCAACATTTATATACTCGCCCTTGCAATTCCTTTTGATTGACTTGATATTAAGAGAAAAAAACACACACAAATACCAAGGAATTTGATTCGGTTAACCCTTTTGCATTGAGAGCTCAATTGAATTTCATAGTAGAGTATATATAAGCTAGCAAAACCACCTCATATTGTTTATGTGATATAAGTGCCTTCATGTAAGCAAAGGGGATTCCGTAGTTGTAGTCATCATGTGGGGTTGTGGCTGGGTTACCAAGCACATATCCTTGTATCCAAATTCAATGAAAATTTACTTCAACAAAATTAAATATTTTTTCATTGAATTATTTTAGTGCCAAACATTTTTTTCTTATTTTAATTATTATCAATTAAGGATGGTTTTTTGTAGTATAATAAAAAAGCAGAAAAAAATATTTAATCATAGACCAATGTTGATTATTTAATTCACATTAAAAAAATTATAAAAAAAATATTGCATGCTATAATCATAATTATTTAATCTAACAAATTAATTATAGACCAATATTGCAAGTCTATTTTCAAATATGGGTAAATTTGTCTATTTAAAGCATTTCCTCTCCTCTCCCTCTTAATTTTTAAAACATTCAAATAAGAGGAAGGGTTAATTACTCTCTTCCCCCTTATTAATTTTAAAAACATCCAAACAAGGTAGAGGGGAATGATTCCCTCTACTCCCCTCCCCTCCCTTCCATTTCTAAACTTCCAAACAGGCCGCGCCGTACACAAACGCAACTTGACAAATTTTGTTCGGCGTGCAAAAACAATAGGGTCTTTAATAATAATGCTAATTGTTTCAATTAATGACTTTAGAATAAGAGCACAGTATTAGGGGCCCGAGGCCATGACTCTTTCCTTAATTTTATTACTATTTGACTCTCTTTATAATATTTTTTTAATTAAAAAATAAATAAATAAATAAAACCCAGATGCTGTTGTCACTTTCAAGCAAAATGTAACAATCAGAACATAAATGACATGATGTGGACATTTCAAAAAAAAAAAAAAAAAAAAGGAAAGGCAACAGAAAGGTAGTTGTAAATTAATTTGTAATATGACAATAACATTTGCTGAAATAAAATCATGTTTTTTGCTCAAAATTTTACTGAATAAAATCCTTGTCCTTCACAATCTTAGATGTCTAATGGATTGTCATTCTCTCTTTCAAGTTTATTCAGCTAAAGACATGTGAATGTTGTCCAGTAAACCAGTACACACACACATATATATATATATATAAAACACCATGTAAAAAAAGAAGGAAATCAATTAATATATTGTTCTCTTGCAAAATTAATATAATGTTCAGTGATGGCTGACATGACCCCAGTTTTAATGAATTGAGCATCCCTAAATTGGTGATAGAAGCCAAAATCACCTTTGCGAATGACAAAAGGACTCCAAACAATGGATAATGAGCCAGCACATTCCTAAATTGGCATGTGTCCTAAAGTTTTTATAAAAATTTCAGGTCAAATAGTGTTTTTCCTCAAATATTGAATAACAATGAAACAACTTCTGCATGTGTCATTGTATTTTGTTTCATAATTTAAAAAACCCCACTCAGTTGACAGGAGAGCATTATATTATATTTATAATGTTATATAATTTGTTTATTATTTTAATAACAATTATATATATATATATATATATATAAAAGAAGAAAAGTCCAATCAAAAGAAAATGTAAAGAAAAACAAAAACGTTAGGATTCTAAACCAGTACACTTGCTTTTGTAGACATTTCCTCTTAAGGAGCCTTGGAGGCATTAACTAATTGGATGATTGGATTAAAACTGCAAGTGATACACATCACATGTTTCGTAAATAATGGAAGAAGCAAAGAAGAAATAGAGTAAAAAAATAGATCCATTGAGTTAAGACAAGAGATAAAAGACATATTTGGGCCAATTTGTTACTGTTGTTTAAACAACAGTTTTTAATGTTTAAACAATATTACACGTATTTTCACATATTTTCTCACCCACTCATATTTTCAAAAAATAGAAATTACTAGAAATCTTTTACCAAATGGGCCAATATCAAAGAGTTATCTATGCCAGAAGGACCTAGTGGTGTTTGTAACTGTGTGGTGGTGCAAATAGGTATTCTTCCTATGAAGACAAATAATAGCCTCACATTGTGAAGTGATTGTAGTAAGCCTTAAACCTGTTTTTTAAATAGAATTTCTTCTTCTTTTATTTGTTAAAATATTGATGATTGGTGAATGCCTAAATATTTGTTTGGAATTTGGGAAGGCCAAAAGTATATCTAGTCTTGAAAATTGTTTAATTAGTTAGGATAACTAATATTTCAATATATCTTTTTTTTTTTTTCAAAAATTTTGGGAGGGCCATGGTCCTCTCAGCTCCAACGTGACTCCACCATTGACTGTATAGTATGTTGACTGGGACACGTGTAAGCATCTCTTTTCACTACTATAAAAATAAAATAAAAAACGCACTCCAATACACACTAGACTAATGTCGAGCATTTGCAAAATATCTTAGTATTTTTATCTAATAATTTGATAGAAAGGAAGAAAGCGAGTTCATTACGTCTTCAACTTTGTGTTTCTTGAAAAAGTACGTGGTCAAGCAAGAAATGGCTCTCTCTTTCTTCCCACATTTTGCTTTCCATCTTTTTATTAAAAAGATTCGAGAGTTAAAGTTAGTTAAAACACACATCCTTTCAAATATTTGTTTTGTTTTTTTTATGATTCTCCAATCTATAAAGTTCCCGGAGATTACAGAAGTTAATTTTCATCTCACAAAAGGTTTTGAAAAAATCCCACAACAAAAATCTGCAAAATAAAAAATTTGAGAGCTGCCGGGAAGACAGCTTATCAACACTTTGACAAAAAAATTTCCATTTTTTACTTTTTCTTTTTCCAAATTTCGTTTTAAATTTTTTTGTATTTTTAAGAGATAAATCTATGGTTTTTACTTTTTATTATGATAAACTCATATTTTTGGTAGGTTGATTAGCCTTTAATTAGAAATTAATAAAATAATTTCTAAACTCTACATTTATCTTGTAAAGTTATCCTATATCTTGCAAATAACCATAATTGCCTTCCATTTTAATCCATAAGAATTAAGATTTTAATTGAATTTTCATAATCTTTTTAAAGACCAATTAAAATCACATACATTGATTCCTTTTTTTTTTTTTTTCTTTTGTCTTTTTTATGATGAAGACATGAAGTCTTCAAAATTTGTTTGAATTGATTCAATTTTTTTTTGGTTTGAATAGAGAATATCCAAATTTTATTGACGTTATTCTCTAACCCTAATCTCTTTAATTGGGTTACAGCCTTTATACAGTACATGTGGGCGCTTTTACACATCTCTATGTTTATGCGTTTGACCAAAAAAAATTTCTTTTTACTTTTAATTTTTTTTTTTTTTTTTTTGAGTATGACATTATATGTATTAATATTGGCCCTTGATATTTTCTTTTTGGTGGACTATCAAAGACATCGAATCTTCTACAGATTATTTATTTAAATAATTTAATATATAAAAGTTTTTTTTTTTTTGCAGATTAATTTAATATATAAAAGTAGATTCATTTTTTCTAATGCGAATATAAAAATAGATACGTTTTCACAAAAGAAAAAAAAAAATAGATACATGAGAATTTATGTTTTATAGTGAAGACTGAAGATGATATTATATAATATATAAGTTAGGCTTAAGCTAAAAAAAATATAATAAACAAAAAAAAAAAAGTTGAAAACGCTGTAGCGAAACGAAATAGCTAGACACGAAGACCCAACTGTTTAATAAGTCTTAACAACGAAGCTACTGAACCCACTTGACCAACAATAACACCTCTCTTAACTCATGTATGATTGTCCAGCAAAACTTTGTTAGGTGTATTGTCTCTATCCCAAGATGGATTAGTGAATGTACAAGAACAATCATGCATGCATGAGTTGATAGAACATAATATACCCATACACAATCATGCATGCATGAGTTGAGAGAACACTTTGTTAGGTGTATTGTCTCTATCCCAAGATGGATTGGTGAATGTACAGGAACAATCATGCATGCATGAGTTGAGAGAACATAATATACCCATGCTGTATGTCATGCAAATGCCAGAGAGAGCGTGAAAGGTGCTTGAACTGCTTGTCTGCTTCTTTGAATAATTACCTTTCTTTCTTTCTTTCCCTACTCTCTCTCCTTCACCGATCTGATCTCTCTCCTTATCTTTTGATCTATTTTACCAAACCTTATCTCCAGATTTCATTCCTAAACGACAAGATAGCATTCAAATACAAAAAATGGCCGTTCGGCAAAATTGAGTTAGGACCAACTCCAAGGAAGAGTCTAAACACCAAAGCATGCAATAAGATCCTTTCCATTAAATTCCTTCAACAGCTTCTTTGTTATCTACTATAGGGGAACATTTAGGTTGCATCTAGATGGATGATCATTTTGATTATTGATTTAAAATGGCTTCATTTTTAATTTATTTATTTTAAAATTCCTTGGTTGGGTTCATATTATATGTTGAAGATTTGAAATTCAGATTTTAAAATCCCTTGTTGGGATATATACTTGTATTTGGATCAATAGAATGCTTAATTTTTTCAATTGTTTTTTTCAAACCTTTTGCATTTGACCTAATTGAACAAGCTATTAGAGTCATGGTTTCAACTACTATGATCCAACACGAATAACAATTAAAAGATCGGTTCTTGGATTGATAGGTGCTTTTAGAGATCGACTCATTTTTTTATACCGCAAATAGACAAGATGATGGTTCTTTTTTTTCTTTTTCTTTTTTGTGTTGGGGGGGGGGGGGGGGGGGAACCAAAAAGAAATTATCAATGCACACTTACATAAAATTCATGGAATGAACAAGAAGTAAACACTTGGGAAATTTTATAAATTAGCACGTGGCATAAGTTTTTTCCACCAAATATCATGTACATATTCCCAAAATAAAAAATTATATAAATTAGTTTATATTTACTCTCTTAAGTAATATAGCAATTTTCCATTTTTAATAGAGTTTGTAGTATGCTTTTAATGCTATATATATATAGTACCTTACACATTGTACATAAAGTTAGGTCATATTTAATGGTAGATATGATTCAAATTGGGGTAATTATTGAGTACTCTCAGAGTACTATTAATGCATATTCCTCATTCTCACATAATTATGGGTCTCACTTATTAAATTTATAGTGGGACCTATAATTCATGTGAAATGAGGAAATATACATTTATGGTGCTCTCAGAGTATTCTATAATTTTTCTTTCAAATGGGATCACTCAATATCAATAATATCATAATTAATGGTTTTATATATAAATTATGCATTCCATGAACTTTCATTCCAAATGTCAACTATTTGTGACCAATAACAAATACAAGCATTCTTATTCTTAAATCTGTAGCAAAAGGCAATTGAGGAATAAGCAAGCATATGCCCTTTGGGAATAAACATTTTTTATTATGAACATATATACTTATTCAAAGAGTCATAAATATCATTTACCCAAATACTATTTTGTTATTAATTCTTTACAGGAGTAATTAATTCTTTACAGGAAAACTACTTGACATTTGTTAAGACATTTGTTAAGCAATAGTGTAATACCATATATCCACCAAGCGGGAGTGAGCTTTTGTGTGTGTGAGAGTGCACCATGTTATGGTGTACTCTCACACACACGTTAACGCTACTAACTTTTAAAATTATCTACTCCCTCCGCCCCACTTTATTTGTCCTGTTTGAAAAGTCAAACTTTTTAAGGGAACATCATTTATTATCTTGTCTACCTTTTAAAAATCTACAAGTTTCCAAAACTACTCTTAAATAGATTTATCAAAAAATTGAATTAATAAATTAATAGGGATATAATAGGAATATTAGTAAATTAATGACTTTTATTTTTAGAAACAGAACAATATTTTGGGACATCTCAGAATAGAATAGAGGACAAACAAAGTGGAACGGAGGAAGTATTATTCTGTCCTGGCTTTTAAGAGACAAAATTCTTCCACACTCAAAATGTCTTGTAAATCACTGATTGGTTTGACAAATTTTTCTTTCTAGTGACGCGGAACATTCGGAGAATCTTTTGGGCCCCATTAAGGCGGGCCAGGATCTCCTTTTCCAATAAATAAATGTTACCTAACACCTCCTTGTCCTTGATTGGATTTTACAAAATGAATGAGTAGTCGCCAAACAGGCCGTCATTTGTAAAGCACTATCTGGAGTTTCGAAATTCTATCTACTTGTGGAAGAATCACATGGTGTCTATATATTTTTACCGCAACTTTTGTTATATATTTTTATTATAATTATTTTATGCCATAAATTGTAATTGATTGATGGTTCTTTTCATATTAATCTATCTTTTTTTTTTTCACCTTATAACCAACGATATAAGAGATTTATGACAAAGTGTTTAACAAAAGCTGTGGTACTTGAATTTTTGGGGTTTGTATGGGTAGAACATAGAAGGGGCAATGGAAATTCAAGGAAAGCGTTAAACACTAAACAGGTGTTTATAAGCTCATTTATATTCTACATATATGCTCTTTTCCAAATTACAATGTGTTTAATATATATATATATATATATATATATGGTTGTCGGCAACTGGCAAGTTGATTTGAAAGCAATATCAGTTTATTGTCATCATCATATCACAATTCACGTATGACCTATTCAACAATTAATGCCAAGAGCACAGTGTGCCTTTATTTGTATAAGGTAGTAGTTGGATAAGCCTCTTTGACCACGGAATGAGTGTGTGAAAGTAATAATGCAAGATTAACAACAAATTGAGTATTAATGCATCTTCTAGCAATAGACAGCCATTACGATGGTGGAAAAAGAAAAGCTAGAAGTCTAGAACAACAAAATCAAGATGCCAACTTCGTTTCTCAAAAAGAAAAATTAAGATTGCATTTGGGAATTTAGATTTAGATTTTAGATTTTAATTTTAATTTAATAGATTTGAAATGCCTTAATTTCAAATCTATTGATTTTATAAGTTATTTTAAATTTAAGCATTTTAAAAGTTTAAAATCCTTGGTGAAATTTTCAAATCCAAATCATTTACGTTTAAAACTTTTCAAACAAGTTATTTGGATTTATTTAAATTTAAATCCAAATGCTCAAATCATGTTATCCAAACCCACCATAAAGCAATTCAATGACGTCCAATCTAATTCCACTAGTCTAGAATTGAAGGAAGTTAGATTGAATTGAGTTGGTCAAAAATTAACCTAATTTGCAATCAGCTCGTAAAATAAAATTCTAACAAGTTAAGAAGAGGTGGCCAAATACCAATGCATATACCGATCAAGGGACAAAAGTTAGGCCTGCTGCAACTGACTTTCACTTTTGACTAGAAATTTGGAAATTTTGAATAGGTCACAGCCACAGCCAACTAGTATCTTGATTTGGATCCCCATCTAGCTACCATACATCTATAACCTGGGGAGGTGTGACTTGACATTTCCTATTATAAACGGTTTCTTCTGCTCTCTTGTTCTCTCAAATCTCATTAACTTCAAGGCTAAGGAAAAACATTACTGATCAAATACCAGATAGCCAAGGAAAAGAAGCTATTTCTTAATTTTCCAACTCCCTTTATACTCTCAACAAGTCCCAAGTCACTACTCACTCGCAAGCAGAGAAAAATGAATAGGTCACAGCCACAACTTCAATGGTTATTTCTCAAGTTATTCTTGGTTTCATTGTTCCTCCATTTCCATACCTCTTATGGTGATGTTGGAACCGCAGCCCAGTATTCTTCCCCATATTTACCCACAGCATGTTATGGAAGCGATGCGTCAAACTTTCCATCCGGGAACTTTTTCGCAGCAGCCGGTGATGAAATATGGGACAATGGTGCAGCTTGTGGAAGGCAATACTTTGTGAGGTGCATCAGTGATTCAACACCAGATGCTTGTAATCAAAACCAGACAATTCTGATCACGATTGTTGATTACATGGGTCAACCACCTTTTGCCCACCCAACTTATAACACCACCATGGTTTTGTCCAACACAGCTTTTGGGACTATTGCAAATTCATCAACTGCTTCTTCCTACATCAATATAGAGTTTGAACGGTAAGGTTTTTTCAATACCCTTTCCCTTTAAGGCAATATATGGTCTTAGCTTGTTGCCTAGAAATTCCTTTAATTATTTTCGTCACTTTTTATGTTGTATAGCTTGTTGCATACTCTGAATATTCTCTTCCCTCTTCTTCCTTAATTAGTTGACATTAATTATGCTAAAAAGTTTTTAAAATTTGAATTTATAATCAGCTGTTTATATAAATGGGTGTGTGTTGTTGTTGTTGTTGTTGTGTGACCACGCTAGGAATTGATTGTTTATATACATGGTTACTTTGGTATAGTTAATCAAACTCTCGATCTGTTTTGCACTTGATTTATACTAATATTGATTTTGCTGATGATCAAAGGGTTCATGGCATAGTTAGTAAAATACGGTACGTGTATGCTACAGAAAATATACGGACGTGTATAATTCGGTCATTTTAAGAAAAATACGTTTCAAAAATTCGGCAGAAAAATACGAGAACGGATAAATAACGGTACATGTATAGTACGAGTATAATACGTTTATATTTTAAAAAAACGCTACAAAAAATACGGAAATATTTGTCAAGTATTTTATTTTATAGATAAATACAATAGTTGTTCTATTATGTTTAATAAATATAAATATATATATATATATGTATAATTGATTCAATAGAATGTAAAATTAAATCATAACTATATTATAATAAGGAAGATTCAAATACAATGGTATAATGGATGAAAGAGATTTAAAAATAATAATAACTAAGCATAAAATATAGATTGCACTTACAGTAACAGTGGCGTTGGATGGCTGGATGCATAGACAAAGCCTTAAAGGCTCAATTGAAATTCTCCTAGTGTAGTAGAATGGAAGATAGCTTTTTGTGTATAACCTTCACAATTGAGTATAATAGGCTATAGCCTATGCCTACATGTACACCTTAGGTTTTAGCAGCTTTATTGTTATCAATCAGTGTAATCACTTATCAGTCTATCAGATATATTCATATATTAGTCTCTTCAATCTATTAATAGATTGACATGAGTCCGGGGAAGTAATTATCACTTTATCACTAACTTTAACAGCTTTTATCCTTTAGGTTTGTAATTACTCCGTCTTTTTTATGTCAGTATTTCAGTCTACGTTTCTTACGTAGTCCGTATTTCACGGCAACTAAACTCCTAATTTCAATTAAACGCGTTATTTACCGTAACTTTGGAATGAAAACGTGAAACGGAAGTCATTTTGTTTGTCACGAACGCTCGCGAATGTTTCGTGTAATATACGCGTAAAAACTAACTAGGGTTCATGGTGAAGATGTTGTTCCACTCGGTAGAGGTCCGGTCCCACCCTCTGCCCCGAACCCCACCACCCAAGATGCCAGTGATATAGAGTTTGAACAGTAAGGTTTTTTCAATACCCTTTCCTCTTTAAGGCAATATATGGTCTTAGCTTGTTGCCTAGAAATTCCAATAAAAGAGGAGTGAAAGAAAGTAGAGTAGAGTAGAGTTGGCTAAAAATAAACTAATTTTATACTAAATTTACTCTACTTCACCTTACTCCCCTTCCTCTCTGTCCATCCGAACGGACCATTAATTATTTTCATCACTTTTTATGTTGTATAGCTTGTTTCATACTCTGGATATTCCTTCCCTCTTCTTCCTTAATTATTTGACATTAATTATGCTAAAAAGTTCTGTAAATTTGAATTTATAATCAGCATGTTTATATAAATGGGTGTGTGTTGTTGTTGTGTGAACACGCTAGGAATTGGTTGTTTATATACATGGTTACTTTGATATAGTTAATCAAACTCTTGATGTGTTTTGCACTGGCTTTATACTAATATTGATTTTGCTGATGATCAAAGGGTTCATGGTGAAGATGTTGTTCCAGTCGGTAGAGGTCCAGTCCCACCCTCTGCCCCTAACCCCACCACTCAGGACGCCAGTGGCCACCCTTGATCATGACTTCATCAGATGTGTGGTCCGGTTGGTTGAGAAAACTTCCTGTTTTAATGCCAGTTTCTCTGAATAATTGGAACCTATATATATATATATGTGTGTGTGAGTGTATATATATATATGTATGTATATGTATATATTCTAGTTTATGTATGTGCTTAGTGAAATTGAAACTTGTAAAAAAATAAAACGTTTCATGTTATGTTCTAGGGGAAAAAAATGTTACAGAAGTGTATGTTATATCTCTGGTCTCTTTACAATAGTGTGTCTATATGTTATTTGTGGAAAATTATTGCATTCTCTTGCAATAACAACCCCTTATTTCTCTGGTCTAACTAACCAGGCCGTCCATGGCTGCCAGGTACGCAGTAAGCATTGGCTGCTTGACCATGGATATTGTGCCATTTTCACAATAACTCACATGGTATGAGAGCCTCCACTTTTTTTCCAACACGGTTGGTGCCTCAGCATTACGCCATAAAGCAAAAGTTTTCAATCCGTTGAACAAGTTATTGCACTATGCAACACCACATTGAAGGGCTAAGATTAAAAATGCTTTTGATCTTAGTCCTTGCAGAAAAAAATAAATAAACCTATTAACTTCTACCTTCTTATCGCTTTGTTGTTTTTGACATTTCTCTCTCATATCAAATTATAAGCTATTACACTGGATTTAAATCCCACAAAGGAGTACTGATTTTTTTTTTTTTTTTTTTTTTTTTTTTTTTTTTTTGTTTTGTTCAATGGCGAGTGAATACTATTCTCACATTAATAATAATTAAAAAAAAAGTATTAAACATATTAAGGCATGTCACAAAGCTTAGAATTGCTAAATAATTAAGTTACCCACTATCGGTGCATTTAAGGCACGGTGACTAGGCACCATTGTAACAGTGGGTGTGTTGTTTGTGCCAAGTTCAAGTCCAACTGCCCTCCCAATTATCCATGGTAAAAGTTGATGGTTAATTATGTTTCATTTTTATCATATTTTGAAAATTGTAGTGAAACTTTTTAAAAAATCTGGCATTACTCTAAACAAGTAAACAGAATTTTAGGAAATAGAATAGTGTACTTTCTTTTATTTGGCTCGATAAAAGTAATACTTTTCTAAGATAACAGTTTTATAATATTTTTTTATCTACTAACAATAATTTATCGTTTAAAATTTATTTTGAAAATAATATAAAAATATTGTAATTAAACATAATAATATTCAAAACAAATTCAACGTCGTGACCAACTTGCAAATAATTGACCTTATCGACCAAAAAAAAAAAAAGACCTTCTAGATGCAAGTGGTTGGACTTGCACAGTAGTTGCACGTTAAAGTCGCATCACTTAATATAATGTAATACCCAAATTTCAATTTTCTAGAGAAACTTCTAGTAGAAGATTAAATTTAGTCAAACAGTCAAACACAAACCTGCATGACTTCCAGCAGTAATAGAAAGATTCTCTTAAAAGGGCATGCATGTAAGTACGACGTGCATCAATATTCTACTTTTGGAATGGCTGGTCGTTGCCGGGCGTGCATCAATATTCAATATTTTAATCATGCCTGCCTATTTTTTTATGTAGGTCTGATTAATGTATACACTAAACAAATTTGTTTTTAGAAAAATTTTATTAGAAATTAAAAAAATTGTCAAAATTTTTTCAATTCTCAATAAAAATTTTTCAAAAAATGGTATACGTACCTTTAAGACACATGTTAATGAAATCTTTCCTATATTTACTCAATATTTAAATGCAAAAAGAAAGATAGAGAGGCGGAGTGTATGTAGGTGGTTGCCCGTTTCACATTAAGCAAAACAATGGTTGCCTTGGCACATTAAATGGGAAATAAGAAGGGAAAACAAATGAGAAGTGATTCATTTACAATATTTTCATAATAAATTATGAGAAATATTAATAGATGTTTTTAGGGAAATAGTTAACAATTTATTTAAAGAAAGTTTTTATGGGAAATAAAAAGCAATTTATATTTTAACAGTTTTTTTCATTTCCCATAAAATTAAGTGGTGTCAAAAAAATTTTAAAATGAATTGTTAACCATTGCTCTAAGCGCACTCGTTAGTATGTTCTATAAAATATAAATAGTAAGTTGTTATTAGTTCTGAACAATTACTTAAATTATTTTTTTACCCACTAAAAACAACCTACAATTTAAAATTTGTTGTGAAAGTGAAGTAAAAATATTATAGACATAATATTTTTCAAAATAAATTCCAAATTTTAGTAACTTGTAGATAATTGAGGCATCAACCAAATAAACCTTTTTGATGGTTGGACTTGCAAATTAAAGTCGCATCGCTTCATTCTTCGGTTCACATTCAAAATCACTAAGCCACAAATTAAAGCTAAGAATATTTTGAAAGCTAGAGTGAAAATGCATGGAGGAGATTTAGATTTTTTTGCGGGCTTTATCTATATATATATATATATATATATTATATGTATGTAAGTATGTGTGTATGTGACTTTAATGATTAATCCAAACAAGGCCGTGGAAATCCAACTACATGGTGATACATGTTCTAACCCGGCCTGTACTAATGGAGTTCTTCTACTCACAATAAAAATAAGTGTCACAGTAAATTAATGAAAATTTTATATGGACCGACTACAACTGAAAACCAAAGTATTATAATAAAAAATATTGTCATATAGACTAAGGTATGTCATAAAGCTTAAAATTGCTACGTGATTAAGTTACCCACTATAGGTGCATTTGGCGCAAGGTCTCTAGGTCTCATTGTAATACTGGCATTGTTCCCGCAAGTTCAAGTCCAACTTCCCTCCAAAAAGCTAAATCTATGGTACTGGTTATTGGGCATTGTTAGCAGGTCTCCTTAGAACAATTGTTAATAAACCATATTATGAAAGTTTGGACATAATTTTTAGGGAAAATATAAAAAAAAATTTAGCAAAATTAATTCTTAAACTAATGCCCTTAATTAGGGAATTTTTTAACATCTCTCTTATTATGTTTCACTGGCTTGTAACTCCATTCATATGCATAAATACACTTAAAGATATACAATAAGTTGCATAATATAATTTAAATACTATTGATATTCATTTTTATATTTTGTTAACTATTTAAAAAACTTTGTAAGGATATATTAGGTATAAATATGTAAATTGTCAATTTTTTTTTTTATTGTGAAACACTTTTTTTTTACGATTTATTTATTCTAGACTCTTTGATTTTTGTACTTAATAACTCACTTGAATGAATATTTATAATGTGGTCCCAAATTTGATTTTAAAATTAAGAAATAGAACTCTTTAAGAATAAATAATTTAGGACATATGGTACAAAATTAAAATTCTAATTTAAGTTTCTCTCAGTTTCACCTATTATATATATATATATATATATATATATATATTTCTATTTATTTGTACTTTGGAGGTTTGGGCTTTATTTTTTATTTTATTATTTTGATTAAACAATGACCTAAAGTGAGGCTCTTCATGTACCCCAACAACATAAGGAACAACTAGGCTATTGGGTTTGGTAAAGCTTCTAAGGGTTGTCGGAAACATTTTTGCAACAAGGGCAAAAAATGTAAGATTAGCCTAAATCTCCCCAGGGTTTTTTAGAAATGTTTATTTTTGGAGAGTCAAGCTCAAAATTCCAAATGTATAATAAACAAAAGGCTAATGGTGTTTTAACAGGAAATAAATCAAAATGCCATAACTGAAATACAAGAAAATGCAGAAAAAGTATACAGGTCCAAAACTTCGACCTACAATCAACGTGAAGAGGAAAGTGAGAGAGGATTTGAGGAAGAGAGGGAAGGTTATACTTACCCATATTTCCACCCCTAAATTTCAAAATTGTGAGAATGTTGGTTGGTTGAATAGGATTTTGCTCTAAAGTTTTAGCTATGTGGGTAAAACGTGGTTGGATGATTTTTGAGTTGAAGAAAGGGTCTTATATTGAGTTTCGGGTGTTGCTAATGACTGGTTTTTTGGTCGTAGAAGAGGCTTTTATCCTCCATGACACTAATTTGGTGTCTTGGCTTGGGTTGCTTTTGTTTAGGGAAGAGTTTGACATGCTTTTAATATGATTTAGGTAATAAAGGGGGGTTTGCTCTTATTGGAATACTCAACTAAGTGAAGGCTAGTTGCTGGAGTTGGTCAATGAGAGCCAACTATATTTTAAAGGCAAAAGTGGGTTAGGACAGAAACTTTGGGCCACAGTCAGCAAGAGAATAAAAGTTCTTTTGGGGTAGAAATTTCAGCTACAAAACCTCCTCTATGAGCTTGAGATGCTACCAGTGTCCCTTACCCACTTGATAGCACGCATGGGCTGGCTTATAAAAAAAATTCCAAAAGAAACCGACCTATACCCCCCAAACCACACTCCTTCAATTTCCCCAATAAGTTGTATTGGCTTTGGGTCATACTTAAAAGAATAAATAAAATATAATACATGAATTGAGCCCACAAGAAAGTTGAGCTTGGTTGAATCGGGCTTGTATGAAATGTGTCGCGAAAATGAGTATCAACAAAGGTATTTGGGTATTTTATGTTTAAGACAATGGAATTCATGTACTTGGGTTGGATAGTTAGGGTGGTTTAGACATTTTAACTTTAGAATGGATGCTAATCTTGAAAACTTCCCCCTAATAAACAAACAGGCTAGTCCACACAAAATTATGAGTATTATAAAGCATTTGAACTCTTAACTAATTTAGATGGCGGGTAGTATTGTAAATTACTCTTCAAATAGGATGTTAATTTTAAAAGTTTGAAGTATATGGTACATGTTACAAATAAGCTGGTAATTATATTCTTTAAATAAACAAAAAACCATATAATTTATGATAGATAGTTACAATTTTTTTCTCAAATAAAAATTTGTTACAATTTACCTATTTTTGGTTGAGGTGGCGGACATTTATGTATTTCATTTTTAGGTATGCACAGAGAGAAATTGAGATCTTGTACTATAGCCAAGGTTATTGCACTATACAACACCACATTGAAGGGCTAAGATTAAAAGCGCTTTTGATCTTAGTCCTTGAATAAAAAAATTAAAAAGAAAACTTTTAATTTCTGCTTTTTTTACCTCTTTATTTTTTTAACATTTTTCTCTCACATTAAGTTATAAACTATTACACTGAATCTAAATCCCAAAAGCAGATCAAGGGCAACAAGAAATCAGGGTAGTTGGATACACACAAAAAAAAGGGGAGAATGGGCCCATATCCATCGCTGTCATCTGGAACAAGGATCCAATCCGACAAGTCAGAGATGAATGCAAGCCCAACTTCTGATTATAAAAAGCCCAAGTATTGGCGCGCGGACTATATGTTAGGTTTGATAAAATCAACAACTAGTGCTTAATTAATATCTACGACTAATGGCCTGTTATTCCAGTGGTGGAAAAAGAAAAACCACTAGAAAGTAAGAATAACAAAAAAAAAAAAAAAAAAAAAAATCCAACCAATCCTGTCCCTTTCTGGAAATTACACTTCTAATATGTTTGGTTTAGAATCTTTAGATGAACTTATTTACATCTTTTTTTTTTTTTTTTTTTTTTTTTTTTTTTTTTTTTTTTTATTGTACAGAAGTAAAATTGTAACTTTAAAATAAATAAATAAATAAAATGCTTAAAAGTTTTAAATTTTGTTTTAAGATGAAAATTAAGCTCACCCAACTTGAAGGCCGTAATTTGCCTCCACTATGCATTGTTGTTCAAACCTATTTCTTATTTAGTATTATAGGGATATGTTTGTAAAATTCTACAATTATTACTGTAATTTAATGTTAAATTTTAATTTCAATCCCCCCAATGTCTAATTGGAAAAGGTTTCTCTCCAAACTAAATTGGAGAGAAACCCTTCAAACTTCCCCTATCTCTTTTTATTGAATGTCAAATTTGAAAATTTAACGATTGGATTATATGTTTTTTATGTTCTTAAAACATACGTAAAATTTCATTCAAATTAGATATTATTTACTATTCGATTAATAAATTTATTTTTTATTTCAAATTTTAAATCACAAATTTGAAATTTTGCAAGTATGAAGGATATAATAAGAACAAGCAAATCAATGGTTACATTTTCATAATTCACATCTAATAAAAAGATTAAAGGAGAATTTGAAGAATTTTGAAGAAAAACCTTGTCCTATCTAATTTAGTGTCAAAATTAACACTTACCTATTAATATTAAACCATTAGAGCATTTGTAATGTACAGCCTAAATCATAAGTGTTGCAATGGACACACTCAATTATGAGATGTTCGCTTGAGCACTAACCCCACCCCCCACCCCCTCTTTGGTGTGTGTGTGTTTTTTTTTAATTACTCGATGAATTCTGAATACTAATCTCAGAAAATCCTAGGTTTGGATTATTAGATATCCTAATTTCATTAAGCCCAGTTTAAGTTTGATGGTTTGATAAGTCAGCTTTAGACAGACACTAGATCAACATCGATAAGGCCCAGCTTAAACTAATGTGGACAACCGAACTTTTCGAAGCCCAATTCTAAAATTTGAAGACTGCATTTTGCAATTGCTAAAAGATGAGAGGTGGAGAAAAATCACACACTCTGACGCTTAACTACAAAACCAAATGCCGAGAGGACAAAAGAGAAAAAGTGGAGGCCCATTTCCATTAATTTGGGCTTTAGTAGATTTTTAATTATTGTTAAGCACATTACAAGTAAAGAAGTCAGCAAGCTGGCCATTGTAGTGTAAATGATTCCATTTTACAACTTTATTTTTTTTTTTAATTTTTTTTTATTATTATTTTTTTTTTTTATGCTTGTGTTGGTTAATCATTGACAAAACGCATTTTACTTGTAATTGGCTATATCTAAGTTGGGTTTAATGTATCATCAAGTGTGTGAAGTTTACTTTACAAGTAGTTTCATTAAAGATATGAAGATTGATTCAAAAAACAAGTGAAAAAAAGTTGTTTAATTAAAGCTCGACACTAGTTTCAACACTAGCATCTATCAAGGATTAATGAGAGAACTCGACACAAGCTCGATCTAT
Organism: Quercus robur; assembly: GCF_932294415.1. NCBI lineage: Eukaryota > Viridiplantae > Streptophyta > Magnoliopsida > Fagales > Fagaceae > Quercus > Quercus robur. The sequence goes on from NC_065536.1 coordinate 4,847,782, forward strand.
CGAGACTTACGAATTCAGAATTCTCAAATCTAAATTTCAGCCCATGATGACTTGAATGATTAGGGTTTCTCTTTCTACAACCCTAGTCATATAAAAAGCTTATTTCAAAAGTCATCAAGTACGGAGACAGAGACTTAGAACTTATATACTCTGTGAAAAGCTACTGCATTTGTTCGCATTAGGGTTTTGTAACCAAGTGCTTCCTGATCTTCAACGTTTTTGAAGTGAAGAACTTTGCAGCCAACAACAAATCAATCAAGTTGCTGGAGTTAGTCACGTACTAGGATATGTGCAAAGGAATTGGTCACAGATTGGAGATTTGTCCAAAGCAAAGAAGTCTACTACAAGATCAAGTCCAATTGGATATTGGAGTGAAAATTCAACTGTAGGTTGGTATTTTGGGATAGGCCAGGGTAGTGGTAAGATTCTTCATACTTGTGACCGCTTAATTGTTAATTAGTGGATTATTGGGAGTGGTGATCTGAAATTCACCCAGTGGGATTTTTGCCTTGCTAGAGGTTTTCCTCATTCAACAACAAATCACCGTGTTATTTAATTTCCGTTGCATATTAGTTTATGTAAAGTTGTGATTTCCAACTAGCCTTTGTTAGCTTCAATTTCTTACCAATTTTGATTGTAATTTCTTCAATCATTTCCCTGTATTTATGTGGGTTTTAATTGTAAGGGATGAGTGTGAGAGATTGGTGAAGAATCAAGCTTCAAAGAAAAATCAATGCAGTTCACAACTAGCTCGCAAGAAGCTTGCGAGAAACTATCCCACGAAAGGCCATGTATAAAGCACATGACTAGAAACTGAAGAGTCATGCCAGATTGTCAAATTCGCAAGTACTTCTTAAGAAATGCCATCTTGCGAGGTACCTACGAAACTCTCTATTTGGCAAAAAGATAAAGTGTTTTACCAAGTTCTTTACCCATACTATAAATACCCTCATTACCCACGAAATGTAATGAGTGTTTTATAGAAAGAAAACCCTAGCAAAAACACTTGAGAGGTTCGTAGCCCAAACACTTACCACACCCAATCTGAGTGTTGAGTCAAGTTTTGGTACCTTTGGGAAGCATTGGAATGAGCCATTTAGTGGCGGATGCAATCAGGCTGAATTGCGGGATCCGGAATGCTAGTGAAAACAAGACTTCGAGAAGTCCATTGGTAGCAAGAGCTTGGAGGGCTCAAGTACATGGGGTAGACTAGACTTGGAGGGTCTTTTGTTATTCGTGTACTCCAACTTTATTCACTAGTGGATTGATTTTGGCTTGGAGGGTCACATAGAGGTTTTTTGCCAAGTTCTTTATTTCCTCTTCGATAACACGTCTTAATGTTATCTTGTGTTTGCATCTCTCTTCTCTACTCTTTAAGCTTGTTATTTATTGTTCATTGTGATTGGATATGGCTTAGAGTAGTGTTATCGGTTTATTGCACTTATTTATTCTTATTTTGCACTTTGATAAGTTAGGGTAAAAGCAATCTAGTCGTATTTTTTAATTTGGGGTCTGAACAAGCTCTAGTGTTTTCACACTAATTTAAGCTTTCAGTTTATTTGGTGATTTATTGGTGCCTCCATGATTTACATGTAATTTGACCTAATTAATCAACTTAGATAATTGAATTTATTAACCGGAGTCAATCTATAACCCAACAATATATATTCATTGAATTTTACTAATGCACATTCCATAATCTCATCATGCGAAAGAGATGGGAGATTAACTGCACACCTAAGCAAGCATGGATTGATTCATGGATTCATGCCACTTAATCATTTATGATGTGGTTCAATAGACATTACTTATCTGGCACTTAACGGTAAAATTATTAACAGAAATGGATGGCAAAGCCAATATGAAAACAGAATCGATCAAACATGAATGGCCAAAAAATATATTTGAAATGTAAAAATAAAAAAAAAAAATAAAAACCCTCAAACTTTGAGGCCAAAAGAGTACTTTAGTTTTTATCTTGAATGAACAAAACAAACCACGAGAATAGAAATGAAAATTTCATCTCTTCTCTCTAGAAATAATAAAAATAATATTAGCGATGACAAATTGCTCCATTAATTGTCCTTTTTGTAAGCAAAGTGTTGTACAACAATGATGATGAGTAAAATATTTGAAATACATGGGGGTATATCATTATGATTTTGAGACTCTTTAGTTAATCCTTCCACCCAGAAAATATTCGAACTTTTACATGTCTAAGACCACTAAGTAGAATCTTGATACCATGCTAAAGGTCACCGAGACTTATCATGGCATGGTGTTTGCTTGTGTAGTGATCTCCATTTCTCTAATTTTCCAAATTTATTGCAAATTCAATCGCATGACAAAAGCCCGAAATTTCTATCTCTAAAGACTTGAATGCAAACAAGAGAATAATTATATTTTACTACCTTTGCTAGCTGCGAGGCTCACTGCCTGCTCTGCCAAGAGCGGGAAGGGAATGGCGCGGCACCGTATAATTAATGGAGAAATAAATTGATATATCTTGCGTAAAATTTAAGTAAATGTTTATTTAAGAATAAATATTTTCCTTTACCTTTTGAGTTCTTGATTTTTTTATTTATTTTTTTTCTTTTCATTTTGATTTTGGAGAGATAACATTAATATAGTTAAAAATGACATGTTAATTTAGAAAGTAACAAATTATGCTTGTGAAATAAAGTAGAATGAAGAAGAAAATAAAATATGACTAACCTTGAATAATCTTTTCAGAATTCATAATTGACCCCAAAAATTTGGGACCAAAACTTTGATGGTGTTGTTGTTGTAGTATTTTAATAAGAGTAATGTTACAACTACAAACTATTTTATAACATTTTTACAAAATGTTAATGTAATTAGCTTCTTATTGGTTTTCATCTAGACCCACCATTAATATCACTTTTTTATTTACCAATAATCACTCACCATATAAGCATTTTGTAAAACATTTTGTAAAAAATTTTATATCTCTAACATTATTCTTTTAATAATGGAGAAATTGTTGTTGATTATAAGCATATATATATTTCTCATTTTCTTGTAAAACTTTCTTTAGCACACGCTGGCTAGGGGTTACTAGCTTACTAGTACTTAATAAATATGCACTGGTAATAGTCACCTCATTTTTCCTCCTCTCCTAGTCCCCGTTCACTTACCATGGGAGATATCAACTCACCCAAAGCCAAATGGTGCACTGGTAATAGTGCCTCACACTTAATGAAAATAGAATACTAATATTAAAAACAAGAAGCATTACTCAAGAAACAGCAAAGGAAGGGAACACTAAGAAAAATAAAGATAGCAGAGAACGCCAAGCATCATCCTCAACCAAACACCAGGAAAAGCTCTCAAAAAAAAAAAAAAAAAAAAAAAAAAAAAAAAAAAAAAAAAGAAGAAGAAGAACAGAGAGCCCACTCAAGCACACATTACAAAATAACACCAAGCAGAGAGACCACAACAGCGAATACAGAGGAGACTAGCATCAACAATTGGAAAAGTGTAACTGCCCCTATAATTTATGATTAATAGTTACAATTTACCCTTTTTTTTTTTGGGGGGGGAGGGGGGGGGGGTGTCCAGGTTGATTTACGTGTTATATTGTTTATATGTATCCATAGAAATTACTGAATTTTGGTCTTCTTCTTCTTTTTTCAATGATAAGTGGGAGCTCAGTGGTCAAGCATCTCGTCCACCTCGCCTTAGCGCTTGGATTCAAGTTTGCAAGACATATTAGTACTAGGGTTGGCAAAGCCATCTAACACGGTTTAACTCATCACGATGAAAAGTAACTTGCTTCTAGGTGAAAAAGATGACCAATGAATTCTATTCTCGCATTTATAAAAATAAAAATAAAAAGATACTAATCTTGCAAACTATAAGATTTGGATAGCCTAATCTGATATGCCCAATTTAAGTTTTTTTTTTTTTTTTTTTTTTTTTGGGAATAATACCTTTTTCATTAAACAGCAAAGAAGAGAGATGCATACATATTAAGCAGAGCAAAGGCAACAGGAAAATAGGGATATAAAAATAAAAATAAAGAGATGAAGAAGGAAGAAGGGCCCTTATCCATCTCTGTAATCTGGAACAAAAATCCAATTCAACGAGTCAGAGATGTATTGCTGGCCCAAACTTCTACGTACTAAAGGCCGGCCAATTGTGAGCTAGAGAATTTACAGTCCTGCATATAAGAGAGAGAGAGAGACCAGCATTGAAGTTTTCCTAACAAAAGCTTTATATCTATTCAATGACTGAGGAGATGACCCAACAAGGCTTTTTCTTCATTCTCTTTCAGAACATTTGCGGCATCCCCTTCCAGAATAATATTTGAGAAGTCTGATGGTTCGATTAGGTAAATTTGACAGCCTCAAGTTCAACTTCAAAAAGGCCCAAATTAAAGTAATGTGGGCAGCCGAACTTTGACAGGCCCAATTTTAAATTTGGAAGAACTGGAAGTTGCATGTACTAAGTTGAGAGGTGAAGAAAATCACAGGCACAACTACAAAACCAAATACCAAAGAAAGGACAAAAGAGAAATGGCTGTTAAAAAAAGTAAAAGTGAAAAAGTGGAGGGCAAATTCCATTAATTTAGGCTTTAGTAGATGGTTAATTGTTAATCCCATTGCAAGCAATGAAGTCAAGTAAGCAGGCCATTGGTTGTTCTGCAAATGATTTTCTCTTTTCCTTGCCGTGGTTGTGCAAATGATTCCGTTGACAAACACTTAGGTCTGTTTGGATTGAGCTTATTTTTGCTGAAATTGAAAACTAAAATTGAAAACACTGTAGCGAAATAATTTTTAAATGTGTAAATAGTGATGTGGGACCCATTTTTAATGAAAAAGTTGCTGAAAAGTGTAATTTGTGGGTCCGTAAACAGTACACAGAAGCACTGTTCACGAAAGACTTGGTCAACAACTGCGGCTTGGAAAAAAAAAGGAAAACGCAGAAAGAAAAAACGTGGACGCGCAAACGCGCAATCCAAACACTCACTTAATTTATAATTGAAGCTAATTAAGCATTTTTTAACCCAACAGCTCAAACCTTTTTTTCCTAAACTCTCAGACACTTTGTGCATAAGAAGGTTCCAATTAAGGCTTATTAAGCTTTAGTATTAGTTTGAGAACAGCTTATTTAGTTGAAATTAAAAACTTTTTGTTGAAAGTACTGTATATAAAGATAAAAGTTAGCATTTTTTTAACCCAACAGCTCAAAACTTTTTTCCCTAAACTCTCAAACACTTTGTGCATAAGGAGGTTCCAATTAAGGCTTATTAAGCTTTAATATCAGTTTGAGAACAGGTAATTTAATTGAAATTGAAAAAAAATTACTGAAAATATTGTAATTAAAAGTAAAATTTAGCTAAATAGGACAGTATGACCCCTGAATAAAATTAAAAAGTGTAATGGGACTCATGAATAGTAGCAAAAATAAGCTTTTTTTTTTTTTTTTTTAAAGAATCGGTAGCAAAAATAAGCTGAAAGTGTAGATAAGCTAAAAAATTCAGTTCATCCCAAACACACACTTAATATAAAGTTGACAATAATAGCAATATTAAACCAAACCAATGTTACATTGTTGCTTTCGAGAATTTGAGCACAAATGCACAATATCTACTTCACATCAAGACCCTAACCACTGAACTACAAACTTGGATAGTGTTTTTTTAAGCTTCATGCATGTAATCTTGCTGGGTCATCTCCAAAATTGAGATTATATTATGTTACAATGTATATTTCTAGTCATTGCATCATATGGGGCATTCCCCAACTCCCTCAAAATCTGATGTGAAATAAGAGTAAGTCTAGCATCACACCAATTTTCACAACTTTGCCATAACTTTGTCACGTGGTGACTCGTGAGTGGTGAAATAATGGACTCACATGGACCTACTATTTTATTTCCACCACTTGCAACTTGCCATATGCTAAAGTTGTGGAAATTGATGTGGTGTTAGACTTACTCGTGAAATAAATAATGGGTTCAAATTTCAAACTTCAAAGTATACAGCACTATCCAACACAGCACCACCTCGCTAAAGTGGACAAATTGCTTTTATGCTTATACCTTTCATCGCAATAACACAATTCACTCTTTCTATAATACAATTAGGACGATAATGTCATTCCATTTACTCCAAAGGACTTTTAAAGCTAAAGCTAAAATTACCTTTTTCACATAGCAAAATGCGAACATAGAAGCTTCCCAGTTGAAAATACACGCACAGAGGGATAGAGAGAGAGGCCTCCATCGATTCAATTCTTGTTATAGTTTTTTTTTTTTTTTCACATAGAAAATGCAGAAATATGGATTCCAATTAACTCAAATATAAAATTATTTTTATTATTGAATAAAGGATCTGAGTTCACATCTTACAAATTAATTAATATCTAAAAATAATGTAAAGAGTTATTGTCATGAAATAAATATCATAGATTCCAAATTCTACTGTATCTTCAAATATATATATATTTAAGTACACTTTGAAATTTATGATTTTTTATTTTGTATCTTCACATTCAATTTCATTTTCATATCAATATCACCATCCATTTCTATTAGTAATCTATATTTTAAAACTGATCTAATGAGTACAGTCCTCAAAAGGTGGATCATGGTTAAAAACAAGGGAGTCAATCTCGTATCGAAAGCTATACCAATTTGACCAGTGAAACAATATATTTTGGTACCGATCAATACCAGTATACCGTTTGGGGTTTACTGTTATTTTATATATTTAATATATATATATATATATATATATGTGTGTGTGTGTGTGCGCGCGCACGCGTTATGTTCACAATATTTTCTTAACACTTTTACAACAAATCATATGTGGCTTTTTTTATTGGTTCTAATTTGAACCTACCACTAAAATAACTTTTTTGTCACACCAATAAAAACTCATAACAACCTAAAACTTAAAACTTGATGTGAAAGTGTTGTAAAAATATAGTGAAAATTTCCTTTTTTTGGGTACACATATCTCAATTTTCAACCACCCTCTGCCAACAAATTGTTTTTAATAACTCACTTTTTTTCACATCCACTCATTCTCTTTTACTTTTACAATTTATCTTTCTTTATTTTTATCTTGATTTTATCTCCTCCACATGTTTACCTCCACCGAGTCTTATCTCATTTCAAATATCAAAAAGCTAGTCTTATCTTATCTCCTTACCTTTGGTCAGTCATCACGTGGGTGCCCAAAGAAAAACTCTTTGAGAAACAGTAAAGACATAAAAAAGCGAAGAAGAAGAAGAAGAAGATTAGAGGAACACAGACAATGCAGAGCCCACGAAGAAAAATGGAAAGCTAGGAAAAAAAGAGACCGAGATACAAGAGAGATGCATCAGATCATGAAATTTGTTGAGAAATTATCTTAGGTGAGTGAAAAATTACAAAGAAATCTGTTTTTTTGTTTCAGACCAGTATCCATTTTCTAGCCGAAATCTGGTATTTCTATCAGTACAGCCGAAACGCTTTTGGTACTACCATTATTTAGACTGGTACGCAATGAGGACGTTTTTGTACCGTTTCAAGCACCGTTATGGAAAATATTGGCTGTACCGGCCGGTACAATATGAAACTGACTACCTTGGTTAAAAATGGCCACCATGCATTAATTGCACCACCAACAACTTCATTTTGTATTAAATGCAATGTGGGTGGCGTGTTTGTCGAATGCAAATCACCAAAGCCAAAATGGGCAGACATTTTGGACCAACAAAACAAACTAATTAACGTTAAATCCACCGAAAGCACAAATTAGGCGATGATGATACATTTAGCGAAAAATGTGGGTAATTGTGAATATAGATAACCCTTCCCATATCATCCAAACATGCATTCTCAACCCAAACACTTTCAACAAACTAATTTCACCCATATGAGACTCTAATTTGATCATCAGAGTGATTTTAGGCTATTTTTATAGGCAACTATTCACTTCATGGTGTTTGTTAGTGTCGTGCAGGTTACCAACACATATTTTTACTTTCTTTGCATGAGTCTTCCTAATCACAAAATAACCTAACCATGTACAATATGATTGTATCACACATATTTTTACTTTCTTTGCATGAGTCTTCCTAATCACAAAATAACCTAACCATGTACAATATGATTATATCCATAGTTCTCCAAACGTGAATTGCATTGTAAATTAATTTTTATTTTTCTACATCGTGTATCGTAAGATATACAAACACTTAATGAAATTTATAAAAAAAAAATTTATATATATATACATATATAAAGAGTATGTTCATTATAAATTTTGAATGTATTTAACTAATGACTAATTTATCATCACTTATGTAATAATATTTAACATGCTAACTAATAAATCACATTAGTATGCGTTTATAACATACATATTTAAATTGGTTAAACTCAAAAGTGATAATACCTTACAAATGACTCAAAATAATAATTTCTTTTCAACATATTGACAACTATGATTATATCACTTTTCATAAAAAGTTTTGAAAAAATCAAGAAGACGAAAACTATTTATTGTTAAGAAAATGATTATATCATCCAAATGCACTCTAGATCGAGGGAGGGGGGGGGGGATCTAGGGGGGCCTGACTTTTCAAAAATCCTCCCTCCCTTTTGTATTTTTGGTAAAAAAAAAATAATTTTGGATATAAATTTAGATAATGAACCCCCAAGATTTTTACTAAAAACATGAAATGAATTTATATAATTGACTAATGCATTTTTTGTTCCCTCTAATTACTCTTATATTATACATAACTGTTTAAACTAAAGTGTATTTAATGTATACCATACGTAATTTAATTATGTTTTATTTCTATTAATTTGACTTGTATATTTTTAGATATGTCAAGACTTACTTTTTCTTTTTCTTTTTCTTTTTGCAAAGAAGTAAAGTCTTATTACTTGATGTAAATATTTTTCTTTACGTAAGAAAATATCATATGTTAAATCAAAATTACAAACACTCTTCTTGTATAAGCAATAAATAAACATAAGTGTGTGTGTGTATAATATTTTTATTACTTTATTTTATTGTTTTAATACTAATATGATTTTAATTGTTGTATATGATTTTGATTCATTTGTTGTATTATAACTATTTTTAGGGGTTATTGGAGCACAGTTGTTGTATATCTGGTTTTATGGGGATCAAAGTTAGGAACTAAAGGGCCAAATGAGATTGAAGTCATACAAAGAAAAAGGTTCAAGGAATAGCATATTTTTCTTACCCTATTGTTTTCTTTCTTTCTCTTCTTTTCCCCCTTTTTTTCTTTCAATACTCCTTTAAAGTTATTATATGTTGTATATGAGTGAGTTAGACGAAAAATGTAATTATTTACTTTATTTTATTACAATTGGATTGTCCATGATGATAGGTTCTAGAATGGAAGGACATGAAAATAGGAGAGATAAAGTAAAATGAAATTCTCTTGAAAAACAAGACCATGAGTCAATGCTTAATGATACTAGGAAAACGTGTAAATGCTAGTCTACATTATTGATCTCCGAATCTACCTTTAATATATTCACCATGTTCATCAATATGATGTTGATATCACTATTATAATCTATTGGTTTCCAACTTTCCATCAACTTTCATTAACTTAGTTAACCATTTCTTTAAAATATAATATATATATATATATATATATATATATAGATGGGTTCAAGTTACACCTGGTGTAACTCTTATAAAGTTATACCTTTTTTACACCGTAGATTCATAAAAGATCTAACGGCTAAAAAAATATCATTAAAAGCTATTGGTTTCCACCTCATTCATAATTAATATTAGCATTTTCTCTCTCTCTCTCTCTCTCTCTCTCTCTCTCTCTCTCTCTCTCTCTCTCTCCTTATTTATTGTTTTTCACTTGATTAAAGAGCAAATTGCCATTTTTAACAACTTGCAAAGATTTTTCCCTAAAAGATCTAACGGCTAAAAAGATCTAACGGCTAAAAAATTATCATTAAAAGCTATTGGTTTCCACCTCATTCATAATTAATATTAGCATTTTCTCTCTCTCTCTCTCTCTCTCTCTCTCTCTCTCTCTCTCTCTCTCCTTATTTATTGTTTTTCACTTGATTAAAGAGCAAATTGCCATTTTTAACAACTTGCAAAGATTTTTCCCTAAAATCTTCCAAAGCCATGAGGTATTTCTCAACAGTTTATAAGATAGCTTCCGTCCCAGAACTGGATTATAAATAAGATACAACTTAAACTGTAACAAATTTGAATGTTCACTTATGGTACCACAACAATCATGATTTAATGTGACATAACAATGTATTCATACATAAACACGCCTCTTCCACCGGACACTGTCCAAATATCGCTCTTACCAATGCAAAGTTATTAGATATCGGTTGCAAAATACCATAAACATTCCAAACCTACGAGCGCTCAGATGCAATCCACTTCAATCACAAGTGGGAAGTTCCGGAGTTATACAGCATAGAAACCCTTCTTTTTAAACTTGAAATACATATTTTTAAAGCAAAAATAGATGAATAACACATTGACAAGCCTAAACACCGGAATCCTTAAAACACATTATATGTGCATAGCAGCAAATATCAGTTGGCACCCAAAACCTCACATTGGTAAAACTATAATAACTCAGCGAGCTTTACATTGGAAAAAATATTTGCTCTGCTAATATTTTTTCCTTCTTCTGCCGGCAATCTATCCATGGAGGTGGAATAACAGTGGAGGAGAAAGAGATAGAGAGAGAAACCCAAAGAGAGTCAAATATAACACTTTTTTTTAGGATCAGATATAGATATAAAATATAATAAATGAGGGATAATTAATGAGATTCTAATCAAAATATTAGCATTAATGGGGTCTTTTTTTTACCATTAGATCTACTTAAATCCAATGGTTTAAAAAAGGTGTAACTTTTTAGAGTTACACCAGGTGTAACTTGAACCCATCTCATATATATATATATATATATATATATAAAGAAGAAGAAAAAGTAGGGAGGTTAACATCATCTAGATTCTAGAATACAATTTGAACATATTTAGTTTTTCTCTGCTCTTTTTGCACTTCCACATCTGTTAGAGAAAAAAAATTCACACTCAGTGAATCGTAAGGTATGTTTGGTTGGATGGATTTTAGGGAGGATGGAAGAAAGAGAGAGAGAGAGAGAGAGAAAACATTCTTGGTAGGTATTGGTTGAAAGGAGAAGAGGGAAAAAATTGGTGAGGCCTGGGTATTTTCTTCCCGGGCCCAGCAAAATGTTTTCTCCCCAAAATGGGGAAAAAACTTGATGGAAAACGGAAGCTTTTGGAGTTGATGAAAATGCCCTGCACTGGTTTTGTTCCTGCCATTGCCAGTGCATCTTTCTTTCTTTTCTTTTTTTCCCCCTTTAATTTTTGTCTCTGTTATACAACCATCTGTCTCTTTCTTTTTCATTCTTTTTTTTCATCTTCTTTAGTTTTTGTCTTTTCTCATGCTTCAATTCCGGGTTTTTTTTTCGTATACTTTTACTCTGCATTTTTTTCATCTATTTGTTTTCTCTGTTATACTACGTGTTTTAGTTTTTTTTCTTTATCCCTTTTTTTTAATCTTTTTTTTTCTTTTCTTATACTTTTCATTCCCTTTTTTTTTTCATCTTCCTTTGGCTTGTTCTCTTTTAAAATAAAAAATAAAAAATAAATTGTGTCCATACAAAATTTTTTAATAAAAAATGTGTTACTTTTGTTTTATTTAATAGGGATATAATTGTAAATTTATACTAATTTCATTTCCCACCAAACAAATGAGTTTTTTATCCTCCCACTTTTCTATCCTCCCAACCAAACACAAAGGAGAGAAAATTAAATATCTTCTATCCTTCCACTTTTCTATCCATTCCTCATTTTTTATCTTTCACTTTTTCACTCCTCCAACCAAACGGACCCTAATCGTACAAAATCCCACAAAAAAAAATCCAGATTATTAAAATTATAGTGTTGAGCAAATGATTATATTATATATAATCCAAATACACTTTAGATATATGTTCTTCCTAATTACAATCAAGGTTTAGCATATACCATTATACATTTCAAACATGAAAAACATATTTACCTTTTCTTCATGGCCCTCAGCTTCTATTGGCTCCAAACTTTCATTAACTGTCATTAAGTTCCGTAACCTTTTCTTTAAAAAGAAGAAGAAGAAGAATGGAGGTTAACATCATCTAGTATACAATCATGACTCTTACAATTTGGTCATGATTTATCATCACAAAATAAATCTAGCTTTCCTCTTTTTGCAATTCCACATCAATCAGTGAAAAACGATCCGCACACTAAATCATAATCATACAAAAGGGGCATCCATAATAATTTGTTAACATATCTCTTCTTTTTTTTCTTCAATTAATTCCATTAATATCTATTTATTTTTTAATTGAGCGCATGGGCGATAAAGAGGGACCCACGTGGCACTCCTCTATGGGGTGAGTTTGTCTACAATTTTTTTGTTTTTACTTTTTGCTCTGTCTTTTTTCTTCTTTTTTTTTTTGCAAAATTTCTAACTTTTAACTTTTTTATAAATAAACTAGTTTTTTAGCTTTTTGTTACACTTTTGACATAAAACTTACCAAAAACTATATCTTTTGATAAATACTATACAAATAAGCTATTAGAAATAAGCAAAAACCAAATGCACTCATGATTTCATCTAATATATATGCCATTTCTTTTCTTTTTGCCTTTTTGTGTTTTTTTTTTTTTTTTTTTTTTCTAAACACCTCTGTCTTTTCATTGAATCCATAAATTATCTTTATATGTATATCTTCAATCCACCACACCATCCGTTAATGGGATTTCTAGAATGTCTAATGGGTAGGAAGTATAATAGTCTAACCAAAGGTTAGAACCTAGGACATTACTTTCTTGTATCAAAAACTAAAATAATATGCATATATTTTCCCTTCGCTCATATATAATTATTGCAAGCTCAAATATGTGTGAAAACACAGGAGCTGTTTAGACCCTCCAAATTAAAAATTACGGCTCGGTTGATTTTACTCTAACTTAAACTAAGTGCGGAATAGAGTAAATGCGAGCGAACAAAAAATAAAACTACTCTAAGCCATATTCATCAAATATCAACAATAAAATGAAAGCTGAAAGAGTAGGGAAGAAAGATGCAAATACAAGATAACACCTAGACGTGTAATCAAAGAGGAAATCAAAGAACTCGGCAAAAAACCTCTTCGCCGCCCTCCAAATGATAAATCGATCCACTGGAGAATAAGTTGGAGTACACAAATAACAAAGACCCTCCAAGCCTAGTCTACCCCATGTACTTGAACCCTCCAAGCTCCTTCTACCAACTGACTTGACGAAGCCTTGTTTTCTCTAACTCTCCGGATCACGCAATTCAGCCCGATTGCATCCACAAAACAAATGGCTTCTTCCAATGCTTCCCAGCAGCACCAAAACCTCACTTTACACTCAGAATGGGTGTGGTAAGTGTTTGGGCTATCAACCTCTCAAGAATTTGGATATGAAGATGTAGGAGTTGAGGAAAACCACAAAAGATTGTATAGAGGATTGTGGGTATGACAATCTCTAACTCTCAAGAGTTATGTCTAGGGTTTTCTTTCTAAAAAGCACTCCTTCCAATATGTGGGTAATGTGGGTATATATAGTGTGAGTGAAGACATGGTGTAGCAGATATGCCAAAATAGCAAAACAGAATGTTTCGCGGGTATTTTACGAGAATGTTTTACCCGCGAAATACTCGTGACAACCAGTTGTCATGACTCTTCGCATTCCAGTCATGTGCTCTACACATGGCTCACTTCGCGGGAAGGCTTCTCATGAAACTCTTCGCGAAATCCACACTTTCTTCAATAGGCGCTTGAGTCTTCACACTCTCTCTTACACACAACCTATACAATAAAATCTCACATAAATATAGGGTACATATGTTTGAACAAAAATACAATCAAATTTGACACGGAATTAAAGTCAATACAAAACAGTTGTAAATAACAACTTTACAATTATATATTGCTCTTTTTTAAAGGGAACGACATATATTTCTTCCCTTTTATAACATGTGCATCCTACGATCATAGACAAATAATACTAAAAGTGCTATAAATTTTATTATATAAAATTTTACAAATTGAAGTGTCACAAATTATAAAAGAAATATATAACTTACAATTTACTATGTTGTTAAAATGATACCAATAAAAATTGTGTGTTATTTATGGTAAAATTTGTAATAGTTTTAATATTTTCTTATAAAATAAAAATAAAATAAAAAGTCTCTCAACACAAAAAAAGTTGCAATGATTTTTTTCACACCCACCTCTATGTTTTGTGTTGTGGTTGGTTTATGGCTAAAGTATGAAGTATGATATTTTATTTATCAATTTTGATATTTTCATAATTTCAGGTTTAGGGTTATTATTTCCTTGATTTTATGTGCTTTTAATGCTTTTCTAGTCAATTAAGATTTGTTTTAGAATATTTGATCTTGTCAATCAAGTTCTATGGAAACTTTCATTAGTTCTCAAAGTTTGTAAACATATTTTCAATGCATAATACAAATTTCTCATCAATAAAATTTCAGAGAGTTTTCTCCTTTATTTCTTGTGGATTCAATGAATCTCTTGTGGATTTTGGGGTTATCATCTTGAAGCAGATGTGTTATGTTTCTTGTGGCGTTCTGCTTATGTCATTGTTCTGATGGAACACTATCTCAAATGTTATGTGATTAAGATAAATTCAATTATTTTTCCCGTGTCCATAGCAAACTATTATTTTACAACAAATTCATAAAATAATTTCCCCTCAAGAATACAAAATCATTTAATTTTCTACAAGGCCTTTGTTAATGGGTGCCCTTGTGCACTCATCAAGGAAGTTTCTAAATGGTCTCACTTGTATTGGAAAATAGCAAAAACTAATAAAAATATAGACTTTAAATTGAAAGTGTTTTGATTCTCTATAAAGAGTCAATAACTGCATTATAAATTCAACTTTAACGAGTACACTAGGACACTCGTTATTAGGAACCTTTTTACCATTAGCTCAAAGATAAGTTATTTTTTTGACGAATAATAAGACTTCAAAAGATAAGTTATGATTGTAAAGGAATATAAGCCCATCATTATATTTACATTTTCATCTATCAACCATGACTTACCACTACCATGTAACTCATGAAATGTTGTATGAACTACCGGTGGTGGAGCCACTAGAGGCTAAATAATAGAGGCTTATTTTGAATATATATAAATATATATATATATATATATAAATATATTAGGTGGAAAATTAACTTATATATGTGTGTGTGCGCGTGCAAGCATTTGCACGCATAAAGATAATTTTTAGTACTTGAAAGTTGAAACTCACATTCTCCTATATTATATCATTAACTATCTTTCATAATGGTTCATAATGCACAATCTTATTCCAACTCTTAACTTTCCATTCGATTGATATATTAATATAAAATAAGACTCCTTTTCAAAAAAAAAAAAAAAAAAAAAACATAAAATAAGACTAATATGGCTTAGTTTTCTCATGACTCAACTAAAAAGTTAAATGAAACAATATTTTTCTTTTAAGCTATTCTCAGGAGATTAAGCCGAGATATGCCCCTTTTTAATTATTTTACAATTTGATTTTTATCTAAGATAGGTAAAGGGTGTAATATTATTCTTAATTTTAAGATATATCTATTAAGCTTGATTCAGACTTGTTGTTATACAATTATTAATTTGTAAAGTACTTCTTTTGCATGTTGAAAATATTAATAGTTTTTTTTTCTTTTTACATTTTCTATTTTATTATTTTGGCTACCGCGAGTGTCTAATGCTATTCAAGAGCATGACTATTCCTTTGAGTACGTGCAGTTCCCCCTTCCCATATACATCAAGTAATTATATAGAAGAATCCATCTAACTCCATGATGTTGGTTAGGAGTTTTGAACTCAATACCTCATGGATCTTATGAGAACTTAAGAACTACTAGACCAACGCTTATATGATTTTTTTACATTACTATATATAATATATAATATGTAATGATTTAATTGTTACATTTTAATTTGGCCCCCCAAGGATAAACCCCTAGCTCTGCCATTGTGCTCTCATCAAGGAAGTTCAAAATGGTCTCACTTGAATTAGAAAATAGCAAAACTAAATAAAAATATAGACGATAAATTGAAAGTGATTCTCTATAAATAAATAAAAAGTCAATCAACTGCATTATTAAATTTAGCTTTAGCTGGTACACATGAACACTCATTATCATGACCCTTTTTTTACCATTAGCTCAAAAGATAAGTTATGATTGTATATATGAAATATAAGCCCATCATTTTCTTTACTTTTTCATCTATCACCATGACTTACCACTATCAAGTAACTCGTGAAAGTCTTACAAATAAATTTTTTTTTTTTCAAAAAAAAAAGAGTAACTTGAGAAAGATTGTATAAACTATCATCTTAAAAATGAGATTCTATGTCTATAATAATTTCACAAATAATCCTATATGGTAAGCTATTATTGATGAACAAAAAAAGTAATTTCAGTAGTAGACTCATATTAGAACTAATAACGATTTATCATCTAGTTAGAATTTGTTATAAAAATGTTGTACTTAGCATTACTCCCCTAAAAATTGGTTTTAGTCTTCTTTTATAGAGTAACTCCACTAACATGGAGGACACTCAACCCACACGAGAAAGTCCATAAGCACAAAAAAATAGAATGATAACAAATTTGATACAAGTTGATGTGGTAAATTATTAATAATAGATAAAAAAGTAATATCAATTATTGTTATAGATTGGAACTAGTATAAACTTGTGACACCAGAATGTATAAAAAATATTGTCAATCTTTTTGTGCATGTAACATTGCTCCAACGCGGACACGCCCATTTCATTTTCGAGTATATCTAGTGCCGTGGTCAACCTTGTCCCATACTTTGACAAACATTCCACCGACAAAAATATATATATTTATTATCCAATTGGCTCCGCTATCAATTGGGCCTCACCTGACATGGCATCATCTGGAAGCTAGTTTTTTCACCTCTATAAAACCCACCAAACTAACGCAACACACTTCATTTTTTTCTACACCCCTTACATATATATATATATATATATATATATTTCACACTGATATTGCTTTTGAAATCGAGCTAGAGAGATTGAAAATTCATGGATAGGTTGAGATTTTGCGTGTGACTCTAGTCCCGCTCGCCCACAATAAGGAGAATCTTCCCAAGTTCTTACATCAAAAGATACTTCTAAAGTTCTCTCATCTACGTTTATAGCTTTCTCAATCAAATTGAATTCTTCGAATCTTTGAATATCAAAAGCTCAAAGGCATCTGTACCACTAGTGTCTAACCTACTAACTCTTCTATTTCTTAGAAAAGTAAAAGGATAAAACCCTAATTGTTACAAACACATCTTTTGAATGGAAATCGTTTGTTGAAAAACAAGATCAGATAATGTATATGTGTAACAAACACTACTTCAAAATAATAAGGTAACACATATCCATCAACCACTTTACTATATATTTACATGATTGTACAACTCCTAGGTATCTCACTTCCTCATCTTTCCAACTCTCTTTTACCCTCAAAAGCCTTCCTGCAGAGAAAAATGTATAGGTCTCAGCCATGTCTTCAAGGGTTATCTCTCATCTTCTTGATTCCACTGTTTTTCAATTTCCATACCTCATATGGTGATGTTGGCACTGCAGCACTATATTCTCCCCCATATTTACCCACAGCATGTTATGGAAGCAATACATCTCAGTTCCCATCCAGCAAATTCTTCGCTGCAGCCAGTCATGGAATATGGGACGAAGGTGCAGCATGTGGGAGGCAGTACTTTGTGAGGTGCATTAGTGATTTAACACTAGATGCTTGTAATCAAAACCATTCAATTCAGATCACGATTGTTGATCATATGGGTCAAGAAGCTTCTGTCCCGTCAGCTTATAACGCCACCATGTTTTTGTCTGCGACAGCTTTCCGGACTATTGCAAATTCATCTACTACTTCTTCTCCCCATATCAATATAGAATTTCAACAGTAAGTTTCTTCAATACCCTTCTCTGTTATATATAGATATTCCATATATCCTGAAAGTTCATCTGAATGATTCCTATAGGTTTTTTTCTTTTTTCTTTTTTCTTTTTTTTGAATGAAAAAACCTATTTTAACTCCACCTCCCTTTATTCCTGATCTGAAGTTCAGGATGAATAAAGTTTTATTTGCTCTAATGGAGATTTTTACTTTTTATTTTTTACTTAAAATAAATTATGTTATCGATGATCACTATCAGCTTCTTGTTATGAGTTTTGTTTATATTTTCTACTTCCACTTGTTCAAAAATAATATCATAAATTCAACATATATGCATCCTCTCTCTTTGATAGTGCATTGATTTCACAGTTATGTGGATCCACTATAAGAGAAAGAATACATGTATCCCCAACATGAGATACATTCTGGTTTTTGTTCTCCTTCAATTTTTATTGGAGATTTTTTTTCGTTTTTGCATATATTTCGTGTAGGGTGTGATATGTGGGAAATATCAGCTTTTGTTTCTCTAAAAAAATTTCTTTCAACATTATTTTTTTTAAGCAAAAATCTTTTTACATTATGATTATAAAGTGACAATTCATCATAGGAAGGAATACCAGTTCAGCATTACCCTCTTTATTTTCGTCAATCAGAAGACCTATTCAACAATCTATGAAATATAGTCAAGTTTATCATTGGATCTCATTTCATTTTAAATTTTAATGGAAGTAATTGATGGGTTAAATAAAATATACATTAAAATGTTATTATAGAGAGTGTAAAATTTTGAAATAAAGTTAATATTAATTATTAATTCTATTAAAAGTTTAATAGAGATAAGAGTACGTACCTAAAGATGAAATTGTGAGACTTCAAGATGAAATTGACTTGATTTTCGAATTTGAGCGACTAAATTGACATACTTAATAATTAAGAGACTTAATTGATTTTTTCTCAATATTCAACCTATATACTATCATTTTTCACAATACGACTAGTGCCTAGTCATGAGTTTATTTCTATTACATTATTTCATCTGTTGATTACAATTTATTTATTCAATAAATTATGAAATATATCTATCAAAAAAAAAAATATGAAATATACATGGATATGCTCCTAAAAATTTGTTTTGTACTTGGATCTACTCCTAGAAAAATGGATTGTTCCTCTTAATTAGTGTGAATGGGAATGAATTTATTTTCATTAGTTTATTTTATTCATTGTACAAAAATAAAGTTTTTTTTTATATATGTTTTGCAAAAATATAGTTATGCCTTTAAATAAAAAATGAGTTACTCAAATTTTGTATGATATATTTCCTCCTCAAATTTTGTACTTGACCCAACGCACCCACATTAGGTCAAAGCATTGAACTAATCAAAGATTTAGTGTCTGTTTGAGGATGGTTTATCTAACTTTTATTGAAAATGTGTTAAAGCATATTTGTACTTTGAAAAAAATTTTAAAATGAGATTTTAAAAAACTGTACATAAAAACTAAAAACTAAGCTTTTATGATGCCAATTTAATGTTTGTTTGAAAACAACTTATCTAGCTTTTTGCTAAAAAAAATTTGTTGAAAGTATGCTGAAAATGCGAGAAAAATTAAGGCTTTAAAAAGCTGTACATAAAAACTAAAAAAAGTTAAGAGCTGAGCTTATAAACTAATGCCAAACATACTCTTAGTAAAAAAAAATTTCTAAAAGTCTTTTTTTTTTTTTTTTTAACAAGCTATCTTTTTGAATAGACCATCCATCAAACTCTCTATTTAATATATTGGGTGTACTTTATGTTGTTATTGCCTTTGTGTTATAGATACGAAGTTCAGCCTATTAATCCAAAGATGGAGGGGAGAAAGAACCAGTCCTTATCCAACTCAACATTTTCAGCATTGATTAAAGAGCAAAATGTACCCAATAAAGGAGAGATTTCAAGAGGGCTGCCAGTTTCGTATTCCCCACATTCTCACATCAGAAATCATGAGATCAGTGCTGGTCAGAGAGTTCATAGTAGTGAACATGTTTCACTTGATAGAGGTCCAGTCCCACCTTCTGCCCCTAATCCACTCACCTATGGGCCATGATGCCATTGACAACCCCTGATCAGATGAGTAGTGGTACAAAATATCCACTTTCTATTTGTGCTTAAAATTTGTTGCTTTGATGATGTTTCTCTAGAACGTGATTTTTTTTTTTTTTTTTAATGTGTATATGGTTGTGTATTAGTATTTTCCCATAATGAAAGGGTAATGTTTTGAATTAAAATTGTAACTTGAAATCATAATTTCGTACGATTGTGTACAATAATAAGTGTGAAATAAATAGTACCCTGTCATTATTCCTATAACATTTCATTTTATGTTCTAGGGGGGAAATGTTAAATGCTATTTCTTTAGTCTCTTTCAATGGTGGCTAACTGCCATTCAAATGCAACTAACCAGGTAGAACATGATTAACCAGGCCGCCTATGATAGGAAGTTCTATGACCTGTTTGGATTGAGGGGAGGGGGAGCAAGGAGAGTAGAGTAAAGTTAGCCAAAAATCAGGCTAATTTTCGATCTACTCTACTCTACTCCTCTTTATGCATCTACTTTCAACTATGTCCAAAAACATTGTTTCTATCTTTACTTGTGAGAGATATGATTTTTGAATAAGCACACAAATGAAAACACTTTTCATCTCACAAATACATATGGCTTCTAATAGGAACAGAAGATTAACATATTGATACATCATGCATGTTCTAACCATGGTTACGTAATTTTTCTTTTTTAATAGAAGATGGAAACTTTATTCAGCAATGGTACGTAAAATATATATACATACATACATATATATACATATATATTCGATAGGAACACATTTTGAACGGAATGTGTTTTATAACATCCGTTTTCATATTCCTTTTCGCAAGTAATTAGTTAATGATTCTGTCTATAAAAAAAGTAATTAGTTAATGATTAAGGCATGACACGCTGTTTTTATGTATTTATTTATTAATTTTGAATGTTAAATGCCAAATATGAAATAACCATTAAAACATATCATTCACATAACGTCAACTGTCATCAGAATGTTAATAGAAATGGAACATGACCAATATGAAAATAATAATAATAATAATAACAAAATATCAATTTTCTTTTAAGGTAAATTTAGATTAAGTTTCTTATTTAGTTTTTTAATTTCATTATTGTCTATGACGTTTTTAAAATCTCCCCTTTTATTAATACAATTATAATTTTTTTCAATTTTTAACCCCAAAAAAAAAAACTTTCGTACGTAAAATAAATAAACAAGCGAATTGCATTTTTATTAGGTGCTAAATATTAGCTTTTTTTCACTCCATGGAAGAAGAAAAAAAAACCAGTAAGTCAATTACACAAAGTTTTGAGCCCGCACTTTTGAATTCTGATTGGTTATAAAAAGTATTTGTAATGAAGCCATATGAAAGCTGATAGGCCAAAAACGTATTGACCTCTTGTGATTAATTAATTAATTAATTAATCAAGTTTATTAATTAATCAAATTAACATGCAAAACGCGTGGTAGCACAAACAAATCACCAATTATACTAAGTGCAACGGAAAATAAATTGACACGGTAATTTGTTTTTGAATGGGGAAAATCTACATGGCAAAAACTCCACCGGGTGATTTTAAGGTCACCACTCCCGAAAATCCACTATTATCAAAACAAGCAGTTACAAATAAAGGAATCTCAATACCTTCTACCAACCTACAATTGAACCCTTACACCAATACCCAATTGGACTTGTTCTGTAGTGACAATCTCTCCTTGTAATACACGGCTCCCAGTACGTGACTAACCAATTGCGCGGATTCCAGTACACGACTTCAATCATCAACTAGAGAAGGTTGTTGGCTGTAAAGTTCTTCAGTTCATCCAGACAATGAAGATCAAAAAGATACTTGGTTAGAAAACCCTATGATGCACAAACATAGCAGCTTTTTCACAAGAGATATGAACTAGGACAAATTCTGTCTCCGATCACAATTTGCATGAAAAAAATTTACTCAACACTTGTGCAACTTGTGTCACCTTTTACGACTCTTAAAATAATCCTTTTATATGTCTAGGGTTGTGAGAAAAGAAAGCTCAAACACATAATCACGGATTGGAAGAAAACAAAACGGAAAAATCTTTTTTTCTTAAACCTCGACAGATAGCTATCTATCGAGCTATTGTCGAGCCACGAGGTTGGAACAGCTCTTAAAGCTCGATAAATGCTAGCTGTCAAGCTTTAATGACAAACACTTTTTCAGCTTGAATCTTGGACATACTTGCATGGCTATAACACTTGATCTTGAAACAAGGTTTCTTGAAGTATTAAACACATCCTAGATCTACCCAAATACAAGTAAAGTGCGTTTTGTCAAAGGATTAGCCAATTTTATAAAATAGTGACATATGTTCCTAACATGTGAAACACATATGTCCTAACAAAAGCAATTTTATACCAATTAAATATATTATCCCAATAAAATATGAGAAAAATTGGTGAAACTTCATCATAATTTTAGTATTACTCAAAACAAAGTAAACTCAATTTTGGAAACCAGAATCATGTAACTTTTTTTTTTTTGGCTTGATAAAAGTAATATTCTTCAAAGATAATAGCATTTACAGTCCAATTTAAAATAAAAATATAAACCCCAAAGTAAACAGACTAACGTGGCCTCTTTCCATTCGATAGTCTGTTTTTTTCAGGATTGAACTTCGAGGGATAAGGTTGCACTTGCGCATTAATTAAAAAATATTAAGTAGAAACAAAACTAAGTTGTAAACATTCTAGTCTCTTCTAGGAAAAAGTATTTTATATCAAATTATACAACGTCATCTGTATCAAAATCAAATAAACAAAAGACATGTATGCAAAAATAACTACCCACTAATACATGTCTTTCATTTATTAGTGGGTTAGTTATTTTTTGCTGACATCTCTCACACTTATTAGATTTTGATACTGCTGACATGGTATCATTTGATACCAGATACCTTCTCCTCTTCTAGATAGTTAACTCATGAACCAAAAACAAATTAAACCTTCTAGAGGGTTGGACTTGCAAACCAAAGTCGTCTCACCATCTCTTAATTCTTCGGTCAGATAAGAAAATTTCAAAAGCTAGAGAATGAAAATGGAAAGCTTGAGATTTTGAGCGTGCTTCAATATTTTTCTTTTAATTTATTTATTGAGGACATATTTATTAATTAAGGAGCACAGCTACAAGTATTGTCCACTAGGCACTTGCAATGAGTGCCTAATTGCAAAATATAACATACATATTTTACATAAACAAAATTTGGACATTCATTATATTCTCTGAAACTGCATAAGTGCTTATGTCCCTTCTTTGCTAGTTCATCTGCCATGCCATTTTCTTCACGAAAGACATGAAGTGGAAGGACGATATCTTCTTGGTAGAGCAGCGTCCTGCAATCCAAAATCAAAATAGAAATTTTAGATGCTAGAACACCGTATGTTGATAGCCAATTGAGGGGAATTTGAGAGTCAATTTCTAGGTTTATATGTTTATATCCTAACTCCCAAGCCATTTTTAAACCATATCTAACAACTTGTATTTCTGTAATATTATTTGTGGCAATGTCTATGTGAATTGAGAAACCTTTTATCCATCTTCCTTTGCTGTCTCTTAATAAACCTCCACCTCCTGCTTTACCAGGGTTATTTTTAGAACTACGATCTGTTTTTAAAGTTATAAAAGGGGGCTGTGGAGGACGCCAAGAGATATTATTTTAGTGACTTTTGTTCCTTTTGTTTTTCTATTGTATACAAGATGATAAAATTCTACAGCCAAATGTAAAGTTTTATGCATTAGCTGATTTAGTGTTTTAGAAGAAGGATTGAATATCCTATTATTCCTAGATAGCCAAAGTTGCCAAATTCCATAAACAAATAGAATATTACAAGGCCTTGTTTGAAAAGAGTTGGGAGATATATTAGTTAAATTTTTGTGTAATTTACTAGCGATTTATGGAAAAAAGATATTTCTTGTCCCAGGAGAACAATCCAAAATACCTTTGCCTAAGGGCAATCTCAAATGACATGTAAAGTTCTTTCAAGATTTAGACATTGGAGACACTCAGGGCCAATACCATGTTTGTGGTGAGCAATAAAGGAATGTGTTAGTAATTTATTGTGAGTGCACTTTCATATAAAAATTTGAATTTTTTGTGGACACGAGGTTTTCCATATCTAATTCCATCGACTTTTATCAATTTGAATCCCTTCATGTGTACATGAATTTGGATGCTTCTTTTATAGTGGCATTGGCCATTACTATTCGGCCAAATCAATTTGTCTTACTAGATATGGTATTGTGCCAAATGAATACCTCTAATAAGTTCATTGATTTCAGGTAGTCGAATAATTATTCTAGATTCCATGCACCTTACTAATGCATGAACTCTACATTAATTTCTTCTTCTGCATGGGATAAAGGACCATGAAGCTCGATATCTTTAATGACATAATCCAAACATGGAGGTGGAAGTTCAACATACATATTTGATGCATGTTCTAACCAGACTCATGGAGTTCTTCTACACATAAAAAAAAATTCACAATAAATTAATAAAAAGGAAAAAATTGTTACACACAACATATTACACATATTTTTTAAACTAGAATCTAAAATAGTGTTTTTAAGTCACGGTTTCAATTTAAATTTTGTGTGAGTAACAATATGTGTAATAAAATCTGTGTAACAAACGCTATCCTTAATAAAATATTATATGGACCGACCGCAATTGAAAACGAGTATCATAAAATATTGTCACATTTTATTCTTCAAAGAAAGTCCTTAGCTTGATCAGCAAAATTTATTGTGAGTCCAACCTAGGTGGAAGCTCATTAATGAGCTTGTATTGCGATGCAAGAAATCTAACTTTTTATTATTATATTATTATTATTATTTGTTTTGGCTAAGAAATAACATTTTGGAGGGGGCCTTAACGGAAACAAAAGCACACATTGTACTTTTGTTGTAGATTGTATCTAGAACCAGAGTAATGTAATTTTTAGTTAACATTAAACAGATGTACAATTTCAATTTCAATTCATTAATAAAACAATGTACTATTCAATTTGATTTTCTTAGTTTTTCAATTAAATAAGTAATAACTCCATTGTAAAACCCTTGACCTAAAAGAGAGAATAACAACAATAGGATCCTCACTACTATCTCTTAAGAGCCAACCAACACGACTACACCCCATTTGCAAAAACACGCATTGTACTTTTTGTTGTAAATTGTATCTAGAACCAAAGCAATGTAATTTTTAGCTATTATTAAAGAGATGTACAATTTCAAATTCAATTCATTAATAAAATGATTTACTTTTAAATTTTTTTTTCTTAGTTTTCCAATTGAATAAGTGACAGATGCATTGTAAAACTTTGACCTAAAAGAAAGAATAACAACAATAGGATCCTGTCCACTGTCTCTTAAGAGGCAACCAACACGACTACACCCCATTTGCGTGAGTGCATGGCCAAAACCAATTGAAAGATTTTGAACCAGAAGCACAGTCTCTCATAATTATATAGTTGACTTCAATGAACACTAAAGAAAATACAAAACAATTTTGGGTTAACAACCATTTAATTCTTCTCAAGTTTGATATAAGTTTTGATGGCTAGAATTTGATTTAAAGAGTTGAAATTATTATTATTATCATTATTATTATTATTATTATTGTTGTTGTTGTTGTTGTTGTTGTAATACCTTGACTACATTATTTATTTGATGATAGCTTGTTATTTTTACTAATTCTCATAAGAAACTTTTGTTCCTCTTTCCAACCCACCTTATAAATTTTTATTCATATTTTTATATATAAAGATAAATAACATATGTTTATGCTTATGTCCAAAATAAATAATATGCATAATTAGCTTTTTAGTCCCTATATTTTGGGGTACTATCAATTTGTTCCTCAAGTTTATACAATTTCATTTAATCCTTATTTATAAATTCTTCTATTAGAAATTTATATTTAAAACCAATCTAATGAGTACTCTTCAAAAGGTGGATCAAAAGGTTAGAAATGGTCACAGTCATATTGATTGCACCACCAACAACTTCACTTCGTATTAAATGCAATGTAATATGTTTGTCAAACGCAAACCCCCAAAGATAACATTTTTTTTTTTTTAGAAGCCCCCAAAAACAACAATGGGCATACGTTTTAGACCAACAAAATAGACTAATTAACGTTAAATCCACCAAAAGCACAAATTACGTGATGACACATTTGAGCAAGAAAATGTGGGTAATTGTGAATATAAATAACCCTTCCCATATCCTCCAAGCATGCATTCTCAACCCAAACACTTTCAGCAAACTATTTTCACCCTTGTGAGACTCTAATTTGATCATCGAAGTGATTTAGGCTATCTTTTTGGGGCAATTGTTCACTTCATGGTGTTTGTTAGTGTCTGCAGGTTACCAACACATATTATATCCATAGTTGTCAAAATGTGAACTGTATCGGAAATTAATTTTTTATTTTTCTGTATTGTGTGTCAAAAGTAAGATACACAAGCACTTAATGAAATTTATAATAAAAAAAAAAATTATACATACATATATAAAAGGTATATTCATTATAAATTTTGAATGTATTCAACTAATGACTAATTTATCATCACTTATGTAATAATATTTAACAAGCTGTTGAGGGGAAAATTTCTAATGTTCCCAAATAGAATATGGGGTAGTCAAGCCGAAACTCAACGATGGGCCCTTGAAATAAAGCCCAAAGGCTATCGGTGTGGTGTAAGTCTGCCCAAGCAAGAGATAGAGGCTGCACCCTAACAAGAAGACAACAATAAAACCCAATAAACACGTTAGTATTGTTAGTTTGTTATATTATTAGTCTTTTTACGGTGTCATAGTTCAAATCAATCCTCTAGCGGTACGGTATTATCTCCAGCGGTAGGGGTGAAATTATACTTAGAGTCCAGCAGTAAATGATTAAATAAATTTAGGAAAATGTTCACTCCTGGGGGTCCTTGTGTGTCTTGGTCAAGGGAATTTATAGTACTTTCAGCCATCATTACATCAATTGTGAGGGAAAAATTCAATTGTTACAAATACATTATATTCTTCATCATAATAATAAAAAAAATGATTAAAAGCTCCATAGTTACAAATAAAAGAGGAAAAATAAGATGGAATGAAGGGAGAGAAAGATCCCTAGCTGAGTGCAGCAAGTATTAAACTAAGATTTTGGTGAGTGTATAATTATAAGGCATGAATGAGGTAAATGTGGGCTATTTTGAGTGAGTGAGATGGGATTAACACTGAGATTGAAGTTTTTTGTGAGTAATGGGCTATTTGTGTCTAGTTGGAGGACATTTTTGAGCTGTGGTTGTGTAGCGGGGTGGGAAGAATATCTGGGATTAGATGAAGGTAGGCTGAAAATGATGAGTGGCAAGCTTAAGGAAAGCCAAACCACGAGCAAAGTAGTAAATAAACCAAGGGTTTCAAAGGGAGTGGCTGTCCTGGTCAGTTATGGGACGTTTATGGAGTAGGAAGGTGTAAGCAAGGTGGTGAATGTTGGTGTTATGGTGACTATAGGCTGAGAAAGGTTGTGAGTGAGCCCCAGAGAGCTTGGGGAGCTTAAAGAAAGCTTAATAGGGGTTGAATTTCTACAGAATGTAGTCAATGACAGAAGTTCTTAGAGATGCTTCCTCTCCTCCAGTGGGCTGAGGTTTGTATGTTTTTATAATGGAGCTTTAGAGAAGCATTGATTGACAAGAATCCAAAAATGCATGACTCATCAAGGGTGACAAAATCAAGGTTTAACTTTCCTGAGATTTTTGATCAGAAGTAGGAAAATCCACTTTGAGGGGTTGTCCTGCTTCTTTGGGTAATGATGGGATTTTAGAGCTTTTTGCATTAAGTGCCAAGATTTTTGGGGCTGAGCTTAATTATTGTGTATCAAGAGTGAATCCTAATGCTGCAAACTGAGATTTGGTCCCCTAAGAAGTAAGATTTTAACACCCCAAGCCAGGTGTCAAGTTCTAGTCTACTTCAGGGGGTTCCACTAGAGATCCCTTTATGCCCTCCAAACCACATGTTCCCAAATTTTCCCCTTTAAGATTCATGGGCTTGATACATGAATCATGTATTGATCATTTTTAACATTTATAGCATCAATTTGTTGAAATTTGGATAATTTGGTTTCAGCTCCCCTTCCGCTGAAGGTGCAGTCTCGAAGAAGATCATGGAGTCTGTTCATCCTTTTGACTTCAGCTAATATAACAGCCCTTGGGCACTGTTCACGTTAGGCAGAGGGTGGCAAAAAATTAATGGGACAGTCCTTAGTCCATTCTCAAAAGCTTGGTTCCCTTGTATGAGTCTCTAGTTACCTTTTGGTTAGTTGCTTGTGTTTTTTGCTTGGGCTTGCTCACATGGGCTAGGTTGCGTGCACATGTTGCCATGGGCTTTCATTCCTCATGGATTTTATTAGTAAATATTTTTGGGTTTTTCATAAATACTTGCAATGGGCCTTTGAGCAATTAGTTGTAATGTTTGAAATAATAGGACAAGCTTCAAAATACTTTTGTAAATACTATTTACTTTGATGAATTCCATGTTGCAATAATGTTCACGGTTTCTAATAATCGCATCATAACTTAAATGATGAGCTTGTGGATTTGAATGGTTACCATGAGTGTCGAAGGCGTATATTATGGATGTCGCGATCCAAATGATGTCCATGTATTTCATGGGTTTATAACAATAAATATATGTCATGGGTCTAACAATCATAACTTTCCATGGGCTTTTACAAGATGATTACCATGGTTTTTGAGAATAGATAATTCATAAATTCCATGAGCTTGTAATATTGTAATAATATGTTTAAGAATTTAAAGTATTGTTTATTATCATACTTTTAAGTGAAATAATTATGATATAGTATTTTGCCGAGTATTTAATAACCTTGGGCTTTTGATAGAATAGTGCCAAGTAGTTAGCTTGGGCTTTTAATAGTGCCAATGCAAGTTGGGTTTTTGATATTGCCAATGAGAATTGGGCTTTAAATAGTGTCAACATAAGTTGGGTTTTTGATGTTGCCAATGAGAATTGGACTTTAATGTTGCCAATGAAAATTGGGTTTTAAATAGTGCCAACGTAAATTGGGCTTTTGATATTGCCAATGAAAATTGGGTTTTGATGTTACCAATGAAAATTGGACTTTAATGTTGCCAATGAGAATTGGGCTTTGATATTGCCAATGAGAATTGGGCTTTGATATTGTCAATGAAAATTGGGCTTTTAATGTTGCCAATAAGAATTGGGTTTTGGATAAATAAATTGCCATAGGTTTAAATCATGGGCTTTGATCATGGATTTGAATTCCATTGATAAAATTGTTTTGTCATGGACTTGAATCATGAGCTTCTCAAATATTGTCAAGCATAAGTATTATCTTTAAATAGAATATGATAATAAAATTGGATAAAATATGAGTTTTGGGGCTTTTTGTGATAGTTTATATCATAACCCAATTTAGATCATGAGATATAAAACATTTGTAATTAACATAATAATAGAGCAAAAAATATTTGGGAAAATCCAATAACTTATTAGTGGTGTTTGAAAATAAATAGGTGGTACCCAAATAAAATTAGGTGTAAAAAAAAAAGTACCCTAACACAAGCTAACTAAATAAATCATACTAGTATGTGTTTATAACATACATATTCAAATTGATTAAACTCAAAAGTGACAATACATTACAAATACCTAAAATAACAATTTCTTTCAACATATTCATCATATTGCCTAATCAACTCTCTCCAAGTCAATGTTATCATCATATTCATCATTTTGTAAACTTATTTCTTCATTGAAATTTTCTTCATCATCATTAACATTTACTATTTCTTATTGTTCTTTTATTTTAATATATATTTTAAATAATTCATCTTGGCATTCTAGTTTCTTAGACTTATAACAATAATGACAAAAATAAAAAATAATTATATTGTCAGTTAATACCATATTCATAGTATAGAAAAGAAATTTGTAAATATAAAAGTGAAGTGTAAGTGTATAGTCTAAATTTTGTAAGAAAAATATGGGAAAAAAACTTAAAATATGGGAAAAAAACTTATGGACATGTTATTTCATTACTATCATTAAAAACATTACCACTTCTCATAAAATACTTACTCTTCCCCTTAATTAGGAGAAATTAATTCTCCTTAATTACTATCGTTAAAAAATCCTACCAAAGTATGTTACTTATTTTAATTCAAAGATAAACCCCTTATTTATATCCCTTAAAATTAGGCACTCCCACCTCTCTTTATTCCCTCTGAACGACAAGTTAGTTGCTAAAATCAAACATAAATAAATGTCTCTCTTCTTCATGTTTAATCTTTAAAAAATAAAAATAAAAATAAATAAATAAATAAACCCTCTCTTTTTCTCTCCCAAAGGAAGGAGTAGTCCTTTCTTACAAAGTAATTAGATCACTTAGTGCTATTTCTTTTTTTTATTGTTTTATTACTCTTTTTTTTTTTTAAGAGAGAGTTTCAACTTATGGCGTTCGCTCCTGATAATGACTCTTTATTATCAGACCAAGACACCAATCAATTTTTGGTGTAGGCGAGGATTAAACCCTAAATCTCTTATACAACCATCAGAGACTTTAGTAGTTAAACTAACCTAGAACCCACGTTTTATTACTCATATGATTTTGATTGCTATACATGATTTTGATTCATTTGTTGTATTATAACTATTTTTAGGGTTATTGGAGCATAGTTTATATATATATATATATATTGCATTCTTTTTGTAATTTTGTAACTATGAACTATAGAGTTTCAGATTTAAAATAAATGTAATTATTTACTTTATTTTATTGCAATTGGATTGTGCATGATGATAGGTTCTAGAATGGAAGGATGTGAAAATAGGAGAGATAAAGTATAATGAAATTCCATTGAAAAACAAGGCCATAAGTCAATGCTTAATATTACTAGGAAAATGTGTAAATGCTAGTTTACATTTTTGATCTTTGAATCAGCCTTTAACATATTCACCATGTTCATGAATATGCTGTTGATTTCACTATTATCCATTTCCAACCGTAAAAAAACCAATTTCATCATGGACCTCCACTTCTATTGGTTTCCAAGTTTCCATCAACCGTCATTAACTTAGGTAATCTTTTCTTTAAAAAATAAAAGAAGAAAAAGAAGGAGGAGGTTAACATCATCTAGATTCTAAAATACAATGTGAACGTATCTAACTTTCCTCTCCTCTTTTTGCACTTCCACATCAGTTAGAGGAAAAAAGATCCATACACGATGAATCATAATCATACAAAATCCCACAAAACAAATCAAGAAGATTAAAATTATATAGTGTTGAGCAAATGATTATATCATATAATCCAAATGCACTCTAGATATATGGTTCTTCCAAATTATAATTAAGGTTTAACATATACCATTATAACTTTCGAACGTGAAAAACATATTGGTTCCAACTTTCAGTCAACTGTCATTAACTTCCGAAGCCTTTTCTTTAAAAAGAAGAATAATAATGGAGGTGAACATCATCAAGTATATACAATCATGACTCTTATAATTTGGTCAAATATCATCACAAAATGAATCTAGTTTTCCTCTTTTTGCAATTCCACATCAATTAGTGAGAGAAGATCTTCACACTGAATCATAATCATACAAAAGGGGAATCCATAATAATTTGTTAAATATATAATATGTTTATATATGATTCACATATCTCTTCTTTTTTCTCTACCATTCCATTAATGTCTATTTATTTTTTAAATCGAGCGGGACCCATGTGGCAATCATTTATGGGGTGAATTTCGCCACAATTTTTTTGTTTTTACTTTTTTGCTCTTTCTTTCTGCTTTTTATTTCAAAATTTCTAACTTTTTAACTTTTTATAAATAATTTAATTTTTAGCTTTTTGTTACACTTTTAACATAAAACTTACCAACAACTATATAGATTGTATAAGAGATCTAGGATTCAATCCCTGCTTACACCAAAAATTTATTGATGTTTTAGTCTGATGTTGAAAGAGCTATCATCAGGAGCGAGTGTCATAGGTTGAAACTTTCTCAAAAAAAAATATCTTTTGATAAATACTATACAAATAAACTATCAAAAATAAGCAAAAGCCAAATGCACTCATGATTTCATCTAATTTTTAGCCACCCCTTTTCTTTTTTCCTTTTAGTTTGTGCTTTTTTGGTTTTTTTGCTAAATACTTCTGTTTTTTTATTGAATCTATAAATTATCTTCATATGTATAAGCACATATTTTCCTTGTGGCTCATATATAATTATATATTGCTCTTTTTTAAAGGTAACGACATATATTTCTTCCTTTTTATACCATGTGAGTTCTACGATCATAGACAAATAATGCAAAAGGTACTATAAATTTTACCATATAAAATTTTACAAATTGAAGTGTCACAAATTATAAAAGAAATATATAACTTAACATGTGTTTACTATGTTGTTAAAATGATACCAATAAAAATTATAAGTTATTTGCAGTATAATTTGTAATAGCTTTAATATTTTCTTATAATAAAAAAAGTCTCTCAACACAAAAAGTTTCAATGATTTTTTCACACCCACTCCTATGTTTTGTGTTGTGGTTGGTTGATGGCTAAAGTATGAAGAATGATATTTTTATTTATCAATTTTGATATTTTTCATGTAATTATCAGAATTTTAGGTTTAGGGTTATTATTTCCTTGATTTTATGTGCTTTTAATGCTTTTCTAGTCAATTAAGATTTGTTTTAGATCTAAAATATATATATATATATATATATATTTGTTTTAGAATATTTGTTTTAGAATATATATAAAACGATGTAGTCAATCAAGTTCTATGGAAACTTTCATTAGGTCTCAAAGTTTGTAAACAAATTTTCAAAGCATAATACAAATTTCTCATCAATAAAACTTCAAAGAGATTTCTTCTTTATTTCTAGTGGATTCAATGAATCCCTTGTGGATTTAGGGGTTATCATCTTGAAGTGGATGTGTTATGTTTCTTGTGTCGTTCTGCTTATGTCATTGTCCTTTGGAGCACTATCTCAAATGTTATGTAATTAAGATAAATTCATTTAGTTTTCCTATGTCCT
The DNA here is from genome assembly GCF_932294415.1 of Quercus robur. Taxonomy (NCBI): domain Eukaryota; kingdom Viridiplantae; phylum Streptophyta; class Magnoliopsida; order Fagales; family Fagaceae; genus Quercus; species Quercus robur. Next base: position 4,881,070 of record NC_065536.1, read on the forward strand.
TAGCAAACTATTATTTATAACAAAATTCATAAGATAATTTCCCCTTGAGAATACAAAATCTTTTAGTTTTTTACAAGGCCTTTCTTAATGGGTGGCCTTGTGCACCCATCAAGGAGGTTTCAAAATGGTCTTTTTTTTTTTTTTTTTTTGACTGTAAAGTTAGACAAAATGGTCTTACTTGTATTGGAAAATAGCTAAAACTAATAAAAATATAATTTAAATTGAAAATGGCTTGATTCTCTATAAATAGTCAATCAACTATACATTATAAAATTCAACTATTAACGAGTACACTAAGACACCCGTTATTAGGACCCTTTTTCCCATTAGCTAAAAAGATAAGTTTTTTTTTTTTGACAAATGATAAGACTTCAAAAGATAAGTTATGATTGTAAGGAATAAAAGCCCATCATTATCTTTACATTTTCATCTATCAACCATGACTTACCACTACCAAGTAACTCATGAAATATTGTAGAACTACCAGTGGCAGAGCCACTAAGAGGCTAAATAGTAAATAATAGAGGCTTATTTTGAATATTTTTTAATATATATTAGGTGAAAAATTAACTTTTATATATATATATATATATATATGTATCTCCACGCGTGTACGCACATGAAGATAATTTTTAGTACTTGAAAGTTGAAACTCACATTCTCCTAAATTATATCATTAACTTTCTTCTATAATGGTTCATAATGCACAATCTTATTCTAACTCTTAACTTTCCATTCAATAGATATATTAACATAAAATAAGACTAATATGGCCTAGTTTTCTCATGACTCAACTAAAAAGTCAAATGAAACAATATTTTTCTAGGACTAATATGGCCCAGCTTTCTCATGACCAAGAGAAAAGCTACACAATCACAGCACAATCACAATCACAATCAAAACTACATCGTTTTAGCCTTAAGTTAAAACACAAATCTCTAGCTTAAATGACACCGTTTCAAGCCAAACTCTGAAATCTAAAACACAATCCACGGAAGGAGAACAGTGACGGAACAAATCAATGGGTCAGCATACAGACCTAAAATTAATGGTTGCTCAGGTTGTTTATTACCTCAATTGACGGCGATATATTGCAGCGAACTCAACAGCTTCTCCATTGATCGAAGCGTCATATGGAATCTGTTTCACAGTCTCTTTCAAACTTATTAAGGTCCAGTAGCTAGGAAGAGAGCAAAGCAATCTTCAGCTCTTCTTCCTGAGGGATAATGCCGTCGATTCTCACTGGCTGAGGTGGTTGAAGATGAAGAGTTGGAAGTGCTCAAACATGGCTTTAAAATTTTTTGTTCCAGTAATTAAAATTATTATGTTTTTTTCTGTGAAGCGCTCAAACATGGCTTTAACCACACATATGCTACCCCTTCCTTGCCGAGAATTGATTGCAATTCTCACCTTAGAATTAATTTGTTCCCTACTTCCCTTCTCTCACTGTTCCTTCTGTGGATTGCGTTTTAGATTTTAGAGTTTGGCTTGAAATGCTGCTGTTTAAGCTAGAGATTTATGTTTTAACTTGAGGCCAAAACGATGTAGTTTTGATTGTGCTTGTGCTAGCTTTTCTCTTGGTCAGTGAAACAATGTAGTTTGGGATTGATCAGGCAAAAATAAAACACATCAGCATGAGAATGTGTCACTTAATAGGAAAAATTAATCGTGAGGGTAAATTACTAACAAAACCAAATTTCATGATGTAAAATCCAAACAACCTCAAAATTTAAGAGTATAATTTGCAATTTATCTTATTCTTAATTTTAACATATATCTATTAAGTTTGATTCATACTTGTTGTTATACAACTATTAATTTGTAAAATACTTCTTTTGCATGTTGGAAATATTAATAGTTTTTTTTTTCTTTTTTACATTTTCTATTTTATCATTTTGGCTACCGCGAGTGACTAAAGTAGTTCAAGAGCTTGGTTATTCCCTTGAGTACATGCAGTTCTCCCTTCCCATACACATCAAGTAATTACATAGAAGAATCCTTTTGACTCCGTGATGTTGGTTTAGGAGTTTTGAACTCAATACCTCATGGATCTTATGAGATCTTAAGAACTACTAGACCAACCCTTTTGTGATTTTTTACATTACTATATATAACATATAATATGTAATGATTTAATCCTTACATTAATTTGGCCCACCAAGGATAAATCCTTAGCTCCGCCATTCATCGAGGAGGTTCAAAATGGCCTCACTAGTATATCTAAATATCAAAAACAAATAAAAATATAAACGATAAATTGAAAGTGATTCTCTACAAATAAATAAAAATGTTAATAGGCCAAGAATGTATTGACCTCTTGTGATGAATTAACCAATTAATTAGCCAAGTTAATTAATTAATTCAATTAGCATGCAATATACGTGGTAGCACAAACAAATCACCAACTAAGTTAAATGCAGCGGAAAATAAATTTGACATAGGTAATTTATTTACGAATGAGGAAAACCACTGAAGCAAAACCTCATTGGATGAATTTAAGGTCACCACTCCCAAGAATCCACTATTATCAAAACAAGCAGTTACAAGTAAAGAAATCACAGTACCTTATACCAACTTACAATTGAACCCTTACCCCAATACCCAATTGGACTTGTAATGTAGCGGCAATCTCTCTTTTCAATGCACGACTCCCAGTATGTGACTAATCAATAATGCACGGATCCCAGTACGTGACTAACTCCATAGCAACCCTTTGATTGTTGAGTTGATTTGCAACAGCTTCACATAAAAATACCAATAAAATCTTCAATGTTGGTGTAAAAGACTTTACTTGGTTACAGAACTCAAAAGCGTACAAGAAATGCAGCAAGAACTCTTTCTTTTGTAGGAGGAGGCTAGGGTTTGAAAAAGAAAATCTTATAAAACTCTCTAGGATTTTCTTTTTCTTTTTCCACCTTTTTTAAATAGGAGCTCAATAGACTCTCCTATTCTAAATAGGTTTACACAAATCTTGGGCTTTTCTAGTTCAATAAAAATTATACAAACCCACAAACCTTGGGTTTTCCTAATCCTATAAGGATTATACAAACCCATAAACAAATAACCTTTTAAAATAAAAACATTGCTGCCTATAGTCTAAATCCCAAGCTCGATAGATTGAGACATGTCAAGATTTAATGAATCTCGATAGATCGAGCTTCTATTGAAAAGGTATCAAAACCTGTAGATTGCACTTTTCTTGAACAGTTCTTGAGTAATCTTCATGTCTTTAATTTAATCACTTGTAATGATCATCTTGAACCTTCTTAGATTTATCCAAATACAAGTAAACTGTGTTTTGTTAAAGGATATGCCAAATACATAAAATTATGTCCTTAACAAAAGTCAACCAATTGCATTATAAAATTTAGTTTTATCTGATACACAAAAGCACTCATTATCATGACCCTTTTTTTACCATCAGCTCAAAAGATTTTTTTTTTTTTTTTTTTTTGACAAATAATAAGACTTCAAAAAGATAGGCTATGATTGTATATATGAAATATAAGCCCATCATTTTCTTTACGTTTTCATCTATCACCATGACTTACCACTATCAAGTAACTCGTGAAAGTCTTATAAAAAAATATATAACTTGTGAAAGATTGTATAAACTACTATCCTAAAAATGAGATTTTGCGTCTATAATAATTTCACAACAAATCCTACGTAGTAAGTTATTATTAATGAACAAAAAAGTAATTTCAGTATTGAACTCATATTAGAACCAATAACGACCTATCATTTAACTATGATTTGTTATAAAAATGTTGTACTTAACATTACTCCCCTAAAAATTGGTTTTAGTCTTCTTTTGTGGAGTTACTCCACTAACATGAAGGACACTCAACCCACATGAGAAAGTCCATATGCACAATGCGGACACGCCCGTTTCATTTCCGAGTATCTCTAGGGCTGTGGTCAACCTTGTCCCATACTTTGTCAAACATTCCACCGACAAAAATATATATATTTATTATCCAATCGGGTCTGCCATCAATTGGGCCTCACCTGACACTGCATCATCCGGAAGCTAGTTTTTTCATCTCTATAAAACCCACCAAACTAACGCAACACACTTCATTTTTTGCTCCACACCTTATAAATATATATATATATATATATATTTCACACTGATATTGCTTTTGAAATCAAGCTAGAGAGAGTGAAAACTCATGGATAGGTTGAGATTTTGTGTGTGGCTCAAACTGATCATATTGCTTTTGTTTTTTAGATCCCAAGCTCTCCCTCTTAATCCAAACATGGTGGGGAACCATGAGATGAGTGCTGGTCATGATCCGAGGGTTCATGGTAATGAAGTTCATGTTTCACTTAAATATAAAGGTCCCCCGTCCCACCTTCTGCCCCTCCAAAATGCACTGGTGAAATCCACAAGATGAGTACTGGAAAATGTCCGGCCGGTGCATAAAACTTGTTGATGTTGCTCTCGCTGCCCTATGCTTTTGATTAAAAATAAGGCTAAGTATAGTTTCATATTCTAGGACGTGAAATGTTTCATGTCCAAACGATATGTGAACATTGATAAATGTGAAAAAAAAATACATGAGCTTGATCGATCTCTGATTATATTCTCTAGTCTCTTTCAACTCGCATGTGCTTCGACAATAAAACAGTGACAATCAAGTCCAACAACAATGTTGTTAGAAGATCATTATTTTCTTAGTATATTTTCATTAATATATGATAGCAAGGCAGAAAGCTAGCACCTCGTTACAAATGTTCATCTTCAACTTCTGTACTTTTCTTGAAAATAATATGTGACTAAGCAAGAACGGTCTAAGTTGTTCTTTTTCCCATTTTGGTTTCCATCTTTTGTTAAAAATATTGAAGTCAAAGTTAAAACCTAGAAAATATGGCGAACATACGTTCTTCCAAATAATGATGCGTACTATGTTAATTGATATCTAAGACTAGGTGCTCCTTGTTTTTCTGGTATTTTAATTCATTATTTGATAGCAACGCAGAAACCAAGCCACCAGGTTCATCTTAAACTCTTGTGTCCTATTGAAAGTACTTGTGGTTGAGCAAGATTGCAAGAACGACATTTTTTTTTTCTTTTTTCATTTTAGTTTCCATCTTTAATTTGTTAAAAATATTAAAGTTAAACCCTAATTATATTTGGAGAACATATAAGGACAAAACATAGGTTTTTCCATTGATTGATTCTTAAGAATAATGCAGACTATACGTTAAGTTTGACAGAATGAAGTAGTGATTAATTGATATCTAGGAACTCGATGTTAATTTTCGTAGTATTTTAATTAATATTTTGATAGAAAGGCAGAGACTAAGTCATTATGTTCATCTTCAACTTTTGTATTTTCTTGAATGTATGTGGTTGAGCAAGAATGGTCTAAATCGTTTTTTTTTCCCAGTTTGGTTTCAATCTTTTATTAAAAATATTAAAGTCAAAAATTAAACCCTAGCTATATTATTTGGATCGGAAAACGTATGGAGACAAGACATACGTTCTTCCAAATAGTGCTGAAGCTTAACATGGGCTATGATGATAAGTTTGACAAAAACAAACTAGTGGTTATTAGGTTAATCATGCATGTGCCCAAGTTGTTCACTCTAGAAACTTATAATTAATAATGGAAAGATTAAGCCTAGTGAGCCCTTCATTTAAATCAGTTCTTTCTCCGATTTCAATTTTTGTCACAACATTTTTCACAACTTGTTAACGTTGTGACTTGTGAGTTTTGCGACCCAAAATTTGAGCCCCTATCTCCATTTCAATTAAGCTAACTCAAACTATGCTAATTAGTTTGATAATGATTTACTTCCCTATAAATGCATGTATCAACACATCAATGCATCTCTACGTTGGATTTCTAATGTGTTTATTCAATGATCTTTATTGTACAAAAGTGAATTAGTTGTAACTTAATCAACTGATATCTTATAAAAATTTAAAAAAAAAAATCAACTGATAATTTTTTTTTTCAAGGAAGACATTCTGGGTTTAATTAATTGATTTTGGTTTGATGTCAAAGGCCCAAAAATTACCTATTTATTTTATTTCATGAGTAGTGAAATCATAGACCTACATGGACCTACTATTTTATTTCTACTACTCACGAGTCGCCAGTGGCAACTTCAAGAATTTTTTCCAGGGTGTTCCTTAAGAAGCATAATTTTTTCTTGTAACAACTCCAGGAATTTTTCCCAAATGTATTGTTGTTTAGTTGTTTCATTAATTTGTTTATCTTTATAAACTATAATTTGTTATATTGTTGTTTTATTAATTATAAAATTATTAATTGTTGTTTAGCCTAACATAATTTAATTTGTTTGTCTTTTATAATGTATTGGTTAATTAAATTATTAATTATTGTTTATTAGTTGCTTTTTCTAATTAATTATTGGTTAATTAATATCCCAAACAAACAAAATTAATTAGTTCAACTAATTACTATGGTTGTTTGATACTTGGAATATAACACTATTACTTAACAAAAAAAAAGAAAAGTCAATAAATTGTGCAGCACAAAAATATATAGATCATTAGTGAGATTTATTACATATATAGCTTAAGTCCAAGTCTAAAAAAGTGTGATCTATTACATATTTTAAGACCATTAGTTGAACTAATAAACTTGCATAGCACGCAGTCATATTTAAGTCCAAGTCTAAAAGTATTTTTCATATTATAGTTTTCATAAAATAAATAAGAAATATTAAATTTTAAGCAAACATAATAAATAAACAAATATATAAGTATATAGCAATATTATAGTAGTTTTTTTTTTTTTTTTTTTTTGGAATAACAATATCATAGTTGATTTACTTATTATAGAAATTAGTTAATTTATTAAGATCATTACTGAAATAACTAAATAAAAAAAAATAGATAATTCAAAAAAAGTAACTAATATAAAACATTAAAAAATATTATTAAAACATTAAAAAAGAGACTTGATGAAGCCTAAAGCTCTTAACTGTGGCAGTAGTGGTATAGTGGTACTATAATACACGTGTGATAATGTATATCAACCAAGTTAAAAACTAAATATAATAAATTAAATTTAAAGAAAGAGATTTTTTTTTGAAGTGAAAAGAAAGAGATTTGACTGGTACACTAGCTATAAACAAATTATGTGGCCAAAACAGAGATTGGTACAGTGGTATACAGTGGGGAGAAGATAGACTTGACTAGCGTTATTTACTAAGCTACAAACGGCTTTACCAAACAAAAAAATAAAGACTTCATCAACCCAAAGAAATCTCAACAAAAGAAAATAAAACACAACAATCTGAGTAAGGAGAAAGGGAGAAAGAGTCTTGGTGCCACTGTGCACTGATTTGGAGAAATCTAATCACTGGTCATCGACTAGAGGCTGCCGCGGACAATAAGGACCAAAGTTTCGGATCTGATTTGGTGATTTGCTCTGTATTGGTTTTTTTGTTTTTTTTTTTTGCTTGAAAGTAGAACAAATACTTTTTTTTTTTTTTTTTAATTTGAGGGTGTTCCTAATTTTGTGATGGAGGGTGTTCCTAGTATAGAGCAAATATAAAAAAAAATTTAATTATTATATATAATTTTTTTTTTTCCAGCTCAGGGTGTTCTTGGAAACACCCTAAGCTACACGTGGCGTCGACACTACGAGTCGCCATGTAGCAAAATTGTGTCAAAGTTTGTGATTCCTAGATTAAATGCATCCATGCATACGCATGGGTTACAAGCTAATACTTTATATAGCAAAAATTACCCCTCCCCCTTTTGTATTTTTAATGTACACACAATAAAAACTATTAGGTTAAGATAGATTAACCCCAGTTAATTAATTCAATTACTCAAGTTGATTAATTAGGTCAAATTACATGCCAATAATGGAGGCACTAACAAATCATCAAATAAAGTAAATGCAGCGGAAAATAAATTGACACGGTGATTTGTTGATAAATGATGAAAACCGTAAGGCAAAAACCCCACCAGGTAAATTTAAGTTCACCGCTCCCAAGAATCCACTAATCAATAATCAAACGGTTACAAGTATAAGGAATCTTACCACTATCCTGACCTATCCCAAAATACCAACTTACAGTTGAACCTTCACTCCAATACCTAATTGGACTTGATCTTGTAATAGCATTCTTTCCTTTGTTTCACAAATCTCCAATCTGTGACTAACTCCTTTGCACGGATCCCAATACGTGACTAACTCCAGCAACTTGATTGATTGTTGTTGATTGCAAAGTTCTTCACTTCATCAACAATGAAGTTTAGGAAACACTTAGCTACAAAACCCTAACACATATAAACTCAATAACATCACACAGAATATATGAGTTCTGGGTCTCTATTTTCGTACTTGATGACTTTTAAAATAAGCCATATATATGACTAGGGTTGTAAGAAAAGAAACTCTAATCATCCAAGTCATTTTGGGCCAAATTTCAAATCTGGAAATTCTGAAATCGTAGATATCGATAGATCGAGCTTGTGTCGAGCTTCTCCATTAATACTTGATAGCAACATCTGTCGAGCTTGTGTCAAGACTAAATGAAACAGTTTTTCTTCACTTGTTTCTTGGATCAATCTTCATGTCTTTAATTAAACCACTTGATATGTTTGAACAACATATTTCTTGATACATTAAACCCAACTTAGATCTACCCAATTACTAGCAAAGTGTGTTTTGTCAAAAGATTAGCCAATTACATATAAAATATAACCCTAACAAAAACTAATTTCGCGAACTCCTGGGTTTGGATATCCTAATTTAAGTTTCTTGATGGTTTGATTAGTCGACTTTTGACAGACTCAAGTTTTTAAATTCGAGAAGCCCAATTTAAAGTAATGTGGAGAGCCGAACTTTGCCAGGCCCAATTGTAAATTTGGAAGAACCGGAAATTTCATGAGCAGAGATGTGCTAAGTACAGAGGTGAAAAGAAAATCACAGGCACAACTACAAAACCAAATACCAAAGAAAGGACAAAAGAGAAATGGTTGTTTAAAAGATAAAGGTGAAAAAAAAGTGGAGGATAAATCCCTTAATTTAGGCTTTAGTAGATGGTTAATTGCTAGGCCCATTGCAAGCAATGAAGTCAGCAAGCTGGCCATTGTTATGCAAATGATATTTTCTTTTTCTTTCTCCTTGCCATTGTTGTGCAAATGATTCCATTGACAAAGACTTCTTTTATGATTTAATATTCAGCTTTTATTTTATTACTGGTATTATGTTCAGCTTTCATTTTATAATTATTCCTGAAATTTAGTCAATTAAACAAAGGAACAAACAGTATTCCATAAATTTAGAAAAACACTGTTGCATGAAATTTAGTTAATTTTTTATGCAATTGTTAAATAAAGATTTATATTCGTTCCTTTATCAATTGTTAGGTTTCTATTTTTTAGGTTTTTTCTTATAAAGAACAAACATTATTTTTGTTTTGTGAATTTAGTCTATTTTTTGTTTTGTTAATTAAAACTGTGGTTTAAAAGCTTTTTTATATATATTAGCATTCATACCATTTGAATAAAGTGTTTAACTAACTTCATAATTGTTTCATATTTATTGGTGAGATTTTGTATTGTTCTCTTTATATAAATAGTAAATACAGCAGTGTTGCACTGTTGCTACTGTTGAGGATCCAATTCACATACTTTGATTATTTGATCAGTGATTTTGCAATTGACGTACACTGTTAACAAATCTTTTGTATTGGTTTTTATTGTTTTGGTTGTTGAATAGACTCGCTATATTATTATTATAATGTAGACTAAAAGTCATGCTATGCCTACATTTGGCCCTAGGGAAAACGCTTTTGACATTGGATCTTAGGGTAGGGGATGTGATTGCTCATGTTGTTGAAGGTGATGATGAAGCTGTTACTACTTAGAAAATTACATGTTTGGGAGAATTATGCTAGAAAAATTAAGTTAATCATTATGTTTAAAACATTGTATCGATTGAAACATTTTTTTTTTTTCCATATTGAGGATAATAATTTTTAGATTAGAATCCTTATGTGCAATCCAAGAGGAAGAAACAAGGAATTTTTTAAATCTTCTTACAAAAGTTACGTTTGCAAAACATTCATATCTAATAAACAAATATTAAATAAATAGTTTTCCCATATATCGTACGAGTTAGCGACTAGTCTATATATATATATATATATATATAAACTGAAGTCTCTGAAACTTCCACAATTTTTCATGTCAGCACAATTTTTAAATATAATATAAAAACAATTTAAAAAATTAAAAATTAAAAAAACATAAAAACTGATGCACGGGAAATTCAGCCACCAAGTAGTAATATATAAATCTCTTAAAACCTAAACCTAAACGTAAACGTAAAGACTAAGGCAATGTAGAAAGCAAACATCAACATGAGGGGAAAAACTCCAGCAAAGTAAGACACGAGTCACGACATTGTTAAATGGTTGAGAAACATTGTTTAACTCACCAATTCATAAAATATATACCTTTGAACTTCTCTCCCCAATCAATTTTGTCAGCATTGCATGACCTGGATCCTGCTTTACAAATGTTCCATAAACCAAATACATCAGGAAAGCAAGAAAAGGCGCATAAAACTGTGAATTTTAACATGGTCTGCATGAGATTCAAGGCTTCAATCTATGTGATTAACAGTTATATGGTTTAATCATTATTTTGTACAATTAATCAAGCTTGGTATATGGATTCATCCTCAACTCCTAGCCTTTTCCCCATGGTCAGTCTTATTGCTTTCTACATACTAACACTCAACCATGAATATGATTATAAGTATTTATCAATGTCTCTATAATTTTCTCTTTTTAATCAGTGTTTTTCAAATTCATGGTGATGGGGTTGGCCTCTCTTCATAGAGATATTGATTTTTGTGATTATGTGAAAAGGACTTTGGGTTTTCTAATTTCTAAATAACTATGATCAATTGTTAAGTGCTTGAGTTTGAAATTTTTTATATTTTGTTTGTTTTGCTTCTATTTCGTAACACTGCCTACCAAAATCTGTTTTGTATTTTTCAATGACTTCTTTGGATCGCCTTTTCAATTGGTCTATTGAGTGGACTCATAATCTCAATGATTGTCTATAGATTATGCTATTTTACCATGTTTTCTTTTCTTTTGTAGCATGCAACTTATCCAAATTTGGACAGTTCCACCTTTCTTTGGTGTCTATGATAGTCATGGAGGTTAGCATATGGCTTTTATTTATTTTTCCATATTTTCCTCCCATATCATTACAAATTTCTTCCAATTAAAATTCCTTTTTGAATTGAAGTTTCTGTCCTTTTTTTCCTGGTGTTGGCATCTTTTTGAGAATTAATACAATCTTTTGGGCGATATTTAGATTTGCTTATGACTCTTTAAATTTTTTGGCCTTTCAAAAGTTTAAACTTTTAAATTTTTGGATTATTTTTTGCAATATCTAAAACTATTTGGCAGATTTCAACAACTATAGAGTATAGCCATGTAACTTTTTTTTTAGGGTAGCCCATCTTTCTTTTATACATTTCTATTGTATGGTTATATATATTTTTGTTTTGTTTCATTAATTTCTAACTCTGGATCCTCTGATTTTTATTTTTTTTTAAACTCATTGTAACATTGAATAAAGTGAAAATATTTAACATTTTTTAACTATACAGTGCATCGTACGGCTTCGGTTTTATATATATATGTGGGGCCCAATAGTTTGTGGCCCTGGCCCATTTATTCATTGGGGTCTAAAGGCCTGAGCCGAGAAGGGTTATAGCCCAGGATTGGTAATATAAGTACAAAATAGCCTTGGGACACAGCCGAGGATGATTCAGTCCTCGACATGTCCGAGATCTCACAGGAAGGAAGGACAAAAATGGTATAGAAACAGTTTAGGAAAAAATCTAAAAATATCTGTGTCAATAGAAAAGGGTACGCTAGAAAGTATAACGACCAGGGAAAGCTGCCCTTACTGCCATTCAATACTCTGCACCTGACAGAGCCATACTCTCCAGCCTTTACAACCACCCCCAACCACTCTGAGTATGGGCTGATGGGACAAGTATCAATCTTGGAATGCCGATCCTACACGTGGACGAAGGATAAGGAACACAGGCTAGTATAAAAGGAAAAGTAAGCAATTCAAAGAAGGGGCTGGGAAAAATGGCCAAAAACCAGAGCCTCCCAGCCCGCCTCCAGGAGAAAGACTCCTAGGGCGAAAATGACTTAATCAAGTATGAATACCACGAAAAACCCACCGTCTGGTGACTGAGGCCTAGCCTTTCAAACCCACGCTCTACAAATGATATTGTTTGGGCCTTTTTACGTACAAATCCAACACTGTTATGAGTCGTTACAAATCGTGTCCTTACAATTGGCGCCGTCTATGGGGAGGCTTGTGTGTTGGCATAGGCGGTAGGTCGAGACAGTTCCCTTGTCATTTCTAGCGGCCGGTTGTTGTGTTCTAGCGTAAAGTTCCACTAGGGGCTATGTTTCTTTACTAGGGGCTACGCTTTGTAGCGTCAGCCGCACAGATGGTTCTAGGGGCTCGGCCGAGGAGATAATTCCCTCAAAACCAAGGTCTCATGCCATAGCCGAGGGGTTATTTTCCCCCGACTACTTATCAATATTTATCAAGTTTTGGACAGAACCAAGGTATTGTATGGTCCTCGGACTCAAACCTATGGGGAAACCAACTACTCGGAAGAAAAACTGAGTTTTGGACAGAACCAAGGTATTGTATGGTCCTCGGACTCAAACCTATGGGGAAACCAACTACTCGGAAGAAAAACTGAGTTTTGGACAGAACCAAGGTATTGTATGGTTCTCAGACTCAAACCTATGGGGAAACCAACTACTCGGAAGAAAAACTAAGTTTTTGACAGAACCAAGGTATTGTATGGTCCTTGGACTCAAACCTATGGGGAAACCAACTACTTGGAAAAAAAACTGAGTTTTGAACAGAACCGAGGTATGGTATGGTCCTCGGACTCAAACCTATGGAGAAACCAACTACTGGGAAGAAAAACTAAGTTTTGGACAGAACCAAGGTATTGTATGGTCCTCGGACTCAAACCTATGGAGAAACCAACTACTCAAGGAGAATTTTAAATTAATCAATCCTCGGACCAAACACCAGAAAAAGGTTAAGTCTACGAAAGTCATTAGGAAGATGGCAAAACGTCTTATTATTCAACAACATACAAGTGCTGTTCATTTTGGGTATCCTTGGGTGATTATTTCCTACACGGCATCAGGCATTCCGCCATCACCTCGTTTACGTTTGGGGCATACCACCCATTTTTCAGGTCGGTCTTTTTGTATACAATACCTCTGATACATTTATAATAGTATTTTTTATCTTTAGTAAGGATCTTCGACCCTAAGTATCGTTTTCTCGGGTCGGCATTATTGCGCCAGATAACTCTAAATAAACCCATCATAGTATACTTTTCTTTTTCCTGGTAAAGATTTCTGCCTTAAAGTATCATTTGTTCAAATCGGCATTCTTACGCCGACCAACTTCGATAAGCACGGAGCAAGCTCCTTTTATTAGTGGGGGTTTCGGTCCTAGGCATCAGTCAAAGTGTAAAAATAAAAAGAATTCACAAGATAGTATGTTTATTCGCGATGTAACCATTTCGGAAATAAAGAGATAGAACATGTGAAATAAAGCAATAACGACTTTTATTAATATAAAGAGGTATTACAACGTACAAAGAAGGGCTTAAACAAGCCTATACAGAAGGTGGATTACAAAAATAATAAAAGGAAAACAACAACAATATAACAAATAAACAGTCAGATGTCTTTTTAAACTCGTCTCCAAAGTCCTTCCAAACTCTGCCCCAGAAGCGCCCATATTGAGAGGAGGACCTTCTTCAGAAGAAGATGGAGGAGATGAAGAGAAAGAAGGAGGAGAAGAAGAGAAAGAAGGAGGAGAAGAAGAGGAAGAAGGAAAAGCACCAGGATGGATCTGGCAGTGGAAAGAAGAAGAAAGAGAGACAAAAGGAGGCACCAGTGAAGAAAGAGAGGAAGAAGTAGGGATACTTTGTCCCTGCGTCAGTCCTGACTCTTAACACGCTGGTGCCATGTTAGCTATGCTCGTAAGAGAGCAGCTGGTACTGATAATGGGTGACGCCAGCTCAGTCGCACCAAAAGTTTGACGCGACGAGCCCCTGCTACGGATTTTGGCTAAAAGGAGGGTAAGAAAGATCTTGAGTCTCTGCCATCCCTGCCCTGACCGAGCCATTTTGAACTTCACGAGAACATGGTATTTCTGGGAAGGGTATGGTTCCTTCATTACTTGCTCCTATCTCGAATGTATCACCAGTTAAGATGCAACCAGCGGATAAAGTAAACTCTGGAGGAAGCTAAGTGTTTCAGATTTCAGAAGGATTAAAAGGGTATCTGTATAAGAGAAATAACCTCTTGCCTTCCTTCTTATATGTAGGGTAGAACGGAAGGTATTTAATCCATCTAGATTTCCAAGAAAATCTATAAACGAGAATGTACTCGTTCCACTTCCCCACATCATCAACAAACCGTCGAATTTAAATAGTCTCGTAAATGGAAGTCATTAAAGACGCGTTTTGGATAATCAAACGGCGGGGACACATTGTGAATGAATTCACAGGAATGTCTCGTAGACCGGTATGTCCCCTGGGTAAATGAAGAAACACCAGCATTAATGAAAGACAGAGTTAAACGAGCCATAATAAAGGCTTGGCGTTACCAAAATCCTCCTCTCCCAACCAAGAGGTCGGACAGCAGAATTTTGAGGGGCTATTGTGGGGCCCAATAGTTTGTGGCCCTGGCCCATTTATTCATTGGGGTCTAAAGGCCCGAGCCGAGAAGGGTTATAGCCCAGGATTGGTAATACAAGTACAAAATAGCCTTGGGACACAGCCAAGGACGATTCAGTCCTCGGCATGTCCGAGATCTCACAGGAAGGAAGGGCAAAAATGGTATAGAAAACAGTTTGGGAAAAAATCTAAAAATATCTGTGTCAATAGAAAAGGGTACGCTGGAAAGTATAACGACCAGGGAAAGCTGCCCTTACTGCCATTCAATACTCTGCACCTGACAGAGCCAAACTTTCCAGCCTTTACAACCACCCCCAACCACTCTGAGTATAGGCTGATGAGACAAGTATCAATCTTGGAATGCCGATCCTACACGTGGACGAAGGATAAGGAACACAGGCTAGTATAAAAGGAAAAGTAAGCAATCCAAAGAAGGGGCTGGGAAAAATGGCCAAAAACCAGAGCCTCCCAGCCCGCCTCCAGGAGAAAGACTCCTAGGGCGAAAATGACTTAATCAAGTATGAATACCACGAAAAACCCACCGTCTGGTGACTGAGGCCTAGCCTTTCAAACCCACGCTCTACAAATGATATTGTTTTGGCCTTTTTACGTAAGAATCCAACACTGTTATGAGTCGTTACAAATCGTGTCCTTACAATATATATATATATATATATATATATAGATTAGAAATCCATATAAAATACTTTTGCCGACTTAAGCAATCCAAGTCCTAATTGGATGCTTATCAAAAAAGTCCTACTTGGATTCCATAATTATGCTCCACAGATATATATATACACAGACACATGTTTTGTGCCTCAACATTGGTTTTGTAATGTAATAGAGTTCAAGCTGAGGCAATTTACTTCGGGAAAATTAAGGTTTCTCCTTGTGGTGAGAGAGCTCTTTAGAGTTTGGGTTTTGTGAGAATATTTTGATACTTTCTTTGTAATCTACATCTTTTCCTTAAATCATACAAATTTGTGTGTTCTTTTATACACAAATACATGAGAGAGAGAGAGAGAGAGAGAGAGAGAGAGAGAGAGAGAGAGAGAGAGAGAGAGAGAGAGAGAGAGAGAAACTTAAATTCAAACTCAAAAGTTGATCATTTATCTCCAAATTTGCAAGGTTAATCATGAACACTATAAAAGCAATGCAAACCCCAATATTTTTTTTTTAAAGCTGAGTATAGGTATGAGCTCTTCTTCTTTTATTTTCTTTTCCTCTACTTTGTTTTTTTTTTTTTTTTTTTAATTATTTTAGGGTTTTTCATGTAATTTTAAAAAAAAATTATTTCATGGTTTTTCATCGTTTAAAGTTTAGACCAGTTAAAATTTAAAACTTATTGTTTTATGGGTTTGTATACTTTTTTCTTTTCTTATATTTCTCTTTTGAATTGTTTTAATAACTCATTCTTTAATTATATATCTTTTTTGACATTTTGGAAGTTTTAACATCTGAATTTGTGTTAGTTTTTGCAATATTTGAACATGTTTAACATATTTCAATGACTATACCATGTATTATTCTTTTGAAGGGAATCAATTTTTCTTTTATATTTCTCTATTGTGTAATCATATACATTTTTTTTTTCAAAAATTTATAGGAAGTAAATCTTATGATTCTTTAATATTTTTTAGTCTTTTAAAAGTTTTAACATCTTAATTATTCTTTTGATGGTAACACATCTTTTTCTTATATTTCTCTGTTGTGTGTGTGTGTATATGTGTGTGTATATATATATAGAGGCTCTAAATCTTTTGATTTCTTTCAATAGTTATAGTCATAGATTATTCTTTTTAATGTAATCCATCTTTCTCTTATATTTCTCCATTATTTAGTCATACATATTTTGTTTTGTTTCAATAATTTCTAAGCAGTGAACTATCTAATTCTTTAATATTTTTTGGTCTTTCAAAAGTTTTAATATCTTAATTTTTGAGTTATTTTTTTGCAATATCTAAAACTGTCTGACAAACAAATTTTTTGTAAGCCATTGCAAGTTCAAGAAATGGCTTCTTCATCAAATTGTAACACAAATTGAAGTCATACTAGAGCAAATCATACAATGGTGTAGTTTCTTAATCAATTTAAGATTTTATAAAATTATTTTAGTTTACCTCACAAATAGGAAGGTTCCCGTGCATAGCACGGGTTAGCGACTATTGTATGTTTCAATTGCTTCTTTGTTATTTATTCTTGAGGTTTGGATATCAATTATCAAATACTAAACAATTAAAATTCAACAATAAAACTCATAGATAATAAATAATCAAGAGCTTATTGCTACGGACACTATGAGTTGTGAGATCACAACTTCAATAATATTCTATATACTCAATAGTAGATTTTAAATCGCTTTTGAAAGAACCAGGATTTGTCTCAACTTTTCTTTTTTTATATGAACTTTTGGTCTCAAATTTAGCCATTTCTTTGTTTTGGATTACAGGTTTGGCCATATAGTGAATCTCACTAGCATTACATCGGTTCTTTATCTTAAAGATAAGGCTTCTATTTCTACCGCAAGAACTATTTAGGTATGTATCCCTTGCAAGCATACATGAACTTAAATGGTCTTTTAATATATGCATGCTTTATTATTTTTCAATAGTTTTCCCGTGCATCGCACGGGTTAGTGACTAGTATACTATAAAACCAAAGCTTCAGACCAATATTTGGCTTTTTTTTTTTTTAACTTCCTTAGAGGTTTCCATGTAGGATTTAGAGGGTAGAACTCCCACACTTTTCCACATCAGCCATATTTAAAAATAAAAAAATTTAAAAAAAAAAACTATTCTAACCCAAAAATTTCAGCTAAAAAAAAAAAGATAAAACCCGGTAACTAGAGATTCTCCCCAACTCTAAAAATCAAAAACTCAAAATGCATCTCTTCTCTACTATCTCCTCCCCCCATAACCCAACTCTAAAAATCAAACCCGATAATTATTTATCCCTATCCTCTCTCTTCTCTACCCCATCGATGCCTCCCCAAATCTAACCATCCCCTTCATTGATGCCTCCCCCAAATCTGACCATCTCCTTCAAAATCTTTCCTCATTGCCCCCATCATATTTATGATTCAATTTCCATTAGATTGAATGAAAGGGATGACTAGTAGATGATAGCAAGGCTAAACAGATTTGAGATTCTCAATCAGATGGGCGGGTAAGCACACCCAACCTAGCCCACAGATGGATTTGCTTGAAGTCACGCCCAACCCAGATTTTTATGAAGTTTCTAAGGTGAATGGTTTAATTGTCTATACCCATGTAAGAAAATCTCTGTTTAATTGTTTATACCCATGTCTATGCATCTCCTGGATATGAGTTTTAGATTAGTTTATTATTTTTTCAGTGTGTAAGTAATGTAATTTTCAAAACATATCCTTATGATTACATATACAAACTTAGATGAAGTTAAAAGAATTGGAAACGGCATTTTTTTTTTTTTTTTGGTTTTGGAACGGTAACTATTGTGTTGTTTGTTTCGACTACACTCTTGATTAGAGTCAGTTATTGTTGAAATTTTTATTTGACTATGTTTTGGAGGTATTATGGTATTCTATTATTGTTGAAATTCTTAATTCTTTTGACAATAAGGTAGTTCTTTGATCACATTATATATAGGGAATGGTTGCAACAATAATGCATGATATGTGTTTGATAAAAGCATCCGTATCAGATGTTGCAAAAAAAATGTCATTTTGATACACCAAAAGCCTACTTTATTGTTTACCACATCATTTTACAATATCTCATTTATCAGATGTTCTATCATTCAATTCTACACATTAAAATAATATATTATCTCCTCCCTCTCATCACCATCAACAACGACACATCCACCACTACTGCAACAACAGCCACCAACAACCACCGCTGCAACAACACCAATAGCCACCACCAGCACAAACACAACAAACCACCAAGACCCACCACCATAAACCCAGTAAAACACCAAGACCCACCACCATTCACCACCATTCACATAGAAAAATACCGAGAACCACCCCAAAAACCCATACCAAACTAACCGAACCACCACCATAGCACCACCAAACATAACATGATTCATAACAAACCACCAAACCCACAATCAACGACCAACCATCGCCAAGTATCGCAACAAACCAAAAAACTCTGAATATCAACCAAAACCCATTGATCCAAACCACGATCAACCACTGACCCAAACCACAAAACGCACAAAATCAACCAAAACCCACTGACCCAAACCTCAATCCATCAGACCATCAGACCCAAACCTCAATCCATCAAACCCAAACCTCAATCCCACAACCATCAAACCACCACCACGCGAAGTACCAGCCAACCAAACAGCTAGCTGCCATCGATTGTCAAACTAGAACCCAGCAACTCAGCAACCCAAAACCCCCTCCTCAGGACCAGACCCATCAACTCAGCAACTCGAAACTCAACTCAGCAACAGCACATCCACCACTACCGCAACAACAACCACTAACGCAACCCACCTCGCCACGACCCAGCTCACGACGACCTACCACGCCGCCATACCCACGACCCACACCGTCACCTAACCCACGCCGGAGCCCACGCCAGAATATACCCACATCGAAACCCATCCTTCACTAGAGAAAGGGCAATTAGACAAAGAGGAAGGAGAGAAAGCAGGATCCGGAGAAGTGGAGATGGAGTGGCTGAGTGGGATGAGAGAGAAAGATGAATAATAATAAATAATTAAGTACAAATGCCATTTGAGTCCATACCGTGGCAAAAATGCAACAATACTATAGCATGTTGCAAAAATTTGACACATTTGATAAAGCTCCGTTTTTGTGTTTGGTGTGCCAAATGTGCCAAATATTTGGCATTTAACACATTTGGCACATCTGCTGTGGATGCTCTAAAATGTCACAAAAATCTACACTGCACACTGTTTCATAAAAATCTACATTGCACTATTTCATAAAATATGCACTGTTTTTAATAACTTTTTGCAATGTTTTTAAAAAAATTTCTATATTAAGACCTTTTCTGCACTTATGATAAAACCAATTTTCTGTTTCGTATTTCAAGTTCTATAAAAGGAGCAATGTGGGTTTGTTTGTGTTGGTTGAAAATTTCTAATTTTTTAGAGATAGTAAGTGATTTCATTTCATTCATCTAGATTTGTTTTTTCTGTACATGTTTAATAGTATTGAAAGGCTCAAAGTTTTAATATTTTAGTAAAAAATTTGTATACATCAAGCCATTAAAGCAACTGATTAGTACCAAACTATTTCTCAGAAACTTTGCAATAGCAATAAATTAGTAAAAAATTTGTAGTTTGTTCCTATGTTCCATGAAGCTAAAGAATGATATTATTGTTAACCAAAGTGAGAATTTTTATTCCTCTCTTTATTTCTTTGGACTGATTTAAAATTTCTAGAATTTTTAGCATAAAATCTACATTGTTTTACATCTAAAATCTACACTTTTTATTTGCACTGCATTGTTTCATAAAAAATTGTACTACATTGCACTATTTCAAAAAATCTGCACTGTTTTAAATAAATTTCTGTATTAAGTACTTTTCTGCACCTATGATAAAACCAATTTCTTGCCTTGGATGATCTTAATTTGAATTCCTTTGACATTGTTTCCCTCATATTGCTAGGAAGTGTTTGGCCATTCCCAATTGTGACTTGGATGATTTTCATGTTCTGAATGCTTTTCTTGCACTTTTTTCTCTACTTTTGTAGTTATTTTCCGGTTGCAGTTGGTTTATTCAATTTGTTCTCTTCTATTAATGTTTCTTGAATGTTCGCTGAAAATTGGATTCTTATTGATTTGCATATGGGGATTTGGCATTTTGCTATCTAGGTTATTTGGAACTGTGGATCCTTAATTATCTATGTAAGAATCTTAATATGAATGCAAGACAAGAACAGCCAAGTACCAGTCTTCTCCTTTATTTTGTACTGTTTCTTGCTTATTTATTGGTAATATGTTTTTAAAAAGAATCTAAAACTAGAATGTGATTGCATATTTAAGTTTCTTGGTTATATCAAACTTGGTTTTATGTTTGGTTTAATTGTTTCAACTAAATATTTTCCTTTGTTTTTATTACTTCTATGTACAATTTGTATTTTGTTAGGTGCCCAAAGAAATCATCCTACCTGTGCAAATAGAAAATTTGAATGGAAAAGAATTTGTTTTTCAAATACAACTAAATGACTATAATCTCAAGTATGAATGGGAATTCTTCACCTTCAAGAAAGTTTTTGACTCTATTGAAGAAACTGACAAAGCAATTTAGCTTGATAAAACGACAGAAGTACATATTCTTTAATATAACAAAATTACAAATTTGATATTTAACTTATATATGTTGCAGTACATTTCTCAACTTGTTACATCAATGATACCTCGTCTGCCTTGCTTTAGCGCTTGGGTTCATGTCTACATAACACATTAGTACTAGGGTTGGCAAGGCCATCTAGTGCAGGGTTTAACTCATCACGGTGAAAAGTAACTTGCTTCTAGGAAAAAGGATGGCCAATGAATTCTATTCTCGCATTTATAAAAAAATAAAATTAAATAAAAAATTAAAAAGATACTTATCTCGCAAACTCCAAGATTTGGAAAGCCTAATTTGATATGCCCAATTAAAGTTTGATTTTTTTTTTTTCCTGAATATTACCTCTTTCATTAAACAACAAAGAAGAGAGATGCATACATATTAAGCAGAGCAAAGGCAACAGGAAATAGGGATATAAAATAAATAAATAAAAAGGAAGAAGGGCCCTTATCTATCTCAGTAATCTGGAACAAAAATCCAATTCAACAAGTCAGAGATGGATGGTGGCCCAAACTTCTACTAAAGACCCAAGCAGCCAATTGTGAGCTAGAGAATTTACGGTCAATATAAGAGCTAGAGATAGACTAGCTGCTAAGTTTTCTTAACAGAGGCTTTATATCTATTCAATGACTGAGGAGTTGACCCAATAAGGCTTTTCTTCATTTTCTTTCAGAACATTTGTAGCATCCCCTTCAAGAATAATATTTGACAAGTTTGATGGTTCGATTAGGTAAATTTGACAGTCTCAAGTTCAACTTCGATAAGGCCCAATTTAAAGTAATGTGGGCAGCCTAACTTTGACAGGCCCAATTTTAAATTTGGAAGAACTGGAAGTTGCATGTATTAAGTTGAGAGGTGAAGAAAATCACAGGTACTACTACAAAACCAAATACCAAAGGACTAAAAAGAAATGGTTGTTAAAAAGAGTAAAAGTAAAAAAGTGAGATGGCAAATTCCATTAATTAATTTAATTTAGTTTATGCATACATTTTAGACCAACAAAACAGACTAATTAATGTTAAATCTACCGAAAGCACAAATTAGGTGATGACACATTTGAACGAGAAATGTGGGTAATTGTAAATATAAAAATAACCCTTCCCATATCATCCAAACATGCGTAATTAGCTTTTTAGTCCCAATATTTTGGGGTACTATCAATTTGTTCCTCAAGTTTATATAATTTCATTTAATACTTATTTATAAATTTGCTATCATTTTGGTCCTTAAGTGAGAGAAAGACAGGGATTAAAATAAATGTTAATTTAAAAATAAAAGGACCAGAGATAAAGTATAAAACCTTAAGGACCAAATTGAAAACATAGCCAAAATATAAGGACAAAATAGGTAATTTCCCCTAAATAATATTCAATGTCTCTTTGGTTGTCTCCACGGCTGATTTGTTTCCAATAAAATGACTTGCCCAAAAAACAATTCTGATGAATTTAGTTGTTTTCTTTTCATTTTTAGTTTTACAATACCCTCCATTAGAGTTAACTTAAGTAGCTTTTGTTCTTAGAAATCTATGTCATGTATTATTTTGTTGGAATAGAAACTGTCTTGCCTTATTCCACAGGAATGGAAATTTTTATTAGATAATTAATGTTGAACTATAACCCTTCAAACTATAAAAGGTGTCATTGTCAACATGTGCAACAAAGCTGCAAACAAAGTTATTTCCATTGTTTTATTATTTGCTTCACATATACTTAAATCAATGATGATGTCTCTGTATTTGGTATTTTATCATCAAAATCATAGAAATCTACTAAGCTATACATACCAAGAGATGATATATATAAAACAAAAATATTACCTAGGGTGTTTAGGAAGAAGAAATAGGTTGAACGAAAACATAGTCTTTTACATAGCATTTTACTATATTTAATAACCATTAGTGTGAATTTTATAAACATATATTTCATTATATGTTCCTTTCTATAAATATATATTTCATTATATGTTTGTTTTCTATCATTATTCATATTTTGTTATATATTACACAATGTTTTGCAAAGACTATTGATAATAAAAAGGTTGCACATTCATCTCGTATTATTAAAAAAGTCAAAGTTTAGTAAATTCAATAAATACAACAACAACAAAATCAGTCTCAACTTTAGGGTCGGTCATATATATTCCTTTCCTTCAATTCATAAAATTACTTAAAATGCATTATATAAATTATTTTTTACCTAAAAAAAATTTCTTCAAAAAATATAATAACAATCCAAAATGAAATAATAAAAAAATTATAAAATTTTCATAATTGAAAATTTATTTAATTAAAATTTGAAAATACAAATGTCACTCGAAACCAACAATTGGATGACTATTTATGAATCGCAATGATATATAGATACAAAGTTATGAATCACAATTGGATCACTGAAGAAAAAATTAGACACTAAAAAAAATAAAAAATAAAAACTCAAAGGTCTCACGTTTGAAGCCTAAACCCATTTATATAATATTTAGCTAGTTATTTTAGGCATGAAAATTCATTCTTCTCCTTTTTTTTTTTAGTCGAATTAGAATATTGAAACAAAAAACCCCAAATTTCTTTTATTTTGTAAAAAATTGGATACTTACTTAACATTTAGGAATTTCACTATAGAATTATTTGTTACATGGACAAATAAAAACAATCCAATGGAATTATTTGAGAATTTAGTCAAAAACCATAACAATAGAGTAATACAATCCAATGGAAAAGTAAATACAAGACAGTAACAAAATTATCCATATATAACTTGAAAATTGTTTAATTAAAATTGAAAAAAATAAATGCACTAAGAACCAATAGCAATGCTGCAACAAGTGAGCCAGGAGTCTTACAACTCAACTAGTTAAAACCTTCTACTGTTTCCAACACCAGGGTTCAATCTCCCCCCACCCCCCTCTTAAAGCCTTTGGGTGTTGTAAACCCTTGGACTTTGAGTGTTTTTAACCTTTGGGCCTCAAGCAAACATACATTATTATTTTCAAAATATTTACCAAATTATCCATAAGTTGAAAATTATTTAACTAGAATTGAAAATATAAATGCACTAAGAGCAAAAAGTCGAAAGAATGGGGAATCCCAGGAAATTCAAAGACAAAATCTTGTTTTCAAATGATGAATTTTAGGGAAGCCAATTTTTCAAAGGAAACCATTTTTAAGAGTTGCAAAAAATTCCATTTCTTATGGATTTTTTAGGAATTAGCTTTCCAGATGAAAAATCCCACGATTTTTCTTAAAATTGTTTTCGATGATGAAAATTGTATAAGTTTTGCAGAGTAGTTTACAAGAGAAAAATTCCATGGGTTTTTTGGAAAATCATTTTCAACGATGAAAATTTCATGGGCTTTTTAGAAGGTAGTTTTCAAGAGGAATATTCCATGTTTTTTTGAAAACCACTTTCGGGAGGATGAATCCATTGGTTTTTTGAAAAGGTATTTTTCACTAGGAAATTCCGTATGTTTTTGGAGAAGCATTTTTCTAGGAACGGAAAATCCCAAAAGTTTTAGAAAATTTTTTATTTTGAAAATAATGGGTTTCATTGATTTTCTTTGAAAAAACAACTCACTTTTTGAAAAGCACTTTTGGAAAACAATATGGGATTATGGTTTATCTTGAAAACATTTTTGAAATAACAAAGTTTAACAATAAAATTAGTTGTAGCCTTAAACTACAACCTTACTCAATATATTTTTAATGGATGTGAATTTTAACAAATACATCATTAGATTACATCTTCTTCTTATATCCTCTATGCTTACAAAATTTCTAGAAAATTAAATATCAATAGTTATGTCATCAATAAATTATTACAAGTTTTTGTAGTTTAAAATTATACATCTAATATAAACTTATAGATCATATAGCAAATAATTTTCGATTGACACAAAATTTGACATGTATATTAAGAGCATAAAAAACACACAATTCAACGGTTAGATTTTTAAAATATGTAGTAATGTTTATTTTTTTAGTAAGATTGTAGTCTTAGGTTAGAACCAATTTTGTAACTAAATTCTATCCTTTTAGAAACACAAGCTTAAATGTATGTATTATTTTGAAAACAGGGTTTTATTTTAGGACTTGAAAATATTTTCTAGAAGTTCTATTGGATCAAGCCTTATTGATATGTGATGCTAGGAATTCACATCACTAACTAAAATTGGTATGCGAGACCAATACCCATTTTAACACATAAATATAAATTACAATGCAAGTAAATTCAATTCAAGCAATTAAGGTTATAGGCTAAAATTTACTACACATGCACCCTTACAAGTGTTTATAACTAACCTCATCATCCATGCAAGCCCATTGATTCCATCATATATGTCCATTTATTATATATATTCACCAAATTTTACTCAAGCGCATTCCATAGTCTCATCACGCAAAAGAAAGGAGAGATTAACTACACACCTAGGCAAGCATAGATTGATTCATGGATTCATGGCACTTAATCATTTGTGATGTGGTTCAATAAACATTACTCATTTGGCACTTAACTGTAAATTTAAATTATTAACAGAAATAAATGGCAGTGCTAATATGAAAACAAAATCAATCAAACATGAATGGCCAAAAAAAAAAATGAAATGTAAAAAGCCAAAAAATTTTAAAAATAAAAAAACCCTCAAACTTTAAGGCCAAAAGATGACTTTAGTTTTTATCTACAATGAACAAAACAAACCACGGGAATAAAAATGAAAAATTCATCTCTTCTCTCTAGAAATAATAAAAATAATATTAGTGATGTCAAATTTCTCCATTGTGTCCTTTTTGTCAGCATAGCAATGAGATTTTTTTTTTCTCTTTTGAAAAACAAACAAATATGTAATTTTATTTATATATATATAGTGTAATTTAATTATAAGTGTTGTACAACAATGATGAGTAAAATATTTGAAATACATGGGGGTATATCTTTCACCCTGTAAACTATATCATTATGATATTGAGACTCTTTAGCTAATCCTTCCACCCAAAAAATATTCGAATTTTACACGTCTAAGACCACTCAGTAGAATCTTTATACCATGCTAAAGGTGACCGAGATTTATCATGTCATGGTGTTTGCTTGTGTAGTGATCTCCTTCAATACATTTTGAGAATGAAAATCTATCTTCATTTCTCTAATTTTCCAAATCTATTGCAAATTCAATCGCATGACAAAAGCCCGAAACTTCTATCTCCAAAGACCAGAATGCAAACAAGAGAATAATTAGATTTTAGTACCTTTTCTAGCTGCGAGGCTCACTGCCCGCTCTGCCAAGAGCCGGAAGGGAATGGTGCGGCACCTTATAATGGAGAAATAATTTGATATATGTAGCGTAAAATTCAAGTAAATGTTTATTTAAGAATAAATATTTTCCTTTACCTTTTGAGTTCTTGAATTTTGATTTTGGAGAAATAACATGAATAAAAGTAGTTAAAAATGACATGTTAATTTAGAAGTAACAAATTATGCTTTTGAAATAAAGTGGAATGGAGAAGAAGAAAAAAAATATGACTGACCTTGAATAATCTTTTCAAAATTTATAATTGACCCCCACAAACTTGGGACTAAAACTTTGATGGTATTGTTGTTGTAGTATTTTTAATAATGGAGAAATTGTTGTTTTTGTTGTTTATAAGCATATATATACTTCTCATTTTCTTGTAAAACTTTCTTTATCACACGCTGGCTAGGGGCTACTAGCCTACTAGTACCTACTCAATAAATATGCTCTAGGTCACCTCTTTTTTCCTCCTCTCCTATCCCATTTACTTTACTATGGGAGATATCAACTCACCCAAAGCCGACAAATATCAATAAATATGCTCTAGTGTCTCGCACTTAACGAAAATAGATTAATAGAATACTAATATTAAAAACAACAAGCATTACTCAAGAAACAGCAAAAGAAGGGAACACTAAGAAAAATAAAGATAGCAGAGAACACCAAGCATCATCCTCAGTCAAACACTAGGAAAAGCTCTCAAAAATAAACAGAGAGCCCACTCAAGCACACATTACAAAAGAACACCAAGCAGAGAGACCACAACAGCAAATACAGTAGCACAAGCAACCAAGAAAACCACCAACAAGCACAGCAACAGAGTAGACTAGCATCAACAATTGAAAAAGTGTAACTGCCCCTATAATTTATGGTAAATAGTTACAATTTACCTTCTTCTCTTTTAAGGTCTAGGGTGATTTACGTGTTATATTGTTTTTAGGTATGCACAGAAAGTACTGAATTTTCTCCTCCTTTTTTCAATGATAAGTGGGAGTCTAGTGATTAAGCATCTCGTCCGCCTCACTTTAGCACTTGAGTTCAGGCTTACAAGACATATAAGTACTGTTTGGATAGAACTTATTTTGCTGAAACTGAAAACTGAAAACTGAAAACACTGTAGCAAAATAATTTTTAAATGTGTGAATAGTACTGTGGGACCCATTTTTAATGAAAAAATTGATAAAAAATGAAATTTGTGGGTCCGTAAACAGTGCACATGTACACTGTTCACTGTAGAAAGTCAACATTTGCGGTTACTGTTCAAATTTCAATGAACAGTAACCGCAATACTCTAAAAACGCGTGAAAACCAAAAAAAAATAATAATAAAAAAAGAAACAAAAACGCAGTGAAAAACGTGGACGTGAATAAGTTGAATACAAACACACACTAAAGTTGGCAAAGCCATTTAGCGCAAAGTTTAACTCATCACGATGAAAAGTAACTTGCTTTTAGGAACTAAAAAGATGGCCAATGAATTCTATTCTCGCATTGATAAAAATAAAATGATACTAATCTCGAAAAAGAGGAAGAAGGGCCCTTTTCCATCTCTGTCATCTGGAACAAAAATCCAAATCAACAAGTCAGAGATGGATGCTGGCCCAAACTTCTACTAAAGGCCCAAGCAGCCAATTGTGAGCTAGATAATTTCAGTCCTGCATATAAGAGAGAGAGAGAGAGACCTAATGAAAGCTTTATATCTTCAATGACTGAGGAGATGACCCAATAAGGCTTTTCTTCATTCTGTTTCAGAACATTTGCAGCATCCACTTCCAGAATAATATTTGAGAAGTTTGATGGTTCGATTAGGCAAATTTGACAGCCCCAAGTTTTTAAATTCGGGAAGGCCCAATTTAAAGAAATGTGGACAGTCGAACTTTGACAGACCCAATTTTAAATTTGGAGGAACTGGAGGTTGCATATACTATGTTGAGAGGTGAAGAAAATCACAGGCACAACTACAAAACCAAATACCAGAGAAAGGACAAAAGAGAAATGGTTGTTAAAAACGAGTAGAAGTAAAAAAGTGGAGGGCAACTTCCATTAGTTTAGGCTTTAGTAGATGGTTAATTGTTTGTCCCATTGCAAGCAATGAAGTCAAGCAAGCAAGCCATTAATTGTTGTGCAAATGATTTTCTCTTTTCCTTGCCATTGTTGCGCAAATGATTCCTTTGACAAACACTTGATTTATAATTAAAACTTATTAAGCATTTTTTAATTCCACAATTCAAACCCTTTTCTTCATAAACCCTAAATCATATTGTGCATGGAAAGGTGCCAATTAAGTTACAAATTCCTTGGTAATTAAGGCTTATTAAGCTTTAATATAAAACTGACAATAATAATATAACCATAGCCTAACTTCAATCCACCTCAAAAAGTTAGTGAAAAACTGGCTAACAATGTTAAACCAAACCAATGTTACATGGTTGCTTTCAAGAATTTGAGCACAAATGCACAGTATCTACTTCACATCAAGACCCTAACCACAGGAAACTTGGATGGTGTTTTTTTTTGAGCTTCATGCATGTAGTCTTGCTGGGTAGTTATGTCCAAAAATTTAGATTATATTATGTTACAATATATATTTCTAGTCATTGCATCATGGGCCATTCTCCAACTCCCTCAAAATTCGAAGTGATATAAATAGTGGGTTCAATTTCGAACTTCAAGGAATACAGCACTATCCAACACAGCACCACCTCGCGAAAGTGGACAAATTGCTTTTATGCTTATACCTTACATCGCAATGACACAATTAACTCTTTCTATATTACAATTAGGACAATAATGTCATTCCCTTTATTCCAAAGGACTTTTAAAGCTAAAGCTAAAATAACCTTTTTTTTTACATAGCAAAATACAAACATATATAGGAGCTTCCCAGTTGAAAATAAACACACACTCATAGAGAGAGAGAGAGAGAGGCCTCCGTCAATTGGATTCTTGTTATAGTTTTTTTTTAACTTAAAAAATAAAATAAAATAAAAAAACAAAAATTCGAATGAACTCAAATATAAAGTTTTTTCATTATTGGATAAGGGATTTGGGTTTGAATCTTGCAAATTCATTAATATCTTAAACTGATGGAAAGAGTGATTGTCATAAAATAAATATCATGGATTTCAAATTTAAGTACATGTAGGGACACGATTATTTAACGGCCCAAAAATGACGTTGGGCTCATACATAAAAGATCCCTCACAATATGATTTGTAGAGAATGGGCTTAAAAGGCTTGCCTTTGATCACGGGGCGATAGTCCGGTCCTGATTTTAGGGGGGCTCATGTAGAAAAGGGTTCGGTTTGAACATCCAAGCCCTACAGCGTCGTAGCCTGAGGGGTTGGACTCCTCGGACTTAGTCCGAGGAGCATCAAGTTCTTCCCATTCTTCTCCCCCTTTTCTCCTTCCTCCTCCTTTTCTCTTGGCTTTCGTTTCCTTTTATACTCGTATTCCTTCCTCTCTTTAGGGTCCACGTGTAAGCTTTACCTTTGGGGAAGAGGACTTGTCCTATCAGCCCATACCTCAAGTGGTTGGGAGTAGACGTAAAGGTTGAATAGCATGGTCAAGAATAGGGGCCTGTCAGGCACAGAGTTCTCTACTACAGTATTGACAGTCTTTTCACTTATCTTATCCATGCATTAAACTCATCCTTGACAATAGGTCTCCTCAGATCAGGCCCTGGACCTTGATATAGAGCGGGCCTGGGCCATGAATTTTCTGGCCCACAGTACAAATTTAGGATTTTTTTTTTTTTTTTTGTTTCTTTGTGTTCAATCTCATTTTCATATTAGTATCACCGTCCACTTCTATTAGTAATTTATATTTTAAATCCAATCTAACGAGTTCTCCTCAAAAGGTGGATCAAATGGTTAGAAATGGTCACAGTCACATTAATTACACCACCAACAACTTCACTTTGTATTAAATGCAATGTCCCATGTTTGTCGAATGCAAATCACCAAAGCCAACATGGTCATACATTTTAGACCAACAAAATAGACTAATTAACATTAAATCCACCGAAAGCACAAATTCGGTGATGACACATTTGAGTGAGAAATGTGGGTAATTGTGAATATAAATAACCTTTTCCATGTCATCCAAGCATGCATTCTCAACCCAAACACTTTCAGCAAACTATTTTCACCCTTGTGAGACTCTAAATTGATCGTCGGAGTGATTTTAGGCTATCTTTTTGAGGCTATTGTTCACTTCATGGTTTTTGTTAGTGTCATGCAGTTTACAAACACAGATTTTTTCCTTTCATTGCATGAGTCTTCCTAATCACAAAATAACCCAACCATGTACAATATAATTATATCCATAAGTTATCAAAATGTGAATCGTATCATGAATTAATTTTTTTTTTTTTTTTTCTATATTGTGTATCATAAGATACACAAGCACTTAATGAAATTTATATATATATATATATATATATATAGACACACACATATATAAAGGATATAATTGCTTATCAAAAAAAGAAAGGTATATTTATTATAAATTTTGAATGTATTCAACTAATGACTAATTTATCATCACTTATGTAATAATGTTTAACAAGCTAACTAAATAAATCACACTAGTATGTGTTTATAACATACATATTCAAATTGATTAAAGTCAAAAGTGATAATACATTACAAATGACCCAAAATAATAATTTCTTTTCAACATATTCATCATATTGCCTAATCAACTCCGTCCAAGTCAATGCTATCATCATATTCATCATTTTGTAAACTTATTTCTTCATTGAAATTTTCTTCATCATCATCAACATTTACTATCTCTTATCGTTCTTTTATTTTAATATATATTTTTTAAATAATCCATCTTGGCATTCTAGTTTCTTAAACTTATAACAAGAAATACAAAAATAAAAAATAATTATATTGTCAGTTAATACATTATTCATAGTATAGAAAAGAAATTTGTAAATATAAAAGTGAAGTGTAAGTATATAGTCTAAATTTTGTAAGAGAAAGAGGAAAAAAAAACTTATGAACATGTTATTTCATTACTACCATTAAAAATGATACCACTTCTCATGGGATACTTACCCTTCCCCTTAATTACGAGAAATTAATTCTCCTTAATTACTATCATTAAAAAATCCTACCAAAGTATGTTACTTATTTTAATTCAAAGATAAACCCCTTATTTATATCCCATAAAATTAGGCACTCCCACCTCTCTTTATTCCTTCTAAACGACAAGTCAATTGCAAAATTCAAATATAAATAAATGTCTTTCTTCTTCATGTTTAATCTTTAAAAAATAAAAACCTCTCTTTTTCTCTCCCAAAAGAGGGAGTAGTCCTTTCTTACAAAGTAATTCGATCTCTTAGTGCTATTTCTTTTTTTTATTGTTTTATTACTCATATGATTTTGATTGTTATAGATGATTTTGATTCGTTTGTTGTATTATAACTATTTTTAGGGTTATTGGAGCATAGTTGTTATAAATTTGGTTTATGGAGGACAAAAGTAAGGAACTAAGGACCAAATGAGACTAAAGTCATACAATGAAAAAGGTTCAAGGGATAGCACTATTTTCTTAACCTATTGTCTTTCTTTTCTTTTCCCCCTTTTTTTTCTTTCAATACTCCTTAAAAGTTATTATATGTTGTATATGAGTGAGTTACATGTATGAATATATATATATATATATATACACACACATATATTGCATTCTTTTTGTAATTTTGTAATTGTGAACTATAGAATTTCATATTAAAAAAATGTACTATTTATTTTATTTTATTGCAATTGCATTGTCCATGATGATAGGTTCTAGAATGGAAGGACATGAAAATAGAAGAGATAAAGTATAATAAAATTCCGTTGAAAAACAAGATCACAGTCAATGCTTAGTATTACTAGGAAAACGTGTAAATGTTAGTTTCCATTATGGATCTTTGAATCTACCTTTAACATATTCACCATGTTCATGAATATGATGTTGATTTCACTATTATCCATTTCCAACTATAAAAATCCAATTTCATCACGGCCCTCCACTTCTATTGGTTTCCAACTTTCCATTAACCATCATTAATTTAGGTAATCTTTTCTTTAAAAAATAAAAGAAGAATAAGAAGGAGGAGGTTAACATCATCTAGATTCTAGAATACAATGTGAACATATCTAGCTTTCCTCTCCTCATTTTGCACCTCTACATCAGTTAAAGAAAAAAAGATCCATACACGATGAGTCATAATCATACAAAATCCCACAAAACAAATCAAGAAGATTAAAATTATATAGTATTGAGCAAATGATTATATTATATAATCCAAATGCACTCTAGATATATGTTCTTCCTAATTACAATCAAGGTTTAACATATACCGTTATACCTTTCAAACATGAAAAACATATTGATTCCAACTTACAATCAACTGTCGTTGACTTCCAAAGCCTTTTCCTTAAAAAGAAGAAGAAGAAGAAAAAAAGAAGAAGAATGGAGGTGAAAATTATCTAGTATACAATCATGACTCTTATAATTTGGTCAAATATCATTATAAAATGAATCTGACATTCCTCTTTTTGCAATTCCACATCAATCAGAGAAAAGATTCGCACACTGAATCATAATCATACAAAA
Source organism: Quercus robur (assembly GCF_932294415.1). NCBI lineage: Eukaryota > Viridiplantae > Streptophyta > Magnoliopsida > Fagales > Fagaceae > Quercus > Quercus robur. Next base: position 4,914,053 of record NC_065536.1, read on the forward strand.
GGGGCATCCATAATAATTTGCTAATATATAATAAATTTATATATGATTCACATATCTCTTCTTTTTTCTCTTCCATTCCATTAATGTTTGTTTTTTTTTTAATTGAGCGGGACCCATGTGGCACTCATTTATGGGGTGAATTTGGCCACAATTTTTTTGTTTTTATTTTTTTGCTCTTTGTTTTAGTTTTCTATTTCAAAATTTCTAACTTTTTAAATTTTTATAAATTATTTAATTTTTAACTTTTTGTTACACTTTTAACATAAAACTTACCAACAACTATATCTTTTGATAAATATTATACAAATAAACTATCAGAAATAAGCAAAAGCCAAATACACTCATGTTTTCATCTAATTTTTAGCCACCTCTTTTCTTTTTTCCTTTTAGTTTGTGTTTTTTTGGTTTTTTTGCTAAATACCTCTGTTTTTTTATTGAATCCATAAATTATCTTCATATGTATATGCATATATTTTCCTTGTGGCTCATATATAATTATATATTGCTCTTTTTTAAAGGGAACGGACATATATTTTTTCTCTTTTATACCATGTGAGTCCTACGATCATAGAAAAATAATGCAAAAAGTATTATAAATTTTATTATATAAAATTTTACAAATTGAAATGTCACAAATTATAAAAGAAATATATAACTTAACATGTGTTTACTATGTTGTTGAAATGATACCAATAATGATTGTAAGTTATTTGCAGTAAATTTGTAATAGTTTTAATATTTTCTTATTAAAAAAAATAAATAAAAAGTCTCTCAACACAAAAAGTTTCAATGATTTTTTCACACCCACCCCTATGTTTTGTGTTATGGCTAAAGTATGAAGTATGATAATTTTTAATTATCAATTTTCATATTTTTCATGTAATTTTCAGAATTTTAGGTTTAGGGTTATTATTTCCTTGATTTTATGTGCTTTTAATGCTTTTCTAGTCAATTAAGATTTGTTTTAGACCTATCAAAAAAAAAAAGATTTGTTTTAGAATATTTGATCCTGTCAATCAAGTTCTATGGAAACTTTCATTAGGCCTCAAAGTTTGTAAACAAATTTTTAAAGCATAATACAAATTTCTCATCAATAAAACTTTAGAGAGTTTTCTTCTTTATTTCTAGTGGATTCAATGAATCCCTTTTGGATTTAGGGGTTATTATCTTGAAGTGGATGTGTTATGTTTCTTGTGTCATTCTGCTTATGTCATTGTTCTTTGGAGCACTATCTCAAATGTTATGTGATTAAGATAAATTCAATTAGTTTTCCTATATCCTTAGCAAACTATTATTTTATAACAAAATTCATAAGATAATTTCCCCTCGAGAATACAAAATCTTTTAGTTTTTTACAAGGCCTTTTTTAATGGGTTCCCTTGTGCACTCATCAAGGAGGTTTCAAAATGGTCTCACTTGTATTGGAAAATAGCAAAAACTAATAAAAATATACTTTAAATTGAAAGTGGCTTAATTCTCTATAAATAGTCAATCGACTACATTATAAAATTCAACTTTAATGAGTACACTAAGACACCCGTTATTAGGACCCTTTTTACTATTAGCTAAAAAGATAAGTTATTTTTTTGACAAATAATAAGACTTCAAAAGATAAGTTATGATTGTAAGGAACATAAGGCCATGATTATGACATTATCTTTACATTTTCATCTATCAACCATGACTTACCACTACCAAGTAAATCACAAAATATTGTATGAAGTATGAACTACCAGTGGCAGAGCCACTAAAAGGCTAAATAGTAAATAATAGTGGCTTATTTTGAATATATTTTAATATATATATTAGGTGGAAAACTAACTTTTATATATATATATATATATATATGTATTTGCGAGCGTGTACACGCATGAAGATAATTTTTAGTACTTGAAAGTTTAAACTCACATTCTCCCTAAATTATATTATTAACTTTCTTTTATAATGGTTCATAATGCAGATCTTATTCCAACTCTTAACTTTCCATTCAGTTGATATATTAACATAAAATAAGACTAATATGGCCTAGTTTTCTCATGACTCAAACTAAAAAGTCAAATGAAATAATATTTTTCTAAGACAAATATGGCCTAGTTTTCTCATGACCAAGAGAAAAGCTACACAAGCACAATCAAAATTAACTACGTTGTTTTAGCGTCAAGTTAAAACACAAATCTCTAGCTTAAATGAAACCGTTTCAAGCCAAACTCTGAAATCTAAAACACAATCCACGGAAGGAGAACAGTGAGGGAACAAATCAATGGGTCAGCATACATACCTAAAATTAATGGTTGCTCAGGGCGTTTATTACCTCAATTGACAGCGATATATTGCAGCGAACTCAACAGCATCTCCATTGATCGAAGCGTCAATGGAAGCTGTTTCACAGTCTCTTTCAAACTTATTAAGTTCCAGTAGGAAGAGAGCAAAGCAATCTTCAGCTCTTCTTCCTGAGGGATTATGCCATCGATTCTCACTGGCTGAGGTGGTCGAAGAAGAAAGAGTCGGAAGTGCTCAAACGAGGCTTTAAAATTTGTTGTTGCAGCAATTAAAATTATTATGTTTTTTCTGTGAAGCGTTCAAACATGGCTTTAGCCCACACATCTGCTACCCCTTCCTTGCCGAGAATTGATTGCAATTCTCACCTTAGAATTGATTTTTTCCCTACTTCCCTTCCCTCACTGTTCCTTCCGTGGATTGTGCTTTAAATTTTAGAGTTTGGCTTGAAATGGTGCTGTTTAAGCTAGAGATTTGTGTTTTAACTTGAGGCCAAATCGACGTAATTTTGATTGTGCTTGTGCCAGCTTTTCTCTGGGTCAATGAAACAACGTAATTTGAGACTAATTTGACAAAAATAAAATATATCAGCACGAGAATGTTTCACTTAACAGCAAAAGCTAATCGTGGGGTGAATTGCTAACGGAATCAAATTTCAGGATGTAAATTTAATTTTCTGAAACTTTGGAGTGTAAAATTCAAACCCCAAACTTCAAGGGCGTAAATTGCAATTTACCTTATTCTTAATTTTAACATATATCTATTAAGCTTGATTCAGACTTGTTGTTAAACAACTATTAATTTGTAAAATACTTCTTTTGCATGTTGAAAATATTAATAGTCTTTTTTCTTTTTACATTTTTTATTTTATTATTTTGGCTACCGTGGGTGACTAAGCTATTCAAGAGCATGGTTATTCTCTTGAGTACGTGCAGTTCCCATTTACCATACACATCAAGTAATTACATAAAAAAAATCCTTTTTACTCCATGATGTTGGTTAGGAGTTTTGAAGTCAATACCTCATGGATTTTATGAGATCTTAAGAACTACTAGACCAACTTTTTTGTGATTTTTTAAATTACTACATATAACATATAATATGTAATGATTTAATCATTACATTTTAATTTGGCCCTCCAAGGATAAATCCCTAGCTCCGTCATTGTGCTCTCATCAAGGAGGTTCAAAATGGTCTCACTGATATTAGAAAATAGCAAAAACAAATAAAAATATAGACAATAAATTGAAAGTGATTCTCTATAAATAAATAAAAGGTCAATCAACTGCATTATAATATTTAGCTTTATCTAGTATACAAGAACACTCATTATCATGACCTTTTTTTTACCATTAGCTCAAAAGATAAGTTATTTTTTTGACAAATAATAAGACTTCAAAAAGATAGGTTATGATTGTATAATGAAATATAAGCCCATCATTTTCTTTAATTTTTCATCTATCACCATGACTTACCACTATCAAGTAACTCATGAAAGTCCTATAAAAAAAAGTAACTTGATAAAAAGATTGTATAAACTACCATACTAAAAATGAGATTCTACGTCTATAATAATTTCACAACAAATCCTATATAGTAAGCTATTATTAATGAACAAAAAAGTAATTTTAGTATTGAACTTATATTACAACCAATAATGATTTATCATCTAGTTAGGATTTGTTATGAAAATGTTGTACTTAACATTAGTCCCCTAAAATTTGGTTTTAGTCTTCTTTTGTGGAGTAACTCCACTAACATGGAGGATACTCAACCCACACAAGAAAGTCCATAAGCACAAAAAATATTATATTTATATAATTTATATTTATATATATATATGATAACAAATTTGATATGTGTTGATGCAGTAAATTATTAATAATAAATAAAAAAATAATATCAATTATTGGCATAAATTAGAATTAGTACAAACTTATCACATTAACAATTATCAAAAATATTATCAATTTATTTTGTGCACGTAGAATTTCTCCAAACCCAATACGCCCTTTTCATTTCCGAGTATCTCTAGTGCTGTTACTGCTGTAGCCAACCTTGTCCCGTACTTCGGCAAACATTCCACCGACAAAAATATATATATATATATATATATATTTATTATCCAATTGGCTCTGCCATCAATTGCACCTCACCTGACATGGCATCATCTGGAAGCTAGGTTTTTTCACCTCTATAAAACCCACCAAACTAACGCAACACACTTCATTTTTTGCTCCACACCTTATATAGTTATATATATTTCACACTGATATTGCTTTTGAAATCAAGCTACAGAGAGTGAAAATTCATGGATACGTTGAGATTTTGCTTGTGGCTGATACTGATCATATTGCTTTTGTTTTTCAGATCCCAAGCTAGCCTTCCTAATCCAAACATGGAGGGGAACCAAGAGATGAGTGTTGGTCATGATCCGATGAGGGTTCATGGTGATAAATTTCATGCTGCACTTAATAAAGGTCCCGTCCCACCTTCTGCCCCTTCTGCATGCACCGGTAAAAACAACAAGATGAGAGTGATGAGTACTGGAAAATGTCCGGCTGGTGCATAAAACTTGTTGATGTTGCTCTCTCTGCCCTATGCTTTTGATTAAAAATAAGGCTAAGTATAGTTTCATATTCTAGGACGTGAAATGTTTCATGTCCAAACTATATGTGAACATTGTTAAACGTGGAAAAAATAATAGAGTAATAAAATAAAACTACATGAGCTTGATCGATCTCTAGTCTCTTTCAACTCGCATGTGCTACTACAATAAAACAGTGACAATCAAGTCCAACAACGATGGACATCAAAGCTTTGCAGAAGCATATATATGGTGTTAGAAGGTCATTGTTAATTTTCTTAGTGTATTTTAATTAATATATGATAGCAAGGCAGAAAATTAGCACCTCATTACATATGTTCATCTTCAACTTTTGTACTTTTCGTGAAAATAATATATGGCTAAGCAAGAACGGTTTAAGTTGTTCTTTTTCCCATTTTTGGTTTCCATCTTTTGTTAAATATATTGAAGTCAAAATTAAAACCTAGAAAATATGGGGAACATACGTTCTTCCAAATAATGATGCAGACTATGTTAATTGATATCTAAGACTAGGTGCTCCTTGTTTTTCTGGTATTTTAATTCATTAGTTGATAGCAACGCAGAAAGCAAGTCACCAGGTTCATCTTAAACTCGTGTTCTATTGAAAGTACGTGTACGGTAATTGAGCAAGAACACTGGCCGCGCCGAGTGTTAATCAGGGTGGTCACAGACCACCTTGAATTTTTTGTTTTTTTTAAATATGACTTAAAAAATTTTGAGTTATAAATTAATATGGGTCTTTTAATCATTCAAAAAAAAATTGACCACCCTAAAAAAAACACTTGAACACCCTTAATAACAACTGAACCCATTAAAAATAAAATTCAACCTCTTCAAAAATTTTGTCCATTGAATGTTGAAAAAAAAAATGCAAGAAATGCTATGTTTATAATATTTTTGCAATATTTTTATAACAAATCCTAAATAATAAGTTGTTACTGATGGATAGAAAATAATTTCAATGGTAAGTTCAAATTAGAACCAGTAAAAACTTACAACATTGGTTTTGTTGTGAAAGTATTATAAAAATACTGTAGACAACACTTTTTAAAAATTGCTCAAACAAACATATTAGTCTAAAATCTCAAATCAAATGTTTAATTGTGATTTTTTAAATTGTTTTTCAATTGGCATGTTTTAAAATTACTATTTTTTTATATAAATGAATGCATACTTTTCAAATAGCTAGTCTATTAGTATTTGCTTTAGTCTTTAGCTGAATTTGTTGGGTTTATATAATATATTATTTCAAAAAGATAATGTATTTTGTTTATATTAGTACTTATTTAGGCAATATGTTAGTAATTGAATAGAAGATCAGTAGTTTAATAATTACTTGATTGTGTATATTGAAAAAGATGTAACTGATAATATTAATAGTGAAACTATCATATTACACAACAATTTTAAAATCTGAAAACTTGAGAAAGAAAATTTTAAAACTTTATATATTTGAATATGTTTTTATTCTTTGATGTTAATATATTCAAGATTTATTATTAATAAATTCTTTAAAGTTAAGTGTTTTTAATGACCATCCTGAAAAAACTTTCTGGAACCGTCACTGAGCAAAAACGACCTTTTTTTTCTTTTTAAATTTTATTTTCCATCTTTAATTTGTTAAAAATATTGAAGTTAAAGTTGAACACTAATTATGTTTGGAGAACATATGGGGACAATACATAGGTTTTTCCATTGATTGATTCTTAAGAATAATGCAGACTATATGTTATGTTTGACAGAATGAAGTAGTGATTAATTGATAACTAGGAGATTAATTTTCTTAGTATTTTAATTAATATTTTGATAGAAAGGTAGAGAGTAAGTCATTATGTTCATCTTCAACTTTTGTATTTTCTTGAAAGTATGTGGTTGAGCAAGAACGGTCTAAATCGTTCTTTTTCCCAGTTTGGTTTCATTCTTTTATTAAGAATATTAAAGTCAAAAGTTAAACCCTAGCTTTATTATTTGGATCGGAGAACATATGGAGACAAGACATACGTTCTTCCAAATAGTGCTGAAGCTTAACATGGGCTATGATAATAAGTTTGACAAAAACAAACTAGTGGTTATTAGGTTTTTTTTTTTTTTTTTTTTTTTTTTTGAGGATAACTAGTGGTTATTAGGTTAATCATGCTGATTCATGCATGTGCCCAAGTTGTTCACTCTAGAAACTTATAATTAAGAATGGAAAAGATTAAGCCTAGTGAGAGCACCTCATTTAAATCAGATCTTTCTCTGATCACAATTTTTGTCACAAATTTATTACAACTTGTTGATGTTGTGACTTATGAGTTTTGCGGCCCAAAAGTGGCATCCCACTTTCTCCATTTCAATTAAGCTACTCGGACTATGCTAATTAGTTTGATAATGATTTACTTCCCTATAAATGTATCAACACATCAATGCATCCTAGGCTCCTAGATGACGTTGTCACCTGTCAAAATCGCAAGCCATTCCAGCGGAGAAAAAAATATATTAAAAAAAAAAAAAACCCTTGTAAGTACTCTTGAACATCTCTTCGTTAGATTTCTAATGTGTTTATTCAATAATCTTTATTGTACAAAAGTAAATTAGCTTTAACTTAATCAACTGATATCTTATCAAAAAAAAAAAATCAACTGATTTTTTTTTTTTTAAAGACATTTTAATTGATTTTGGTTCGATGTCAAAGATCCAAAATTTACCCATTTATTTGAGAAGTTTATGGCAATATGAGACAACATAAAAGCACCTCGGATGGTGTTTTTTCTGTGAGTGTAATTTGTGATCTAGATTAAAAATAAGTCTTGTTCCACAAATTTTTCCCCAGCTTTGTTACATGGCGACTTATGAGTAGTGAAATCATGAAATTATATAAAGCCACTATTTTATTTCCATCACTCACGAGTCGTCATGTAGCAAAATTATGGAAAAGTTTGTGACTCTTAGATTAAATGCATTTATGCATATGCATAGGTTACAAGTTGGTATACTTTATATAGCAAAAATTACTCGCAAAAATTATCCTCCCCCTTTTATATTTTTAATTACACGCAGTGAAAACTAATCTCACAAACTCCTAGGTTTGGATATCCTAATTTAAGTTTCTTGATGGTTTGATTAGTCGACTTTCGACAGACTCAAGTTTTTATATTCGAGAAGGCCCAATTTAAAGAAATGTGGACAGCCGAAATTTTCCAGGCCCAATTCTAAATTTGGAAGAACTGGAAAATGCATGTGCAGATGTGCTAAGTTGAGAGGTGAAAAGAAAATCACAGGCACAACTACAAAACGAAATACCAAGGAAAGGACAAAAGAGACATGGTTGTTAAAAAGAGTAAAAGTGAAAAAAAGTGGAGGGTAAATTCCATTAATTTAGGCTTTAGATACGGTTAATTGCTAGGCCCATTGTCAGCAAGCTGGTCATTGTTGTGCAAATGATTTTTTTTTCTTTCTCCTTGCCATTGTTGTGCAAATGATTCCGTTGACAAAGACTTCTTTTATATTAAGCTTATTAAGCTCTTCCCTACTCCAATCCTCCCCACACACACACACACACAAAAAAAAAAAAAAAAAAATGGTTATGCTAGACTTATGACTTATGAGAGGACCCAAGTGGGCAAGTGGGGATCCACAAATGCTCCCTCATGCTAGTTAAATCATAGCCTTACTTTAATCCCACCCAAGAAGTTAGCAAAAATAATTTTTTATAAGCAACACTTTTATTAACAAAAGAACCATAAATATCAGGTAAGAATCTAAAATTCTAGCTTGCTCAAGAACTAATGTATTGCAAAAAAACAGGAGTAGAGTCAAGAACAAAACAACCTGAGTACTTGTTTTTTAAAGACTATGAAACCAAAACATGGGCAACTTGATTTGTCTCTCTAGGTTTCCATTTGAACTAAATAAACTGGCAAAGAGTAGTCCAAGTGCAAACTTGATAGAGTTATCAACAATAATAATATTAAGTGTGCGTTTGATTCCAAATTAAAATGCCAGCTTATTTTACTAGTTAGTGTGCGTTTGGATACAACTTATTTTACTGGAAACTAAAAATAATAAAAAATAATAATTTTTTTTTACTGTTCAACACTGTTTATTGGCCTAAAATCACTGTTTATGGCCAATGAGTACATAACGCGCTAGACTTAAAAAAAAAAAAAGGCTCAAAACGCGTACGCAGCCGTACTACCCAAATGGACCTTTAACTTATTTTTGTTACTATTTATTGGTCCCAATATACTTTTTAGTACTATTTATGAGTCTCGTTGTAATATTTCAGTTAACTTTTACTTTTATCTACAGTACTTTTTAATAAAAAGTTTTCAATTTTAACAAAATAAGCAGATCCCAAACAAACCCTTGTGAGAGTGTACTTTTTTTGTGACACTCAGGCCCAAAGATCCCGGGCTTGAATAAAAGGTTTGGTGAACCGGGTCTTGACTCACCACAGCTAACGAGCTGTTTAAGAATCAAGTGGTATACAGGGGATGCTCCTAACAATATAAAAAATGACAAGCAAGGATATTCGTATCGAAGAATGCCAAAAAAATTAACAAAGTAAATTCAGAAGGAAGGAAACAGGATTAGCAAAGCGATAAAAAATTAATGCTGAGAGGATCCTGGGAAATATGAAGCATATTTCATTAATACATTGTTTGTTTAATTACAGAAAGCTCACTAGGACGTAATACAAGGTTCAATCAAGCTCAAAAATTACAGTCTTGAATGGCTATTTCAGCCTTCAAAACTTGCAAAATTTGATTCTCTTTGAATCCGAGTATGTGCAATAGTGGCTTTTACATGATACCGGGAAGCAATGTTTGTTTTTCCCTTAGTATTTTCTCTTCACCACAAATTTTACTGATAGTTTTTCTAGAAAATCTCTTCTTTTTTGTATTTCTCTCTTTTTTCGCTGTTTTTTCTTCGCAACCCATCCCTTCCTTTTATAATGGAGTTTTTGGTCTTCTCGGGGAACCGTTGGTTCCCCTGTTTTACCCTTTTGCAAACAGAACACGTCCTGTACCCATCACTCGGTAAGTCCCATTTCCGTTTTTTCTCATTCTTTCCTTCTTTCAGCTCTGATTCTTTTGAAAGTTCCTGGTTGGCCATCTTCTTTGGGATGTGCTAAGGTATGCCCTTCTCGGCATCCCCGTTTTTTGGCATTTTCCTTTTCTTTCCCATCCGGGCGAAATCCTGTTCTGCCAACTTAAAAGCCGCTTGTTATCATTCTTTTTTTCGTGCTTCCCTGTTCTGATTCCCCAAGGTTTTTTCTATTTGTGCCATGAGAGGTCGCTAGGTTCTACTGGCGCTTGCGTTCTTTTGCTTTTGTTTCTTGTTTTCTTCTTCTGTCTTTTTCTTTCGAGCTGTCCTAGTCTTCCTTTGTCTTTGTGCCTGAAAGGATCCGCGCCTCTTGATGGTTCCTAAGGATCCTTGCTTCTTATCCCTTGCCGTGGTTCTCTTTTTTTTGGATGCTTCTTCGTCTGGGCTTCAAGATCCCCTGGGCCTTTTTATTCCTTCATAGATCTCCTGCTACTGCTACTTTGGGCTTAGCTTGATTTTTCCTTTTGGGCTTGACTCATTCTTTTGGGCTTCCTTCACTATGATCCTTTTTAGACCTCAACAACCCTAAACCAAACCAATGTTACATTCTGCTTTCCAGATCACACAATATGACTTTAAGTACTGAACTACAAATTTAGATGGTGTTTTATTAAGCTTCATGTAATTGTGTTGAATCATTTCTAAAATTGAGATTATATTATGTGAATATAATTCTAGTCATTATATCATTGGTCATTCACAGACTCTCTAAAGCTAAAATAATTTAAATAGTGAGTCCAAAATTCACAACACTATCTTTCGTAACATCACCTCACTAAAAAGTTGATAAATTTCTTTTATGCTTTAATATTTTATCACATTAACCTTTAACAAAAACTTTGTATATTACAAAAAACCGAAGGAGTTCAAAAAAGGTCACCTTCTCTTTTTCACTTTCTTTGGATTTATCAAAGTGAGAAATATAGAGCAAATTCTTGAGTATTAATTTAATTGTTACAGTTAGGACAAGAATGTAATTCCATTTGTTCCAAAGGACTTTCAAGGTTCAAGTCAAAATTACCTTTTCATGTAGCAAAAGTAAAAGCAAAATACGACAAAAATGGCCTCCACCTATTGGATTCTTGTTCTTGTAGTCAGCAATGCAGTCAGCAAGCTGGTCATTGTTGTGCAAATGATTTTTTTCTCTTTCTCCTTGCCATTGTTGTGTAAATGATTCCGTTGACAAAGACTTCTTTTATATTATTAAGCTTTTTCCCTACTCCAATCCTCCACGCGCGCGCACAAACAAACAAAATATATATATATATATATATATATATATATATATACCCTCCCTCTCTTAGAGCATTAGCATTGGAAAATGCTAATGCTATCCTATTTTACCATTCTAAAAACTCACTTTATCATTATACCATCTTATTTTACAATACCTCCACATCCCACAACTCTATTCTTATTAAAATATTATTTTTTAATCTTTCTCTACTACTACTACTTTCCAACCGTCACTTTTTTTTCCAGATTTCAACGGCTACACCATCACCAATCACCACACCACCACCACCACACCACACCTCCACCTCTACGACTCCACCATCATCAATCACCACACCACCACCTCCACGGCTCCACCATCATCAATCACCACACCACCACAGAAACTGCCGATCAACCCCGATCACAACAGGGGAAAAAAAAAAAAAAAAAAAAAAAAAAAAAAAAAAAAAAAAAAAACAGATCAACCCAATCAAAACCCAGACACCGCCACTTGATCAACCCAAATCAACCACCAAAATCCCACCGGAACAAAAATCCAAACACCGCCGATCAACCCCGATCACAACAGGAAAAAAAAAAAAAAAAAAAAAAAAAAAAAAAAAAAAACCAGATCAACCCAATCAAAACCCAGACACCGCCGCTTGATCAACCCAAATCAACCACCAAAATCGCCTATTCACTCCATGGCTCTCCATCAATTTCAAAACTTTCCCAACATCCTCAAACTTCTCCTCCTTATAAAACCCAGCAAGCAAATTCCCAAAAGTAGTGGCATTCGGCTTCACAGACTTCCTCTCCATCTCAGCCAAAACAGAGTACCCAGAACTGGTCGAACCCGATTCCGAAAACCCTTTAATCACCGTATTAAACGTATCCAAATTCGGCTTAATCTCATAAAACTTCGGAAACTCAATGTAAACCCGGTTCAGCTCCTTGTAATCCTTAGACAAAAGACAAGCAAAAAGCAAAGCGTTGAGAGATTTAACGGTTCGAGGAATACCCAGATCGTGAATTCGCTTGAAAGTGTCAATGGCTTGTGGGATCATCTTGGCTTGACCGTACAGAACGATAGCGTGAGAAGCGAAACGCTCCGTTTTGAGGTCGGGGCGAGAGGTTAGGAGGTCGTCGAGGAACTGGCGGATTGTGTCGAAGTGGTTGGATTCGGAGAGCTTGGAAATGGCGACGGAGAAAGCGATGCGGTCGAGGTGGGACTCGGGGGTGAGAGAAGCGGCGTGGCAGATTTCGAGGATTTGGTGTGGGTTCTGCTCGGATTTGAGGAGGGAGAGTGCTGATCGGGTCTTGGACTTGGAGGAGAGAGCAGATGAGAAAGAGAGAAAGGAAGAGAGAGAGAAGATATCAGAAATAATGAGGGAGAGAGAGAAATTTCGGGGGAAAAATAGTATTAAAATATTATTATTATGTTTAGAATTATGCTACAGTGCAATTCTAAAGATAGAATTGCACTGTAGCAAGTATTGTAAAAATTTTACAATACTTGCCTTTAGCATTCCGGGATGCAACATGTTTTGAAGTTTAAAATGCTAAAATACCGTTAGATATGGCTTTAGCATCTGCTGATGCTAATGCTCTTAGTATTGTCCAATTCAAAAATTTTCTTAAAAAAAAAAAAAATCAAACAGTTTTTTTTTTCCTATCTGAGGTCGGTCAAGGTCCAAACGATAGTGTTACCATTTTCTTTAAATAGGAGAAATTATTTCTCCTTAATTACTATCATTAAAAAATCCTACCAAAATATGTTATTTATTTTTTTCAAAGATAACCCCTTTTATATATATATATATATATATATATATTCCTTAAAATTAGGTATTTTTATCTCTTTTTAGTTCTTTTGAATGGCAAGTCAGCCGCTAAAATCAAACATAAATAAATTTCTCTCTTCTTCATGTTTAATTTATAAAAATTAAAAAATAATAATAATAATAATAATAATATTTTATATGTATATATATAAAATAAAAAAAATAAAAAATAAAAATAAAAATAAAAAAACCCTCTCTTTTTCTCTCTCAAAGGAAGGAGTAGTCCTTTCCTACAAGGCAATTCTCTTTGTTCTATTTCTTTATTTTATTGTTTTATTACTAATATGATTTTGATTGTTATATATGATTTTGATTCATTTGTTGTATTATAACTATTTTTAGGGTTATTAAAGCACAGTTATTGTATATCTAGTTTTATGGGGGCAAAAGTTAAGAACTAAGGGCCAAATGAGATTGAAGTCATACAATGAAAAAGTTCAAAGAATATATACTATATAGCACTGTTTTCTTACCCTATTGTTTTTTTCTTTTCCCCCTTTTATTTCTTTCAATACTCCTTTAAAGTTATTATATGTTGTATATGAGTGAGTTGCACATGTGAATATATATATATATATTCTTTTTTGCATTCTTTTTTATATATTTTTGTAACTGTGGACTATAAAATTTCAGATAAAAAAATGTAATTATTTACTTTATTTATTGTAATTGGATTGTCCGTGGTGATAGGTTCTAAAATGGAAGAACATGAAAATATGAGAGATAAAGTAGAATAAATTCCCTTGAAAAACGAGGCCATGAGTCCATGCTTAGTGTTACTAGGAAAACGTATAAATGCTAGTTTACATTATTGATCTTTGAATTTGCCTTTAATGTATTCACCATGTTCAAGAACATGATATTGATTTCACTATAATCTATTGGTCTCCAACTTTCATTAACTTAGGTAACCTTTTCTTTAAAAAAATAAAAGGAGAAGAAGAAGAACAAGTAGGGAGGTTGACTTATACCATTATACCTTCCAAACATGAAAAACATATTTACCTTTTCTTCATAGCCCTCACTTTCTATTGTCTCCAAACTTCCATTCAACTGTTATTAAGTTCCGTGACCTATTCTTTAAAAAGAAGAAGAAGAAGAATGGAGGTTAACATCATCTAGTATACAATCATGACTCTAACAAATTGTTTATGATGTATCATCACAAAATAAATCTAACTTTTCTCTTTTTGCAATTCCACATCAATCATTGAAAAAAGATCCGCACACTGAATCATAATCATACAAAAAGGGCATCCATAATAATTCGTTAAATATATATATAATAAATTTATATATGATACACGCACATATCTCTTCTTTTTCTCTTCCATTAATGTCTGTTTATTTTTTATTGAGCGCATGGGCGATAAAGAGGGTCCCGTGTGGCACTCATCTATGGGGTGAGTTTGGCTACAATTTTTTTGTTTTTACTTTTTACTCTGTCTTAGTTTTTTTTTTTTTTTTTTTTTTTTGTCCAAATGTCTAACTTTTAACTCTTTATAAATAAACTAGTTTTTAACTTTTTGTTACACTTTTTACATAAAACTTACCAACAACTACATCTTTTGATAAATACCATACAAATAAGCTATTAGAAATAAGCAAAAGCCAAATGCACTCATGATTTCATCTAATATTTATGCCACCTCTTTTATTTTGCCCTTTTTGTGCTTTTTTTTTTTTTTTTTTGCTAAATACCTGTCTTTTTATTGAATCCATAAATTATCTTCATATGTATATCTTCAATCCACCATACCATAATGGGATTCCTAGAGTGTCTAATGGGTAGGAAGTATAATAGTCTAACCAAAGGTTAGAAGTTAGGACACTGCTTTCGTGTATCAAAAACTAAAATAATATGCATATATATTCCCTTACCTCATATATAATTATATATTACTCTTTTTTAAAGGGGACGACATATATTTCTTCCCTTTTATACCATGTGCATCCTACAATCATAGGCAAATAATACTAAAAGTACTATAAATTGTATTATATAGAATTTTACAAACTAAAGTGTCACAAATTATAAAAGAAATATATAACTTAACATGTGTTTACTATATTGTTAAAATGATAACAATAAAATTGTAAGTTATTTGCATTAAAATTTGTAATAGTTTTAATATTTTTTTTTTTTTTTTAAGTCTCTCAACACAAAAAGTTGCAAAGATTTTTTTTCACACCCACCTCTATGTTTTGTGTTTTGGTTGGCTGATGGCTAGAGCATGAAGTACGATATTTTTATTTATCAATTTGATATTTTCATGTAATTTTCATAATTTTAGGTTTAGGGTTATTATTTCCTTGATTTTATGTGCTTTTAATGCTTTTCCTTAAATTTTAGGTTTAGGGTTATTAAGATTTGTTTTAGAATATTTGATCTTGTAAATCAAGTTCTATTGGAACTTTCATTAGGTCTCAAAGTTTGTAAACAAATTTTCAATACATAATACAAATTTCTCATCAATAAAATCTCATAGAGTTTTCTTCTTTATTTTTAGTGGATTCATGAATGAATCTCTTGTGGATTTAGGGTTATCATCTTGAAGCAAATGTGTTATGTTTTTTGTGTCATTCTGCTTATGTCATTATTCTTTGGAGCACTATCTCAAATGTTATGTGATTAAGATAAATTCAATTATTTATCCCATGTCCATAGCAAACTATTATTTTATAAAAAATTCATAAGATAATTTCCTCTCGAGAATACAAAATATCTTAATTTTTTTACAAGGCTTTTGTTAATGGGTGCTCTTGTGCACTCATCAAGGAAGTTTCAAAATGGCCTCAACTGTATTGGAAAATAGCAAAAATTAATAAAAATATAGACTTTGAATTGAAAATGGCTTGATTCTCTATAAAGATCCAATCAACTCCATTATAAAATTCAACTTTAACGAGTATACTAGGACACCCGTTATTAGGACCCTTTTTACCATTAGCTCAAAAGATAAGTTATTTTTTTGACGAATAATAAGACTTCAAAAGATAAGTTATGATTGTAAAGGAATATAAGCCCAACATTATCTTTACATTTTCATCTATCAACCATGACCTACCACTACCACATAATTCATGAAATGTAGTATGAACTACTAGTGGCGAGGCCACTAAGAGGCTAAATAATAGAGGCTTATTTTGAATATTTTTTTAATACATATGTTAGGTGGAAAATTAACTTAATTATATATATATGTATGTGTGCAAGTGTGTGCACGCATGAAGATAATTTTTAGGACCTGAAAGTTAAACTCACATTCTCCTAAATTATATCGTTAACTTTCTTTTATAATGGTTCATAATGCACAATCTTATTCCAACTCTTAACTTTTCATTCAATTGATATATTAACATAAAATAGGACTCCTCAAAAAAAAAAAAAAAAAAGACTAATATGGCCTATTTCTCATGACTCAACTAAAAAGTAAAATGAAACAATATTTTTCTTTTAAGCTATTCTCAGGAGATTAAGCCGAGATATGCCCTTTTTTATTTTACACTTTGATTTTTATCTAAGATAGGTAAAAGGTGTAATTTTATTATTAATTTTAAGATATATCTACTAAGCTTGATTGAGGCTTGTTATACAACTATTAATTTGCAAAATACTTCTTTTGCATGTTAAAAATATTAATAGTTTTTTTTTTCTTTTTACATTTTCTATTTTATTATTTTGGCTACCGCAGATGTCTAAAGCTATTCAAAAGGATGACTATTCCCTTGAGTACGGGCAGTTCCCCCTTCCTATACACATCAAGTAATTACTAAGAAGAATCCTTTTGACTCCATGATGGTGGTTAGGAGTTTTGAACTCAATACCTCATGGATCTTATGAGATCTTATGAACTACTAGACCAACCTTCTGTGATTTTTTACATTATTATATATAACATGTAATATGTAATGATTTAATTGTTGCATTTTAATTTGGCCCCCCATGGATAAATCCGTGACTCCGCCATTGTGCTCTCATCAAGGAGGTTCAAAATGGTCTCACTTGTATTAGAAAATAGCAAAACAAATAAAAATATAGACAATAAATTGATAGTGATTTTACAACCCAAAAAAAAAAAAAAAAAAAAGTCAATCAACTACACTATAAAATTTAGCTTTAGCTGATACACAAGAGCACTCATGATCATGGCCTTTTTTTTTTACCATTAGCTCAAAAGATTTTTTTTTTTTTTTTTTTTGGGACAAATAATAAGACTTCAAAAGATAAGTTATGATTATATATATGAAATATAAGTCCATTAGGGGCTGTTTGGTTTTAAAAAAAACAATCACTCATCACTCCTCACTTAATTGTCGTCACTCATCACTTAAAATACCTCAACTCCCTAAAGTTGGCACGTTTAGTACACTGTTTCCAACTTCTCATAACTCAATTTTTTGTACTTTCTGTAGGACCCATACCTGAGCACCAAGTCAAGCAATTCTGTTAGTCTACCAGCCTCACACTCATTTCATTTCATTTTCTTCACTGCTCATTTCATTTTGCCACCACCACAGTCATAGTGAAGTGCAACCAAAGAAGGACAAACAACAAAAACTCCCATCAATAAAAATTCCACCAAACCCAAAAGCCATTTTCCAACCCTCAAAATATGCAGTAGCAAATCAAAACTCCATTTATACTTATTTATGATACACCACCAAATCAAAAAAAAAAAAAAAATTGTGTAGAAAAATAGCAAGACCCATCTCTCAAGAATTCAAAACCCAGTTCTCTCTCAGTCTGTAATGGAAGGTGCTCTCTTTCCCAACAAGCCAGTGCCTCCCATCCCAACAAACAGACCCACAAAACCATTGCCAAACCCATCTTTGAAATTCACTTCAACAACACTCCCACTACCACCCCTTCCTCCTCAATCCTCATCTCCTTCTTCAGTTCCTTTAGACACTCTCCTCCAACACCTTTTTCACCTCTCTTCACCCCCCATCACTACCGCCACTCACAAAAAGCTCAAACCTTTACACCCACCTCGCTACACCAACCACAACACCAATACCCAATTCCCTTCCTTTCACATTTCAACCCAGTTAGACCACAAGCAAGTCCATCACAAAGCCGGATTGACGACAAACGCAAACACAAAAAAAATCATTTCGTAGATCCCTTTTTTTTTTCTTTTGGATCGACAACAAAGCCTGATCGAGTCAGATCTGAAATCTCTGATCAACGAGGGAACGATGAAGGACAAAGAGAGATGGGTCAGCGTGTGAGTTGTTCGTCATATGGGTCGGCGTGGGTGAGATTTTGCTCTGAAGAATAACCAAGAGAGAGAGAGAAAGTGACCGCTAGGAGAGAAAAGGAATATCTGACTCGACAAGACTAGTGGGTCCCCCAGTGTGTGTTTAATTACAAAAATGCTATTGAAAATTGAGTTTTGGAAACTGAAAACACCTTTTCAGTTTCCATAACTCATCATTCAAAAGTCAGAGAATTAAGTAATGGAAACAAAAACTGGAAACAAAAATCAAACAGACTTCTCAACCGTGGGACCCACATATTTTGAGTTTTGGGTGATGGAAACATAGTTATGGACGATGGAAACACAAAAACAAAACAGCCTCTTATTTTCTTTACTCTTTCATCTATCACCATGACTTACCACTATCAAGTAACTCATGAAAGTCTTCTAAAAAAAAGTAACTTGTGAAACATTGTATAAACTATCATTCCTAAAAATGAGATTTTTGGGGAGTTTGGTTTGTGTTTTCAAACAACAATTTTTAGTTTTTAAACAACATTACACGTATTTTCATGCACTTTTTCACCCACATATATTTCCACAAATATTTTCAAACAACAATTTTCACTTTTTAAACACATGTACCAAACAGGCCTCACCTATAATAATTTCACAACAAATACTATGTAATAAGTTATAATTGATAGACAAAAAAGTAATTTTAATAATGGACTCATATTAGAACCAATAACGATTTATCATCTAAGATTTATTATAAAAATGTTGTATAACTCATGAAAGTTTTCTAAGAAAAAAGTAACTTGTGAAAGATTGTATAAACTATCATCCTAAAAATGAGATTTTACATCTATAATAATTTCACAACAAATACTATGTGATAAGTTATTATTGATAGACAAAAAAGTAATTTCAATAGTAAACTCATATTAGAACCAATAATTATTTATCATCTAAGATTTGTTATAAAATTGTTGTACTTAACATTACTCTCCTAAAAATTGGTTTTAGTCTTCTTTTGGAGTAACTCCGTTAACATGGAGGACACTCAACCTCCACGAGAAAGTCCAAAAAAAAAAAAAAAAAAAAAAAAAATTTGTAACAAATTTGATACGTGTTTATTCGGTAAATTATTACTAACAGGAAAAAAAAATACTAATATCAATTATTGGCATATATGAGAACTAATACAAACTTATCACATCAACATGTATCAAAAAGATTGTCAAATTTTTTGTGGATGCAGCACTGCTCCTAACCCCGCACGCCATTTCATATGCCAGTATCTCTAGTGCTGGGGACAGGGTCTGAGTATCTCTAGTGCTGTGGCCAACCCACCGGCAAAAAAATATATATTTATTATCCAATTGGCTCTGCCATCAATTGGGCCTCACCTGACATGTCTGGAAGCTAGTTTTTTCA
The DNA here is from genome assembly GCF_932294415.1 of Quercus robur. Classification (NCBI taxonomy): domain Eukaryota; kingdom Viridiplantae; phylum Streptophyta; class Magnoliopsida; order Fagales; family Fagaceae; genus Quercus; species Quercus robur. Next base: position 4,933,732 of record NC_065536.1, read on the forward strand.
CCTCTATAAAGCCCACCAAACTAACGCAACACACTTCATATTTTACTCCACGCCTTATATAGTTATGTGAATATATATTTCACACTGATATTGCTTTTGAAATCAAGCTAGAGTGTGAAAATTTATGGATAGTTTGAGATTTTGCGTGTGGCTGATACTGATCATATTGCTTTTGTTTTTTAGATCCCAAGCTAGCCTTCCTAATCCAAACATGGAGGGGAACCAAAAGATGAGTGGTGGTCATGATCCGATGAGGGTTCATGGTGATAAATTTCATGCTGCACTTAAAAAAGGTCCCGTCCCACCTTCTGCCCCTTCTGCATGCACTAGTGAAAACCACGAGATGAGTACTGGAAAATGTCCAGCTGGTGCATAAAACCTGCTGCTGTTGCTCTCTCTGCCATATGCTTTTGAATAAAAATAAGGCTAAGAATACTAATATAGCATTTTTTTTTTTTTCCATGACAAACGAGAATATTCAGACCTCTTTTTGCATCTGACTATTTACTCAAATGTATGCAGTCTCTCTACTTCAACAATAAAACAGTGACAATCAAGTCCAACAACAATGGACACCAAAGCTTTGCAAAAGCATATATATATGGTGTTAGAAGGTCATCGTTTTCTTAGTATATTTTTATTAATATGTGATAGCAAGGCAGAAAGCTAGCACCTCATTATGTATATGTTCATCTTCAACCTGTGTACTTCTGTTGAAAATTATATATATGTGGTTCAGCAAGAACTGTCTGAATTTTTCTTTTTCCCATTTTAGTGTCCATCTTTTATTAGAAAGATCGAAGTTAAAGTTAAACCCTAGCACATACATACGTTCTTCCAAAATAATGACGCGGACTATGTTAAGTTTGACAAAATTAACTAGTGGTTAATTCATAATTGACATCTAAGACTAGGAGCTCCTTGTTTTTATGGTATTTTAATTCATTATTTGATAGCAACGCAGAAAACAAGTCACCAGGTTCATCTTCAACTCTTGTGTTTTCTTGAAAGTATGTGGTTGAGCAAAGCCGCCTTTGTTTTTTTCTTTTTCCATTTTGGTTTCCATCTTTTGTTAAAAGAGTTGAAGTTTAAAGATAAACCCTAATTATATTTGAAGAACATATGGGTACAAAACATAGGTGCTTTCATTTATTGATTCTTAAAAATGATGTGTGTAAGCGACTAAATTTCTAGTTCGAAATAAATCAAATAAGTAAAATAGTTTCACAAATGCGAATTTGTATTGATGATTGTGTGGTACAATTCTCTGAAATTACAAAAGAGTGATCCTCTGATTCGATCTCCTTGCAAAACTTATTGATTAGATTTATGGTAATGTGGATTTGACTTGAACACAAAATATCCTTCAATTTGGTTGAGGGATGGATCGAAGATTACTGAAACGGAATTACAATGAATCTCTGGCTATGAGCTTGTTTAGAAATCCTTTATTCTTCGCGTTCTTCGTGTTCTTCGTGCGTTCTTCGTCTTCGAAGGTTTGTGGTGGAAGTTCTTCGGTGCTTTAGAGGCCTGAATCCGTTGAGCTTCAATGATTTGTGATTTGTTGATGCTTTCGGACACTTTTGGCTTGATTCCCGTGAACTTTAGGATCTAGGCAGATGATCTGGATGATTCTGCTTCAAATGTTCTCCGATTTTGGGGTTGAAGTTCTTGAAGTTCTTGAAGGCTTTGAGGCTTGATCTTCGCAGAACTTTTTCACTTTTGAATTCTGGTCCTCCTAAATGTCTCAGGAAGGCTTCTATTTATAGGAGTTTTGGGGTGGGTGAGCGACACGTGGCGGAGCTTGATTGGTGACACATGTCACAGCTTGATTGGTCCACTTAAGTCATCGCTTACACGTGGGAGGTTGCTGGAGTCATCGCTTACACGTGCGAGGCTGCTTGACTCATCGCTTACACGTGCGCTGATGCGTGATTGGCTCTTGCATGACACTTGGCAAATTTCTGTTGGCTTCTGAATAGTGATAGCAAAACCTAGCAGCAATACATGGTATTCTGTAATTGGCTGTATTTTGTGGACTTGATAATGTGATGTGTCAGTTTGTGATAGGTCGGGAATTTTCCCTCTCTACAATGTGGACTATGTTAAGTTTAACATAATAAAGTAGTGTTTAATTGATATCTAGGAACTCATTGTTAATTTTCTTAGTATTTTAATTAATAATTTGATAGCAAGGCTGAGAGAGTAAGTCATCATGTTCATCTTCACCTTTTGTATTTTCTTGAAAGTATGTGGTTGAGCAAGAACGGTTTAAATAGTTCTTTTCCCAGTTGGGTTTCCATCTTTTATTAAAAAGATTGAAGTCCAAAGTTAAACCCTAATTATATTAATATTTAGAGAACATATGGAGACGAAACATAAGTTCTTCCAAATATGTAGTGCTGAAGCTTAAAAATGACAAGGGCTATGATAATAAGTTTGACAAAAGCAAAGCAGTGGTGATTTAATTAGGTTAAGATGAATGTGCCCAAGTTGTTCACTTTAGAAACTTATAATTAAGAATGGAAAAGATTAAGCCTAGTAAACACCTCATTTAAATCAGTTCTTCTCGATCACAATTTTTGTTGGCAACAACTTTTATTATAACTTGTTCACGTGCTCAATTATAAGTGATGAACAATCTTTTTCTTCTGTAACCACCACTGTTGACCGTTTTTCACTAATTTGCTTCCATCATAACATTGTTGCCCGAACTTTAAAGTATTGTTTTTGGGTTAACACAATCATCAACCCCAAACCCTATATATCTCAGCATCAAAACTAGCGTCAAAAAAGATCTTTAGCGTTCAACCATTTATCTTAAATCATTAGAGTACTTGTACACGCTTAAATCATAAGACTGTTGAAAATGTACACAATAAACTATGAGAGTGTTTACAATATTCATCACTAAATTGGACTATAATTTATTTTCGAATTAGAGTATTGATTTGTGTACAGTACTTAATAATAATAGAAGTACTACGTTTACAATATTTTCACAACATATCCTATATGGTAAGTTGTTACTAGTTCTAATTTGATCTTATTACTGAAATTACTTTTTTGTATGCTAGAAACAACTTGCCACTTACGATTGTTGTGAAAATGTTTTGGATATAACATTTCTCTTATAATATATAGTATTATATTAAAGCTGAAGTAAAGATAACATTAAGTTGAATCCAAATTATTTTTCAATTAATTACCAAAACAAAAAAAAAAAAAAAAACAAAAACAAAAAACAAAACGTTAGGACTTGTACCAACGGTTTTAAAAGTACCTATGTAGCTCACCCAGGGTTATTGTCTCACTTTTTGGCCAGCAGTTAAAATCACAAGCATTAAAAGCATCGAGATAGCCCAATCGAGTCTATATCGACACTTTCTAGACCTATAGCAACGGTTTTAAAATGCCAGTATAGGTCAATTTTTTGTAGTGGTTGGAGTTTAATTTTGCATCATGTGTCTCAATTTTGGTGCCAAAGGTAAGGACCACGATAATTATACTCATCTCATAATTTTTTTTTTTTTTTTTTTTTTGGTTTCCCACGGGATATCCAAGCCAGCTTACGCGCACATTGACTAATCCCCACTCGCAATGAGAGACTACCACTAGTCACAAGGTGTTGAAGCTGCTGGGATTCGAACTGGGGAGCAAACCCAGTCGAACCCCAGAGCCTTATCCAGTGGTGGACAAGCCACTAGGCCACACTTGGTGGTTCTTATAAATAATATCAACTCATTCTCTCTCCATCAATCTCAATAAAATATTTATTACTCTAACTATTTTCTTTTTCTTCTTTTTCTATTTTTTTTCTTTTAATTAATTAGTACATTAATTTGAATTAAGTCCGATACACCAATTTCATGATAAAATAGGGGGTACATCATTGAATTGCACCATCAAATCAATCCTTGCATAATTTTGGTAAGATAATCTTTTCAATATCAACTTTACATGTTTCTCTTTCTCTAATATTTTGTACTTCTTGATTTTGGTTTGATGTCAAATGCCCAAAAATTACCCATTTATTTGAAAAGTTTATGGCAATATGAGACAGTATAAAAGCACCTTGGATGGTGTTTTTTTGCAAGGAGTGTAATTTGTAGTCTATATTAAATGCAACCATGCATATATGTATGGGTTACAAGCCAATACTTTATTATAGATTGCAAAAATTACCCCTTCCCCTTTTGTATTTTTTATGTACACACAATGAAAACCAGGGCCTATTTGATAAGAGATTTTTAGTAATATTGTTTATATTTTTTGAAAATATGTATAATATTGTTTAAACACTGAAAACTGTTGTTTAAACAACCATAACAATAGGCCCATAATCTCACAAACTCCTAGGTTTGGATATCCTAATTTAAGTTTCTTGATGGTTTGATTAGTCGACTTTTGACAGACTCAAGTTTTTAAATTGGAGAAGGCAAAATTTAAAGAAATGTGGACAGCGAAATTTTCCAGGCCCAATTGTAAATTTGGAAGAACTGGAAAATGCATGTGCAGATGTGCTAAGTTGAGAGGTGAAAAGAAAATCACCGGCACAACTACAAAACTAAATACCAAAGAAAGGACAAAAGAGAAATGGTTGTTAAAAGTGAAAAAAGTGGAGGGTAAATTCCATTAATTTAGGCTCTATTATATGGTTCATTGCTAGGCCCATTGCAAGCAATGCAGTCAGCAAGCTGGCCATTGTTGTGCAAATGATTTTTTTTTTTTTTTTTTTTCCTTTCTCCTTGCCATTGTTGTGCAAGTGATTCCGTTGACAAAGACTTCTTTTATATTAAGCTTATTAAGCTTTTCCCTACTCCAATCCTCCACACACACACCAACAACAACAACAACAAAAAAAAAAAAGAGAAGAAGAAGGAAGCTAGGTATACTAGACTTATGACCTATGACTTATGAGAGGACCCAAGTGGGCAAGTGGGGATCCACAAATGCTCCCTCATGCTAGTTAAATCATAGCCTTACATTAATCCCACCCAAGAAGTTAGCAAAGATAATTTTTTATAAACAACACTTTTATTAACAAAAGAACCATAAATATAAGGTAAGAAACTAAAACTCTAGCTTGCTCAAGAACTAATGTATTGCAAAAAACAGGAGCAGAGTCAAGAACAAAACAACCTGAGTACTTGTTTTTTAAAGACCATAAAGGTAAAACATGGGCAACTTGATTTGTTTCTCTAGAATCTCATTTAAACTGAATAAATGGACAAAGAACAACTCAAGTGCAAACTTTATAGAGTTATCAACAATAATAATGTTAAATCATACCAATATTACATTTTGCTTTCCAGATCGCATAATATGACTTTAAGGACTAAACTACAAACTTGGATAGTGTTTTATTAAGCTTCATGCAATCTTGTTGAATCATTTTCAAAATTGAGATTATATTATGTGAATATAATTTTAATCATTATATCATGGGCCATTCCCAAACTCTCTAAAGCTAAAATAATTTAAATAGTGGGACCAAAATTCACAACACTGTCTCTCATGACATCACCTCACTAAAAAGTTGACAATTTTCTTTTATGCTTTAATCTTTTATCACATTAACCTTTAGCATATAATTAACTTTGTATGTTACAAAAAATTGAGATTATATTATTTGTATGTTACAAAAAATTGAGATTATATTATGTGAATATAATTTTAGTTATTATATCATGGGCCATAACCAAACTCTCTAAAGCTAAAATAATTTAAATAGTGGGACCAAAATTCACAACACTGTCCTCATGACATCACCTCACTAAAAAGTTGACAAATTTCTTTTATGCTTTAATCTTTTATCACATTAACCTTTAGCATATAATTAACTTTGTATGTTAAAAAAATTGAGATTATATTTTGTGAATATAATTTTAGTGATTATATCATGGGCCATTCCCAAACTCTCTAAGGCTAAAATACTTTAAATAGCGGGACCAAAATTCACAACACTGCCTCTCATTACATCACCTCACTAAAAAGTTGACAAATTTATTTTATGCTTTAATCTTTTATCACATTAACCTTTAGCATATAATTAACTTTGTATGTTACAAAAAACCGAAGGAGAAGTTCAATAAAGGTCACCTTCTCTTTTTCACTTTCTTTGGATTTATCAAAGTGAGAAATATACGCTCTGTTTGTTTCATTGGAAAGCCTTCTATAAAAATAGTTTTCCTCCTTTTCCAATGTTTGGTAACATAAAAAAAAATTGGTAAACAGAAAATTATCTTTAGTCAACGGAAAACTTTTATAAAAATAAAAATAAAACTTATTTTCTATAGGTTGCTTTCCAAAAAAAAATTGGAAAACAATCTCTCTCTCACACAGTGCATAACTCTTATAAATATTATCTTCTTTTGACCTAGGAAAAAATATTTTCTTTCACTCATTCAGCCATTCTCACAATAAACTCTCTCACTTCTTCTCCTCCCTTTGTTTTTTCTCTCTTCTCATACCCTCACTATCACCCCCTCTGGCCTCTTCTCTTCCCATAGACTTCTCGTTCTATCTGTCTTTCTTCTCTTTTTTCTCCTTATTTGTTCTCCCCTCTATAACACCGTTCTTTAATAAGGTTTGTATTTTTTTTCTCCTCACAGATTGGTCAACGGTTCTATAACAATTTTTAATATATTTATCAAACTATTTGTACTGGATTAGTTTGCCAGTAAAACTATTTGGCCTATGTGGCATTTTGAACTATTTAAAATAGAACTTAAGGTTATAATGGTTATTTTGAATTATGAGAAGTATGATTTATATATATATATATATATATATATTATGAACGTTACTGTTTATATACATGAGCAAGATGAGTATTTGAGATCATGAAAATTGGATAGCTAATTTTGATTGTATCCGTTGTCAAAATTTTAGTTTGAAAACTAAATTCATTCTTGGTTTTTATTATTATTATTTATTTATATTGATTACATTAGGTGGGTTTACACAATAAACATATTATACATGTTTTAAATTATACAAGAAATATTATAAAAACTGTGAATACCAAATGCCAGAAAACATTCTCAAGCTCATTTTCAAGATTGTTACTAAACATCAAAAAATAAGATAATTTTCCAAAAAATACTCTCTGAAAAATAAATAATTAACTAGAAAATATTAATCTCGAAACAAACAGAAATAGAGCAAATTCTTGGGTTTCAATTTAATTGTTACAGTTAGGACAATAATGTAATTCCATTTGTTCCAAAGGACTTTCAAAGCTCAAGCCAAAATTTACTTTTCATGTAGCAAAAGTAAAAGCAAAATACGACAAAAATGGCCTCCACGTGTTGGACTCTTGTTCTTGTAGTTTTTTTAAGATACAAGAAAATTAATTTTTAATTTTTGGTTGTTGGAGCATTCACAGCAAGGTTACTAAAAAATATGGGTTTTTTTAGTAATTGAAAACATTAATTTATTTATTTTAACACTTCACTTTATAATTTTCCTAACATCAAAAGTTTTATTTTAACATTTTACACATTAAAATAATATAAACAACACATTAAAATAATATATCTAACACAATAAACAACAACCACAGTTATTAACACATTAAAATACTATTTTTTTAACATCCTACATTAAAAAATATATATTTGTTTTGAGTTTAAGCTACAGTGAGCTGCTATCCCTAGCAACTCACTGTAGCTCAAACTCAATTTTTTTTAGTTTAGCTTTTTTTTTTTTTGAGAAACAGTTTAGGGGAATTGGTTGCTAAATTGAATTTTTAGTCAATTTAGCAACCTTATTGGGATGCTCTTATAGAATAATTTTAATTGACCAAACATCATAAAATTAAAATACTATTGAATTTTGTTATTAAAAAAAAAAAAAAAAAAAAAAAACCAATTAATTCTTGGGCTTTGGTTTTTAAGGTATGTTTAGATTAGTGTTTTAAACTTATTGGAGCATTCACATTGGATGATACAAAACTCTTAGAGCATTAGGATTGGAGGTGTAAAAAACCCCCCCAAGTTGCAACTTTACAACACAAACCACTAAAAACATGCAATATAAAAAATTATACCCTCTAGCTACAATAAAGTTGCTAGTTATACAAAAGTGAATCCACATCCCAGTTTGTAAAAAAGTATTTATTTTATAATTAAAAAAGTTATTTTATCTATTTTGCCAAACCATTTTACAACTCACACAACATTCCAATTTTTATTTTTATATACAACTCATTAAAATAATATAAACTACCCTATCAACTCATTCTTTCTCTCTTCTCCCATCTTTCTCTTCCATCTTTTTTGTACTTTTATATACTTTTATATTTACTTTTATGTTTAGCATTCATGAATGGTAGGTTCTATATATACAAACCTTCTATTCATAGTTGCTAAAAAATTTTACCAACTCACACCCAAGTATAACTTAATTTGAGTGGGTTAGTTGCTAAAATAGCAATTAGAGGGGTTTTACTCTTCTCTCTCTCTCTCTTTTGTGACTCTCCCTTTTCTCTCTTTATTCACTTTGTTTCTCTCTTCTCTCTCTTTCTTAGATGAAATTTTTGGTTGGGTTGATCAATGGTTGCTGGATTGGGATTGGTGGTGGGTTTTGGTGGTTGTTGGGTTGGTTTCAGTTGTGGTTGTGTTGGCTTCGATGGTGGCTAGGTTGGCTTCAATGGTGAGTTCCGATGGTTGTTAGGTTGGTTTAAGTGGTGGGTTTCGATGGTGGTCATTCCAGTGGTTTCGATGGTGGTTGTTCCAGTGATTTAGTTAGGTGGTTGGTTCAGAAGGGTGGTTCAAATGGTGGTTTTTTTTTTTTTTTTGGGTCTGGTGGTGTTTCAATGGTGTGAGGGTTTGATGGAGGAAGATGGGGGAGAAGAGTAGTTGTGTGGGTTTGATGGAGGAAGAGAAGGAAGAGAGAGATTGAGGAGAAAAGTGACTATGTGGGTTTAATGGAGGAAGAGAGGGAAGAAAGAGATGGGGGAGAAGGGAGAGAATTGAATTGTTTATATTATTTAATAGTGTATTTTATATTATTTTAATAAGTTGTATGTAAAAATAGAAACTAAGATATTGGGTAAGTTGTAAAATGAGATGGTAAAATAGATAAAGTAAGTTTTTAGGGTGTAAAATAGAGACTTTTTTACATCCTCAAATGCGAATGCTCTTACAAATGCAAAATGCATAACACTATTGACATGGAAGAATGCGTAAGTGGTTGAATCTGAACTCTACACGTGGAGTAGCTGTGAGGCAAGGGAGAGTAGATGATGGCTAAGAGATTTTGTCTTGGTCAGTGTTAAAGGCGTGACTACCTTGGGAAGGAAGTAAGATTTACACCTGACATAGTACTCAAGCACTCACAAAAAGGGAGATAGTGACCTTTTAAGGTCAAAGAATATGAGGACACCCCTTATTAGCTGAGTGCATCATGAGTCACTTTGGAAACACGTGTACCAATCACAGTACTCCTAATATCCCTCTCAATGTCTAAGACTTGTCTCCCAAGTAGTGGCAAAGCTACCTACCCAGGGGTCCTAGTGCCATGTTGGCGTAGTTCTTATCCCTTAGTCAGCAGATAATATCACAGCTGTGAAAAGATTCAAAAGAGAAAATATGATGACTTGACACCTGTTCTTGTATCCAGCCATGTTCCTTAGAGTATAAAAGGAACATGTAGTTATGCTATTAGGGCAAGAACCCAACTAGATATTTGGAGATGAAAGTGGAGAGTTGGTAGGAGAGAAAGGCAACTTCATTGTAAATTGATCTCTTTCCCTTGCATAATACAAGCTGGAGCAAGAATGTTTTGTTCTTGCTCAAATCGTGGTTTTTTATCCATTTTCTAAGGTTTTTCACATGCATCCTGTATTGTTTTATTAATCAGTTTCTTCTTATTATTTAAATGTGCATCATTTTCATGTCCTATCATGGCTTTCTTTATTTCTTGTTTGAGTGTCATGTCAAATCTTGCATCTTCTCGAGATTTCTCATGTAAATGTATTGTTAAATAACTTATTTCACTCACATAAATAAGCTCAAATCTAACTTGCACGTACATCCACTTTTACAAAACACACACATCAGTCCATTTATTCTATCCTTCATTTTATTTAAATACTCGTATTTATTCTTTTTTTAATATTACATATGTCCTCTCTTTCTCTCATATTTCATCAGCATCAGGCCTTTCTTCTCTCTCTTCTCAAACACTCATTCTTCTCTCAATTTCTTAGCTTTCTTTCTCCTGCCAAATCTCACATCTCTCTTTCTCCTCTCAAATCTCTCTTTCTCCTCTTAGAGATCTCTATTATCTTAACTAACTTTCTCTTCTCATATATCTCTATTTACTACTCTCAGGTCTCTCTTTTTCCTCCTCTTTCTCCTTTCAAATCTTTCTTTCACCACTGTGTTTGGGTTTTATTTTGATTTTGGGTTCAGGTTAAGGGTTTTCTGTTAATGGTTTAATTTTTCATCAATTTTGAGTTTGTATTTTGAGTTGAATTTCCATTGTTTGTAATGGGTTTTAATGGTAATGGTGGTGGTGGGTGGATGAGATTTGTGTTTGGATATAGGTGGTGTTGAGTTGCAGAGGATCTGTGGGAAAGAATAAGAGGGCGAGAGAGAGTGATGAGAGCACAAGAGGGAGAGGGGATCTAATGAGAGCTATACAGGTGGAGAGGAAATATTAAAATATTGGGATACAAAGTTATAGTAAAACCATGTAAATGTACTGTAACAATTGTGTAAATTTGCACAATTATAGCCTGATTGACATGAAAGAATTTTGGAGTTTTTTTTTGAGAAAGAAAGAATTTTGGAGTTGAATGTGCAAAATGGAGCACATTTTCTATTTTACATTTACTTATATGTGACTACGGAAAATTATTATGTACTTCCGAAGTACCATAAATGCGTACTCCCTCCTCTCATATAAATAGTGGGTTCCACTAATTAAATTCATGGTGGAACTCACCATTTATGTGAGAAGGAAGAGTACGCATTTATAGTACTCCAGAAATATCTAATAATTTTCCTGTAAATACTCTAAGATTGAGGATAAATTTTTTTTTTTTTAATGCAATGTAATGCAAAAAAAAAAAAAAAGTGGGTGGGGAGGGGGGGGGGGGGATATAGTGAGGGTTATAAAAATGATATTGTAAATAAATAAAATAATTTTTGATAATGCAAAATGCGTTTTTTTTTTCCTTAATTATTAAGCTATGAGAATGATTTTATATATGCTTATTTTATTAAAGTCTCATTTTTCTCGAGTGTCCCACTGGCATTACATTTTCAAACTATGCTGCTTTTTTTTCTTGTCTTTTTTTTTCTTGATGGGACTATGCAGCTTTTTTAAATAGCACTTTTTGTAGGTGCATCTTTTCAAACAATTTCATTTAAAATAAAATTTAAAAAAAAAAAAAACAAAAATTAAATCATACCAAAAAATTAGGACAAGAATATAATTCCATTCATTCCCACTTCTGATTTATCCAAAGCAAAACTGAAAAAGCAAACATAAATAAACGCATCGGAAACACTGAAAACAACAACCCGAAATATGACTGGCGTGACCTCCTCCCCCGATTGGACCTCTTGTTGTAGTCTTGTTATAGGAAAAACAAAAATATAATCTCCAATTAACTCAAATAATAATAATAATAATAATAATAATAATAATAATAATAATAATAATCTCTTATTACCAAAAAGAGACTATGAATTTGAATCTTGCAAATTCATTAGTATACTATATTGACCCTATGATATAAAGAGTAAAATTAATTTTTTTTTTTTGTTTCCGAAACACCAGAAGCAAATCAATAAGTCAATAATAACACAGAATTTTGAGACATCATTCTTAATTGATTATAAGAAAAATAAACTCAATTTCTTGAAATAGAATATTAAGTAATAATGTACTGCTAAGATAACAGCATTAGTATTACAGTGCAGCTCAAATTACAAACATAAATCCCCAAATTAAAATGTTAAAAAAAAAAAAAAAAAAAGTTCATAAAGCCGACCGATGTGGCCTCACCTCCTCCTAATGGATTACAACTACTTCATTACACAACAACGTACAAAAGAAGAAAAGTAAAACAATAATAATTAAAATAAAACAAAAACAAAAATTTGCAGATTGATCCACGTGACTGACCACGTGCTCATCTACCTCACTTTCCCCATCTTCAAAACTCTCAACAACACAGCCTTAGTTAGCTCCAACCAACATCGACAACATCGTCAACTCCACCCCGGCGATCCAATCACGCACCGCCACGTCAGATCTTCGAGTAGATCTTTTACTAGATAGAGAATTTCTTAAAATGAAAACACTGAAAAAAGCTTAGCTTTGCTATAGAGCGCATCCACAGAAGAGAAAGAAGAAGCCGAGAAAGGAGACCAGAGCGACGGACTCGAAGGCCGTGACGAGGCTCCAAACGACATCGTCCACGATGTTCCACGACAGCAAGTTCCTGACGCCGATGCCGCCGCGTGGGGCCCAATTTCTCGGAGCGAGGTACGAGGAGAACAGGCCCGACCACCTCAGGATCGACGAGCGGCCGAAGGACAAGTACTCCGCGTCTAACCACCGGAATGCTGACGTGGCCCACGACATCTCTCTCTCTCTCTCTCTCTCTCTCTCTCTCTCTCTTAAACTGTCTGGCTGTCTGTCTATGTTTCTCTCTCTCTCTCTCTCTCTAGAACTAGAAATGTTCTAGGAGCATGTGGTGCAATGTGAGTGGGGAGGGATTTATGGGTCTAAATATATATAGAGAGAGAGAGAGAGAGAGAAAAATAATGATAGTCAATTGGATGAGAGGGAGTGATAAGGTGCTTTTTGCGTGTAGATTTGAGTTTAAGTGGGGCCCACGTTTTTGGTTATCAAACGGTGGAGGGAAGAAGGGGACAGCGGACAGCCTGGATCATGTTCATGGGAGTATGTTTTTGAATGTTTTGGGACTGGTGGGTGGTGAGAATTGGTTGATTGATCATTTCCATCTCAAAAAGAAAAAAAAAATTTATATATATAATCTAATTTATAATCAAGAACAAGATGCACTAGACATAAGCCAAATTTTTGCTTTGTGAATCATAATAAGTACTATAGTTGATGGGGAATATGTGGAATTAGAATCCTCATTTTTCAATTTTATAAATAACTCTACAATTCTATAATGCCGATTTATAAATCTAAACATGTATTCGGTTTTATAGTATTTAATATGGTCAAATTTAGATAATAAAATTTTAAAGGGTGGAATGATTTATAATTAGTGTCACACCCTATTGTATGTTAGAGTTGTTAGTGGAATCCATGGGTATATCAAAAAGTTCAAGCAACAATGTATTATGAAATGTGAGGCGATGACTTTGCACATGAGCCCCTTTTTCTTCCCTTAAAAATTATATATATTATTTATTTATATAAAAAATAAATAATATCATTATTTTCTCTATATATTTTTGAAATTTTAAAGACATCATCTTGATTTCACAGTCAAGATTTATTGTTTGTCTAGAGTATAAGTTATATTTTTTTAATATTTGAAAATGGATTATTTTAAAAGCTATGTCTAAAAAAGTGAAAATTTTTAAAATAGTCTTTCAAAAAATAATAGTACTTAGATTTTTTTTTCCATTGATATCATTTCATTTAAAATTAGATGTTATAAAATATTTATTAATGAAATAAAATGTCAAAATGCAGTTAAATTATAATATATTGTTTATGAAAAAATTATTAAGTACTCTCGAAGTACCGTACTCTCTCATCTCACATGAATAGTGGGTTCCACTAATTAAATTCATGGTGAGACCTATCATTTATGTGAGAAGAGAGAGTACTAATTTATAATACTCCGGAAGTACACAATAATTTCTTTTGTTTATGTACTCTATCTTTTTATTTTGGGATAATAATATATTATGTGTATCTTTAAATTTATGAAAAATAAATATTTTACTATAAAAATGAAGCTTTTTTTTTTTAAATCAATGTCGATGAAAACAATCAAATATATGTGACCAATGAATCGGTGCAGGGCCTGCAGGCCATAAATTAGCGCCGAAACGTAGGGTGTGGTCGGGTGGGGATGAGTTGGCAGTAGTGATGGACGGTTGTGATTGAAATTACATGCTTTGGAATGTGTGGAATATGGATATATTTGTGGACAAATTTTTCTAGGATTTTTCTAAGGAAAAGTTCAGCGGCATGTAAGACAAATGTGCATAGTTATTAAGCAGCCAAAATATTTGAAAAAAGACAATTGTTTATGGATATGATTTGAAATTTAACTTGGAGGGATATTTTCTTCTTTAACAAAAAAAAAAAATTGGAGGGAAATGAATCAAAACAAAATTCAAATTTTGTTCAAAAATTAGTCTACAAAATTATATTATTAGGAGGCATGACATCATGATCATATATACTAAGAGCAATATGATTAATAAATAGTATTATGCATCATTTTGGTTTATTTGAAGAGTCATCGGTCATTACAAAAATATATAAAAAAATTTACTGTTTAATAGGGGAATTGATCTTTAATTCTCTTGGGAAGAAATTAAACAATATTTTTAAATCACTAATTATACTATTAATTACTTTGCTTATACTATTAACTTGCAATTTACACACAAATGGTGTGCTATATATAATCATTCAATCGATACCTAAAAAAAAAAAAAAAAAGCTCAATTGATAAGAAAATTAATTGGATTGCATTCAAAACTAGCTAAAAGAGTTATGACATATGAATATTACAAACACTATCATAATAAGAAAATATAATTGAAGTATATCCATGGTTCATGTTGTCGTAGGAATGAAAAATAATAATGATAAAAAGTCAAGTTAACTATCAATTTGTGACTTGACAAGTGGTTGAGTGAGAAGACAATGGTTGGTTTATTACTTAATGAATTTTTTTGTGTGCGGATGTTTTCTAATACCTAAATTTTAATTTTTTTTCTTTTTCAAATTTGATTATAAATCACTAGGATTATATATTTTTTAATAAACAAAATAAAAATAGCTTGTTATGACACAAATGTAAAACTAATTTAACTTTTGATATGCACCAAGAGTCTTGTAAGTTAATCCATACCTCCTAGTATTGTAAACACAGACATTTATGATTCAAATCCTCATTTTCCTATTATAATTATGGAATTTATTAAAAAAAAATTAACCTTAGCGTGCTATTTTCTCTCTCATTTTTTTGGATTTAACTTTGGTCCCACACATCTCACCTTTAGAGGTAAATGTTGTAAATAGAACATTTACACATTGCTTGCACATTTAGAACAACCAAAAAAAAAGGAAAAGAAAAAGAACATTTATATACTATCAGAGCATTCTCATCAGCTCTCTCATAAAAAATGTCATTTTGACACTTTAAAAACCTACTTTATCATTTTAGCACATCATTTTACAACATACCATTTATCAAATATTCTATACTTCAATTTTATACATTAAAATAATATTTACAACACATTAAAATAATATTTACTATACATTAAAATAATATATTAATTACTCCCTATCATCCTCATACTCATCGTCAACAACAACGCCATAACCCCCACTGCCGCAACAACGGCCACCAACAACCATTGCCACAACAACACCGACAGCCACCACCGGCACAAACTCACAACCACCAACGCCACCTAAAAAAAAAAACACACACACACACAACCAGAGAGATCGGCACAAACCCACATTTACCAAACCAAACAAACCCACATCCCAAACCCACCACCGGCACAAACCCACATCCACCACTGGCACAAACCCATATCTACCGGCACAAACCCACAAACTCGAGATCGGCGTGGCGAGATCGGCGATTGCGAGATCGGCGTGGTGAGATCGGCGATGAGAATGCCAGACAGAGACGTAGAACGATGGCGTACCGTTGATCGATGAGGCTACTGTACCGTTGAATGATGACATACGTAGAACGATGAGCCGGTGAGGGAGGGTGATCTGTGATCGGCGGCTTAATTGGTGAGGCCATCGTACCGTTGTTTTGAGGGTGAGGGAGGTGATTTGAAGAAGAAAGAGGGAGAGAACATGGGTCGGAGGGAGAGAAAACAGTGAAAGAGAGAGAAAACGTTGAATTAAATATTGAGAGGAGAGAGAAAATGTTGAACAAAAAACTATTTTTCTGAAATGGCATTTGTGTCCATACCGTCTCATATTTGAGACGGTACTGTAGCATGTTCTAAAATTATAGAACATATAGAACACCTCATGAAGCTTGAACAATAGTGTTTGGTGTGCCAAATGCCAAATATTTGGCATTTGGCACACCTGATGAGAATGCTCTCAAGTGGCCAAAATGGCTAAATACCATTTTTAGCGAAAATATTTGGCGATCTACCACTATTTGCAAAATAATTAGGAATTTATAATTTTTTTGAAACTCGAGTTCCAAAAACTTGAGTTCCAGAAAAAACAGCTACCAATTTTTTATTTTTTATGTAACTCGAGTTCCATAAAAAATAATATAGCAAACTTAAAGGCTATTTTTTCAAAGAACTTGTGTTCTTGGAACTTGAGTTACATAGCAAACTCGAGTTTTACAAACACGAGTTCCAAAAGAGTAGTACATACACATATATTTTCAAAACAGTAGTAGATTGCCAAATATTTTGACCAACAATGATATTTGGCCATTTTGGCCCTACCAAGCTCGTTTATAGGATAGGTTTATTTTTAATAATTTATTTTTTTTTAAGAAATAAGTTAGATAAATCTTCTCCAAAAAAAATTAGATGAAAGTGTAATTTTACATAAAAATAATGAAAGTTTAAAATTTCCACATAAACATATGTAATTTGGAAAAATAGGTTAATTTATAAGTTTTACCAAAGAAGCTATTAATTTTAGCACCACCAATGCTAATGCTCTAAACGTGAAGGACAACACCCTTTAATATTGCAATTCATGCAAGAGTTTTTTTTTTATGGATTTTTTTCCCTCTCATATACGGCTAGAAAAGGTATATATTTTTGTATTGCTAAATGCTAAGTCAAACCTTTCACTTTCAATCCTTTTGAATATATATTCAATTATCTTATGGAAAACATATTTTATGATATAATGTACTTTCCCACCATATGTTTCTTTCAGTATTTCAAAATTCAAATTAGCATAGCAAGGTGGCCTAACATTTCTTCACTATCAGCTTGGTCTTCATTGTCAAGACCCAAATTAAAGAAAATCATCAAAAAACTTCAATGCAAAGACTCTCAACTTTTTAATCAATCCCCCTTCCCCCCAGAGAAATACATGTAACAACATTAGGGTATTTGTGCACATTAGTCTTTCTTGATTCAAGAAAATACCTCAAATTTTATACGTCAATCACATATGTGATATTCATAATTGTCTCTTTAGTCTTTACCAGTTTGAGCACATTTAGCAAAATCCAAAACAATGACATGACTGAGTATCGACATGCATCAAATATATAAATATGAACCTTTTCCCACAGGGAAAGGTAGAAATGAATGGCATTGTCACATTGTGCAAACATTGTAAGATAATGTAATAATTTTTAGACTAAAGTCATATTATTGTTGATGATGAGTTGTTCAAGCTGCCTAAAGCACAGTAATAGGCTAAACAAGGTGAACCTCATAAGTAGTATGTAAATTTAGGTTTTGCTTTTTTAATGTAGCAAATTAAAAGTGTTATTATTACGTGAGTTCCAGTTAGCTCAATTGGTAAAGTCTCTAATGATTGAATAAGATATTTGGAATTCAATCCCCGCTTACACAAAAAATTGTTTGATATCTTGATTTGATGATAAAAAATTACCATCAAGAATGGACGCCATTGAAACTCTCCAAAAAAGAATGTGTAATTATTACTGAACAATGTATTAAAAAGTTGTAACGTGTATAGTGAATTACTGGCTTTATTGTACTTCATATAACTATTTGAGATATAATTTCTTATGTTCTCCAACTCATTATTTATTTATTTATTTTTTATAGAACCTCCAACACCTTATGATTCTTGGACATGAAGTAAAGGTTTGAACTTCGAAGTGAAGTTTCTCAACGTTATTTAATTTTTTAATTTAGCCATGGTCAATGATTCCACTACAAAAGATCACTCATCATCGTCGATGACAGAAACAACAATAACAAACCCCTTGTTCCATAAGTTTTGGGGTTGTTTTTTGATCCTTTGGAATTTAGCTATTGACGTGACTTATGCTTATTATGTTATATAATTCTTTTTGATAGAGTTTAGTTACAAAATTAGTTGTAACCTAAAATTACAAACTTATTCAATATCTTTTTATTAAAAGTGAATTTTGAAAAATCTACCATTGAACTACATATTCTTCTTATATCTTCTATGCTTGCAAATTAAAAAAAAAAATTAAAAATCAATAGTTATATCATCAATAAATTGTTTAAATTGCAAGTTTTTATAGTTTAAAATTATGCATAATATATAAGCTTATAAATTATATAGTAATAATATCGGATTGACACAAAAGTTGGCATGTGTAATTAGAGCATGTAAAACATGCAATTCAACGGTTAGATTTTCAAAATATATAGTAATATTTATTTTATTAAGTAAAGTTGTAGTCTTAGGCTACAACAAGTTTTGTAGCTAAACTTTATCTCTTAATAAAAATTTTGGATTAGGTGTAAGTTTGGTGCTATCAAAATAAGTGCATGTGTTATCTGAAAAACTTCATAAATTTCCATTAGCAAATAAATCATATGGAGCATGTGGACCATCCTCCAAGCTCACAAGTATCATTAGAGTGTGACCATTCTCTCATAGCACGTGAGAGTGTTACAGTCTCTAAGAGCATTCACACTAACACTTGGATATGCCAAATGTAAGCTCTAATTTACAATTCAGCCCAAAAGCAGCCCACAGTCGGACTTGTATTAACCAACTATTGCAAAAAAAATTGCAATAGTACTACCGTGCAATTCTAAAGGTTTTAGAATTGCACTGTAGCCCAATTCTAAAAAAAAAAAAAAAAAAAACTAATATTTTATTGTGTAACTTTATCAATTCCTCTCTCTCACACCGGGTTTTGGGTTTTTGTTTTTATTTGGGTTTTGGGATATATTATATTATTGTGTAGAAATATTATTTTAATGTGTTGTATTGTAAAATAAAAGTTGGGACGCTGAGAGTATTGTAAAATGATATAGTATAATTGATAAAGTAATTTTTTGAGATGGTAAAATAAGATGGGATAGAATTTTGGGATGTGAATGCTCTGACTCTCTTGGTCAAAACAAAGTGTTTTGGTTTTAATTCGAGGAAAAATCTGACCTCCCAAAAAACTAACGTCTGGTATAATTTTCTCATTGATATTTTTGTGCAAAGCGTTAATCAACCTAAGCAACAAATAAGGTTATGCACAATGCTTATCAACTTAGGAGCATCTCATCGGTATAGGCGAGGCGGTAGTTTAAGGCTTCCAAGTAGAAGAAGGCCCACAAATTTTGATCAATAGAGTTAGAAAACTTTTATTAGTTCTCATCTAAATCCACCACTAACATCATATTTTTACTTACCACTATCAAAATGTCACATTAAATTATGTGAAAAGTTTTATAAATTTTTTTGTGTCTATAAACTTTCTCAAAAAATAAAAATCTACACGGTTCATTAGTAATTTTGCATCTATAACAAGATAATAAAGTTTAAGTAATATTAATTTTTTTTTTAAAGTCATATTTAAATATCTAAATAACATCAATTTAGTTTTTGCCTCAGAGCGCTAGCATTGGGGGCTGTAAACACCCCCTAATTGCTATTTTACAACCTAAGCCATTCAAAACTCACTCCATCCGAATTTGTAAACTTAAAAAAATTTGCAATCTATGAATAGTAAGGTTGCATATATGCAACCTTACTATTCATAAGTTGTAAAAAAAAAAAAAAAGTTTAATCTTGTGCTTGTGTGAGGAGAAAAAGTGAGTCGGAGGAAAAAGAGAGAGAATAGTATTTTATATTATTTTATTAGGTAGTTTATCTGTATATATTAAGAGGATTCAAAAAGTTGGTTATTGTTTTTTTTACTTTCAAAAATACTCCTAAATTAATTAACTAACAACTTAAAAAATGGGGTTAAAATAGTAAATGGACAAAAGAAAATTAGTTATTGCTTTTTTTGCTGTCAAAAATACCCTTACCTAAAACTTAAAAATGGGGTTAAAATAGTAAATTGACAAAATAATAAATTTCTACTTTTACGTTGAAATGCATTCCCACTTCTAATAAATTTCTACTTCTATGTTGATATAAATTCCTACTTCTACTTAATAGCTAAAAAAACTACCCATTCCTACTTTTACGTTGATATAAATTCCTACTTCCACTTAATAGCTTTAAAAACTCCCCACGTATTTACCTTCCCCACATTTTCTGAATAGAATTTCTCATAAAAAAGAAACGTGTAAAGAAAAGTGATAATTGATTATCCTAACCAATTTTTATCAAGCCTTAAACATGTAGGTGTAAGGAATTTTTAAGTTTTTACTCATCTAAAATTTTAAAATTTAGTTAAGGAGTAACCAAGTAAGGGAGATTTTTAAACAATTTTAAAAGTTTTATTTTATTAAAAAAGAAAAGAAAATATAAGAATTAGAAGTTGAGTATTTTAAAATTTAAATAGTTAATGGATGTCTTTCCTATGTGCAAAATAAAAAACAAACTAACTTTCATGTTTATCTTAATCTATAAAAGAATTAGTGTTTGCTATTTACTCATAGAATATTTAAAGTCCATCTATTACTTTTTTTTTTTTCAAATTGTTGCAAATCCATCAGATTTTTATAAAGTACTACAACATACTTATCAGATTTTCATCACACCCTAGGTTTTTTTTTTTTTCTTTTTTTTTTCTTTTTGTGATTCGAAAATATAGTAATCCCAATTATAATGGATGTAAATTATTAAAATTTATGCAAAAAATAGAAGAGCCTCTAAGCACGCGTGTGAGTGCGTGCTCAAAGGCTAGTATTATTTTATTAAGTTGTATGTCAAAATAAAAATTGGGATGTAGAGTGAGTTATAAAATGAGTTGGTAAAATAAATAAAATAGTGTTTGAGGATGCAAAATAGGTTTTTTTTTTTTTTTTTGCATCTCTGGATGCTAATGCTCTAAGGCTCCCAAATGCATCAAGCCGCCCTTATTAATCAACTCCTATTCAAAGACTTCCTAACTGATAAAGATAATTTTCCTCATTATTCAAAGACTTAAGATAGATAAATAAAATATAATGATAATCCACAATTGAATGCTAGTAGCAGTATTGTGGATGCAACAGAGACCCGTACATAATGTGAACGATATTTTACAAGACCATCTTGTATAATATATTTTTTTTCCATCCATTGGGAGTGTTTTCTTTATTATGAAGTGCGTAAGAGTCAAAACATGAATTGCATAGTGAATCGATTTATCATTTGGTTGTATCGTATCGTACAGTATTTTGTATTGTACAAAAATTTATAACATTTATAGAAAAATGATAGATATACACATATAAAAGGTATATTTATTAAAATTGAGAATATATTCAATTAATGACTAATTTAATTATCAATTTGTACAAAAAGCCCAACCTCATGTCACCTTTTATTTTATTGGGCTCAACTAAATAGCCCATGTTAAACACAAGTCCAATAACTTGTTGGATTTTAGTTAAAGCACAAAATTTAACAAATAAAAGAAAAAAACCAATTTAAACTCACATGTTTACGTGTCATTTGATATATATGATTCATACGATACATAATTATGTGTTGTATGATTTATGCGCACGGTCGTTACCTACTTACAATATAATATTTTTATGATTTGATTTTATATGTATCGTCTACTACTAACAACTATAATGAAGTGTATTTAGAACTCTTGTGTAATTGAGGAGAATCCAAACCCATTCAGCCAAATAGTTTGGGTGTCCTGGGTTCTCTTAATCAAAACAAAGCTTTGAAAGGAAAAGAGAAAAAGAAAATCTAATAAAGTTTATGAAAATCAAGAAAGACAAACTTCTATTTACCACTGTGCACCTTTGGTATGATGGTTACTACAAAAATCTTGTGAGGTGGATGGTAAGGGTCAGAATTTAAGTTTTTAAGAAGGAGTTTCACACACATATACACTTAGATTGGATTAAAATAGAATTTTATCTTGTATAAAAAAATAAATAAACAAAAAGAAGATGAAGAAAACAAACTTCTATTTGATATATTCACATGGAAAGTTCTTACTCTCATCATAGTAAATCCAACATTTACAGTGAAATGAAGGATGCTTCGAATGTGGACTGTGGAAAAGAATTTGCCAAGCCGTTTGTTTCCATTAAGAGTCTGTTTTGGATTCACTTATTTTGCTGAAATTGAAAATTTTTTACTGAAAGTACTGTATATAAATGTAAAAGTTAACTGAAATAGTACAGTGAAACCCACGAATAGTACCAAAAAGTGCAGTGAGGTCATAAATAGTAGTAAAAATAAGTTGACTAGTAAAATAAGCTGGCAACTTTCATCAATCCAAACGCACACTAAAGCTTGATATTTGATTTTGTCATGGGCTTAGATAATGGATCTCCATTCATTAAAGATAAATCGTGGGCTGAATTTCTGTCAGAAGTATTTGGTGGGCTTAACGCCCAATAAGCATAAGTGACCCAACTAGTGGGGCTGGTTCATCCTTTATATAAGTGGAAATGCAAGATAGGATTTAAAATTAAAAATTCAGTTATAAATATGCATATCAAAAGATGAGGGAGAGTTGTTTGAAATGGTTTGATCATGAAAAGAACAACTATTGCACCAATAAGAAAGAACAAGTTAATTTGAATTGATGGAATGAAAAAGGGAATGGAGAAACCAAAAATAACATTAACAAAAGTAGTAAAAAGAGCATATCAAAATATGACTTAAAAAAAATAGAATGGAAAAAAAAAATTACATATGACCAAACTTGATTAATCTGTTGAGGATCCATAATTGATATAAAAAATTTGTGACTAATTCAATTGTTGTCATGATAGTTGTCAATATTGTATGATACACAATACATATCGTATCATGTGTAAAAAGATCTGTATCGTAAGAGCATACCATAAGTGTTTATAAATCATATGATACAATGTGTGTATTATATCTTATAATTGTACATATCGTACGATACACATATATACGCTTTAAAGTGAGTTTTTTTAATTAAAATTTGTACTTTTATTTGAATCTAACAGGTTGTTAGACTTGTTTTTAACACAAAATTATTAATTTACTTAATTTAGCCTAATAAAATTCCATGTCCATAAGTTTTTTTTTTTTTTTTAATCTTTCTCCTACAAAATTTAGACTACACACTTACACTTCACTTCCATATTTACCATTTTTTTTTTTCTATTTTGTTGGATAACTATTAGACCATCTAATCATCTAACTAGTACCTTCAAATGTACCGAATAAATTCTTCGTTCTTGTTTTTTATGAGTAATAACATTCAACTCACGAGAATTGGCAATTTAATTTTGCCTTTATGTAATGGAATATGAAAATGGTCATCTTCAACATGATTAAATTCATATATGTTAACTGAAATTTGTAAATGTCGTTAATTTTTTTTTTAGGTACACTTGTTATATTAAATAAGAGTGTGCTATTGTCAGTCGATTTATTGTAAAACTATAATTATCATCTTCCTGCTCGAAGCAGGAAATAACTATCATATCAATGCATGGATCATATCAATGCATGGATCATATCAATTTGCATTTCTCTATGTCATTTACATGATGGATTAATTGTGACGTGTGTCCTCCAAATCATCATATATTTGTTCATTGAATTCCAAATTTCACTCTGACCAAAAAAATACATTTTGTAATATAATTTTGTTTATATATATAATATTTACCTTCCTCATAAAGGTGAAAGTGACATTACATAACAAATTTTTTTTTTTAATTAAAAAAGCTCTACTATTTAGTCTATTTTGGTCATTGAATTGTGTCAAGTGTCGACGTTTATTTTCGTTCACAACCTAGATATTATATTAAATTGATTTCTAAATTTTTTGAATATGTATCATATCAATGTGACAATGTTACATTTGCCCCCACTTCTTGTCAAAAGTAATTGCTAAAATCGTATAAAATCGTGCCTCTTTCTGAACTTATTGGTCTTGTATTATACCTACTTGACTTGCTCACACTTTAATGGGTATGACAGATTTTGAAAATGCTAATGGGGAGCAAGGGTAAATTTGAATCAATTTTTATTTTCTTCAAAATTAAAACCAAATTGATTTTTTCAAATGATCCCCTTTCATTTAAATTCTCCAATTTCCTCTAATTTTTAGCTATATATAATTTATGCTTCACTTAAAAATGTTAATGGTTTAAAAATAAAATCCATGTAAACCACACAAAATCAAATGAATGTAACGTGTCTCATATATAACTAAATATTGAAGAGGATCTTATTTCTAATTTATTTGACTTTATATGACTATTTATAAGATTAGCAATCATCCTTGAAGAAGGTGATATCTCATGAATAGATGATGTATGAGAGTAAGATCATATGTATTGGTGCTAACAAAACTAATTAAAACACAATCCAACTGATTAGCAATGGCGGCTTCTAATAGCATTGGCTTAAGTGGTTTAACAGAGAGGGGAGGGATTGGCGGGTGATAGTTAGCCTAAAAAATCGACAATTTTGACACAAACCCTAAGGAACCCCCAACTTGGTCACCATGTCAATGTTGCCCGTCATATCTCCAAATAAAAACTGGTCAATTGCACCACTTAACATCCCTAGGATATATGAGGTCCACATGTCTAAGTCTCACGTATATACATATAAACAAGGTAACATGTATGAGTCTCACGTGCGTACACATATACAAGATAGGCTTACGTGTATTGAGTCTTAGATATATATGAAATGAACAAAACTATGCATCATACATTATTTTTTTGGTATACATTATACCTACCTAATCTAAACCGTTAATTTCGGCATTACCTTGTATTTTATTATTCAATATATATTTTTATAATTTTATAGGAAATGTTAAAATTAGGTAGGTGACGTAGATATCCAAAAAAAAGAAAGTGTATACCATAAAATTGACCTATGAAATGAGTATTGCATGTGCATTGCCTTCTTTAGGGAGTCCCAATATGAACCACATTCTGAGCCATTATCAATGGGGAGAATTCTACAGTATATACTTTTTATTTTTGGGTATGTGTCATACCTATCTAATCTTAACAGTTAAGGTTAGATATCATCTTTTTATTTATTTTTTAATTTTTTATAATAATATATAGAATGTTAAGATTAAATAGGTAAAGTACATTAGAAAAAAAAAAAAAAAAATGTATGCCAAAGAATGACCCAAGAAATGAATATTGCATACTATAAGAAGCCCCAGTATGAAGTCTGAACTCTGAACTTTGAACCCCATGCCATACCTTTGTCCACACGTACAAACATAACCTAAGGCCTCAAGCCCACAAGTTTATTCCTTTTACTCCCCCCAAAAAAATAATAGAGACTCACCACCAAAATACAAGTTACCCAACCCGCCTTTTATATAATCCCTCCTCTGTCTCTCTCTTTTATTCTTTCCAGTCTCTGTGCGGCATTTTTTCGAACACCTACAGAGCAATCTCCCTCACCCCAAATTCCGAACCCCAACAATGTCTCTCCGTCCAAGCAGCACTCGCGCCGAGGTGCGTAAGAAGTCGTACAAGACTGGTGTGGACGCCGACGAGGCTCGGAGAAGAAGAGAGGACAATCTGGTTGAGATCAGGAAGAACAAACGGGAAGATAACCTTTTGAAGAAACGGAGAGAAGGCCTTCTCGGCCTTCAGGCTCAGCCCATGCAGCAACTTCTCGATGCCACCCAAACCGCCGCTGCTTTGGAAAAACGGGTACTTTTACTTTACCATCACTCTTTAACAAAAAATAATACTTTTTTATTATTTAATTTTTTTTTTGAAAATTTCAATTATGAATCTATGGGGTTTTGGGGGGTTTTGATTGATGGGTTTTTGTTATTTTAGATTTTTGTTTCTGGGTTTTTTGTTTTTGGTTTGATGAACTTTGTGGTATTAGGTATTTGATTGATGGGTTTTTCTTATTTCTTAATCTTTTTGTGGGATTTGGGTTGATTAGGGAATGTATGATTAGGATTTCGAATCTTATTGTTTGGAAGGGAAAAAAGTTACAACGGCTTGGTTCAGTATAGGTTTGTTGTATTGTTTGATGGTTTTTTTCTCCCCTGTTTTATATGCTTGGTTGCTGAGATATATAAAGATTAGTAATCTGAATCTTGGGTTTCTTGCTGTTTGGAGTTACGAGAAACTTGAATTTCAAGTCAACTGTGATAAAGACAAACAACTTTGGCTTCTTTGATATATAAACAGCCCACCAAATTTTATATCAATCTTTATATCAATCTGATATTGTTTACTATTCAATATGCGCTCATGAGCGTGCGCACACTTGTTTAAAATTGTGAGGGGTTATTGAATTTGAATGTGGGAAAGAAGAATAAATGGAGTGTTGAACTTTAGCATATTTTGATTTTTGGGTGCCAAAGAAAAGAGCAGCTTAGATCTGAGTATCATGCACATTCAATTGAATGAGCTTACCTTATCGTTTGAATTTTCTTGATGAAGTATAATGTCCATTGATGTGATCTATTTGGAAACTGAAGTTTCAATGTTACAGTTAGTGTCATTTGATTTTAATATTGTGGTGTTGATGTTTGATTTTATTTGTTGGGCATTTTATGGTTGTTTAACAGCTGGAAAGCATTCCTGTGATGGTACAAGGAGTATGGTCTGATGATCCTACTGCTCAATTGGAATCAACCACTCAGTTTAGAAAGTTATTATCGATAGGTATGACTGCATCTCCTAACAATTTACTTTTAGGTAATAATCCTGGAATGTTCTTGACTGTTGATTTGCATTCTGTATATTTGTGTGCAGAGCGCAGCCCTCCAATTGATGAGGTAATCAAGGCAGGTGTGGTTCCTCGGTTTGTGGAGTTTCTTGGAAGGCATGATCTGCCCCAACTGCAAGTAGGGACTCTTTGTAGCTTAATTTTATGTGCAAATGAATTTTACAGTAAGAAATGCTAATGTAATACTGGGACTGACTTTTCTTTTGTGTGCAGTTTGAAGCTGCTTGGGCATTGACCAATGTCGCATCCGGAACATCAGAGCATACACGAGTTGTCATTGAACAAGGTGCTGTTCCCATGTTTGTGCAACTTCTTAGCTCTGCCAGTGATGATGTTAGGGAGCAGGTTGGTTCACTTCTTTTATTGTATATAAATCTGGAAGTCCTTTGCTTGACATCTCTTTAGGCTTTTTTGTGTTCTAAATCCAGTGCTTTTCTCCCAGTCAAAATCATTCTGGCCCCCTCTCCCTCTGAATTTTTCTGTACTCTTGTTTGATTGTGCTGGCCTTATTCTAAATTTCAGAGTTATTCGGAGAGCTTAATTATTTTCCCACTTGTTATGTTATCTTCTTAGATGTGTTTCTTACTATGTTTACAATTCTCACGGTCTTTTGTCTTGAACAGGCAGTGTGGGCTTTAGGTAATGTTGCTGGTGATTCTCCAACTTGTAGGGATCTTGTTATTGGTCAAGGTGCACTTGTGCCACTACTATCGCAGTTAAATGAACATTCAAAATTGTCCATGCTGAGGAATGCTACATGGACTTTATCTAACTTCTGTCGTGGCAAGCCACCAACGCCATTTGAGCAGGTGAGAAGTGATCCACGGAATTTCACTTGTTAATCATTTAGACCATGCAGAGTATGTTAGATTATGAATGTCAACTTGAATCTTTTTCTACCGACATTTATGCTGAAAAATAATGGTGGTTGTAAAAACATTCTTTGGTTCATGTCAGGTCAGAGCTGCCTTACCTGTCCTCCGGCAACTTATATACATGAATGATGAAGAAGTTCTTACAGATGCTTGCTGGGCCCTGTCTTATCTTTCAGATGGCACGAATGATAAAATTCAGGCTGTTATTGAAGCAGGTGTCTGTCCACGCCTTGTGGAGCTTCTGCTGTAAGTTCTAATGCTCTCTACAAACCTCTTTAATATTGTTGTATGAGTCTGTTACTGACAAAATTTTCATTTTCAAGTCATCCTTCACCTACAGTTCTTATACCTGCACTTCGGACTGTGGGAAACATTGTTACGGGTGATGATGCACAGACTCAGGTATCGATAATAATTTGTATGCCTGTTTAAAATTCTTACCATGTTGTTCATATGTTGAGGTTTATTGCTTAAACTGTTGGAGTTTTATTGTATTGCGTACTGAGCTTGATTATCTTCTTTTTGTATTGCCTTTGGCTTATCTTAAATTTCGTGTACCCATGTTTACTTGTTTGGTGTGAATTAGTTAGGGGCTACAGAATAGTTACTTTAGTACAATTTACTGCCAAGCTGTATTTCTGATTCCTGTTGTTGAACTAGGATAAGCAAGAAAATAAAAATTTTCTGTGATAAGCATGTATTAGAAGACTACATTAATTAGTAAACAAGCCATATTGCCCCCCCTCTCTCTCTCATGTATACATTTTGAATGAAAGTGCTGTGTTTCTTCCCTATACATGGCAAAAAAGTAACTTTGCTATGTATTTTCCAGTTTGTAATTGACAACCAAGTGCTCTCTTGTCTCTATCAACTTCTCACACAAAATCACAAAAAAAGCATCAAGAAAGAAGCTTGTTGGACGATCTCAAATATCACTGCTGGGAATAAAGGTCAAATACAGGTATGTGGTTCACTTTCTATATGATTTAACATCAAGATTCTTCAATTCTTCCACGTGTTAAAACTTATTTATAGCACCCCAGAAATCCACAAAGTACTAGAGTCTTTGGATTGCATGACAGAGTTCAATTATCATTAGCAAAGAAAAAGGGATGGTATGGTGTACTTGGTTGAAATAGTGCTAATTAAAAATGTTCCCTGTAACCATTACTTGATAATTATTATTATTATTATTATTTTTTTTTTTGGGTTGGGGGGGGTGGGGGTGGGGGGGAAGGGTGTTAGCAATTGCTTCATCAAATGTGCTTGTCTTGAGTCATTTTTCCTTGTCCTTTATTGCTTCTTGGTTTTTGGAAATTCTGGATTTCCATAAAGATAGTGGAAGATTACTTGTTAAAAAAAATAATTTGCTTATTGGCGCCAATAGGCACCTCCCTCCCTATTGGAGGGGTATGTCTGGGTAATTCTGGATTTCCACAAAGATAGTGGAAGAACCACACACAACATAGTATTTTGTACGTAAACCCTTTGGTTTTCATTTTTTTAGATGAATACAAATTTGCATTTGAACCTTCTTGTTCACTTGAATTGATTTCCCTTAAATAAGGGAAAGGAATGGAAAAGAATGGAATGGAATGGAATTAAGTAACCTTGATTGGATCTTTTAAAATAAAGGAATGGAAAGGAATGGGATGTAAGTAATCCTGTTTGGGAGCAACATGGAGAGAATGGAATGAAATCATTTTATGACAATATTACTATTAGACCCCTATTTTAAAATAAAATGTTGAATATATAGGGGTATTTTGGGAGTTCTAGTAAAAAAATTATTAAATCTAATTCCATTCCCTCCCATTCCTCCCAATTTCGGGGGGGAATGAAAATTTGAGGTTTTAAGGGAATAGAGAGGAATGAGTGTTCCCTCCTATCCATTCCATTCCCTCTCACTTAAACTCCCAAACAAGGGAATGAACTTTCCATTCCCTCCATTAAAACTCCCAAACAAGAGAAGGGAAGAATATTTTAAAATTATTCTTTTTATTCCTTTCCATTCCATTCTATTCCCTCCTTCCAAGCGGAGCCTAAGAGATATTTGTTGTTGGGAAATTAATCCTTCTACAAAACCTGCTGTGGATAGGCTATAAATACTGACAGTTGTGGGCTTGCTTGTGCTTCTCATTGAATAGACAACTAGTTTTAATACAACTTGCATTTGGTTCTTCACAAGGACAGTTGTGGGCTTGCATGTGCTTCTCATTGAATGGACAACTAGTTTTAATACAACTTGCATTTGGTTCTTCACAGGGCTGCTAAAGTGCTAGATGAATTTAATGTTTAAAGTACAAGGTGCCAATCATATAGTAACATTGACTCTAGATAGCAAATGAAGCCTTTTCTTTTTCTAGTAAATGACTTGCTCACAGATAATCAAGGCTTTATGAATTTTAGTTGATGAGCTCCCTGGAAATATTATCTGTTATAATTCTGTGTTACAGGCTGTTGTTGAGGCCAATATCATTCTCCCTCTTGTACATCTTCTCCAACATGCTGAGTTTGACATCAAGAAGGAGGCTGCATGGGCTGTATCAAATGCCACCTCTGGAGGATCTCATGAGCAGATTCAGTATGCCTTACTCTTACAATGGCTTTTCTTCTTTACCTTTGCTTTCTAGCTTAGATATGCTCGCCTATAACTTGCACAGATTGCTAGATACATGGGTTGCTGATGCCTTTGTGGGCTGATTCACTTTATATACTTTCCCATCAGGTTGAAGGAATCTCCTTCAACCTATTGTAGTTGTTCAAATGATTATCCATGTGAATTTTATTTGGATGGGTCATTAAGTTATCTACACAAGTCACATGACTTTTTAATAGGGAATGTGACTAAAGTATATGTGGTTAGTCATTTGAGCTCCAGTAGTTTGGAGGAAAATTCTGTCTTTTTAACAATATAATGCATCAGATGAAGCCTTGGACTTACACGTGCGATCAATGTTCTTGTAGATTCCTGGTGGCCCAAGGTTGCATTAAGCCGCTATGTGATCTTCTAATCTGTCCAGACCCAAGGATTGTGACAGTGTGCCTAGAAGGGCTTGAGAACATTCTGAAGGTGGGTGAGGCTGATAAAGACATGGGACTGAATAACGGAGTCAACCTCTATGCACAAATGATTGATGAATGTGAGGGTTTGGATAAGATAGAGAATCTACAGTCCCATGACAACAATGAGATTTATGAGAAGGCCGTGAAGATCTTGGAGAGATATTGGGCCGAGGAAGATGAGGAAGAGCAGACACTCCAGGAGAATGGGAATGCAAATCAACAGGAATTTAATTTCGGAACAAACCAGCCCAACCTTCCCCCTGGAGGTTTTAAATTTGGGTAAATTGGCAGTTTAGGATTCTGGTTTCTAGCTTTGTAGGGTTTCCTTACTTTCCCTATTTTGGTTTATTTTCAAACTCATTCTCATTTTCCCCTATTGCCAAGGGTCAGGGTTTTTGTTCTGGCACATAGGCAATTAATTGTCTATGAAATTTGGTACAAGTGTTAAAGATTCAACTTGCGGCTTTCTGTCTTGATTTATATTTTTATGATCAATAGGTAAAAAGTTATTATTGTGGTTGCATTTACTTGAAATCAGCTTAAGCTTTCTGCTTCTTAGTTTCTGTGGCTGTGCTTGTGATTCTTGGATTAGTGATTTCTATGCAACTGGTAATTGGTAGTAGAGTCAGTCTGCTTGGACTGGAAAATATTAAATATGAGACAGTGAGACTTTTTGATTGGAAGTAATGCAGCACAAAAACTTGGATTTTGCCTGGCTGCCATTATATCCCAGTATCTCTCTCTTATAGCAGCTTTCAATGCCCCTCAGAAATTTGCTGGAAAGTGAAAATTTAGGAACTATGGACTTTCTAGTTACTTTTCTGATGAGAAGAATCACCATTTTATTTAATGCACATAAATATATGCTCAGTTCACTGAACGCCACAATAATGAGGGAAATAGAGTAAAAAAATTGTTTTTTAAAAATTCATTTTATTCTATGTTTTACACCCTTTTCAGACAATCGGTGAAAGAGTCCCCAATTCCATTAATTTAACATCTTTGAATGAGAGGGAAAGTAGCACTGGATTATAGGGCCATTGATTCATTCCAATAGTTTTAACATGTTTAAATGTTAACCATTTAGCTTTACTCACAATACTGAGATTAAAACATTCATAAGCTGAAAACTGCAGGGGGGAAAAAGAAAAAGAAAAAAGGGAGTGAAGGAGGTTGACTGATTTTTCATGAAATTCTTTTTACAAATTGACTTATTTAACTTGTAATTGACTTTGATCGTTATAGGATAAAAGGAGATATGATTTGTACTCATTTCTGTGGTCAAATTTGACAATAGAAAACAAATGATTACATCAAACTGTGAAAAAAAATTATTATATAGCACTTCTACAATTTTTAAAGGAATGGTATATATTGTAATTAAATAATGTATTTTTAAGTATTTTAATCTCTGTAATTCTTTGATGAATATGAATAAAGATTATTCAGATTAAAACATAAAAATAAATACTTCTAATTCTTTTGTTGGTAGAATCTAAAATTCATTAATGCATTAATAATTTTTAAATACAAAAAAATACATTATTAAATTAAATTCATTAATAGAATAATTATTTTGTCATTTTGTGAACTTTTTATGGTAAAATGGATAGCAATTACTATTATTATTATTAAAAAAAGAGATAGCGATTTGAGAATTTTATAATATATACTTTTATCTAGCTAAAAAATTTAAATTCATATCACAATCTTATGTGCTAAGGTACTTATATATATTAAAAAATATTTACATATCAGTTTAAGAAAAAACTTTTTTTAAAACTATCCCTAACATCATTCATATCTTAACAAAATATCCTTTTTATTTCAAATCTTTTCTAAGGTGTATAGACTGTCATGTTACTTAAAATTAAACATGTCACTCAGATAAAAAAAAATAAATAAATAAAACATGTCAGTTGCCAGTCCTACCCTGATAAATTTAAAAAATAAAATCCGAACTATAAAATGGACTGAGTTTGAAATACCCCAATTAATTCAATCAAAAACTAGACCTTAATTTGGTCTGATAAAAACCCCTAAAACCAAAAAAATCGAGAACCGAACTTATTTTTGAAAAAAATCGAGAACCAAACTAGTCCTTCTCTCTCTCCCTCTCTCTCTCTCCATAGCTCCACTCTATGAATAAATAAAGAAAACAATAAAAAGCCAAAACCCCAATCTCTCTGCAAACCCAAACCCTCGAAAGCAAAACCACAAAACCCTAGCAATGGCAGACGAAGACCAATACGGAGTGCTCCTCTACTACAAGTACGCACAGATCACCGACCTAGACTCACTCTTCTCCTTCTACGAATCCAACTGCAAATCCCTCTCTCTCCTCGGCCGTGTCCGCCTCTCTCCCCACGGCGTCAATGTCACTGTACGTACTGTACCTGCGCTCCCCCTTCACATTTTCTATGTATGAATTTTCAGTAATGCTGATAAAGATTGGTGTTTGAAATTTGAACAGGTTGGTGGGAAGCTATCGTCGTTGGAGAAACACATTGCTGCTGTGAAATCGAATGCTTTGTTCGAAGGGACTGATTTCAAGCTCGCAACTTGTGATAACCCGGTAGATGATAAGGTTGCTAAGGAATGTGGATTCACTTCTCTTTCAATACGAATAGTTAAGGTAATTGTCTTTGGTTTCACCTTTGTAATAGTTTGAGCACGGACACGGATACTGACACGGGCACGATATACGACACGAGACAATTGGCACATGTAAATTCTTGAGTAATGCTATATTCACAACAATTGGTATTGGTGGGTATGGAAGTGATGTTAGTTGTGGGTAAATTAGAACCAGTAATAACTTACCTGTTACCAACTAAGCTTTAGTATCACTCTTAAATAATGTGTACTTTTAGATATATTTTATGGTTATTTATAAGTTTTCACTTTTCAAAATAACTAGCAACTATCAAAATCTTTAAAAACATATCTAAGATTAAAGGAATTTCTTTGAACATAACGAGGACACGCATGCAGGCAGCAGAAGTGTCTTCTTAGGTTTCTCCTCTATAAAATTTCTTGTTACAAAAGAAAAAATAGAAAATTTGTATGTGCAAAATTATTTTTCATAGTTTGTGGTTTTTGAAATGTTTTAGCTTTGATTAATTTATCTTAATTTGAGTTTGTTTGTTTGTTTTTAATAAGTTTAAGAGTATTAATTTTTATCTCTATTATGTCATGGGATATTAGAGAGATTTTTGCTTAGGATATGGCATGCATGCTTCTACTTGCATAGGTAGAAATTTTGCTTGCTGTTGGGGTTTGATATTGCAGTATGTGCACTTCCTTAAATTTTCTTATAGAATCATTGTTAGGTTTTTGATTTTTGGAAAAGAGGGAATAAAGGAGGGGAGGGAGGGGAGAGGAGTAATGCATTAATTGTGCAATTTGCTTCAATATTCCTTTCACAGACAGACAAAATTTGAAAGTTCAGAATTGATAACAAAAAGATCCTTTCATTTCTATTGTGAAATGTTAATGTGCCTATGATACTTTCTTCTTCTTAATAATCGGACAGAGGAAAAGGTCATGTGTACAAGGAGAAGGTATCTCATGCGCAGGGCACATGAGACCTTAGTCTCACTGATAGGTGGGCGCCCTGTCAGTGAGACAAAGGGCATACGCGCTTGGCGCATACAAAACTTTTGCGTGTACAAGACACCCAAAAGTGGTGTTGTTGCACACTTACTGGAGATTATGGTTTTTCCTGCAGTTCAACATAGTTTGAATTGGATGGATTTGTCTCCAATACCTTTGGCTGAGAATGATATAGTTCCCATAAATATAATTTTTAATATAATGTCATGAATATTTGGATTTTCAGGGTTTCATTTATTTATTTCTGTTAGTATTTTACTCATTGCTGAGGGCCTGTGCACTCCTAGGATTAGTCGGGACAAAGTCCTGGACACCTGGTTCCAGTCCAAAAAAAAAAAAATTCTGTTAGTATTTTGAGTATCTTGACATATTGTTAATCGTGATTTTGGGTTTTCAGTATAATCCTACTTTTCCTTATTCTCAGGAGTTGGTTACTCTTAGTTCTGACCCTCTGTTGAAGTCACCTGAAATTTCAAATGCTGGGAGGCATCTCTCTGCAGCTGAGTTTCATTCTGCTCTTCAGGGCACTGGTAAGTGTTTTCTTTCCTACTTATAAGTAATAACATGATAAGTTATTCTTTTGCTTAATTTGTTGAGACTTGATGCACTGTTTTAGAGGAACTAATTGGGTATTGATGGTCACCTGCTGTTTATGAAAAATTTGCTAGGACCACTTTTAGAGAAAGATAGCCCAACATGCAATGAAGACCTTGTTCTATTGGATGCAAGGAATTTATATGAGACAAGAATTGGGAAGTTCCATGTGCCAAATGTGGAAACTTTGGATCCAGGAATTAGGCAGTATAGTGATCTGCCCTCGTGGATAGATGATAAGTCTGAGCAATTAAAAGGGAAACGTGTTCTTATGTGAGTGCCCCTTTGGAACCAAAGATGGCTCCTGATATTTCCTTTTATTTATCATACTGCACAGCTGGAGCTACATAGTTGTATGATTGAATTTGAAATTTTATTTTGTAACTGGTGCTTTGAGAACTGTCTTTGGTTCACTTAGCTGTTTAAATTTTTTTTCATACTTGTTTTCTTGTGATGCAAATTGTGTTGACACATATTGCTTTTTCCATTGCTGAATGATTTAACTTGAACTTCAGCCTGAATTGGAAACTTAAAATGGGAAAACATGATGCATGTGTGTCTTATCTATAGCTACGTGTGGAGCCTGTTTATTTCCTAGAATTGCACTACAGCCAAGTTTTTCTTTCCTCAGTGTGCTTGTGTTTCCTGGTATTGTTTTAGCCTTTTAGGTTTCTTGCTTGTATTTTCTAGATTTGTTATAATTATTTATATTCTTTTTGATAAGTTCTTTTAAATATGTTTTTGATAAGTAAATATTCTTTGATTTAATCCATGAGATTGTAGCTTTTTGAGAAACGGCTAATGATGCTGTTCATTAAAGAACCTTTTTGTTTGCATTTGAAGCCAGAATACTAATCTAGTTTTGCTAAAGCACCTTGCTCAGAATGGTAATAACAAGGGACAGTATGAAAAAAAAACATTTCTCCTTTATGCACTTTCCTTGTATGTTGTCCAAACTTCATCTGAAACATTTTTTTTCCCTCTAATTTTGCAATTTGTATATCATTTTGACTCTTAATCTCCATTTGTTGTTTATGTTATAGGTACTGCACTGGAGGGATTAGGTGTGAGATGGCTTCAGCATATATTAGGTCTAAAGGTGCTGGGTTTGAGAATGTGTTTCAGGTTAGCTCCTGTAGAGGAAATTTCTCCCCTAAGTGAATCTTTTTATAAAAAAAAAAAAAAATTGTGGCTGTTTCTGTTGATTTCTTTGAAAATTGTTTCTGAACTATTAGCTATAATAAGCTTATTTGACAACCTCACTAAATTTGGGTTTTGTTTTTTTTGGTTATCATCTTTGCAATGATTTGTATATGGCTTAAGGTATTTAAGTTACCATAGACAAGGAATGACTGCATTGCCATGTTTATGGCTGAAAAGTACCCTTTCAAGCCTTCCGACTTATTACCTTTCCCTTTTTACTATCCCTAAAGCTGTGGCTACTAGATTGTAACGCATTCAAAGGAACTTCTTGTGGGGTTTGTCAGTTGAGTGTTTCAAATATCCTTTGGTGGCTTGGGAAAAGGTTTGCCTACCGCGTGAGTTGGGTGGGTTGGGAATTCAGAATTTGGCGTCTTTTAATCAGGCCCTACTTGGTAAATGGCTCTGGAGGTTTGGCCATGAAGCCACTCATCTGTGGCAAAGGGTCATAGCCATGAAATATGGGGAGGGAAAAGGGGGTTGGTGCACTAGAGCTAGTAGAGGGGCTCATGGTTGTTGGTTATGGCGGAGTATTAGTGAAGGGTGGGATACTTTCGCTAAGCATTTCTCTTTTGTGGTAGGGGATGGTTCTCGCATTCTTTAAGGCATGATAAGTGGACTGGGGATTTTTCTCTTAAAATTCTTTATCCTCAGTTATTTTTGTGCTCAGCCAATAAGGAAGCTTGTATTTCTGAAGTGTTAAGCCCTCCAGTGTGGAGTTTAAGATTTTATAGTGAATTCAATGATTGGGAGTTAGCGGCTTCCTAGTCCCTACTTCATTTCATCCAAACCCGAATCCCTAGGGGCGGAGGGTGTGACAGGCTCTGTTGGGATTTTAATGGAAGTGGGAAGTTCGATATTTGGTCTTTTTATCATAAGATTCGAAATGCAGTTTCTTCCACTTTCCCTTGGAAGGGCATTTGGAAAGCTAAGGTTCCTAAAAGGGTGACTTTTTTCACGTGGATAGCAACTCATGGTCAGATTTTTACCTTGGATAACCTTATGCTTCGTAGTCACCGTTTGGTGAATCGTTGTTGTATATGCTGTTGTAATGTGGAATTTGTGGATCACTTGTTACTTTTTTGTCCAATAGCTCATTCTTTGTGGATGTATATGCTTCGACTGTTTGGGATCGATTGGGACATGCCAGGTTCAGTGGTGGACTTATTATTTTGTTGGTATAATTGGCTTGGGAAGCATAGTTCTAATATTTGGAATTTAGTTTCAGACTGTTTATTGTGAACCATTTGGACCGAACAGAATCGACAGTCTTTTGAGGATGATGGGAAGACTGTGGTTCAGTTATTAGAGCTTTGCCAATGGACCCTCTTTGATTGGTCTCGTTGTTGGGGTTTCTTGGATTGCTCTACCCTTATGGATTTTCTTTCGTCTTTTTGAATAGATTAGGGGCTACTTCTATCTTTTTGTTTCTTTTTTCCTTTGTTCACTACCGTGAACTCCTTGTATTTTTCTTACTTTTCTTTTATTAATAATATTTTCTTCTTACTTATCAAAAAAAAAAATGTTTATGTCAGCAGTTTTGTTGTTTGGCTGTCATATTGTATAATGTTATGTGATATGACATGTTTGAACTAGGGAGATCTACTAGGACTCTAAAGATGATACCAAGTTCGAAGTTATACCTATTTCTTCTAAACTTTCTTCTAAACAGTTGTTATTTGCAAAAATATTTGGCATGTTTTAATAGAAAAACGTACTCACCTTGGTAATATGGCATAAGGACATGGTTCT
Organism: Quercus robur; assembly: GCF_932294415.1. NCBI lineage: Eukaryota > Viridiplantae > Streptophyta > Magnoliopsida > Fagales > Fagaceae > Quercus > Quercus robur. The sequence continues at coordinate 4,971,834 of NC_065536.1, forward strand.
TGTTGATGATGATAGTGATTATATTTCATGGTGGTGTGGAATTTATTGCAGTTATATGGCGGGATACAGCGTTATTTGGAACAATTTCCAGATGGTGGTTTTTTCAAAGGAAAGAACTTTGTTTTTGACCATCGGTATGATGTCTTAATCTCTCAATGCCTCTAATTATTTTACAGGTACTATTATCTTATTATCATCTAAAGACTGGCATATGGGACAGACATTTTGAATTGGCAAATGGCAATAGTGTTATATTTTCGGCACGCCTATTTGCTTCACAGTGTACGAGAAGATTTTCCTTTGGTTTCTAGGTTCTTTTGAGAATCCTATGTTTGCTTACCTAAGAAGTGGTTTTCCCTTTCTTTTTCCCATTGAGAAAACTTGCACTTCAAAAAGGATCACAGGTCTTACCTTTTTGCAGGCCTGACTGTGCATTGAGCATTTGAAACAACACATTTAGATCCGTGGGAAGTCTTTGTTGTAAGCAGTTTGAAAATTTTCTTTGATAAATGACATGCTGACCTGGTATTCTTCCATAGATATCACTGTTGTTTTTCAACTTTTGGGATCTGATTTTTAATTTCCTTTTTTTTCCCTTCTTCCTTTAGGATCCCTGTTATCTACAACCCCTTTTTGATCAATTTATCCAATTTTAAGAATTACAAAAAGTAAATTGTATGTTCCCTTGAGTGTGCTAGTAAATTTACCAAGTAAAAAGGAAAAAAAAAAAAAAAAGAAAAAAAAAAGAAAGAAAGAAAGAAAGAAAGAGAGGAAGAGAGCAAATGGCATGTCTACTTTACCCTTTATTGCAAATATGCTTTCTTCATGTGTATGCGATTAATGTTCTGAGATCTGGTGAAAACAGCAGTATGATGTTGCAAATTTTGAAGTAGTAATTTGTACCTTTTTTTTCCCTGTCTGGTAGGATATCAGTTGGGAGCTCAGATCCAAATATCATTGGTACCTGCCTTCTTTGTGGCTCCTCATTTGATGATTATTCTTCACGCTGCAGATGCATCCATTGTAGGATGCTTGTTTTGGTCTGTGATAGTTGCAGGGTACACACAAATAATCCTATTCATTATTTGAAATTGGCTGAGCGATTTTAGATCTAACTTTGACTTGTTTTAGATGAAACTGGTGTGAATTGAGATTGAATTATTTATTTTTGGCCTTTAGGTGATAGTCTTTTTTTGTAAAAAAAAAATTATCCCTTTTCCCCACTAAAGCCTATCTGAACAATCAGTCAAATAGTTAAAGTTGAGCTCCATATCTTGTACTTTTGCTTCTGAATTTGTTGTTATCATGGTCCACAGATGGAGGGTGCTCTATACATTTGTGAGTTATGTCAGAAATATGGTAAGGGTGTTCAGTTAGTTCCATCACTCGAAAATGGCAAAATACAAGAAGAGCATAAACTGGTTTCCTTGGATACCAAACTCTCACCTCAACTGCCTTGGAGCCATGGTAAGGTCTGTAATCTAAATCACTTCAAATGACCTTGCTTTCCCTTCTATCAAGAGTAAATTGATTAAAATTACTGATTCTGTGGCTGGTAGTTAAACACCATACATGCGTACACAGACTGCACGTACATATGGCCAAATCTATTAACCTTCCTAAAGTTTTGTTTTTTTTTTTTGGACAGCTAATCTCTACAAGTATTTCCTGTTTTCCCACATTTTTATTGTTTCTGACACCCTAATAAATGCAATTTTACAGGTAATGAATCTCCAAGAAAACTAAGAATCTTATGCCTGCATGGGTTTCGGCAGAATGCCTCCAGTTTCAAAGGAAGGACTGCATCATTAGCCAAAAAACTCAAAAACATTGTTGAGCTTGTTTTTGTTGATGCACCTCATGAGTTACCCTTCATTTACCAGCCCTGCATCAGAGAGTCACATGGAGAGTGTGCATCATCTTCATTACAGCAAACACATCCTCCACCATCCGAGAATTGCAGGAAAAAGTTTGCATGGTTAGTAGCCCCCGATTTCAATATAAGTGGGGAAGTTGATTGGAAAATAGCAAATGGTTCATTTGACCCTCTCCAGTACCTGCAGCAAACTGATGGCTTTGATGTATCTCTGGCATATTTAAAGTCTGTGTTTTCTCAGAAAGGGCCATTTGATGGGATTCTGGGATTTTCTCAGGGTGCAGCAATGGCTGCCTTAGTCTCTGCACAACAAGAGAGGCTCAAAAGTGAAATGGATTTTAGATTTGTGATTTTGTGTTCTGGGTTTGCTATTAAATTGGCAGAGTTTGAATGTCAAGCGATCAACTGCCCTTCACTTCACATTTTTGGTAGTGACCGTGGCAAAGACAGGCAGATTGCAAACCTAGCTAGCAGGGACCTTGCTTCTTTATTTGATGATGGATGCTCTGTGATAATTGAACACGACTCTGGTCATATAATTCCTACTCGGTCTCCTTATATTGATGAGATTAGAAATTTTCTTCTTCGTTTCCTTTAATAGAATTAAACATCCCATTTGGTACTCTCAGAGTCTCAGTGCAAGATTTTGACTCAATTTGTTTGCAGTTATGTAATATCAAGGGTGGGTTAGTGATTACTGTTTATAAAGGAATTTACATAGAACATTTTAAATACCATCTTTACATCTGGGACTTTAGAATTCAAAAGGGGAGGAAATGGTTTCATAATTCACACCATATGAACATTCATTGGTCATGATGATGCTATCAAATCTATGCTTGAGATGAAATCTTGAAATCTTGTTTGGTCTTTACAAACTCTGTAAGTTGCATAAGATGGATTTCTCATTGCAAGGAAATAGTGACTAATTGGTAATATAGGCAATTATATACTAAGATGGTGTTGATACTTGCCCTTTTTTTTTTCTTTTAAGTGTGCGTTTAGGTTAGTTTATTTGCTAATTTGTTAAAAGTGGATAAAAGTAAATTTGGACCTAAAAAAAAGTGATATATAAACAATTAAGCTAAATATTCCCAGATAAATGCAGAGCCAATCGAAATCTTATCACCTCCCAAACTTGGCAGTTACTGGTGCCAGTCACAACTCACGCCTAGAATGGTACTCCCTTTGAAACAATTGTCACAGTTGGTTCACAAGAAATATTATTCCTAGAAGTAAGCTAGGGTTATGAGTATGTACTGTGTGCATGTAATTTTATAATGCAACATTATACTTGGCATATCTAAAAAAGAGTGACATTAGGGAGTATAGATTGATGCATCATCAATCATAAAATAGTAATTAAGACATTTATTTATTATGTGTTGTGTTGAAATGACATCAACCGTAATCATTGCCATATGGGGCACAAAATGGTCCAAATATAGCCCAAATTTGGCTTACAAGACACGTAGGAGGATCAAAATACAACAAAAAATGTTCCATAGAGAAATTCCTTGCCTTTGCCAAAAGGTTAGCATAGAAGTTTCCTTTGCAGTGTGTGTTGGAGATAAATATCCTCAAAAAATTGAATCGAAGATATGCAATCATAAATTGAACTATTATAGTTTGGCTAACCTGACTACTTAACTAGTCTTAGATCCTTGCTCACTATAAAAAAAATTCAAATACATTTTTTTTTGGCCTGAAATGCTCTTATAGATGAACTATTTATATAAAATTACCTTGGATTGATATCTCTAAAATTTCAAGGGTAACTCTATTATAAAAATTTTATAATCTTGATCATTCATTAACAAACGAGTCATTTAGATTTCGTTACATTATTAACAACTTCAAATAGATGCTAAAATAATAAATTTTAGTTTAAATATTGATAACATAATAAACTCTAAACTATTTACTTATCAATGAATGATTCAGATTTTAAGAACTCTATAAGACTAGATACTCACATCCGTGACCCTGTCACACTCGGCAATATATGAAAATTATTATAATTTTTTCTTATGGATGCTGTTTATACTTTATACACTTTCATCTATTATTATGGATAAAGAGTATATCAAAAAGAGTGTATCAAAAAGAGTGTATCAGCTCTTACGCATGTCTCTTACGCATGTCGTTTGGCCACTAAGTCCGACAAGTTGTTTTCTACAGCCCTTATAAATGTTAGGCTTACACCCCATGCGGCTTGTCGTTTAGATAACAGGAAGGAACAAACACCATTGGGCTTCTGTGAAAACGCTCACCGTTTTCAGTTCCCGACCACCTTAACCTGTGAAAAAGTCACAAACTTTTACGAACCCTTAAACCCTTTCAAACTGAAAATCTCAGTGACACCAAAGTTTAATCACTTTGTAGTTTGTACAGTGAAACAGTGTATCGACCAAAGTGAGTGAGAGAGAACATCAAAAAGAGAAGAAGCAGTCAGCAACAAAATGCAGATTCTTGTAAGAAAACTAATGCAGAGAATCTCTCACAAACAAGTATGTGCTTTGAGAACTGAATAAGTATTCATATTAGTTTCCTTTTTTCTTTTCATTTTATTATTATTGAGTTTATGTAAAATTTGGACTGAATTATGAAGTGGGTATTTCTCAAATTGTCCCATTTGTATTGAATGTTGGTAAAGATGGTAGCTTTAAGGGACTTACTTGTATGTTTTGGTCTATAACATTTTCTAAAGCAATTTTCTTGGGATTTTTTAACAAAGAGTTCTTATTGCTTTTTATTTTTTTGGTTTCTCTAATACTGGGATTGAAATAGCACATTGGTACTGCTCAAATAGTCATTTAGTATCGTGGACTAAAGCTTAGATTTTTGTTGAACAACTACCGTTTAGCTTTTGGTATAAAGTTTGATGAGAATTTGTTGAGTATGTTAAATGGAATTTTCAAAGTTGTATTGGGATTGGTAATATATTATGTTTATGGAAATTTACAAATTTGGTTTTTGCTGAAGTGTAGTTTTCTGGCCTTGTCTCAATATTGTACTTGGCGCTTGTTTTAATTCTTGCATATGAAATAAGAGTGTCAATCATCTACTCTCTATGGTGAGAGTTATTCATGAATTTGATAGCAATAAGTACTCTTTTCTTATGGTCCTCGTTGTTGTTGCTGCTGCTTTTATCTTCCTCTCTTAAACATTTTGTCAAAAATGTAGTTTGTGGGTTCACTTTTCGTGTAGTCTCTGATGCTTGTGGGTGTCTAGTTTGTTCCAGTGCAAGTTTTATATTGTTTTCTCCCTCCCTTTAGTTTCTATTCAACATGAAGAATTCAAGGTTTTCCCTCCAAATTCACATGGTGCTCCCTCCCTAGGGTAGAAATGTTCTGTCAATAAAATCGAGCAATTGGTGGTCTAGTTCATGTTAATGATCCAACTTTTTTATGATGAAAAATTGGATAACTTGTTTGTTATCTTCACAGTTCTATTCTAATTTGGTTTCATATGAGTTGACTCTGTAGGCTACAGGTTGTCGTGCATATTGTACGAAGATGGTTGCTGATATTGGACAGCCGACTCATGCATCTCATCCTCAGGTTCTCCTACTTAACATCTATGTGTGTTTATGTGCATGCACAAAGCGACTAGGAAATTGCACATACTAGTCACATCACTATGGCCACCTTCTTGGGTAGTATAGTGATTTTCTGTGCGTATATATATCTATATATTTGATGAATGATTTTGCTTTATGAATTGGTATTGTTATTAATTTTAATTTTCCCCAGTAAGATTCTAATTTTCCCTAGTAAAATTTATGGACTTGATTTTGTTTGCCTTTTTTCTTTTCAGTTACTGAAAGAAGGGGAGATTACACCTGGAATAACTACCGAGGAATACATCTCAAGGAGAAATAGGTTGTTGGATCTTCTTCCAGAAAATAGTCTGGCCATAATTGCAGCTGCCCCTGTAAAGATGATGACAGATGTTGTGCCTTACACATTTCGACAAGATGCTGATTATTTGTATATTACTGGCTGCCAACAACCTGGTGGCGTGGCAGTTTTAGGTCATTACTGTGGTTTACGCATGTTCATGCCAGAAGCAGACTCTCATGTATGCTCAGTCTTCTATGAGACAATGACAGATTTTTCTTCATACCCTATGAAGTTCTGTTGCATTTGCATATCTACTGCAGTTGTGGCATTAGATTCCTATGATTTTTGGTTTAGACATGCAATCTTGCATGTAATTATATCCAAACATGTATTTTTCTGATCATTTTTTTTTTGCAAACCCAAAGTTGCATATATGATACATGATGTTATATTACTATCCCTGTTGCAGGGCTGAGAAAGCTGTCATTTAGCAAGGGTAGTTACATTAATCTACAGATGTTTTCTTAGTTTTGGCTATTGTATATAATACATAGATAAAGCAGTAATTGAAGAAGTCACTAAATTGTTTTCTTTATTATTCATATAGGATGTTATTTGGCAAGGGCAAATTGCTGGAGTTGATGCAGCATTAGAAATTTTCCGTGCTAAGAAGGCATATCCAATGCGCGAATTACATAAGGTGTGTTGACTACTGAGGTGACATTGAAAAGTAGAGAATTCGATTGAGGAAATTGTCTCCATTTTTTCTGGTAGTAGGCATTAATCAATTAATATTTTGGCATGGAAGGTTAAGCATTAAGGACATAGAGGTATCATTAAATTGGCTGCTATATCTCTTCTTTTCCTTTCCAATATGACATGCATCTTCCTAGCCAAGTAGCATATATATATATATATATATGGATCCATGGTGGTGCACCATACTGGAATCACAATACAATTTGTTTGAAACAATTAACATAGTTGTAATTTGTAGTAAACAGTGACATTTGATCAACTGTCATCAGTTAACTACATGACCAGATCATTGTCCTTTTCTTTTCTCCTCTCTTTTTTTGGGCATTTGGTGAGCTTACTCATTCATACCAAAGTCTGACAGCTGGTCTCACAGAAGAATTTTGTCTTTATCTGATTTTTTAGTAATCTGAATTGTAAATGCTACTCTAGTGTTTAATCAGAAGTTGACATGACATATAAACTAAGCCTTCACAGTTTTTCCTATCCTATAATCTTCATAAAAGTTCAACACTATGGCTGCTCATGTGCTTATAAATAACGGTAACATTTTTTTTACTGACTGCAGTACCTTCCAGATATGATATACGGACGCTCCAAATTGTTCCACAACAGGCAGACAGCCATACCAACATATATGAAATTGGAGTACTTTCAAAAGCTTGCTAAGAATGGCAAAGTGGGAGACCTGTCTACTTTGACTCATGAGTTACGTTGGATAAAGTCACCAGCAGAGCTCAAGTTAATGAAAGAATCTGCATCAATTGCTTGCCAGGTACTCATAGGTCTATGCTATATCTAATTTTGGTCTTTGTAAATGAGCAGTTGCTGGGCATCAAATTTTTTTTTTCCCGGTTGAATTGGTGTTATAATGTTTATATAACGTGACAGTATTACTTTTCATACCATAGTTATTATTACTTGTTGGAAGAGATCAAAATTTTCTTACATAGAGTTAGGTCACTTAACCCTACAAGTCTGTTTTCTCCTTGAAAAAGATAGACCAGGTTTGATTCGCCACCATTCTAAGAAGAATTTCTACTTTATGGTTCTGTTTGCTTTTACAATTAGTTATGTAATTAGTTAAGCCAAAGAGCTCTAGCTCACATGGCACTTTTTTATCCCATAAGAATGGGTAGAGGGTGTGGTCTTGGGATCAAACCCACTAGGTGCATGCATAACTTAGAACAATAACAACAAAAACGAAGTCTTAGTCCTAAAATTTTGCAATCAGCTATGGATCCTCAATAGATTAGTTAGGGCCGGCCACATGTATTCTTTTCTTCAATTTGATTCTATTTGAAGTCATATTGATGAGGCTTCCCTCCTAGATTAGTCCCACTGTAAACCTTAGGCTTCACCACCTAAGTTTGTTTGGATTCAGGACCAAACGCAATGCAAACTTTGCATGAATAATCACTGAATAATATTAATAATCGTCTAAATAGTCTGATTACAAAATAAATCATCTAGAGCTTTATATAGAGCTTCCAGGAAATCTCTAGAGATAAAGATAAACATCCTAAAACAAATTCTAATCGAACTCAAATACTAATCCAAATACTAAAGTAATCCTTATCTAAGGATATGAAATTCCATCCCTATCATAACTCAAACTAAATAAATAAAAACATTAAAATCTAAAATTATCCAATGAAAATCCAAAATAAAATATTGAGATAGTTTCTGGTTATGCTCCTGCATCACATACTCTTTGTTATTTCCTTAATTGACATATAATAATAATAAAGGAAAAGTAAAGAAAGAACACAATCATGTAGCCAACAAAAATCAGTTGGTTTACTTATTTTAAAAAGAATTCATGTAGCCAACACAATCAGTTGGTTCAAGGCCTAGTTAATTCAAATAGATGTCACATAAAAATTTGGAGCCAAGAAATTTAAATTTTGAGTGGGATATGGGTCAATTATATTTTCTTCAGTCTTGCTCATTGTGCTGAAGTTCATTCATTTACACAAAAGAAAGGGGATTGGGCACTGGGCGGGGAAGCAAGCCTTCTAGTAAGTTAGTCTTGCTTCCACTGTGAAATATATTTCTTCGCCATCAAATTGTAGTACTCACAGTACTTTAAACTGATGCTATGTCTCTCTAAAACATGAATAACTTGGTAATGTAAATTGGATTATTCTAGTAATAAATTATATATATATATATAATATGTATTTTGGTCTTGAATAGGCACTTCTGCAGACGATGTTTCACTCCAAGACATATCCTTATGAGGGCATGCTGTCAGCAAAGGTTGAATATGAATGCCGAATGAGAGGTGCTCAAAGAATGGCGTAAGTTCTTTTCCTTTCTGGATCATTGGATCCAAAAGAATGATTTAGTTTCTAACTCAGTTTATATGTCCAACTTTTGTAATCAAAATTGTTTCCTGAAGTTTCAAACAAGCCTGGATGTCTGAGTTGTCAATATTATTTAATGCTAGGTTCTTGCCAATGATTTATTAATTTTATAATCACTGACCAGATTCAACCCTGTCGTTGGTGGTGGGCCAAATGCTAGTGTTATACATTATTCTCGAAATGATCAGAAGGTGAGTCCATTAATCAAAGCTGGTATCTAGTTTTTATTGTCTTCTTAAAATCAAGGAACTAAATGATATTTTATTAGATATGAAAAATCCATGCTTGTAATAGTTTTTATAATTTATTTTGCAGATTAAAGATGGGGAACTTGTTTTGATGGATGTTGGATGTGAGTTGCATGGTTATGCCAGTGACCTTACTCGTACCTGGCCACCCTGTGGAAGATTTTCTTCTGCTCAAGTATGTGCCATCAAAATTTGGTTTCTCTTCTGCTGTAGAACGCACTGCTGAATGTTCTTCCATTATCTGATATATGACAAAAGCTTGATAAGATATATTTGCCCCATCTTGTATATCAAATTAAAAAATATTAACTAAATTTTTTATGAAGTTTGTTTCATGTAATTTTCTAGTGTTTTTTATGCAGGGAGCCAAGATTTTATGTTTTAATTTGCAATTAATATTGTTTTTGAATTTGAATTTTGAATTTGGTAATTAATGTTGAGGGTTTTTAGGGATTTAAATTATATGTTTTCCATATTGGTGTAATCCCCTAAACCATATATAACTAATACTCCTGTAATGGTGAAAGACAGATGAATTTGAATAAGAATAATTGATATGTGTTGAGAATGTCTCCTCCTTTGTTTTCTCTGTTTGGTGGTGATGCCAAATGCCCTTAGATGGTGATGCCTAGGGTTTGCAGACAGGTTCTAGGTGGTGAAGCCTAGGGTTTGTTTTGTTGATACTTTTGTTCCTCTTTTATTTCCAATTTCCTATCTGTTCTGCATCAGTTTTAGTAAACAAAATGACCATTCTTGAAACAGTTTTTAAAATCTAGGTTCACATGCATTTATTTAAGCACCATGGTAGGAAACAATTTTTATTACTCTAGGCTTATGCACTCCCCCCATTCTCCTTCCCTTTCTGGTTGGAATTTGCCAACTGCAAACCAAATTGCATTGAAAAGTTTCATATAATCTTAAAATTCCTTGTAATCATTCTCTGTCAGCTTTCTTTCTTTGAGTTTTTCTATTTTGTATCAGCTTTTGTTATCTGAATATTCTGTTATTACAACCCCTTATGCCTGCAGTGTGTTTATTTCAGGAAGAACTTTATGATCTTATACTAGAAACAAACAAGGAATGCCTGAAGCTTTGCAAACCTGGTGCTACCATAAGTCAAATACACAATTATTCAGTATGATCATTTGAACCTAAATTGTTTCCTTTTCTATGGTTTTGCTTTTCATCAGCTGTCTTTAGAAAAGATTAAAATTTCATCCATTAAGAACTTATCCAAAAAAGGGGAAAAAGAAAGAAAAAGAAAATCCAGAAAGTATGAGAGCAAAGAATAGCAATTTCTCTCTGCTGCTCAAGTTTAAATCTTTGTTGCATTGTGTTTTATATCTGTAGCTTTCTCTATTTTACTTTGTTACATTATCAGTTGAAAGGCACCTATATATGTAGGGAAATTAAAATTCACAACCATCCGACCTACAAAACATTTTTAACTTGTCAGGAATTATGCTAATGTTTGTGGTCATCACAATATTTCATTGGCATGGCAATTACCTAGTTGGCCCTACTTAGTGTAGTCAGAGGTGAGCGCCCAAGTGCCTTAAACAGGCTGTAGGGCACTTGAGGTGAGAACCTCAATGAAATTCAGCCAAAAAAAGGTCAGTTTTTGTAATTTGGTGAAAAAGGATAGTTCTATACTTAAATTCAAGTTAGCAGGTGTCTCTTTCTCTTGCTTTGTTCTCTCACCTCTCTTTCTTTCTGCATCAGTTTAGAAATAGTTATTTATTTATTTATAATTTCAATCATATAAACTTTTGACTGTAATAGTTGTTCTCCTTTCCTTTTTTTTTTTTTTGAAATTCTTTTTATTTATATGAGATTGTTATAAATTCTGTTCTTAGATTAATTAATAGAGCCTCCTACCATTTGAAAAAAATTAAACTGTGCCTAATAAGCATTAGTAACAAATGATTTGAATTCATTATATGTATATTAACTATATTTAGAGTTTGGCATATTGCTTCACTCGGGTGAGTGTGTTTTTGGCACCTCATGTCTCAGTTTATACAAGGACTTGGCACCTTAAGGTCGCCTTTCACCTTTGACCACACCCCTACTCCTTGTGGAAGTATGTATTACTTTATGGTCTTGCCTTCTATCTACTATTTGCTCGAAGGTTAAATAATGTTAAATTGTAAATAAATGATGTAATCTCTGTAAAACTGTATGGTTTTCATAGGCGGAAATGCTGCGCAAAGGATTCAAGGAGATTGGAATTTTAAAAGATGAGGGAAACAGTTTATACAATATGCTGAACCCCACTTCTATAGGTTTCTCTATGCCCCTCTTTACATGCATTCAAGTTAATTTATATATTTTTTATTCTTTTTATATTTAGTCAAATGTTAGGAATGCAAAGATATAGCCTTAAAATATTGATTACTCTTCAATGGCCACTTGACGCATGACACCGTAGGCTTCCCACCTAGATTAATCACACGGTAAACCTTAGGCTTCACCTCCTAAGGTTGTTTGGATTCACTATCAAACTCAATGCAAACTTTGCATGAATAATCACTTAATAATATTAATAATTGTTTGAATAGTCTAATTACAGAATAAATCATCTGGAGCTTTATATAGAGCTTCCAAGAAAATCTCAAGAGATAAAGATAAACATCCTAAAACAAATCCTAATTGAACTCAAATATTAATCCAAACTAATCCAAATACTAAACTAATCCTTATCTAAGGATATGAAATTCCATCCATATCATAACTCAAACTAAATAAATAAAAAAATTAAAATCTAAAATTATCTAATGAAAATCCAAAATAAAATATTGAGATAGTTTATGGTTATGCTTCTGCATCACCACTATAGTATTTCAAATGTGTTAGTTTATTATATATAGAATTGGTTCATTAAGAAGATAAGAATTACTAAATTGCTTATGCAATTAGTCACTTATTATTATTATTTTTTATAAAAAATTTTTTCTGTCCAGGTCACAATCTAGGAATGGATGTTCATGATTCTTCCATGATCAGCTATAGCCGGCCCTTGGAGCCAGGTGCTGTAAGTTCCCTCCCTGATTGAACAACAATTCGACTTTCTCTACCTTGGAGATATTGTATTTTTTTGGCATATTGTGGCTGAAATGGTGATACTTTAATATTAGCACATCCTTTTTGGGTGGGGTGAGTGTGTACTATTTGTTTTGTTTGTTTGTTTAAAGTGTGTGTGTGTGCGCTCTTTTTTATTTTTATATATATTTTTGTCTCAAGATGATTTTTTTAGCATTGGCACCTAGAGGAAATTATTCATAAAAATGAAAAATAAAAAAAAGGTTCACGGCCCTCCCTTTCTCAGGCACATTTCTTTTCAAAAAAGAAAAGAAAAGAAAAGAAAATACATCGTATTAAATATCCTTGTGATATAATTGATCACATGGGAATGGGATAGAAAAGCCAGCAAATTATATGTGTTTTGTGATAAACAGCCAACTGCAAGTATGTCTGTGTCCGCTTGTATCACTGTTAGCATACTTTGATTTTTTTGCTGCAATTTTGACCTTATTTTTGTTCATGGGTAGGTGATAACAATTGAACCAGGAGTCTACATCTCATCTTTTTTGGATGTTCCAGAGAGGTACTTGTTGAAATTCATGACATAATTGCTACATCTAATTTTGTACTTATATATTGAGACTTTTATGAACTTGGCTGTTAGCACAGTTTGAACTTTGTAGCTATCTTCTTATTTGCTCAAGCAGTGCAAAAATAATGGGGTTTTGCCCACCAGCCTTAACTGCAAGAGTATTCTTTATGAAAGAAACTGTAAATTGCTTGAACATTCAATGTTTCTTTTGCTCTTATCTCCTCTCGTCCTATGTGGTGGCATGCCTGCTATAGTGAATTGAGTGGGAAGCCTTGATACAAGAGTGTCCAGCTTTAAATTTTCAGCCTTGTTTTTGGTGACTAAATTCCTATTCCTTCATAATTTGCGGTCTTCCAATGTCAGATATATTTTCCTTGAACTTTCATTGTAGGTTCCCTAATATTACTCTTGATGTGTAGCTAATTGCCAATCAGTTGCTTTTATTGCCATTGCAATTAGCTATCTATCTCTTTCATGACATGTTATTCTTAATTTCCATCTTTCACTGAATATCAAATCTGATACCTCCTACCTGGATGTGATAACATTAAGCCATAGGTTTCTAGTTTCTTAGCATTGAATGTTTTGATAAACTATACATGCTATTCATATATGGGTTGTGTTAAGGTGCCCGTTAACAACAGCTTTTTGCACATCTTTTTTACTTTCTGCAGCTTTTTATTCTTTTTGACAGTTTTTTAGCAATTTTTTTTTATCCTTTTTGGCAATCCTTTTAATAATTTTTTGTCCTTTTATTAACACAACCCATTAAGGGAAATCTTGACAAGCACTGCATGGTGCCTGTTAACATTTCCCTTCATATATTGAGGATTGAGAATGTATGATGCAGGTATCGAGGCATTGGGATAAGGATTGAGGATGAGGTCCTCATTACAGACACTGGTCATGAGGTATAAATTAGATTGAAGTTCGTAATAATTTTATTGGTTGCCTGACTGCTGGAGAAAATTTGGTTTTTCCAGTCCTTTTGAGCCTTACAATTATATATATATATATAGATATATATATATTAAAAGAAAAGTGTTCTTTATTTGTAGCAGTTGCAGCTTTTACTGATGTTTACTGACTACCATCTTGGTCATTTTTAATAACAGTTACTATGTTTCATCTTTTACATTATTCCTTGATAATGATATTAAAGTAATATAATTATTTCATATTATCTTTTTTTATTGGTTGAAACCAGAGAAAACCAACAGTTTTACCAACAATTATCGTTAATGAGAACCATCATTATAGTTTGTAGCTTGATCTAGTTGATTAAGATGTCATTTGAAAGTTGTTGCTATGTTTTAAGCTTTGTAATTTTCTCTTTCATTGGTGCAGTAATATTCGACATTTTTTTTTTTTTTTTTTTTTTTTGTATTTAAGTAAACGAAGATCCCATTGATTATTTATAAGAATTCACACTGTTTTTTATATCAGGTCCTCACCGGGTCAATGCCAAAAGAAGTTAAACACATTGAATCATTGCTAAACGACTTCCACCCTGGAATGGGGATGGAGAGCCATAACAATATCAGGGCTGCATCCAATAGATAAATTAAAGAGCTAAGACAGTGATTTATTGTAAGAGGAAATCAATCCCGAGGCTTTCTCCGGTGCTTGGGTTTCATTTTTGAAGCATTTTGTTGTTTGGAGAGGGGGGGGGGGGGGGTGACTTATATTGCACGTTGAGGCATATTCTTGCACAAATTGTGCACAGGTTGGGTTTAATTTGTAACCTTATTTTTGTTTAAGAAAGTTTTTGGATGATACTTGAACCATTAATAAAGCTAGTTGAACCCCCAACATTCAACTAAATTTTGTTAGGTTTGCTTGATGTGCTCAACTGTCCAATTTTGGTTTTATATTGAATATTTTTCAGGGTTTGCTTCTATATCAGTGTCATGACCCTCAGAGACCATAAAGGAGGCAGTTGGCTGGTTTGGGTTGTCATGTATGTACGAACATGTGTTATTTGGTAGAATTATTTAATACACATTCTTCTCACCTAAATGCAACTTTACATGTAGGTTTCATACATGAAATCCACTTTTATATGAGAGAGAGACATAATACACCAAGTATATGGTTCAATTTTTAGTTATTTGTGTATTTAAGGGAGGGGGGTGTCTTGTGTATCTGAAATATGTATAATCTTTGTGACAAATGTGTGAATTCCATACAGTAGAAAAGCCAGATATTTTTTGGCGAGGGGGTGGTGGTGTTAACCTTTAGTCTTGTATATCCATTTTGAATTAATATGAATTATTCTAAATCTAAAACAAAACAAAAAACAAAATAAAAAACAAAAAAGTAAATCTCAAAATAATGCTTATTTTGAAACTAAATCTTTAGTGAAATATGATATACTGCTTTATTAAAATGATTACAATGTATATTCTTAATTTTAGAAAATAATTCTTTTTATAATACTAATAAAAAAGACAAATGTACGTATATCCCTTCAGTTTTGTCTATTTTCTAATCACCTCATGCGTTTTACTATTTTAATTTTAATTTTTTTTTTTGGTTGATGAAATGCGTTTTACTATTGTTTTAGTTAAAAGCATGCGACTTAGGATTTCTTTAATCACGCCACTTTCATATACTGCACTTGAATATTATTATTGGAATTCATAGGACAATAAACCAATAAGTATGTCATGCATAATTTAAAATTTACATTATTATTATTATTATTATTAGTAAAATTGGAAGACATGCTATCTATTTGTGATAGGATGGTAGCTTGGGGTTGGCAAGGTAGTAAAATGTGGGTGAGTAGTGGTATGCTCTATTGTGCGCTCGTGGTACTCTTGAGCTTATTTAACTTGTACCTTGGTGCGTGGGGTGATGATTACACAAATAAGTCCCCTTTTTCTTCGCTGAAAAAAAGAAAAGACAAAATGTAGGGACCATTTGTTCTATGGAGTGTTCCTTCTCTCTTCATGTATGGAAGCGAGTAGGTGTTGTTTTGGTAGAAATGCCCCCATTCAATTGTTTAGAGTTAATACAATGGGGCTATTTCCAGCTGAATAGTAAGAAATTTGCAACAAGAGTGGTTAAAGTTTCTATGGCAGCAATAGTACATCACATTTGGAGGTTGAGAATTCAATTACTGCATCAGGGGCCCTTGATTTCATAGGGGCTCTAAATAAAGAATATCTTAAATGATGTGAGATGGAGAGGACTAGAGTTTTTCTTCCTTTTAATCCTTTAGTTACTGATCATGCTCTATGCTTTAAATTAAGAATTCAACCATAAATTGCGCTCTTTTGTTTTGTGGTCAATGTGGCAAGAATTGAAAGTATGTCTGGAGTTTGGGAAATCTATTTGTGTGACCTTTTTTATTTTATTTTATATATATATATATATATATATATTGAGGTTAGATGGGTAGGAGATTATGAGTATCTGGGATTTTTTTGGGGTTGTTTTGTCAATATGGTGTTTGCAGCTTAGCTGCTTGTGTTCTTTGAGTTGTTTGAGCTGTATTTGTTCCACTTTAGTTAATAAGATTTGCTTATTCATTAAAAAAAAAAAAAAAAATTTAAAGAGCTATATTATATTTGATTTTGTCTCTTTTTTAATCCCTTTATTTGTAAAAGTGAATTATATATATATCTTGCTATTCATTATTTGTCATGTACATAATGATTTAAAAGCCATATGAATATAGTGTAAAACACTTCGGTTAACAAATTGCTGAAAGCATATTTAACTAAAATTTTGATTAAATCAATTCTAATTTGTAAAGACGTGATCAAAACAATGGAAAACTAAATGGCATAATAAAAAATGAATAGAAGTTTGAGAGAAATTTAAAAAATCTTTATATAAAACAACTTATATATAACACCACTTCACTTAACATATATTTTGAGAAGAGTATAACTTAATTTATTTGGGTGGTATACTATTATCCATAGACACGTTTACATTGAACATATATTTTGAGAAGAGTACAACTTAATTTATTTGGGTATTATCTATAGACATTTTTACACTAACAAGAATACGATCATTTTGAAAATTTCAAGGGAGTCATGAATATATATTTTTGGTTAAATTGCAAACTACACTATTAAAATTTGGGATTGTTTGGATTTTACACTATGAAATTTCAGAATTTAAATTTTATACTTGAAATTCTATTTTGTTTGTATTAGTAGCCTCTTCATCTATATTTTATGATGTGTTACATAAACTTGCCACATGTGTTTATTTTGTCTAATAAAATAATGTCACATAATTTTTAAATACTAAAAAAAAGGTTAAAATTTAAATAATTAAAAATGACATGGCATAATAAAAATGATGTCACATTGTTTTACTGGACAAACTAAACAAAAGTGGCAAGTTTATGTGGCACTTAACCGAAAATATGGACGGAGGGGCTACTGATGCAAGCAGAATAGAACTTCAGGAGATAAAATTCAAATTCTGATACTTTATAATGTAAAATCAAAACACTCTCAAACTTTAGGGTGTACTTTATAGTTTAACATTTTTTCTATAAAAAAAATTCTTGTATCTATAAATATATAATTACCAACATAAAATTTACTAAATGAAAATGGATTATCACAATAAGCTGACCAATAGAACTATAGAAGTTCATAGGTGTGCCCTTCAATTAGGTAAAAAGTACAAAATTCAAATAAGTACTTTCTTGATGGTTAAATTACATTTTTTTATTCTTTGGTCGAATAAGACAGTTTAAGAACCATCTTTAGCATTTTAAATGTTAGTTGTTATATGCCAAACCTGTGCCTTAAAAATTCACTTTGAAGTTTTTTTTTAGATTAAATTCACTTTGAAGTTGGTCCTGCAATTTATTATTTTTCAAATTGGAACCAAGAATTCTTTCAATTGTCAAACTTTGATGTGATGGTAAGTACTTTCTCCTCAAAGCTCAAGCTATAGTGCCGTTTGGATCGGTGTTTGTCCACGTCTGGCGTTTGCATTTTGCGCTTTTTTTGTTTTTGTTTTTGCATTCAGCTTTTAGATATAAATTTTACTGTTTATGTATTGTTTATTATTGTTTATGTACTACTCCAGACATGGAGTATTTATGTGCTGTTTACATGTTTAAAAATATTAAAAATGAGTTCTACAATATTATTTATACATTTAAAAATTATTTTACTATAATATTTTCAGTTTTTAATTTTCAGTTTCAGTAAATATATTGCAAACTTGAGCTTAGAAATCAAGACTGACGTAAGGAAGATTTCTGTACAATGAGTAGGACATTAAAAAAAGAAAAAGAAAAAAAGAATACCCTACCAATATTCAAATTATATATATTTTTTACCTCTCACAGCACATTTACTTTTTTTAAGGTAGGATATACACATTTTATTATAAAGTGAGTGTCATATATTATATATCCTAGTTTGTAATTCTATGCTTATACATGAATACCCTTAAAAATAATAATAAGATGTATAATATAATTAAGAACGAACACTATAGGTTGAAACTCTAAAAAAAAAGATATATAATATAATTCCTATATATATAATTTAAATACTATTGATAGTCATTTTTATATTTTGTTAACTTTTTAAAAAAATTTATAAGGATATTATTAGGTAAAAAATGTAAATCGTCCATTTTTTTTTGGTATAATTATTGTGATGCACTTTTTTTTTTTTTTTTTTTTAATTTTTAACGATTCATTTATTCTAGATTCTTTGGTTTTTGTACTTAATAACTCATTTGGATGAATATTTATGATGTGATTTCACATTTGATTCTAAAATTAAGAAATAAAACTCTTTAAGAATAAATAATTTAGGACATATGGTGTAAAATTGGGACTCCAATTTGAAATTTTAATTTAAGTTTTTCTTAATTTCATCTATTATTATATATAGATTTTTGATAGGATATGTAATATTAATATATCATGATTGCTACATACTTTTTTTTTTTCTTAGAAAAAAAAAGGTGAAATCATAAGAGTAAGACTCTTTCTTTATAATTCTAAGTAGTAAGATAAATCCTACTCGTGCATGATCTAACCATCCTGATATCAGACATTATTCGAATTCAAGCGCTAAATACGAAGTGAATGATGTGCTTCATCACTAAATTTCACATTGAAATTTCGCTAACATGTTTTAATATTAAAAAAATAACAATAATAAAAATGAAGTAGAAGCATAATGGAATGCAGATTCAACGTACTCATACTCAATTTGTCAAAGATGTTTTGACAAAAAAAATAAAAATAAAAACAGAGTAATTTAGGTGGATGTTTTTTTTTTTTGGTGATAAATCTGGGTGGGTGTTTGTTAGTGGATGCTTGTCAACCCTAATAAATAGATTAGTGTACCCAACCATATTACATGTGGAGTTCTCTCATTGGCTACTGCCTCATCACCACCGCTTCCCCCTTTAATTCTGCCATAATTGTTCAACCGTCTCATAAACACAGCCCATCCTCCGTCAAACTGCCCCCTATACTTCATTGTTCACCTAAATTATAATGTTGACTCTCACTTTGTTTGGTTTTGTTTTGTTTTTTTTTTCTTCTATCTTTTTAGAAATGTTAATGGATGGACATTGAATTTTTAACCAAAAAAAAAAAGAATTTTTAACCATTTTTTATATTTTTCATAAAAATAATATTAAAATCTTCTCAAAATAATATATTAACAAATACTCTAGAAATATCTACTATCAAGATTTTTTTTTCTCGACATTTAAAAAAGAAATCGGTCACACTGAAAGTGTGTAGCTAAACAAACCCAAGGAGCATTCATAAAAAAAAAAACATTCACATCAAAAGTGTGTAGGTAAACAAACCCAAGGAACATTCAATCTTGTGATGATCATAAATTCATGATCTTGGTCTAGTGCTGGAAAAAACTTAATGGCATAAATCAATGTTTCACCTGTATGGTAATAAATATAATAATTACAAAAGCAGTTCTTGTCCAAATTGCCACGGTTTATGTCGGTAATGGCATGATGGGAATTTTGTGAAAAAACTAAGGGCAAAAGTACAGCTTCACCACTATATATCTATTATCAACCGCACCTATATCTCAATCCATTCTACATTAATTCACAAACACACTCACTCAAAAATAGACAAAGGATACAACCCAGAAGAAGTTTGAGGAAAACCAAGAAAAAAATGTCTCTAATCACAGAGGAAATCAAGGCCAAGGCTGAGTACTACCAAGGAGATAAGCTCTGTCAGGAGAAATCAAAGTTTTTGCTCACAGATATGGGCTTGCCTAATGGCTTATTGCCTTTGCAAGACATTGAGGAATGTGGGTATGTGAAAGAAACTGGCTTTGTGTGGCTAAAGCAGAAAAAGAGCACAACCCACAAGTTTGAAAAGATTGGCAAGCTTGTTTCTTATGCCACTGAAGTCACAGCCTATGTTGAGCCCAAAAAAATCAAGAAGCTAAGTGGGGTTAAGACCAAGGAGCTTTTGGTTTGGATTACACTCAATGAAATCTTTGTGGATGATCCTCCAACTGGAAAGATTACTTTCAAGACTCCTACTGGGCTGTTCAGGACATTCCCAGTTTCAGCTTTTGAAGTTGAGGAGGAAGTCAAGGAAAAGGAAGCTGTGGAAGCTGTCAAAGAAATCTGATTTTCAGGAGAAGCTTGAGTTCTAAAAAGACTTTGTTCCTAGGTTCTTAAATTTCAATCTTCGATAATGTTGTGATGCTTTTTTTTTTATTGAAGTCTTTTACTAGTGTTACTGATAATAAAAATGTGAACTTTTCAGAATTTTATGAAGAGTTTCATTGTTTGATATCATAGCTGTTAAAGATTATAGCTTGAGATCTATGCTTGGTAAAGGGTTACCAAGATTTGCTTTTTTTCAACTGGTCCCCAATTAAAGAATAATGATAATCAAGCAATCAAACTCTTTGAATAAAAATGCGATTTTTTAAATTACATATTTTTAAATGTGTAAAATTTAGTAAAATTTCTTAATGGTATATATTGGTTCGCTAATTAAAATCAAGTATATAATTGTATCGAGTCTATTGACCAATGAATTACACCATTGTATTTAATTGTTCATAAAAGAGATTACATTATTTTTGTTAACGAAATGGTATTTAGTTACAAACTTACAATATCTGGGAAATATAAATTTAAAGAAATTTAAACTATCAGTGTACAATTTTTTATTATTAAAATTCTGCCGTAATTGTTCAACCGTATCATAAATACAAGCACCATACAGTGTCAAACTGCCCTGTTATGGTTCACCTAAATTATCATGTTGCCTCTCTTTTTGTTTGTTTGTTTGTTTTTTTTTTTTTCAGGAATTTTTTTTGAAATGTGTAGATTAGTTTTTATAAAGCTATCAACATTTGACCAAAAATTGACTATATATATATAAATAGAAAAATAATTGACTATCACAAACTTTTCATTTCACAATTACAATTTTATATGTTAGATTTGACAGTGGTAATAAATACACATTTAAATTTATAAATTATAACTTGAACTATAAAATAATTCATTTTCAAATGGAGAAAATTCTAATACTTATGATGTAATATAACCCAATCTAGTCATTTTAAAATGGATGAATACAATTCTTGGTATTTTAGGATGAAGTTACTTAGGAAATATAGACGACTTCAGTCCTTATTTATTTTCACCCTAATCTTCATGATGTTGCCCATTCAGCCATTTTCTTCAGCTAGAAACACTTGCTTAAAATGATACACACACAAGAAAAATGCATAGCTACTCAAACCTAAATACCCTTCAATAATGCATAGCTACTCAAACCTAAATACCCTTCAATTTGGATTTGGATAAATGAATGATAATTGTAGATATAATCAATGTTGGATTTTGTTAATAAGTACTATAAAGCCACATATTAACAAATAATAGATATTCAATTATGAGTTATAATATACACTTTCAAAAGTTAATTTTTTTAGTAATTTACTAATTTGCACACACTAATTTGGAGTTGAATGAATGACAATGATTATAATAATCTTACTTTCTATATTCCACTTTATACTCATCAATTGTGGTATACCGTATTTGATTTTCTTTCTTTTCCATTTTAATCTATAATTAGTTTGATTCTTAAAGAAAAAAGAAAAGTTTATAAGTAAAAATAATGCATTGCAATAGTATTAGGTATTGTTAGTAACAAGGTACCTATTAATGAATAAAAAATATTTAATTATGAATTATAATACACACCTAAAAATTTAGAAGAATTCAATTTTCGTTAAATTATTAACACATTTATTATCATTGTATGTACTTGTTTTCAGTATTTATACACAATTTATTTCCCTTTTTTTTATTATTAATATTAAATGTGTCTTAACTAAAGTTACCAAACCCATCATATATTTATGTCGGTTAAGCTAAGCTTAATAGCATGATGGGAATTTTGAAAAAAAAAAAAAAAAAAAGGAAGGGCAAAAGTACCGCTTCACCACTACCTAGACTACAGTATTTATCAATTTTCAACTCTACCTCTTCCTCAAACCATTCTACGTTATTCACAAACACAATCACTTATTCACTTTGAACAAACAGAGAACACAAAAATGTCTCTGGTTACAGAGGAAATCAAGGCCAAGGCTGAGTACTACCAAGGGCATCAGTTCTGTCAAGAGAAGTCAAAGTTTTTGCTAACAGAAATGGGCTTGCCCAATGGCTTATTGCCACTGCAAGACATTGAGGAATGTGGGTATGTGAAAGAAACTGGCTTTGTGTGGCTAAGGCAGAAAAGGAGCATAACCCACAAGTTTGAAAAGATTGGCAAGCTTGTTTCTTATGCCACTGAAGTCTCAGCTTATATTGAGCACAAAAAAATCAAGAGGCTTAGTGGGGTCAATGACAAGGAGCTTTTGATTTGGGTTACACTCAATGAAATCTTTGTGGATGATCCTCCAACTGAAAAAATTATTATCAAGAGTCTTACAGGGCTGTCCAGGAGCTTGCCAGTTTCAGCTTTTGAAATTGAGGATGGAAAAGATCTCTGATTTTCAGAAGTAGCATGAGTTCTAAAAAAGCTCTGTTTATTGTTGTGATGCTTTGTTACCTTTTATTCCAGTGTTACTGATAATAAAAAAGTGAACTTTACAGAATTTTATGAAGATCGAGTTTTTGATACCTTAGATAATAGATTATAGCTTGGAGGATAGTTGTTTGATCCATGCTTGTAAAGGTTTACCAAGATTTGTTTTTTCAAGCAGTCCCCAATTGAAGAATAATTTTAATAAAGTAATCATACTCTTTGGATAAAAATTCAAACTCTTTTTATTTTTATTTTTATTTAATTACATGATATATTATTATTAAATGTGTAAATTTTAGTTATGGTATCGTAACGGTGTATGTTACGTTCTCCGACTAAAATCAATGCATAGATGTCTGCTCAATACATGAGTATATTATAAATTCATATGAAAATATCTTTATAATTCATGTATAATAGTCTTTAAAAAAAAAAGTTTTATGTATAACTCTATCGTAGTATTATGTGTTAAAATTTTAGAGTTCGGTTAATATATATTCTTAGGATTTATATATATTAACCATCCATTTTGTGAAATTTTTTATGAAGAATTGAAAAAGTTATTAAAAACAATTAATCACTTTTTCATTTTTCTATAAAATATTTTTTAAAATGGTTTACTAATATATACCCTAAGGGCACATGTTAGTAAAACCCATTTATTATATAACATATCATTGAAAAAAGATGAGATCAACAAGTAGATGTCTTGCTGAATGCTTGGGTATATTATAAGGTCATATAAAAATCTCTTTTTAGTTCATGTATAATAGATTAAAAAAAAAGTTTTTGTGAAACTCATGAAGTAGTATTATATTTGCTTAGGTGGAAGGTTAAATCAATATATTCTTTCATTCTCAAGAAATGTGCCACATTTCAAACCTTAGACTCTCATAGTTTTGAATAAACGTGTGGAATAAAATGATTAGTTCGGAATTTGGGATAACATAGAAACTTTTGATTTTGAAGATTTATCACCCAATGCCTTATTTTACTTGGCATTTACAAGTTGGCAAGTCATTTATGGTGGACAATATTTTGGATTTTTTTTTTACTTATTTTATATTCTTTGCTAAGTGGTGGCCTAAAAATGTTATTAAAATTTAAATATTATGGAAATAAATAATTTATTACTGAACATAAATAAATATTAAAAAAACTTATTGATTCACTAAAACCATTGCTTAAGCGGAAGATTAAATGAATCAAATTATAAAAAAATTTCCTTAGGTGGAAGGTTAAATGAAGAACAGTACCTACTTACCTTTCAAAGAAGAGTGACAGATGGTACTAATTAAAGGATGATGTTGAATCTTCTAAAAAAGAGGAGATGAGGAGGAAGACTAATGAAAGAATTATCAAAGAATGCATTACATCGCAAAATCTCATACTCTCACACGAGGTTATTTTCTATGGAAAATTATTATGTACTCTCGAAGTACCATAAATGCGTACTCCCTCCTCTCACATTAATGGTGGGACCCATCATTCATGTGAAAGGAGGGAGTACCTAATAATTTTCCCTTTTCTATTTATAAATATATATATTGAAACCGCATTACATTGTGTATTTATTATTAAATTTAATTGAGGTACTTAGTTACAATATCTAAGAAATGTAGTTTTGCCCTTTTAAAATTTATAGAAATTTAGATTAGGTAATATACTTTAAAGATGTGTACCAATTTGTTGAGTAAATTGCAGCAAAAGATAGAGCTACAGATACAATACAAGCTGTTAATAGGGAGAAGTAATAAAAAAAAAAAGAGCATATTAAAAAAATTTTGGGAATAGAAAAGAAACCAGCTGTCCTGTCTTTCTCACTTTTTGACACATCATGGTCAGGAAGTTCTTCTTCTGTTTGACTCTAATGAAGTTTCGCTTTTTGTCAACGATATATCTAAAATCTAAATGGATAATATGCTACATGGACTAGTTGAAAAAAACAGGGACCATCGGTAAAGTTGCTATTATTGAACTAACCTGCAAAAGAATAGTGTTTTTTTTTTGACTTGGGGAATATGAATCTAGAATGTCTGCTGGAAACATAAAGGAAAAAAAAAAGTAGATAGATGTAGTAATGATACAACCATAAAACTGGTGTGTAGCTAATTAAGAAGAAAACTTAACTTAAAAGAAAGACTAATCCTTCTTGCTCTTGTTCTTGTGCTTCTTCCTTTTTGGTTTGATGTGTTTGGCATTATGTTTGAGGGCAGAGGGAAGAAAAGGACAACAATTTTGTTGTTTGGTTGGAGGGAATTAGGGAGGAGGAAAGGAAAAGTGATGAGCAGTTTTTCTCCCTGACCCTGTGACCCACCGTCTTAGTTCTTCTCAAATAATAGAAGAGTGAGTGGGACTCACTGTCTCACACAATGTTTATTTTCCATTCCCTTCCCTCTCTTTTCCTATCCTTCCTTTCTTTTTTATTACTTTTTATTTTATTTAGGGCTTGACTTGGGTCCAATGCCTCAATTACATCGGATCCCTTATAATGGCAGCACATGGTTAAAAAGCAAATACATGTTATCATTGTAATGATTCAATACATTAGAGTACTGGATCCAATCGTTGCATTTTTTTTTTATAAAAAAAAATGGTTTTTTTAAATGAATAAACAGTTTCATTCTTCAATTAGCAATTTACAAGCAGTTCAATAACTACACAGCTGGTTGCAGCTAATAAGAAACAAACACCCAGCTCAACATTTCAAGGCTTACTCAATTCTGAAATTTACAACAATTATTGGCTACACTTGACTGTTGACTCTTAGCACAGTATCAGAGATAGTACAAGCAACAAATGAAAAAACTACCTTGTTCTAAACAGAATTACATAAACTGCCATCTTACTCAATTCTGTTTTTAATTTCCCATCTTATATCACTCTCACAAAGTCTTCTTATAATTAAATATTCCTTGATGGATAATAGTCTTTGGGGTTCAAATGTGGTAGAAAGCAGCACACGGAGCTAATCTACATGAAATTGATTTCAAGCTCGAGTCTTGCCTTTCATTTAACCACACATAGTAGGGGGTGGCTGGTCCATCAATATCAGAAAATAGGGACCACCAAAACCAGTTTTTGGTTGATGTGCCATATGTCTTTATGCAGGAAACTCACATTGATTAACGCCCTTGAGAAGAAAGGGAATTCTCCACGTACTCAAGAAATGGTTTTATTTTATTTTATTTGCTGAATAAGAAATGATTATTGAATTCTCCATCAATCACAAATCACATCTTGAGAATGACATGAATTTACATTTAGCCAACCATTAGTGAAAACTTCAGTACCATATGTATATTTTACAATTTGAAATTACAGATGATTGGGCTAATTAATTCTTGTGCAAGGTTAGAAACTGAAACTTAAGTAAGAAGAAAAAAAATCAAATTGTAGTTCAGACTAACTTGTTTTTGGGTGATGTGTTTGTTAATTTTGTTTTAATAACATTGTTTGTACTTTTTAAAAATACGTGTAAGTGAAAAAATATATAAAAATACATACAATATTGTTTAAACACTAAAAAATGTTATTTAAAATTCTTTACCAAACACTCCCTAAATTTTTAAATCCTTTGTACATGTTTGAGCAATGCCTTCATTTAGTATACGTTTGGATTGCACTGAAATGAATGTTTGCGTTTCTTTCAGTGGACTAGGGCGGCGCTATTTTATATTCAGGGGGTTCAACTGAACCCCTTGAGTTCAAAAAAAAAAAATTATATATATAATATATATATTTTTTAGTTTAATACTTTAATTTATTTTAAAAAATATTTTTGCACACCCTGACTTAAATTTTGCACACCCTTATTACAAGTATTTCTAACTCTAAGAGTAAAGAGTCAGTATTTGTGAATAGTAAGTATCACTCTTTTTTATAAATTTATATTATATGTGTGAATGTGTCTAATATTGATAGTGTGTATTACTTTTTGTTATAATGCTATTTTTGTGAATTATGATGTGTGTGGACATTTATGTGTACAATATAAATTTATATAATTTAATAATTAGGAAATAGAGATGGTTTGTTACATGTGTGTGCATTGTTATTATGTTATAATAACTTTTTTTTTATAAAGTTAGTAAAATTTAAGAAAAAAATTGTAAAATTAGTGATTGTCCAAGCATTTGACTTGTTAGACGCAAAGTGTATAAGTTTATATATGAATGAGTGTGGTTGTGTGCTTTAATAATTAATACGAAGCTAATAAGTTTAGTTTAGTCATTTAGTTTAAAATATTTTATAAAAACAATAACAAATAGATAATAACAACTGCATAAAAATAAAAATGTTAGATAGACTTAACGAAATAAAATAGTCATAGCCTTATAGTCATAGCTACCCACATTGGGCATAGATACTCATAATGAATTATCATATAACAATTTAAAATTTGAAAACTTGTAGAAGAAAATTATAAAACTTCATGTATTAATTTTATTTTGTCGATAATTCGATATATTCAAGTTCTTTTTTTATTAAAATTTTTTAATGACCCCCCTAAACAAAATTCTTGGAGTCGTCACTGTCAGTGGATCCTGTACACTGTTCATAAGACCCACAAGTTGTCTAATTCAGTAAAATTTTTATTAAAACTGAATCTCACGGCACTATTCACATATTTAAAAATCATTTTACTATAATATTTTTAGTTTTCAGTAATAAGTAATATCCAAACAGACCCTCGTTCCATTTTGACCACTTTATCTGTCATCCTACAGTTATATACTCTTAAGCCTTATACGATATATATTTTACAGTAATACACTTTTTAAGTCCTGTTTATTATATAGTACTTCATTAAAAAAAAAAAATAAAACTGTGTTACTCCATTAAAAAAATAAAACTGTCACATTATGAAACAACCTTTCCCACCAACACCCCACACACGACACATGGAGGAGTCATAATCTTCTGACAAGTAGCTAATCAAATACTCCTTGTCATATATGCTTTGTTCACAGAATTGCAACAAGCTAGCCAGGGCTTTCTGTAAACTTTTATTAAATCAAAGCGTCAAAATAGTACATGAATTCTTCTCAAGAAGCTTCAATAAAATTCAGTGGAATACTACCAAAATCTAAACAACTTTAAAGTCCATCTGCAGAGCACATGAGAAGCTAACTCTTCTATACACCCAATTGAAACTACAAAAACTCAAATAAATTTCTGTAAGAAACTCTGGCCATTTGGTAATGTTATTTTTGTAACGTTGTTTGTATTTTTTAAAAATATATGTAAGTAAAAAAGTGTGTAAAAATACGTGTAATATTGTTTTAATACTAAAAATTGTTGTACAAAACACCTTACCAAACAGCCATTCTATATCTGCAATAATAATACTCTCTAATCTCATACCACAATGACTAAAAAAATAACTGAGAGCCGCATAGAGCAGCATCACACTTTATTAACTCCAACATGGAGAGTTGCTTTACCACCTCTCTGTTTTAGTCTTTCACCTTATGACTCATGACCACAACTTTTGCTACCACGGCAGTCACTTTTATATATTTTTTCTCTATCACTCCTAGTATGTTACATTTATGGTTGTAATAAAAGTTGTGAGTTTTTTATTTTTATATACAGGTCTAGAATTTTAGCAAAAAAAAAAATATATATATATGCAGGTCTAGAATTTTTGTTTCCGAAATAGGTGGGTAGGGAAGAATTCATGAAAAGACTAATGAAATTGAACCTCCAACTGACAATATTAATAATGGGCTGATTTCCAAAGCGTTTTTCCCTGCATCTTGGAAAATGCCAAACTGGTCAGTTTGATGAAAGTCTTGTTTTGGATTCGGTTTCATCATTCATGTTTGGCAGGTTATGTTCAGAATCTTGGAGGTGTGGATAATGCCAAGCGTATATATATATGATGCCAGAAAGGCATACGATTGCTTTGAATGCTTTGATTGTGTAGTTGGGCAGGACAGTTCATGTGATTGAGGCTTCTCAGTTGTTTAATGAGATGCCTGAGAAAGACATGGTTTCTTGGAGGGAGTGACCAACTTGAAATTGATGCAATAGCATCCTGTGTTCCACGGAGAACTACAGAGCCAAATATGCCAATAATGAAGTTTATGTTGATCTTGTTGAAGAAATGGATGCAGCTACTAGCAAGCATAAGATCAGGTTGGCTTGAACATGGCTAGAACTTCAAGTGATACTGAATTTGATGATTTGGATTTAGCAAATTAATTATGACATTTATTTATTTTCACTCCACTTGAAATCTCAATTCTAGAACAATGAATAATTTGCTACACATGGATTCAACTAGAAAACTATAATTGGTGTGACGAGAAGGCAATACGCCATTTCTTAGTAATTGATTAGTCTTTACATAAACCAGGAAAAAGGGGTATGAAACAATGATGTTTTATGCTTGTTTTAAAGGTGTTACTTCTCCATGTTGCAGCAATTATGTTTAATAGTTTTCTTTTCTCTCATAGTGTACTTGATTGATTTTTTTTTAAAATAAAATTTCTTACTTTACTTATCAAAAAAAAGAAAAAAAGAGATTTCTTTTCTCTTGTTTTATCGTATTTATATTTTTATATCGTTTGGCTGGGCAATTGCAAGTGTTTAATGTGGGCTTTTGGGGTTTGAGTTGGCTTGCTTTGTTTTGTGCTAGATTGGGCATAGAGGAATTGTTGTTTATAGATGTGGAATAGTGGTGGATTTCATTTGGTTGAGTTGGATCAGTGGATGTACCATAGTGCAATGGTTTTTTATTTACAATGCTAATCAAGGATATAAAAATAGAATTTTTATTCAAAAAGTGTTACACTTATTGAATAAAAAAGTGTTACACTTTTCTCTTTTGTGGTAATAGATTCATATAAAAAAACTAAAAAAAAAAAAAAACCTTTTTGTTGTGGAATGTTAGCTAGAATTTTTAATTTTTTAAAAACTTATCATGCTTGTAATAATAAATTAATAACTAAAGTTTCGACTAAAATTTTTGTTTATTCTCTCAGTCGTGGCAGGTATTTTAAAAAAAACGCAGTTCTCCAAGTCAGCTATGTCAGTACCAATTTCAGTGAGAAATTTTGGGTACAAAAATTTGAGAAAGCTTGAGAGATTATTGAGATATGCAAAAAGGAACTACAACTCATGTTTGATGCCAACTACAAGAATTATATATTCACCATCCAAAAACGTGACAAACTTATTCTGGTCTCTGTTCACAATCCTTACACCCTGAAATCCTTGTAATCTCAGTGCCACTATCCCATCTCAATCATTGCATTGAACCAAAGAACCAAACTGATGCCAACTATAAGAATTATATATTTACAATAAAAAAGCATAGCTTAAAATTATTCTCTTATCACAACTTCACGTGAATGTGATAATCCTTTTAACAAAAACTTGATTATTCTTTTCTGCACAACAATCTACTTTAATTAATCAGAGCTTGCTATCTTTTAACATTCCACAATCATGTGATATACAATCAGTGATGACTATTGATACATCTCCCTTGTGAGACTTGAAGGAATGTAGTGCTTGTGCCTTAATTGTGCTAGATAAAAATAGCCAATAGTTCAATAAGCTCTAGTTCAAATGACACTTCATTCTCTTATAACTTATAAGAGTAAGGTGGAGAGTGAGCGTATGAGTTGTGTGAGACAAAAATGACAATTTGGGGTTAAGACTTATCAACGGTAGACTTTTCCGATAAGCAAAACTCCATTTGTTGTCCAAATGCTACAGATAGACCATTGATGGATTCATTCATTACCGCACTTGATGTCAAATGGTTGGGGAATACATGTTGTATTTCCAAGGCACAAATGACAATGCATCCAATGATTAATACTGTTTGAAGTCAAATCACTATCACATTTGGAAATACTATAGAATTTCACCAGAGAACTAGATTACCTTTAGAAACTTGGTCCCGTTTGGTAAAATTGTTTAACATGTTTTCAGTTTATAAACAATATTACCCACATTTTCACACACTTTTTTTATCTACATGTATTTCAAAAAAATACCAATAACGTTACTATAACAACGTTACCAAACGACCCCTTGAATGCATTGGGAATGTGTTTTGGCAGAATCGGTTCCTATTGTGAGCTTGGACACTGGTATATACAAGCAGTGAAATGTGGAGGCATAATTGTAGGGATATTATTCAATGAATTTGTGTTTGTGTGTGTGTGTAATTGATTCCTTGAAGTGGGTTTATTCAGCTGTTTCAATGTTGTTGCACAAATACTGTCGCCAAGTTAAATGTACCGCTGTTTATGTTGCAGGTCTTTTTTGGTTGAGATAGGTACTCGCCAGGATGATGGTTCTTCCCTGAAATTAGTATCATGTATGTTGGAATATAATGAGTGATCCTCCCATCCCAAAAAGAAAAAAAAAAAAAAAAAATGGGGGTTAAGCTCACTCCTGTTAATTGTTTATGCAGGACCCTGTTTTATTTCAATTTTGAAGTTTGCAGCAGCACAAGAATTGGTTTTCCACTGTCTAATTGGCTTATACCTCTCTGTTTGGTCTGTTCCTGCTTGTACTTGCCATATGTTTAAAATGCTGACACCATATTTATATAACACTATATTTCTCGATTCTTGATAATGCTTTTCATTTCTTACTCCATCTTCTACAAAAGAGCGCAACTGAAAATAACTTTGAAGAGGGAAAGAATGTAGATATTGCATAACCAAACAATACTAACAGTACAACTTAGTACATTGACACTATCTATCATTTTTAATTTGGTTGCAGCACAAAATGAAGAGTTAATTAAAAGAATATCTTAAATTGTTAGTACAGGTTAATTAAACAATGCCCTTTTTTGATGTTGCTAAGTTTCTTCTTCATTTCTTTTTTGCCACTTACTGGATTCAAATGTATCAAAATTGAAAGTTTCAAGAGGAATACCAAATCCCCTCATACACAATTCCTTCTTCTTTCTGTCTGTGTATACCCAATTTAAAGTTGTGTGGAATAACCAAAAATTGTTCTAGAATCATTCCACCTTTATCAATATGGTATTCAAACCACCCCACAACTTCCATTTTTTTCAAGTTGCATCTTCTTGGTCATGTATTAAGCAATCCAAATCTGGTACATACCCTGCTTCTTTCATATGCCAAATCAACAAATCCAAAACTCCATACACCCACTTTATGTGAGAACCCATCTTATCTCCAACAACAAAACTATAAACCTGGTCTCTTACCTCAATCCAACTCCTCCCTGCCTCTTTCTTACTCCCCATCCCTCTCATCAGCTTCCTCATATTTGCATACTCCCCCCACTTACCTTCAGCTGCATATATATTTGACAGCATCACGTAAGTCCCCACCATATTTGGCCTCAAATCTAAAACTCTGCGAGCTGCCAATTTGCCCAAATTCGGAAGCTTATGGGCTTTACAAGCTCCAAGAAGTGCCCCCCATACAGACTCATCAGGTTTAAATGGCATACTCTCTATTAGCTCATAAGCCTCCTCAACTCTCCCTGCACGCCCTAGCAGATCCACTACACAGCCATAAATCTCCTGATTTGGAGAAATATTATAATCACCCACCATTGATTTGAAATACCTCAAACCTTCATCTACAAGTCCAGCATGGCTGCAAGCACTCAGAACTGCCATATACACAATCTTATCAGGTCTAATACCAGACCTGATCATCTCATCAAACAATTCAACAGCCTCTTTTCCATATCCATGAGCCCCATATCCAATCATCATAGTAGTCCAAGAGACCAAATCTCTGCAAGTCATTTCACTAAAAACTTTGCGTGAATCACTTATGCTCCCACACTTGGCATACATGTCAATAATTGCATTAGCCAATGCCAAGTTCCCGTCAAGGCCTCTGCGAACAATTCCTCCATGAACCTGTTGTCCGCAATTCAATACTGCTAAATTTGCACAGGCAGCTGTAACACTGGTAAATGTGAAGCAATTTGGACTAAAACCTTCTGACTCCATTTGTGAAAAGATATGTAAAGACTCAGTAGAGTCCAACCTTTCATAACCAGTTATCAAGGTATTCCATGTAATTAAATCTTTCTCATTCATTTCATGGAAATACTGATTTGCCTCCGATAAACAACCACACCTGCAATACATGTCTAGTATAGAATTCATGACAGGAAGATTGGTATCGAACCCATGTGTAATCACTGCTGAATGTATTAGCTTGCCCAAAGTGTATGAGCCGATTGAGGTGCAAGCTCTAACGGCAATTGAAAAGCTAAATGGGTTGAGTTCTGCTTCCTCCTGTTTGTCAAATAAATTCAAGAACTTAATGTATACTGTGAGATATATAAAGCTGAATTCTTTTTAAAAATTGAAACCTTTTCAATTGTAGATACACAATAAAAAGTGAGCTTTGGAACCCAAGTGTTTTCATAGAATTTGAGGTTGTGTCAACTACTTACCAGCAACATTTGCCTGAAAACTCGAAGCCCACCATAGCCATCACCTCTATGAGTGTAACCAGTGATCAAAGTAGTCCATGAAACAGCATTTTTAACATCTATCTCCTGAAAGACCATGCATGCCTCGTCCATGCTAACACAACACGTAGCATACATATCCATGAGTGCATTATTAACATACATAGACTCCTTCATGCCATGCTTGATGGCCAAGCCATGGACCAATGCCCCATATGAAAGAGCCTTCATGCTCTTACAACCCTTCAAAGCACTGGACAAAGTAAACGCATTTGGCTCCACTCCATTCCTTACCATCTCACAGAACATAGCCCATGCATGGCTGTAGTGGTTGCAAGACGTGTATCCAGCAATCATGGCAGTCCATGCAACGACATCTCTCTCAGGCATTTCATCGAACAGTATCCGGGCCTCTTTTATCAAGCCCCTTTCAGAGTATGATTTGATGAGGTTTGTGGCCAATACGGAAGGACCCTTTGGTAAAAAAGGTGTGTTCGATTGGGCGGTGGAGTTGTGGGCCCATTGAAGGGAGTTTCGGATAATGGGTGGGATTGCATGGAAATCAGCCGTAGAAAGTAGTCTTTTAGTGCTCATAATTCCATGCCAAGTGAGGACCCAAAAATGCGACTGTTAACTGAAGTTTTTATAGCGGAAATCTGGGCATTCCAAGAAGGTCTTCATCAAGTTTTTATAGTTTGGTCTTGTTGGTTAGTGGGCCTGTAAGTCTGTTTCAGTTTATGATGTGTTCCTGTCTGGTATGTTGTTGTAAGGGAGTATATTATGTAAGTATAGGACCCATAGGGTTACCAAATCATTAGTGGACCCCTCAAGTTTGTGTTTTTGGGCCTTTGGGGTCACTAATATTCTATTCTTTAAAATAATATTGCCCCAAAGGTTGATATGGTGGTTCATAAGACTTCATGATATTCATGAGATTTTGGATTCGAAACTTTTTGTCAACATTTTAGAGCTACTCTCATAGGATTTCTTTTGTAATAACTTGATGCGTGTGAGACAAACAAAGGGCTACATACACCCGAGCTCATTTGTCAAAAAAAAAAAAAAAAAAAAAAATGCTCATCTAACTATTTTCTTCCTTCTTTTTTTGAGATTTTCCCCCCTCATCCTTATTAATCGGCTGAATAACCCACCCTTGTTGAATTATATATATTTTGTGGGATGTCATGCACCAGACATTCACACTCATTTTGCAACTCATGCTAAATGAGTAGTGCCCCAGTATAGCCTGATGGCCCAAGATTGTATGAACTATGAACCTAATTTCGCATCTTTGAATCTTTGATGGTTGACAATTCATTTGATTGATCCAAAACATAAAAGGCCTCTTTAACCCCATTATAGACTCACCTCCTGTGATGATGCATGGGTTGGTTTATGGGTGGTACTTTGCTATGCAACATAAACATCTGTGGCTCGAGAGGTAACATTGATGTTACCGTCAGGAAATCATGCTAGAATCCAGCACAAGGTTTGCACCAAAGTAGAATGCCAAACATGGAAAAAAAACAATACCCAATCGTATTTTTGACCAGCTTGCAGGTTGGGCATTGCCAGGAACACATTCTTTTACATAAGTTGTTGATCTTTTACATAACTTGTTGCAGTGTCAAGCTTTGAATGACTATTTCTAATATAGATCATATTAATGAGTGCTTTTAAGACAATTGTTAATAAACTTGTGGGCCAGAAAATTCATGGCCCAGGCCCGCCCTATATCAAGGACCAGGACCTGATCTGAGGAGACCTATTATCAAGGAGGAGTTTAATGCACGGATAGGATAAGTGAAAAGACTGCTCATACTGTAGTAGAGAACTCTGTGCCTGACAAGCTCCTATTCATGACCAAGCTATTCAACCTTTACGTCTACTCCCAACCACTTGAGGTATGCGGATAGAACAAGTCTTCTGCCCCGAAGGTAAAGCTCACACGTGGACCCTAAAGAGAGGGAGGAATACGAGTATAAAAGGAAACGAAAGCCAAGGAGAGAAGGGGGAAAAAGAACTTAATGCTCCTCGGACTAAGTCCGAGGAGTCCAACCCCTCAGGCTACGACGCTGTAGGGCTTGGATGTTTAGGCTGACCCCTTTTTTACATGAGTCCTTCTAAACTCAGGACCGGACCATCGCCCCGTGATCAAAAGCAAGCCTTTTAAGCCCACTCTCTACAAATCATATTGTTGGGGCCCTGTGCATACGAGCCCAATGTCATTCATGGGCCGTTAAATGAATTGTGTCCTTACAAAACTATTTTAAGAAAATTTTTATACCATTTTTATGAGAAATTTAAAAAGCTATCAAAATATTAATTTTTTTTTCTTTTTCCATAAATATTTTCTTAAAATAATTCACTAACAATTGTTCTGAGGCATTTGTTAACTTTTCCCTTCTAATATAATATTTTTATTATATAACAATCACAACTCTAGATGTATATATTGGCTTTGCACAGCCAGAGTAGACTTCAGATAGAACTCTTAAAGACAACTCTAGACTCCAGATAGAACTCTTAAAAGACAAATCTATTTGATGCTTAATACAAAATCACAGGACTAATTTCAGTTGAGTAACACTCAATCACATGTATCTAAACTTTAAAAAAAAAAAAAAAAGAATTTCCAGCCATCTAACCTTAAAGAGGCTTCTGAAATTAATTTGTTTTGCAGGATGAATGATTAGGAATAAACAGTATTAGAGAAACCCTTTTCATGCAGAAAGAAATTGAGAACAGTCACTGACTCGCTGGTCAGTCGCCAATACAATACAAGAATTTACCTGACATCATTAGCTTTTTGCTTTGGATCATAAAGTCAAACTCTGCTTCCAATTAATTGGTAAAGTCTAAACAAATCGTTGAGAATGCCTAATGATAGGTTACCAAGTTGAAAATGACTACTAAAAATTGCAATTTGTTTATCCAAAAATCATCAGTTGATTTCCACTGCTACAAGAAGCAGAGTCCTTCAGATGTAATGCAATCTTTCCTGGTACACAAGGGATGCCTCCTTGATTTCTCAAGCAATCACAAGTAAAGCAACTTCATCAGAGCCTGACATGAATTAATATGCCAACCATCAATATAAATTCAATACCATATATATATAGGATTGCTTGGGTTAAATAATACTTAACTTGTGCAAGGTCAGAAACAGAAAATTAGAAGGAAAAAGAATCATATAGGTAAAAAAAAGTGACAATCACTTCCTTCCCATTGCATTCTCACATGCATGGAGTAGTCGATTCTTATGGTTGGTGGGGCTGCTTATCAGATAATACTTTTAGATCAAAGAATCACAACAAGCTGGCCAAGGCTTTAGCAAATTTCACTGAGGTTTACCTCTTTTCTATTCTTTTAATTCACTTTATTTTGACCAGCTTCCAAATTTTCCAAATAGGTGGATTGTG
Source organism: Quercus robur (assembly GCF_932294415.1). Classification (NCBI taxonomy): domain Eukaryota; kingdom Viridiplantae; phylum Streptophyta; class Magnoliopsida; order Fagales; family Fagaceae; genus Quercus; species Quercus robur. The sequence continues at coordinate 5,008,460 of NC_065536.1, forward strand.
GCAGAGTTAAAAATAATTAATTAAATTCAAGTTTCAAAGAGAAAATCTTGGATAATAACCGAACTTTGCACTGTCAATTATTTAGCTCCCTGCCCAAAACCTGAATTTGACCAAATGGTTGTGAACTTACCTTAAATTTCTAGTAACATTGAGCAAGCCATGCCAAGTTTGCAAAATGGACAGCCCCATTTAACACCAAAGTACAAAATGAGATCAACAAAGGTTCTCAAGTTTCAAGTATAGAGAAGTCATACCTGGGAAGCCATAATCCATTTTCCATCAATCCAGTCCTGATGTGGCCTTAAGTCAGAATGCTTAAACTCTATTTCCTCATCCGTGTCCCTAAAGTAAACTAAGTATTTTGAGCCACCAAGAACCTTAGAAATCACACCCACCCACCACCCATCATTGTACAAAGCATCAACTTCTTCAAAAAGACTAAAACGATCAACAACAAGAGTTTCTGGTGGACATGGCCTAATATGCAGGGTATCAAACTCTTCTCTCAGAAAGCCTGAATCATCATCAGTCCTCAGGCTCTGGTACTGGACAAGGAACTTGTCCTTTCCCACTGCTTTAACGACAGTTGCAGCAAACCAGGCACCTTCAAAACCATCATCATCACTGCTAACCTCAACTAGTGTCCCCTTGCTGAACATTTTTTGTGCTGTTGCGTCATTAGCCTTCACCTCCTTTGCGATTGACATGTTCTGCAATTCAATTTTTTAAAGCTGACAATGTGAACTACATTAAAAACCTGAGCCAAAGATGACCTCTACAGGGAATGCATAAAACAAAGTAGAATATGCTAATCTAAGATGCATGGGTATGGGTACAGGGACACAACATTTCTTGAAAAACCTAGGGTACGATATGTTAGGGATACGTGTATTAATTACTTATTAAATATATTTTATTTATATTTTTAATATATTATTAAGCATTTATTTTTCACATATTGTTAAGCATATATCAATTTAAGAGCAATAATGAATAATAAAGTGAATCCATTGCCATTAATGGATGTCTAGAATACAAACCAAGATCCAAAAAAAAAGTAAATAAACGATAACTAGATAAGTGTTCAACACTGAAACTAATATGTAAACAATATAAATGAAAATTTTACAAGTTTTGGCTATCTCTTACTATTGGGGGTTGAGTTACAATGGTATTCAAGCTGTATCACAGGTGTATTCTGGCCGTATTGGTACTTTCTTTTCAAGAAAAGAAGAGAAAAAAGACAAGGTATGTATCTTAGAGGTATCAAGTACGATACTGGTATGATACATATCGGATACATGAATATGAGCAAAAATGAAATATCCGTGCATCCTAGATCCTATTAATGAATATTATTAAATCAGATATTATTAATTTTAAGAGCTTCAGGCATTCAACCATTGACCACACACTAGCCAAAGAAAAGGAACAATAATAACAACAAAGCCTTAATTCCAAAAATTTGGTGTTGGTATGGATCCTGGATCTCAACAGACTAGTCAAGGCTTGCCACATGTACTCTTTTCCGTTGTTCTATTTTATTCGGAGTAATACTCTCCCTTATTTCCTTATGGCCTGTTTGGAAGTTTAGAGAGGGAGGAGAGTAGAGGGGAGTAAAGGGGAGAAGAGTAGAGGGGGAATGTTCCCCTCCACCTTGTTTGGATGTTTTAATTGACATGACTTTTTTATTTTTTGTTTTTATATATTACACATATAAGAACTACATTTATTGGGAAAAACCATCAGAGTCAACTCCCGAATGAGTTTATTGTTCTCAAGCACTAAAGTATGTCTAAACAATCAAGAAGTTTCTCCTCTAAAACATTCTTTTGACCAATGTAAACATGCTGAGGTTTAGAAACTCTACCAATCTTTTGGAAAAGAGAAGAACCCTTAAGAGTGACACAGTAATATGTAAATTACCAAATAAAAAGATTGATTTTTTTGATCTTAGAATCATTAGGCAAAGAGTGTCGAGTTAACTCATAACAGAAACCAACTAAATCTTCCTAGAACCATTTAAAACCAAACCAAACAAAAACACCACCACCATTTCAAATAATAATAATAATAAAAAACCATTATTTCCACAAAAATTAAAATTAAAAATCCCAGAACCATATCCATCAAAACTAAACCAAAACACAAGACACCAAACTGAACCCATCATCGAAAACTTATCAAAAAACACAAACCGAAACCTTAAACCCCAACTGAACCTTCCCACAACCATTTCCAGCCAAACCAAACAAAACCACAACCACTATCCAAAAGAAAAATCAATTTAACCCAAAAAACAAAAAACGAAAAAGAAGAAGAAAAGAAAAGAAAGTCCCACCTCTTTTTCTTGCTCCTCAAATGGCGGAACCCCTCATGAAATCATTCCCTATGCATCCTCAGGTCCTCCTTCGCAAACCCACTCTTCTCCTTAGAGTCTCTGAAAAAAACCCCGAACCCCAGATCACTGTTTGGGGTTCTGACAGAGAGGTACAGAGAGTGAGAGAGGTACAGTGGTACTTTATGATTGAAAAGAAATGGATGGTGACTAGATTTAAATTTTTAATGACATTAAAAATTTGAATTTGGGTTGGGCCTCTAGAATTGAGTCTTTTGGGTTAAAATTGCAAATTTTAAAGTTAATTTGCGTTATAGCTACTGTTCGAAGTTAATTGGGAATCTGAGGAGAGAGACTGAATTTCGGCAATGGCGTTGCCGAAATTCAGCCAAAAAAGATGGAGAGAGAATAAGGCTACCGAAATTCAACCAGAAAGCAGGAGAGAGGAGAGAGAATAACAAAAAAAGTAGGAGAGAGAATAACCAAAAAACAGGAGAGAGGAGAGAGAATAACCAAAAAATTTTTTTTTTTCCCCCACAATTTCGGTAATGGCATTGCCGAAATTGTGGGGGAAAAATTTTTTTAGGAAAAAAAATTTTTTTTTCCCCACAATTTCGGTAATGAAATTGTGGGGGAAAAATTTTTTTAGGAAAAAAATTTTTTTTTTTCCCCACAATTTGCCATTGCCGAAATTGTGGGGGAAAAATTTTTTTAGGAAAAAAAATTTTTTTTTTCCCCACAATTTCGGTAATGCCATTGCCGAAATTGTTGGGGAAATTTTTTTTTATTTCCCCACAATTTCGGTAATGCCATTGCCGAAATTGTGGGGAAAAAAAAAATTTTTTTCCTAAAAAAATTTTTCCCCCACAATTTCGGCAATGGCAAATTGTGGGGAAAAAAAAAAAATTTTTTCCTAAAAAAATTTTTCCCCCACAATTTCATTACCGAAATTGTGGGGGAAAAAAAAATTTTTTTCCTAAAAAAATTTTTCCCCCACAATTTCGGCAATGGCAAATTGTGGGGAAAAAAAAAATTTTTTTCCTAAAAAAATTTTTCCCCCACAATTTCGGCAATGCCATTACCGAAATTGTGGGGAAAAAAAAAAATTTTTTGGTTATTCTCTCTCCTCTCTCCTACTTTTTTGTTATTCTCTCTCCTCTCTCCTGCTTTCTGGTTGAATTTCGGTAGCCTTATTCTCTCTCCATCTTTTTTGGCTGAATTTCGGCAACGCCATTGCCGAAATTCAGTCTCTCTCCTCAGATTCCCAATTAACTTCGAACAGTAACTATAACGCAAATTAACTTTAAAATTTGCAATTTTAACCCAAAAGACTCTCTAGAATTCCCACGTATAAGCTAAAAAGCGTAAAATTTTAGGTGATTTTTTTTTCATTATTAAAATTAAAGCTAAGATTTTTTACCGTTCATAATTTGATACTGTTGAGTGACAAAAAACATTTACATCAGCCTGAAATTTTAGTAAAAATGCATAACATTCTCTATTCTTTCTTTGTTTTTATTTAAATATACTTATCTATTTATTATTAGTTTTTTACACAAAAATTTCTCCATCTTTTTCTCTTTTTCAGTTATACTCTCAACATCATTTGGAGAGGCACAACCTCCTCATATGTGTTCTTTTTATTATAAAAAATCAGGTCGTTTAGGATCTTCTCCATCCAAAGGTGTGTCAATAAGAATGTAAGTTCTTGCATTTTAGAAGAATTTGATTGACATTTGGCAATAAAAACGAGATCATTTAAGTTATGGTCTCGGTTTTTGGGGTTTTTAGGATTCTGTTAAGGGGTTTGAGATATTGAAGTGAAGTTCGAAAGGGGTTGTTAGGGTTTTAGATGAGAACAATTGGGTGAATGAGAGGAAATTGATAGGGTAGCTTAGAGTTGAGAGGTTTTTAAACCAAATGTCAAAGTGGTTTTAAAAGGTTGATTAAATCAAGATTAAAAGGGGTTGTTTGGGGGGGGGGGGGAGGTGTTTTAAGGGAGAAAATAATTGAGTGAATGAGATGGAACAAGACTCTCTCCCTTCCATGATTAAATTACACTTTAACCAATAATAAAAAAAAAAAACAATTAAGATTTACTATTGCTTACAAAACTTTTAGCTAGCTCAAGCCCTGCTTGCTATGGGTTAGTGATGATAAAAATACCTTGTTCCACCCCAAAGAGGTGAGGGAAAGCGGACTTGTTTTGGTCACTCTATTCCACCACAAATGTATATATGCATATTTTGTTTAATATATATCTAAATTATGAATGCAAGTAATTTGAATCTTTAATATGTATATCTTAATTGTAATTTATCTTTTTATACATGTACTATTACTAATGCTAATAGATTTGTCTCTCGTTTTCTTTTAAGACTCTCTAGCCGCATTTATCTTTTTGTTTCAGTGTTTTAATTCAATTTAAATTACTTATTTAATATTTTTATTATTATAATTTCAAGAATTTTATGCAAAATTTATGCTAAAAAACAAAAACCTCAATCCTTTGAGTTTAAAAAGATTGTCTCATTTGTTTGTTTGTTTGTTTGTTTTTTTTTTTTTTTTTTGATGGTGATTGTCTCATTTGTTTGTTTGTTTTTTTTAAACAACAAAAAAACTATCTCATGTGTGCAATTTCCTGAAAGGCAATAGAGAAAAGTGCAACTGACAGAAGTGATCTTGTAATTTGTTTTTATGGTGAAACTATAAGTAATAAATTAAGGTTATTTTCTATTTCTATCCTTACACTGTGAAGATAAATAACTTTATTAATTTATTTAACACAATAAAGCTTCAAAGCTTCTAAAAAAAAAAAAAAAGCTTCAAAGCTATTATCATCACAATCTCTACACCACAAATCGAGAAACAACTAACAATCCTTCATACTCCAGTCTCTTATAAGTCCTTCATTTACGTTTCTCATTCTCCTTATAATTATTTAGCCACAAAATAAAAATCCCAAATACAAACTCTTTTACTCAAGCCATTTGACCCATAACTTGTCTATACCACTGCAAAAGTGTTTTATGCAACTTTATTAATGATAAAAGATAGACAATTTTATTAATGATAAAGAGTATGTACAAGACAAATTCAAACAAGTGTAAGCATCTACACAGAATATAAATCATCAACTAGTTAAAACATATAAAATATGGATTGATTCTTTTGACTTCCAACGACAATTAGCTCCTGCTGGACATGGGCAAAGAAATCCTGTTTGCTTTCTTATAATCTTGCAACAGGATTTGAGCCAAATCCAATATTTGCTAGAGTTGGGTATTTTCAAAGTAATATTTAGTCATAGAGTTCCAAATGGCTCATACCAACATAGCCCACATTTCAGTATTTTCAATACTGCACTCCATGCAATCTCTACTAAACAGACCAAAGAGGTCAATATCTGTATCAGTAGGCCTTTTTTGTATTTTGCCTCTCACCAAAGCCCAAACATTTCTAGCTAAAGGGCATGACCACAATGCATGAAGCGTTGTTCCATCCTCCTATTGACATTTTGATTATGCTACTATCTTCCTAGATCTCAAATTTTGAAGAGTAGCCAACGAATTAGAGCATTCCACGCCACACACAATGTTTTACTTTTGATGGAACATGTAGCTTCCACAGTTTCCTCCATATTCTTCTATCCCTCCATGCCGAAGATCTTTCGCCATGCATATATATATATATATATATATATATATAGAGGAATTAGTTATCTTGACAGCCAATTTAAGGTCGGTTAAGGATCTATTTATTTTGTTGAAACTGAAAACTTTTTACTAAAAGTACTTTAGATAAAGATAAAAGTTAGCTGAAATAATACAGTAGAACCTATAAATAATACCAAAAAAGTATAGTAGAACCCATGAATAATAGTAAAAATAAACTGACTTTTAATTTAGAACCAAACGCACACTTATAAGCCGATCATGTTTTCATCTAAGTTTGAACTGTTTGATAGCTAATCCCAAGCTGGTCTGGGAAGATTTAATTGATTGGTGGCCTTCAAATTTGAAAGGAAAAGACTTTAAAGCTGATATCTTTTGCAGTTTGGTATAGGCACAACTGGAGTAAGAGGAATATTGTCAGTCTAAGGAAAGCTGCTTATGTTTAGCCTTGATGCTTTGCCTTTGTTAGGTGTGATTGTGTGCTTTTATTTATTTTTTGGATGCTGTCCATTGGTTTATTAAAAAATTTCATCAAAATATTTCTTTAACTCTTTTTATTTGATACTAGTTAGGGTGGCACATGCTACCTCTTGAGTGAAAAAATTAAGATAAAATTTCTATTTGAAAAAGTATGAAACTATATATATATATATATATATATATAAAATGTATGTCACATACAAAGTTAGGGTAGCTATTTAACATATGAATATATATTTTATTTTAATAGTTTCTTAGTACTTATTTGTTAATGATAATATCCACTCACTAAAAACTTTTAAGAATGATAATGAATATCATCATCTTTCAACAATAAGCAACTGAGTTTTGCTAAGACATTGTCACAATATTTAAATTTTCATAATAAAAGATGTCATATGCTACAATTGAACCCTTTCATCAAATACCTTCAACCATACACAATGAAAATTTTTTCATTCATACTTTCTTCTTTATCATTCTACATGAGTCTAGGTACAATGTTTAGTTAGCTTGGTTTTTAATGAACACCCATTTTAGGTAAGGAAAAAAAAAAAAAACAAAAAACAAAAGGCATGTGTCTCGAATTTTCCATTAGATAAATTATAAGTTTCAAAGATTTAAACCTAGAAAATCAATGTTCTTTAGGTAATAAATAAAATACCTTATATCATCATTTCAACTTTCTAATCATTACTACTATCTAAAACTCAAAATACGTGAAGAAATTTTTTGGAATATTAAAATTTAGTGGGAGTATTTTAGACATTACACAATGTAATATTCTAAGAATCATAAACTTTCATTAGGGTTTAACTGAGAGAATAACAATATGACATATTTGCTCTTTTCCAAAACACTAAGGGGAGAATTGCTGTATTTTAAAGTTTAAGGAGGAACTGTGAACTATCTCAAACATAAATGATGAAAGGTGTTTTTATCCTAAGTTTTTTTTTGGTGTAAAACTATGTGTTTTTACTTAAAAATTGTATGTAGAGATAAAAATACATTAAAAAAAGAATAAAATTTAGTTATAAAATTAGTTGTAGGTTTATGCTACAACCTTACTAAATATCTTTTTATTGGAGGTGAGTTGTAACTTTAGGTTACAACCTTACTCAATAAAATAAATATTACTACATATTTTGAAAATCTAACCATTGAATTCATATTTTTTATGTTCTTAATATGCATGTCAAATTTTGTGTCAATTTGATATTATTTACTATATGATTTATAAGCTTATATTTTATGCATAATTTTAAACTACAAAAACTTGCAACTTAAATAATTTATTGATGACATAACTATTAGTCTTTAATTTTCTTAAAATTTTGCAAGCATGGAGGATATAAGAATAAGATGTAATCCAATGGTGGATTTGTCAAAATATTGTGAAAATGTTATAGGTGTAGTACTTTTTTTTTTACAATACCTTTATTTTTATTTGTGGTTGCTTTCAGTATGATATTTTATTATTTTATTTTAATATAAAAGAAATTTATATCTCAATAATTATGAAAATATTGTGACAATTTATTATGTCAATATTTTATTATTATCATTTAAGCAAGTAAAACATCCCACATATCCATCTAATTTATTAAATGCTAAATTTATGCCTTCTATTATTTCAATTTTCTAAAATAAATAAATAAATAACCCATCATATTTAGGTAATTGAAATAACAAAAGGCATAAATTTAGTATTTAATAAATTAGATAGACATGTGGCATGTTTATATTGTGGAATATATAGTAGAGAAGGAAGAGTGGGACAGAAGATTTGGACTCGCGTAAAAGTAGTTAAATTGAAAGAAATTCTACGCTCTTTATGATGGGGCCACATTTTATTTCGATCAAAATGTATGATTTTCTACCAAACCTTACGAGGATGGCCTAAATGAGCCTCGCTAATTAACTTCTCCATTTTATTGCCGTAATTTGAAAACCATTTATAATATATGTGTGCTTGTTTATATATGCGCACGTGCATGCACACACACACACATATATATAAATAAAAAACACTTGACTTTTGGTTTACTATATAGAATTTTTCCATATAAAGTTTTTAGCATCACAATTTTACACATAATTATTCTAATATATGATTAGAATTAAAATATTTTCTAGATTTAAATATTTTTTTATAGGATTCTATATTTAAATCCTTCATTAAAATCATAGCACATTATATTTTCTTTAATTTATAAATATACAGTTATATATATAAACATAATTATAATAAATGCTTAATACTATAACATATAATTCCATATAAAAACATAAGCATAATAATTCATATTAATAATTATCATAATTATTAAATTTCATATTTAGAAAAAAATGAAGAAGAGAAAAAATTATATAATGTGTAACTTTTGTGTGCATTGCATGAGTTGCTAACTAGTTAAGAACATAGGTAATGTTACGCATACTACAATTTTTATCACCTAGAGGCCCTAGAAAGCTAGAACTTACAAACTAATTTGTTTCCAATCATCAAAACACATTTAAAAGATTCATTTATTAAGTGGTTAAAGTTCGCCAATTATAACATATCAATTTGTAACCATGCATTATATAATAAAATTTGTAATATTTTCAGCATTTTTATAAGAATAAATCATAGTTTTCACATGATCTTACATTAAAATTATTTATTATGGCAAAATGGGACGCGGAAACCCACTTAAGGCTTGGGCATAATGATTAACGAAAACATGATCTAACAATAAGAATATTTTTTTTTTTTTGTTGCTTTAGTAATGTTTCCTCTATTATATATACTTGACTTGGATTCATTGATATGATATATTCTTTGCTTGTACTTACTTGTTACTCAAATTGTTGTCTTTAACACACAATGTTTGATTCTGCTACTATCTTCCTAGATAAAAAATTTTGAAGAGTAGCCAACGAATTAGAGCATCCACGCCACACACGTTAACACACAATGTTTTACTTTTGATGGAGCATTTAGCTTCCATAGTTTCCTCCATGCCGAAGAGATTTCGCCATGCATAGAGGAATTAGTTATCTTGACAGCCAACTTATAAGCCGATTTTACATGTTTTTTCCTCTCTCGATAATGAAGATGGAAGAACTGTTTGATAGCTAAGCCCAAGCTGGTCTGGGATGATTAATTGATTGGTATCTACTGCAAGTTGTATCTTTAAAGCTATCTTTTGCAAGTTGGTATGGGGCCTATGGGCACAACTGGAGTAAGTGGAATGTGGTCCGTCTGAGGAAAGCTGCTTGTGTTGAGCCTTGTTGCTTTGCCTTTGTTTGGTGTGCTTGTTTGCTTTATTTTTTTGGATGCTGTCGATTGATTCTTTTTTTTTTTTTTTTGGTAGAAAAAGGAATAGCATTAAAACTAAGGAGCAAAACCAGGAACTACACAATGTCTGCTACTATACAGACCACGGCTATCAGCCTCTAGAATAGGAATAAGGTCCACAGGCGGACCATTCCATAAAACAAAATTTGAATCTAAGTTTAGTCCGAAACTAGCAAGCCAGTCAGCACTTTTGTTTGCTTCCCTGTAGACATGAGATATAGAAGCTTGAGGGATTTGGTTCATCAAGAGCTTACAGTCATCCAATATTGAAGACACAATAGTGTTAGCTGCAGACTGATGAGAAAATGCATCCACTATGGCACTTGCATCTAGCTCAATAGCCACGGCTTGGACATTCAACTGCCGACATAAGAGAAGGCCATCCCGCAACGCCCATAACTCAGCAGTGAAGCTGTTTGCTATGCCAATCCTTCTAGAAAACCCCCTAATCCAGCTACCATACTCATCTCGCAGAACACCTCCACCACCAGCTAAGCCCGGATTCCCCAAAACTGACCCATTAGTGTTTAATTTCAACCAGCCACTACAAGGTTTTTCCCAGCGCACCTGATTCAAGATTTTCCGTTTTGTCACCAGCAGCTTGCCCGCACAGTGAAAGTATTCTAATGCTTGGTAAAAGATGTCTTTGGCAATACTAGACTTTATATTCTTGTTCTCAAAAACCAGCTGGTTCCTACCCTTCCAAATAGTCCAAATAGCAAACATAAAAATCTAGTTCCAAGGAGCTTGACCTGAACTTCGAACTCCTTTATCCTTACAATTAGACATGAGCCAATCTTGCATGTTAGCCGAGAAGAACCTTGTGTCCAAGCAGCTGATTCCTAACTGATGCCAAATAGTCTTGAGGACATGGCAGTCCCGAAGGGCATGAATGATGGATTCTGGCCTATTATGGCAGTGGGGACAAATATTATCAACTTGCAGCCCCCTGGCTTGTAAACAATCTCTTACCCCTATATTGTGGTGCATGCACTTCCAAATGAAAGTTTTAATTCTCGGCAAGGTATCTAACTTCCAAATCCACTTCCCTTGGAAGGCCGGTTCAGGGAGAGGTTCACTAGCAAGGAGATAAGCACTACTAAGATCAAAAGAACCTTTGGGAGAAGGTTTCCAAGCTAATTTGTCCTGATTTCTTGCAACACACGAGAAAGGGGTAGCTTGAATTACTCTTTTAACATCATCAGGAATCTCTATTTGCAGCAAATTCCAATTCCATCCTTCCAAGCTAGCAACATCCTTCACTTCTAACAAATTAGACTCGGTGGTTAGGGGGCCTTGGATGATATTTCTTAAGATGCCGGCCTTAGACCAATTGTCATGCCAGAAGCTGAGGTTGCTGTTATACCCCGGAACCCAAGTAATTCCTTTCTTGAAAACAGGTTACCCTTTCTTCATACTCCTCCAAGTTCGAGAGCAAGGCAGCCTAGCTTCATCTCTGGAATTTAAACGCCGATTAGTACAATATTTCATCCTCAACACTTTGGCCCATTGAGAATCTTTCTCCGTATGAAACCTCCAATTTAATTTAGCAAGAAGAGCCGTGTTCCTTCCTTTTGCAGCTTGGATACTCAACCCACCTACATCCTTAGGGGTAGTGACCTTTTTCCATCCCACCCAGTGCATACTCTTCTTATTGGTTGAGGAGTTCCACAAGAAGTTTCGGTTTACTTGGTCTATGCCTTCTAAAATCTTCCCTGGGAGCTGGTTGCATTGCATAACATAAGCTGGGATGGTAGAAGTGGCTGCTTGGATCAGAACTGACCTCCCGGCCATGGAGAGGAGATTTCCTTTCCATCCTGCAAGTTTCTTTTTCACCCTTTCCAACACAAAGTTAAAATCCTGACTTGATGCACCATTATGCTTAATGGGAAAGCCGAGGTATTTCCCTAGATTAGGGGTAGACTGAAAACCGAGGATGTCACTCAAGGCTTCTCTATCACTACGGTCCACATTGGGAGCAAAGAAAACCCTGGATTTAGCTTCACTTATGGTTTGACCGGATTGGCTACAAAAGTCATCCAACACTTCTCTAATTACAAGACAATTTTCCATATTTGCCTTGGCAAAGAGGACAAGATCGTCTGCAAAAAATAGATGCGAGAAAGTTGGCCCTCTTCGGGAAGCTTTAATAGGAATCCAAGACTTGTCATCACACCTTTCCTGGATTAGTTGCCCCAAATAGTCCATACACATGATGAAGATATACGGAGATAGCGGATCGCCTTGCCTAATCCCTCTAGTAGGATGAAAAGGCTTAGAGCACCTCCATTAAAGAGTAAAGAGGTGGAGACCGAAGTGATGCAGCTCATAATAAGATCAATTAAATTCCTTGGAAGATTAAACCGGATCAACATATCCCTAATGAAACTCCACTCCAATTTATCATAGGCTTTTTCTAAATCAATTTTCAAAGCCATATAACCTCCTTTGCCCTTAGCTTTACCCATAGTGTGGATCAATTCTTGAACAATAATAGCATTATCCACTCCTCTTCTTCCCGGAACAAAAGCCGACTGACAAGGACCTATTAATTTATCCAAATAAGGTCTCAACCTCCCCACTATGATTTTAGTAATGATTTTGTAAACCGAATTGCATAAGCTAATAGGTCTATAGTTACTAATGGATTCCGGGCTTTGGATCTGAGGAATAAGGACAATACTTGTGTTATTTAAATAGTCTGGAATTTTTCTGCATAGGAAAGCCTTCCTAATCTCCTCTTTAACAGAATCCCCCACTGTGGACCAGAATCTCTGGAAAAATCCAGCATGCAGTCCATCAGGACCTGGAGACTTAAAAGCCTTAAGAGACCACAAGGCAGTGACTATTTCAGCATCTATCACCGGCTGGTCTAAACTGTGCTTCTCCTCCTCCGTGAGACTACTTTGCCACCCCTGCCGGAGGTTATGATTCCAACCAGCCTTGTCTTGGCTGGTAGTATACAGCCTTATAAACCCCTCTCTAAAATGGTTCATAACTTCTCTTTCCTTCGTTAGCCAGTCCCCTACCTCGTTTTTAACCATGCAAATAGTGTTCCTTTTCCTCCTAGCAAGGGCAGAAACATGATAGAAAGAGGTGTTACGATCACCCAACACCATCCAATTAATTCTAGACTTTAAGGCCCACAACTCCACCTCTTGATTCAGCACTACATCCAGATCTCTAAGAAGCTGGTTTTCCAAATCTATAAGGGAAGATTGGGGGTTGGAAGCTAAAACCCGCTGGATTCCATTAAGCCTTGCCATTAATCTTCTTTTCTTCTCAAATATATTTCCAAACTGATTTTTATTCCATATCATAGCATCAGTTGTGAATCTATCAATAGAAGTTGCAAGATTATCATCCTGATTCCAAGCCTTAGTCACCACTTGAGGAAAAGAAGGGTCGGACAACCAGAAGCTTTGGAATCTAAAAGGCCTATTGCGAAAATTGGTCTGTCTAGGGACAGTTTCAAGGAGTACGGGACAATGGTCGGAATGACAACGAGTAAGGTGGGAGACCCTAGCTTCAGGATACAAGAGGCACCAACTAGGATTCATAAAAAACCTATCTATTCTCTCTTGAATGAGGTTATTTAAATCCCTTCTATTACTCCACGTGTATCTGGGACCCGAGAATCCCAAATCCACCATATTGCACTTATCAAGACAATCTTTGAATAACAGTGATCTATGAATGCTAACAAGCCTTCCTCCAAACTTATCTTCATCCAACAGGGGTTCATTAAAATCCCCAGCTATTACCCATAGCTTATTATGAAGATCGGCTACTTTAATTAAATTTTCCCACAAAGTATTTCTCTCAGCAATCCTAGGACTAGCATAAACAGCAGAAAAAATCCAAGAGAGTTTAGTAGCAAGTACCTTCACTTCCACATGGATTTCTTGCTCTGTATCTGCCAAATGAATCACCTCCACAATATCAGCATTCCAGAGCAGCCAAAGGCCTCCTGCGTACCCAATTGTTTCGGTATGGATGGCGCCATCAAAAGGAAGTCTATTTGATATTTCCTTTGCACGAGCTCCACCAAGCTTGGTCTCCATAATCACTAACAAAGCCGGATTATGATTTCGAGCTAGCTCTCTTACATGATGCTGAAATTTGGGCTTCAGCACGCCCCGGCTATTCCAAATTATTATATTCATAAAAACAGAGAGGAAAGAAAATAAAACCAACTCAAGAGGAAAAGCCGGAGCCTCCTTCATCCTCAAACTCCATCCTATCTTCTCCCTTCTTTTCGCCATCCTCCCTTCTACAAGGATCGTCCGGACCACCCATACAAGCTTCTTCATCCTTCTCTTCAATGATTCCATCTAAAGAGCAATTGGTTTCCAATCCTCCTCCAGATTTTGAAATAACCACCCCAACACAGTTGTCGGCCACCTCAAGGATTCTGTTACCGTCCACCGACGGGCTTGGATGATTGATCTTTCCTTGATTTTGAATGCCCAGCTCACCTTGATGATTCCTCACCACCTCGTCTTTGCAAAGTATACCCGGATCGGTGTGCGCTGCTGCTGAAAATTGGAACAACGAGCTTGCATCTCCTCCATTGTTGCCGAGAAGAGTCACTACTTGTGTTTCTGCGAGAGGCGTCCTGCTGCTACTAGCAGCTTCTGTATTCAAATGGACTGAAGCCCTACTTCTGGCCAAGGCTTTTTTTGCCTTCACTGAATGGTTATCTTGGGCTTTAGGAGGAAGCCCAGCCTTGTTAGTTCCACCCCCAAACTTCAGATTCGGGCCCAATGACAATAAGTCCTGCCCAACCATGTCCAACGTAGATTTGTAAGCAAAGCCCACCTCAGGATTCTCCTTCCATACGTTATTCCCGTTGCTGGCCTTATTCCTTGCCAAGGAATCTTTCTGTTTTGCGCTCTGTCTTGATTTCGTGGGGTCCGGCTGTACCATCCCCTTTGTGGTCCCATTTGGTCTTGCTCTCCTACGTGTAACCAGCATCCACGATCCAAACTTGTCCTCATCTTGCGCCGTTCCACTACTCTCAGCCACGTCACTGCCAGCCCCGTGCCAGCCAGTATCATGCATTCTTCGTGGGCTAGTACTTTGTGCTTTAGTACCAGCCAACTCCTTCTCCGGCGACACATCTTTCTCCGGTGATGGCTCAGTACACCGAACTGAATATGGACACGCCTCCTTTTTGTGTCCAATCCTGCCGCATACGAAACAGAGCTTGTTGATGCCCTCGTACACCACTGTTTGCTCAAATTTCCCAATGAGCACAGTATTGATTAGCGGTTTATTCGCATCTACCTGAATGCATAACCTCGCATACTTACCCCGAGCTTCCATGGCGGTATGAGTATCAACTCTCAAAACTTTCCCAATGGCTTCCCCGATCTGTTTAAGAACTTCTGCCTCATAAAGTTCAATAGGCAAACGATGTAATCTAACCCAAACAGCTATTGATGACACGTTAGCTGCATCCGGATTGAAAAATGGTTCCCATGGCCTAATAGATAAATAATGCTCTCCTATGAACCATGGCCCTTTCCTCAAAACTGCATCCAAGTCTTCCTTCATTGAGAACCTCGTTAAGAAAAACTCATTTCCAAGGTCCACACAGTCTAGTCTCCCATTGGGTTTCCACAGTTGCTGGAGTTTGTTTTGGATGTAGGTAAAACCTATTTTCCTTCCATAAAGCTTGACAATCAGAGCTTTCGACCACGACCCCCTTATACGTAGTTTAGTTTCCTTAGATAGCTTTATTGCCGCTAAACCTTCGCGTAAACCAGAAACTTCTTCATCGGAGTCAACATCATCCTCCATTTGATCGTAAAAATCGAAGGCTTGAGCATAGGCTCCTGGTATTTCTCCTACCAATTTTTCCTTGAAAGACTTGTTGGGTGAAGCCCAAGCATTGTTATTCTGTGGGTAAGATCCATTCTCGTTGGCCCCTTCTCTGAAATCAGCATGATTGACATCCTTTACCTTCTTCTTGCTTCTCAATAGTTCAACTTCCTCTTCCCTTGAGAGAGCACGGCTTCCTCTTCCCTTTAGAGAGCACGACATTTTTTAGACTGTTATTTTGGTGTTGTCGGGAAGTGAAATTACGCTGTCGATTGATTCATCAAATAAAGGCATCATAATATGTCTTTTAACTCTTTTGATTGAATAAGTTCAAAGACAAAATTATAGAGAAATTTTATATCCACTATAAATTTTAGATGGTAAAATTTATAGTGGATATAAAATTTTATTTGCTGTTATTAGTGGGCAAGAAAAATATTTTCAGTGGTAGGTTCAGATTAAACTAATAACAACTTGTGAATATAACATTCCTCTTAATAAATAAATAAGTTAGAAAGTACAAGTCTTTGAGGGTGTAAAAGTAGTTAAATTGAAGGAAATTCTACACTTTATATGATGGGGCCACATTTTATTTTGATCAAATGTCTGATTTTCTATCAAACTTGATGAGGATGGCCTAAATGAATCTTATTAACTTCTTCTCTTCTTCTTTCCTTTTTTTTTTTTTTTTGTGTGTGTGTGTGTGTGTGTGAATTTGAGAACCATTTATAACATATGTGTGTTTGTTTATTTATATATATATATATATATATATATATACACGTTTACTTTTGGTTGACTATATAAAGTTTTTCCTTATAAATTTTTTATATATCACAATTTTACACATAATTATTCTAATATATAATTAAAATTAAAATTTATTCTATATTTAAATATTTTTTATAGGATTCTATTCATTAAAATTATAGCAGTATAGCACATTATATTTTCTTTAATTTATAAATATATAGTTTTACATATAAACATAATTATAATAAATGCTTAATACTATAATATATAATTCTATATAAAAATATAAGCATAATAATTCATATTAATAATTATCATATTTCATATTTGGAAAAAAATGAAAATAAGAAAAAATCACATGATGTGTAACTTTTGTGTGCATTGCATGGGTTGCAGACTAATTAAGAATAAATGTAATGTTACACATACTACAATTTTTATCACCTAGAGGAGTTTTTTTTTTTTTTTTTTTTTTTTTTTAGAATCTTATCACCTAGAGGCTAGAAGGCCAGAATTCACAAACTGATTTGTTACCAATCATGAATCAGCAAAACACATTTAAAACATTTATTTATTAAGTGGTTAAAGTCCACTAATCATAATATATCAATTTATAATTATACATTATATAGTAAAACTTGTAGTATTTTTAGCATTTTTGGAAGAATAAATCATATTTTCCACATAAACTTGCGTTAAAATTATTTATTGCCGCAAAATGGGACGCGGAAACCCATTTAAGGCTTGGGCATGACAATTAAGGAAAACATAATATAACAAAAAGAATCTTTCTTCTTTTTTTCTTTTTTTGCTTTTTTGCTTTTTCGTTGCTCTAGTTATGTTTCCTTTCTTTTTTTTTTTTTTGAAAGTGTTATGTTTCCTTTCTTATATATACTTGACTTGGATCCGTTGATAACTTGATATAATATATTCTTTGCTTGTACTTACCTGTTACTCAAATTGTTGTCTATAAAGTTGAACAGTTTGTCTTATTAAATTTACAGATAATCAAACGGATAGTTGAGACACCAACTGGGCAAGCTGGTACGACTGGGCAGTTGATCTATTCAGGTATGAGCTTTTTGTAATAGCATTTCCAATTCTCAATAAATATTTATTTGAGGGAAAATAAAAGGAAAGAGATAGGGGAGCCCTCTATTTTTTCACTGATATACAATAGAACCCTTTATTGGATTTAAATAGTATACTTTAAGCTTCAAAAAAAATAGTATACTTTAACTAAGGGATCAGACCAGGGCATGGTCCCTATTAATTAAGGGTTAATATTCAAATTAATCTCTTTACTATTATTTCAATTGTCATAATAGTTTTTAAAGTTTTTTTTTTTTTTTTTTTTTTTTTTTTCCAATTTTGTTGCTCGCTCATTAGATTTGGTCATTTCATCCAAACTAGTTAACAAATGAGGTATTTGTTTGGATACGGATGAAAACTCATGCATCTGCGTTTTCTTTTTTTCTTTTTATTTTATTTTATTGAGACTCGTGTTTCACGTGGGACACGGTATTGTTAGTGGATCCCGTGCACATTTTTTTTTTTTTTTCCAATTTTGTTGCTCGCTCATTAGATTTGGTCATTTCATCCAAACTAGTTAACAAATGAAGTATTCGTTTGGATACGGATGAAAACTCATGCATCTGCGTTTTCTTTTTATTTTATTTTATTTTATTTGAGACTCGTATTTCACGTGGGACACGGTATTGTTAGTGGGTCCCGTGCACTGTGCACGGGACCCACTACCTCTTTGACCAGCAAATATTTCACAAGAATGTATCACACTAGTGGGTCTCGTGCATTGTTTACGGGACCACAAACTTCTTTTTTCAGCAATTTTTTTATTAAAAATGGGTTCCACAACACTATTTACATATTTAAAAATTATTTTGTTACAGTATTTTTAGTTTTTAGTTTTCAGTAAAATAAGTGGTATCTGAACGGACCAGAGTCTTTTAAAGTTTTTATTTTCTAAATAATACTTGTCAAATAACAAGATCTATTTAATGACGTATCTCATGCATATTTTCAATTAAAATTTTAATTGGCATCATTTGACGAGAGATTTGGACAGAAGGATATTAAACGTTAGACACTAATTTTTAGTTTTTGCCTATATTAATTTTTGAATAGTGAGGTATCAAATTATTAGAAATTAATCTTTAGAGACTAATTTAACAATTGAGTAAAAATCAATGAGCTAAATTGAGTTTTAGTGCATATTAATTTTCATTATATAAAAAATCTCGTTATTTACAAAGAATATTTAGTTTTTTTACCTAATACTCCATTTGCCTCAGTTTTTACATGAAAAGCTGAAATGCAATTTATGGACTTTTATAGTTTTTATACTCTCAAGTCACTTTTATATAGATTATTTGGCATCCACTTTTATGTGTTAAATATAAATATTTTTCACATTAATTCTGAATATAAAGTGTAAAATAAAGTAAGTATAAAATGATATTTTCTCTTTTTTGATAACTTTTTTCAACACAATAATCAAGGCAAACAGATGAAAATAAGGTTTTTCTTTTTCTTTAATTTTTTAAGGAAAAAATAGTATTGATTTATTTACTGATTTTTATTTTCACAATACTAGGCAGAGTGATAACCGACTATGGAAGAAGGAAGGCAGAACATAATGAATCCTAAAGTGTTCCGTGCTGCTTTCACTGGTGATTCAAGTTTCTTTGAGAATTTGACAGATCCAAATGGTAGTAGTAGTAGTACCCTTCCCCAAGTGACAATCGAGAAGAACACTGTTCTTCATGTGGCACTGCAATTCAAACAATTTGATGCTGCAGAAAAGATAGTTAATTTAAGTTCAAGGCTTGCGTATGAAAGAAACTCCAAAGGCAATACTCCGCTACATGTTGCTGCGAGGGTAGGAACTTCTTCAACAGTAAAGCTACTAATAGACCATGCCAAAAGACACGATGTTGAAATTGGTGGTCGACAGCAGCTTCTAAGCATGGTGAATCAACATAGGGATACTGCCTTGCACGTTGCTGTGCGATATGGTAACTTTGAGGCTGTGAAAGAACTAATTAAAGAGGAGGATCCAGCAGAACTGGCTATGAAAGTAAACAACGCTGGGGAATCCGCGCTGTTCCTTGCTGTGGATAGACAAGACTACGACATGGCATCTCATATCCTAAGAAATGCTCCAGACTGCTCCTATGCTGGAAGGCACGGCATGAATGTCTTGCACGCACTTGTCATTAATACAAGTAGTTGTAAGTTCTGCTCTATTCTGCTCCTTAAATATTTTGCACTTTTCTTTTAGGATGTGTTCTTTTCGAGGCGTTAATGTCATGGCTATATCCCATGCGTGATGCGTGTTAGCAAATCAATTACATTCATTTTCATGTTTTAAAAAGTTAATTAACATTTTGAATCTTTGATTGTTGAGATAGTATGTCTAGTGATGGTTTCATACACAAATAATGTTATTCCAGCCATAATTTATCACTTTAATAAATTGTGTCCCTAAATTCATCTTCACTAATTTTATTATAAAAAATAACAAATTGATGTAGCATGTGAATGATGCGACCACATTACCAATTCAATAAGATAATTTTTTTAATAGGAAAAAGTTAATAGAAATTTCTTAATTTCAATATTTTTAATAGGAAAAGTTAACAAATTGATGGACCATTTTTAGAAAATTTTTATGAAAAAAGAAAAAAAAAACTTTTTTTTTCTTTTTAGCTTTTTGTATTTTTCATGAAAGTGATTTTTTTTTTAATTTAATTTAATTTTTTTTTATACAAGATAAAATTTATACTCTAGTCTAATATAAGTGTATATGTATGTGAAGCTCTCTCTTAGAAACTTGAACTTCAGCCCTTGCCTCTTACACCCCATAAGCACTTATAGAGTGACCACCGTACCAAAGATACGCAGTGATATTAAAACTTTTCTAAAATTGTCGATTAATAAATTCTTTAAAGACACCTATTAATTAGACCATTATGACAAATTAATGCATAAAGCTTATATAATAGAGTTGGTGATATCCCTACTCTTTACAAATTTCATGGGTGGCATCCCTCTCCGGTATAGAGCCGACATGCTAGTAATACATGACCTCACTAAAGCCTAATTGATCTTGGGCTGCTAGAGAATTCTGAAAATAGGCCAAAGCAAAGTTCAACCCAAATTCAAAACTTGAAAAGAGCATAAAAGGAGGTAACTTTATTGATTTTCAATTTTTTTTTTTAATATAAGATAAAAATTCTGCTCTAATCTAATTTAAGTGTATATATATATATATATATATATGTAAAACTCCCTCTTAAAAACTTGAACCTCAACTTTTGCTCAGCCACTCACCCCCTAGAACTTTGTAACTATGAAGTGACTATCACGCTAATAGTATAAGATGATGTTTAAACTTAAAGATATTAGAGCCAAGCTTATATGGAAATAGCTTGGATCCAATATTCTTGTGCACTGAACTTCTTGAAATTCGAACACATGCCACTTGTTCACATTCTAATAAGTCTAGTACATAAAAACACTAGATTTAAGATTTAAGCTTTGTCCAACTTATAGCATTTATAATAAAACATCTATAAAATTTAACTTTTAACAACTCAAAACATTACTTTATCTATTTTAACAACTCAATTTATAATTCACTCTGCCGCAAACATTTTATATTTTTAGCCACTCATTTAAAATAATATAAATAACTTATTAAAATAATGATAAACAGACAAAAACTATCACAACACAGCAGCAACAGCTACCTCCATCACCTCCACCGTTGCCCCACCAGCCACAACCACAAACCACAAGAGCCACAACCGAACAACCTTCCTCTTCCACCACTTCTCAACCTGCAACCACCAGCCACAGCAAAAAAAGAAAAACCCACGAACCACAAACCAAATCATTCACGACCCACGGCCAAAAGAAACCCATGAACCAAATCAACCAAATCAGCCACAACCCACGATCCACGGCCAAAAAACCCATGAACCAGGAACCAATCGGACCTATGAACCAATCGGAACCATTAAAGCACAGTCACCCACAACCCACGGCCAAACCGATGGCGACACCATCGAGCACGTCCTCACCTACGAATCTGACCACCACATAATTCAAACCCATATCACAGCCAACATAAACCCACGAATCCGATACCCAACAAAAACCCATGAATCCCAGCAACCCGGCACCACATGAGCCACCCACGGCAACCAACGACCCGGCACCACCGTGCCTCATGACCTCACCCACCAAATCAGACCCACGAACTGCCGGAGCACAACCACGAGACTACCAAGAACATTCACAAGTCACGGCAGAGAGAGAAAAGAGAGCAGAGAACAGAGAAGTGAGAGAGGAGAGAGAAGAAGAAACGTTGGTAATAAAAAATTGATTTTAATGTTTACCTTCAACCTACAGTGAGCTGAAAGCAAAAATATAGCTAAATATTTGAGGTGGAGCAACTTTGCTGTAGGCATGTTTTTATGGTTTGAGGTGTTAAAATAGCATTTTAGCAATTTTAATTGCTTTATTGTGGTGCTCTTATTTATTGTAGAGACTAGACCGACTTTGTCAAACATCAATCATCAAAAGTACAAAGAAAAGCAAACATTAAAATAAGTATGTTGACATAAATTTATTATTTGAAATTAATATACTATTAGTTATTAAAGCTTCAGCAAAAAAAAACCATTAGTCATTAAAGCTTACCTGTTAAGTATTTTTTATTCCTGATCTTTTAAATGAGTGTTTTTAATTCCTAAAATTTTAAAAAATGAGTGCTATATGTTTTCGCATTTTACTTTCCTTAGTTTTTTTGCCTATGCGTTACTCTACCAATGTAAAGAGTAACTGAAGAACAGATGACCACGGCTTTCAAGAAAAAAAATCTATAAAAGACACAGGTTGTATCACCTGTATAACCCCACTTGTTTGGCCTAACCCTTGTGGTCAATCTGTTTTTGAGGGCTAACCACAAAAAGAAAGCATGTCTATGGACTGCCATTAAGAACCATACAAGTCTACTAGTCCATGCTACCTTTGGGAGTTCATGTCTAATATCATTCCAAGCTCCAGAAATAGTAATGTACCAGAGTTGGAAGACAGCCAACCAAGTTTATAATGGTCAAAAAATTCCATTAAAGACAACATACTTTGGATGGCAACCAGAGCATCAGATCTAGCATGTTTCCACCACCAAATCATACACCTTAGCACACTAAAAGCCAATGCGTTTAACCTACTAGCAACATCATATATCACCCTAGAACCAAGCCTGGTATTTTGGACCCCATCTAGATGCTAATGGTCCAGCCATAAGAAGATAGACCCCACCTAAACACTGCTACCAATTACGTGCCCTTAACCACTTCTCTAAACTTGAGCATTTTCTTCCTTCCCCATGAAGACTCTCATAAGGCTTTCATTTTAATTAGCAGTTTCCTTGGCCCAAGCCACCCAACTTGATCCAGCCTTTGCAAACAAATTAAAGATGTGCTTCATTATAGATCTAATTTCCAATTCTTTTAAACCCAAGTCCCCCCTCATTCTTTGTAACACAGACTTGCTCCCAAGCTACCTTGGCCCCTTTTGCATGGTTATCTCCACCATTCCACAAGAAGCTACAGAGTTTCTTTCCTAAATTTAATCACTTATGTCTATAGCATTACTTAAACTAAAAAGCTTTGTCTATTAGTCACGCATGCCTTGGGCATGCACTTGGTTGGAGCACCCCACCAACGTGGGAAAGTGCTCGGCAAATATGAAACCAAATGCCTAAAGATCCCTTGGCAACTCTGAAAATCTGAAAGGAAACGTGTTTATTTTCCTTTATGTACAATTATATAATTTATCGACATGACTCATTTAAAATGTTATAGTTTTCTTTTGATACTAAATTAGTTTAAAATAGAAATTTCTTTCAACCCAATACATATCAATTTATAACACTATCTACATATATTATATATTTACACAAGTTACTTGACTCATTTATAAAGTTGTGTGAAAAAAGTATATGTGGATAGTTTTTTAACTGTCACGCAAGGGGTTGGAGGAAGTTTCCCTCAAACTCACTTGGCGGTAAACTCTTTCCTCAACTTATTTTTTATATAAAAAACAAACTAATGAAAAAAAAAAGTTTCATTGGAATGTTTAAAACATATGTTAAATTTGTGTTTTTATTGGCTTAATTCCATGACAACTTTTTATATATTTATTCTCTCATTTTTATGAATATTTTTAGGTGTTATTGTATTTGGGGTGGAATGTACTTGAGCCTAGTCAAACCTTGGTCAAACTTGCATTATGTGACTTGCATAACCTGCTAGTGACACGTGGCAGACAAAGCTGGAAGCTTTGTTAAAACACAAGTTACGGCCTAGCCAGGTCACGAGCACCATGTAGACAGAACTTTTTGATCTTTTTTTTTTTTTTTTTTAAATGAACTTTTTGATCTGTTAGGTTATGCTTTTCTAGCTTTATCACATATGCAAGTAACATACTTTGTGCACGTTGGACGTGGGAAATAAGTGCGAGTTGAGTATATATACCTTGAGAGAGTCCATTTTGTTCATCCCAACCAATTCCAAATTGTAGAGAGGAAGAGAGCCTTAATCTTGAACAAAAAAAATTCTTGCATGTTCTCTCTAGCTTCTCCATTTCTCTTAATTACATATTCTTGAGAGAAATTTATAATCTTCACCTCTATTATCAAAATCAAAGTGTTGTGAGTTGTTTGAAGGCATGGAAATCATTGGAACCTAAAATCCAAATCCTACTAGTTTGGTGGCTTTCCGTTGGCGGTTCGATGGTGGTGACTTCAAAATACTAGTGGAAGAAAGGGTTCCGTGAAGCCAATTGTTAGTTAAAGCTTGGAGGGCGCAAGTACCTAAAAGATATGAGCTTTGAGTGTTCATAGTCATTCTTGTACTGCAACTATTCATACTAGTGGAGTTTTCGGACAATAATATTGACAAATACGTTTCTTTGCCCATATGCTCGTGTTTTCCTCTTCGTAAAGATGTCTCGCTATTTACGTTTGGCTTGCTTTTTTTTTTGCATTTTCATATTGCTTTCCTATATACTTAAATTTATATTTGAATATGCATGTAATATGAAATTTGACTAATCATGTACATTTGGGCTTAATGCTAATTTAAGATTAAAAAGTGATTAATCCCTAAAATTTATTTTGGGTCTAAACATTTTCTAAAGTGTAATTAGCATTTTTCAACTTATTTCTCTAGTATGATTTTTTCTTAACTTACTGCTTTTGATTTATCCAATGCAGACATTAACAAGAACGAATTGCTCTCCCTCAGCGAGATGGATAAAGACGGACAAGTATCTGCATTTTATCGTGTCCTCATAACTATCATTTGGGTCTTCAGTATACTAATATTTCCCTACCGGTTTCGGGAAGACGTAATGTATAAAGCGAAAGCTAAAAATCGTAAACTTCGGCGCACATTTGGAGACATTAAAGAAGGTAAAAACTTAAAATACCTACCTCTAGTTTAGAGCTTTTTATATTTATTTTATTGTAAACTATAATTTCATCTTAGGTTATTACTTATTAGCCCTAGCTTTCGAGTGGAGTTTACCGTGTTCATTTATGTTTGAACCTCATTTCCTCTTTCTTATATGTGTATGTTTGTTGCTAAAAAAAAAAGTTATTATTTATTAGTTATTATAGTACATAGCAAAACAAAATCCTTTTTTTTTTTTTTTTTTTTGTACTTCACCATATGAAAAAATGAAAAATCATTTTTTTATAGAAAAAAAATCATCTTGTATTCTGGTCCATGTAATAGTTACTATAGATACTCTCCCAACTTTTGATAATAATAATAAAAAAATAAAAAATAAATAAATATAGAAGGTAATAGTTACTGATTCGTCCGAAATTTTGTGTGCGTGTGTGTTTTTTGTGCGTGTGTTAAGGCATCTCAAAATGTGTTGGTCCAAGAAATTTTTAAGATCTTTATTGTTATTATTATTATTATTATTATTATACATGCGACAAAAAAAAAAGGTACTATACATGTGAGATACATGGGTTAAACAAATATTAATGAAAATTACAAAATTCATATGTAAAATAAATAAAATATTTTAATAGTATAATAAATTTGAAAAATATAAAATTAAAAAAATAATGTTTCAAGTTACATGGTGGAGGTGTATTGTTTACAACCGAGTTTTATTAAAACAAAAGATTATAATAGCATAGTAAAAATTTATTTATAATTTTTTTTTATAATTTTATAAACTTTTAATGTGAGTATTGTTTTATAATTTTTGGCAATAAGAGTTTTACTTGCAACAAAGCATGTGGATAATTTAATGTATTTACATTTTACAGTGTATTACATTGCATAAGCATGACATTGTAGGGTGCTATTTTAATTTATCATACTAGCATATAACCTATACTATGTACTTGTATATTTAAAACTATCTATAAAAATCCTTCTTTGTCCCCAAAAAGAAATGTCTATTACTTATTTTTAAAAAGCTTAAACCGAATCACTTTATATTACATTAGGGCACATTTAGTACATTATAATTGTAACTACATAAGATTAGGAATAAGTGTTACAAAGAATACAAGAGACTATAGGGGAATAACTATTGCTATTCATTTGTTTGGTAATAACACACAAAATAGACCCATAAATTTTATTGTAGGAAAGAATATTCAAATCAAATATCTTAGAACACCATTATTTATAAAATCATATTTACAATTTTTGTGGTTCTAGCGTATCATCTTATTATTTCTAAATTCAACAATTTGATAATTTTTTTGAGAGATAATTTCAACCTATGACGTTTGATTAACAATCATAAAAAACGGACGTCATTCTATTCGATAATCTAGTCCCAAATCTCTTATTCGATGACAATAGACTTTACCAGTTGAGCTCACTCATCCTACCACACCTAATAACACCACATCGGCATTTACTTTTTTTTTTTTTTTTTTTTTTGAGAATCACATAAGCATTTTACTTAAAATTTAAAATATGGTATTTATCAAGATTTTATCCTATGTAATCATATATATGTATTTATGTTTCACTAATATGATGCTGTGATATGTCCTTATTGGAGGGTGTAAACCAAATGATTTACAAAAAAATTCTTATAGAATTTATTCTCATATGAAAATATCAGGAAGCTTGTAGAAAACAAGTTTTATTTAATGGAGAGGCTGCTAAGGGGTTTTTAGGAATTTTGTATATAAGTGTAAAACGTTAGGTTAAGAAATAGGGATTACATGATTTTCAATAAGGAATAAATATTCTACTCAACTCTTGGCAAGTATCATGTGAAGCAATATGAGTACTCTTATCACCAAGCTATACCCAACAGTAATTCATTTCAGTTTCTATTATTATTATTATTATTTATTTCCTTTTCATATAGAGATATTATAACTATCGTTCTATTGGGAATTTAATCCTACATCCACTGTTACATAAATTGTCATTAGTTTAGACAAATCTTGAAACATATTAGAATGAAAACAAAGTTGACCTTTCTTGGTGTTCTAAAAAAAAGTGTCCCGAGTTCAAATTCCCCTCCTCATAAGAATTATTGAAATTATCAAAAAATTAATAATAACTCCTACAAAATTGAACAACATTTTCGCATTCCACCCCATACATGTTCCTTGCAGATGCACGCATTATATTTCTATTGCTGTAGCATGTGTGAGCATGAGATTTTATCATAGAACATATTTTTTGACCATTTGTACACTGATAACGTATAAATGTGAAGAGTGTAAACTAACATGCATATTAACAGATAAAAGCTTCAAAATAAAAATGTATCCAATATACTAATACTTTATACATTTTACTCCAACAGTTTTAACAGCTGTTCATATCCCACATGATAATGAAAGTCATGCCATTCAACCTAACATGTAGGCAGAAGCAGACAAAAAAAGACTTCCACTTTAATAAATACTCGTTTCTAACTCGTGTTTAAGTATAAAAATATTCAACAATAGTGATGATGTAGTAGTCTTACCTAAATGATTATTTTGACTTTTATGCTAAGTATTATGAATCAATTGCTTTGCATTAAAATTAAGAAAAATAAATTGAACATGTAGTACAAAATTAAACAGTAATTAAAAACTAATTTGGATCATAATTATACTTTGACTTTAATATAATATATATGATATATGACTTTTATTTTTATTTTTATTTTATAATAATTGTAAATTAAAATAAAATTTTCCTTCAAAAATAAGTTTGGAGAAACATTCATTCAATCCATTGCATGGTAATATAAAATTTTGTGTACTTTTAAGTCACATGACATAATTAATAGAGATGTGAGTCATGTAACTTATCAAGAACTTTATAACTTAACTGCTTAGCACCTTTTATTGCCTTTAACATCTAAGTTTTAAATCTTCCCTCCCCCGATTATTAAATTATATAAATAAATAAATAATACCTATGTGACTTGTTGTTATTAACCACTGCTGATAACCTCTAGTTCAATTTGAAAGAAAACTTGACATGTGCAAGGTACGTGCTGCCTCTTGAATGAAAAAATTAAGATAAAACTTGTATTTGAAAAAGTATGAAACCATGCACTTAAACTTTGAGTAAATATTTAAAATATGAATATCTATTTGGCATGGTAGTTTCTTAGAATCTAGGTAATATACACTCACTAAAAACTTCTAACAATGATAATGTATATGATCATCTTCCAACAATAAGTACTTGAGTTTTGCTAAGACATTATCACAATATTTAATTTTTTTTAGTGAATGACATCATATGCTAGAATTGAAGGATTGAAGGTCTTCATAAGAAAACCTACAATTATCCACAATGAAGATTCTGTTATTCATACTTCATTTTCTTATCATTTTACATTTTATGAGTCTAGCTACGATGTTTAGCTTACTTAGTTTTAAATGAACATCATTTTAAGTAAGAAAAAAAAAAAAGATAAAAAAGACATGTGACATTGAAGTTTTCATTAGAAAAAATTATAAGTCTTGAAGATATAAACTTGGTACATCAGCATTCTCTGTTTAACAAATAGAACACCCTAAGAATGACAACCACATAAAACTCAAAATACAAGAAGAAAATTTGTTTGATAATAAAATTTAGCCAAGGTATTTTAGGTATTACACAATGGAATATATTGGGAATCATAAGACTTTGTTATGGTTTAAATGAGAGAGTAACAATGGGGATTATTTGCTCAGTTTTAAAGTTTATTGGGGTTTGGGAGGGGGGGGGGGGGGAATGAAACTACCCCAAACATAAAGGGGGCCTTTTTTTTTTTTTGGATGTAAAATTATGTGTTTTTTACTTTAAACCTTGTAGGATAAAAGAAAAATAATAATAATAATAATAAAAAACAAAACAAAACAAAAGGCCAACCCAAAAAAATTGTACAAGCAATAGTGAATTTTGGCTCCCCAAATTTGACTAAACCGAAAAAGAAGTCTAGCAACACAAAAAAAGTCACAATATTTTCACAATACCTTTATTTTCGATTGTGCTAGATCTCATTTGATATTTTATTCTATTTTGACTCATAAGGAACTTACACTTTAGTAGTTGTGAAAATATTGTGATAACAACAAAACTTTAAAACATTTTCACAATAAAATATATTTATTTCTAGTTGTAGCGGATCCTAGTTTGATATTTTATTATTTTATTTTATTTTGATTTATAAGGAACTGACATCTATGTCAAAATATTTTTACAATATCTTTATTTTTAATTGTGGACCTTGTGGTTGGTTCAGACCTTCTATTTTATTATTATTTTATTTTGATATATAAGAAACTAATACCTCAACAATTGTGAAAATATTGTGACAATTTTTTGTATAATAATAACAACTTCTAAACCTACGAGTGCACACACACACATATATATTGAAAAAAAAAAAAAAAAAAAAAAAAAAAAAAAAAACAAACAAACAAACGTAAACATGTAGCTCAAACCAAGCTGGTGTACTAATAAAAAATATAAAGAAATATGCCAGCTCACCGAATGGAAGTGGTGCATTTTTCCATTGACCAAACTAAAGCTTCTATAGAAAGTATTTTCTATATTAGAACGGTGCGTTTTTAGTAGCAAGCATTCAAAATTTAATTAATCTAAAAAATGACTGTAGATAGAGCTATTGGCTCTTTTTATATTTAGAGATATAGACCCTTAATATTAGGAAAGTAGGAAAAAAAAATTTCCCCCACACACCAAATCATATCACTTTTTCACCCAATTTACTATTCTTAGTAGTTTTATTCGCCATGTTTTTCATCCATTTCTTTGTTCATTTTTTTTTCCTTCAATTATTATTTTCACCAATTTCACTATTCGCAACACTTTTCTTATAGAGCGATGTTATGACTACTACAAATTTTATTTCATAAATTTTACAAATTGACGTGTAACGAATCATAAAAAAATTTATCTAAAAATTTATTTATTTATTATCTATATTACTATTTAAGAGATAATAGATGAGTTATGTACATTTGGGTTTTATCAATTATAGCTTATAGTTAACAGTGAAGTGTAACTCATAGAAGATGATATTTTTATTTATTTATTTTTTGGGTTTAGTATCATAATTTTTCATTTATCTCAATTTAAGGTTCACACATTTTTCAATTGATATTACGCTCTTGCAAACTACTGATACAACTAGGAATGTCATAAAACTAGCTCCAAAAAATAAACATTGAAATGGCATCGAAATCATATGTTCTTGTGTTTTTTAAGTGGCATACGTTCTTGTTACATCAGTTTGTGAGCTTTTTACAGTAGAATTTATAGCATTTTTAGCATTGAGAAATACTATATCTAGAACATTTTTATAATAAATTTAAAGTGACAGGTTGTTATTGGTTGTGTTTTTTTTTTTAATGGGATTTTATTAGTTATTATTAGTGGGAAAAAAAATAATTTCAGTGGTAAGTTGAAATTAGAACCAATAACAACTTAACACTTATGATTTATTATGAAAATGTTAGGAAAATGTTGTGGACGTAAGATTTCTCTTTGAGATTTTAGTATCTTGCTTATCTATTTTTTCATAGCAATTAAATTAGTGGTCCCCTTAAGTAACACGTGATTATTAGAAAAAAATAGTTATTTTCTTTTGATAATTTATAGTACTAAATTATAAAAGGACAATCTTCTCCTCCTCCTCCTCCTCCTCCTCCTCCTCTTTTTTTTTTTTTTTGGCTATCATTTGACTCTTTTTAAAAGTAATAAAGGTACTACTTTATTGTTATACTCTTAATACTATATTACTTTTTATTTTTTTTAGAAACAAAAACACACACACAAAATAGAGAGAAAATGGGGTTCTATATATAAGAATTAGTTATTTTTGTTTTTTTATTTTATTGATATGAAATATATACATACTTGTTTATAATTGTTTATTTATGTTGTTATTATTATCTATTAGTATGTTTTTGATTAATTTAGCTTTTAATACTCTTTTAATCTTGCCCCCTTGATTGATTGAAATTCTAGCTTTCCTACTAGGTAGAAGGTTAATTATAGAATGATAACTTATATTTTGGAGAGGTAACTTACAATGGAGGGGTTTGGTATACTTATAGTACCTTTTTAATTAAAATCTCTTTTTATTTTAATGAGAAATTGCTACATTATCTACTAGCTAAATAAAAGATGAAAATTAAAACACACTACCACTTATCATTATATATTTAAAACAAAAGGACATGTCCAGTTAGAAAAATATTGGAAGTAAGCTAAATCCATGATGGAGTACTCAAAATGGTTCGACATTCAAGCAGTAAATGTATTGATTTTTTTTTTTTTTTTTTTTAAATTAGATGTCTAGAGATAGTGGCGTGCACTAACTATTTATATAAAAGGAATTTATACGGCTATCTTTATAAAATTCACAAAAATATTTATAGTAAAAAAATAATTAATTTGATATATGAAATTCTTCCATATATTTAGTTGTTCTGGCAAAAAATTGAAACAAAAAACATTAAAATGAAAAGGAAAATTTCAAATATATGCAATCAAAATTATAAAAATTAATTATATGCTTAAATTTGTTAAAATAATTAAATAATTTTAATTAAATAAAATACTGTGTTCATGTTTTTAATCATATTAGTAAAAAATATTTAAATTTCTTAAATATTTTTAATCACACACACACACACACACACATATATATATATATATATTGGGTAACAGTCTAAATTTCTACCACGTAATTAACAAAGTATTAAAAGGGTAAATTCATTTATTTTCATGTACTAGTTTTTTATAGGTGGTGTACTAATTATTTATATAGAATGAATTTCTATGATTATCTTTATAATATTTAAAAAATAATAGTTTTAATGTGACATTCTTACTCAAATTGAGTTGCTTTGGTTGCAATTGAAACAAAATAAAGAAAAATATAAAAAAAAGTTTAATTACACACTAAAAATATAAAAGATAATTATAGGCTTAAACCGGAGGAAATAGTTAGATATTTATCAATTGAATCATTAATATAACGGGTAATATAATTGAAGTTGATTCCTTCAATATTATAGCACATAATAATTTTTTACAGAATATTTCAAAATGCCACAAAACATTGGCTAGTATATATATATATGACTGAAGACGTTTGGCTTTATTTGGTTGAAATCTTCATATTTTCCACGTAAACTTCGAATGCCAAATTTACACATCATTATTTTAAATTTTTTTAATAATTTTAAATTCTATTTCTCTAAATAGTGGAAATGTTAGTTTTGTATACAAACATAATTATAATAAACTCCTAATTAATATTTGCCATAATTATCATATTTTATATTTAGACAAAATCTAAAAGAGAAATTTCTAACTATTAAAAAGAAAAAAGCTATATATTGTTAATTTTTTGTTTGTGTGTATTGTACAAATTCTAAATTAAATCAAAGTTTTATTTTCATTATAGTTAAAATGAGAATTAATTTATTGTTTCAATTTTTTACACTTTTTTTTCCAAAAAAATTTGATAGTTACAATGGGAATGAGGAATTTGAAATTTGTACAAAAACCAAGAAGTGCCAATTGAGTTCTAAAACTCTTTCCTATTTTATTTATTTATTTTATTACCTATATTAATTAACATTTCAAAATCAATTTTGTTTTGAACTTTATCTTTTAATCTTGTCCTTTGAACCATAATCTTAGTTCTACCACTACCATCTTGGCATTGAGTGTCATCAATAGAACGTAGGTTCAAACTCTCTCTCCCTATATCTTATGTCCAAAATAGAAAAAGTGCTCTTGATATGCACTAACCTGAGCAACATGGTTTTCCTTTATCTTCTTAGATTTTGTGAAAGAAGTGATGAAAAAATGGCCATCTACAATTGAACAACGGGATAACTCTGGATGGACTCCTCTACACATTGCTGCGCATTTGGGTAATGAGGAATTTGTCAAACTGGTTTTGGAAAAGGGCAATTCCCCTGCCTATGTAAGGAACAACGAAGGTTTATCTGCTCTTCACATTGCGGCCAAGGAAGGAAACGTTGAGGTAATGAAAGAACTCATCACAACATGTCCAGATATCTATGAGATGTTGGACAACAGGGGTCGGACGGCTCTTCATGTCGCTGCAGAAAGTGGAGAGGAAGCAGTAGTCGATTTTTTTTTGAAGGGACCAAGTAAGAAAAAAGCATTAGAACAGTATTTTCGGAAGATAGTAAAGTTCTTTGCGGGTGGGAACATAATAGTCAAGTTTATTCAAAAGGGAGCAAAGTTCTTTCAGGATGGAAAACGAAAGGTCGACACTAGTTCCAAGGGAGAAAATTCCTTTAAGGGTAAGATAGAAGGAGCTGAGTTCATTCAGAAGTTATTTGAGGGTCTAATCAACGAACAAGATAAAGAAGGAAACACCCCTATGCATCTAGCGGCCATTGAAGGGCATTACGATCTTACATTCGAGTTGGAAGATGGTGCATCCCAATGTGGAGTTGTTGACTTAAATGCTACAAACAACAAGGGATTTACCATAATGGACAATCTTTTGCTAAGAATGATGTTAAAATCCTGGATTACGGTATGTTCCTTCTGTCCTGATCTGCTGAATGCAGTACAACTGAACAATTTATAGGAATTTTGAACAAAGGTTTGACAATTTTGCCTTCCTTTTTGGCTTTTGATTAAAAATTTTATAGAATGACTAATATTTACTACTAGTGTTCGTTACACACGAACTTGTGCGTGTAAGAATGTTTATTCAATACTTAATACATTAAAAGAGAAGAATGGAGGAGTTGAATCTCACACCACCATAAGGATTTTCTAAAACGGTAATTATTACTCGTGGAATAGTGGTTTTAGGATCACAAACTATTTCACAACTTTTTAGCACAACTCTTTCGTGGCATACTGTGAATAATTGTCTATCAATTACACATGGACCTATCATTTTTTCTACACTATTATACTTGCCACAACACAATTGTAGTAAAGAAGTTGTGTAATAGCTTATGATATTAGATTTTATCATCGTGAAAATTTTAAAAGAATTAATCATGCATTAGTCATTTGAATCGCACGGGTGTCTAACTATGTATTTCTAGAAAAATATAACTTGCTGATGCCTATAATATTAAGAGGGAAAATACATATTAATTTGATTTGATTGGAATTTGGAAGTATTGTATTTATTTTTCTCAAAGGGTAGAATGTATCACGTTACACTTCTTACATGTTTAATATGTGTGTAGAACTATTTGTTTCTGTGGTCTTAAGCATAAATTTTACAAAAATAATCTTTTTATAAATGTTTCATGATGAAATCAAGAGCTTATTTTGGAGCAAAGGCGCTAGACCAAGTCTGAGTGGAGTACTCTTAAAGACGGGCATTCAGAAGTCGGACCAGAAACCAGAACAGGCAGGCGAATGTTCGGACAGCATTCAGAAGTCGGACCAGAAACCAGAACGGGCAGGCGATGATGGCAATGGCATTCGCGACAGCAAGGAAACGTCGGAATCAGATTTTGGGAAGCAAGTGGGCGAGATCAATTTGTTGGTAGCCACACTCATCACTACTGTCACTTTTGCGGCAGCTTTCACAGTGCCTGGTGGTTACAAAAGCGAAGGTGTGGATGAGGGCTTGGCAATACTATGCAAAAGATTTGCTTTTGGTGTATTTCTGATAGCTAATACTCTAGCCTTTGGTCTTTCCACTACCTCAGTATTTATCCACTTTTTTGCAACAACAACGATTACTTCAGCCGATTTTCAAAGAGAAGTGGCTCAGCATACCCCTCTTTTCACAAAGTGGTCCGTTGGAGCATTGCTGGCAGCTTTTATTGCAGGCACCTATATTGTGGTGCCACTCTCTTTGGGGATTACAATAGCTGCTATTCTTTTCTGTTGCTTCCTAATTAGCCTGTTTTTCCCTATCGCAATTAAGTAGCATGTTACCATTTATTTTACTGAAGTCGTTGGTTTTTTATGCTCCTTCTCTAGAAGAATAAAGAAATAAAGTAGTGAAGAATGGTTTGGTTGCTAAGGCCCAAGCTGATCTGTGCTGATTGGGGACCTTCAGAATTAGCAAGGAAAAGGCTTTAAAGCTATGTTTTGCAAGTTGGTATGGGCACCAATTGGAGTAAGAGGAATGCTGTCTAAGGCTTGTTGCTTTGCCTTTTTTGGTGTGCTTGTGTGCTGCCATTTTTGTTTTTTGTTTTTTTTTTTTTGTTTTTTTTTTTCGTGTTGGTTTGATTGTATGTTATATTTGC
The DNA here is from genome assembly GCF_932294415.1 of Quercus robur. Lineage (NCBI taxonomy): Eukaryota > Viridiplantae > Streptophyta > Magnoliopsida > Fagales > Fagaceae > Quercus > Quercus robur. The sequence goes on from NC_065536.1 coordinate 5,043,694, forward strand.
TTTCGATTAAAATTCTTATTTCAATAAAAAAAATTATGGCATGTGTATTTTTCTTGTGATACCAAAATAACATTCTCATGGTAATTAATTGATCTAATTAAAAGTTAATTATTTATCATAGGTTGTATTGAATTTTATTTTATTTTCTCAACACCTTAATTTGACACTTTGGTGCATAAGTATAAAGGCACATTCAGTAGACTATAACTATAATTACATAAGAACAAGAATAGATATTACGAGAATATAAAAAGCTACTCGTAGAAATTTTAAAAGCATCACTCGACATTCATTCGAATCACACTAAAGTGTCTAATTATTTGTAGAAGAATAAAGCTTACTATAGCTAAAACATTGAGTGGAAGAATTCAATGGTGACCAAGTTCTATTAATTTGATTTTGATTGAAAGTATTGTATTAAAGCTGGAAGGTATCACAAATCGTCTTACATGTATAATGTGTGTGCACGTGTTTTTTATTTTTCATTTTATTTTAATTTTATGGGTAGTTAGCTTTTAACATTTTGCAAAAATAATCCATTTATAATGTTTTATGATGACATCAAGAACATTGTTTGAGTAGGTTTTAGTTAGTTTAACTGTTAAAGTTTCTGATAATTGAATAAAAAATTTAGGGTTCAATCCCACTTGCACCAAAAATCTGAGGTTTGTATTAGATTTAGTTAGCTTAACTGTTAAAGTTTCTGATAATTGAATAAGAAATCTTGGTTTCAATCCCACTTGCACCAAAAATCTGAGGTTTGTATTAGATTTAGTTAGCTTAACTGTTAAAGTTTCTGATAATTGAATAAGAAATCTAAGATTCAATCTCACTTGCACCAAAAATTTGAGGTTTGTATTAGATTTAGTTAGCTTAACTGTTAAAGTTTTTGATAATTGAATAAGAAATCTAAGATTCAATCTCACTTGCACCAAAAATCTGAGATTTGTATCAGATTTTTCGAGTGAGTGAGAACAATATGTTGGTTGCCACTCTCTTAACAACTGTGACCTTCACGGTAGCTTTCACGGTCCCTGGTGGATTTAACCGAAGCGGAGGTGTGGACGAGGGCTTGGTAGTATTATGCTAAGTTACTGCTTTCCGTGTATTTTCTGATAGCTAATACTTCAGCTTTTGGTCTTTCCACTACCTCAGTATTCGTCTACTTTTTGGCTTAATCAACGATTAAGGGATGCGCTTTTCTCAGAGAACTGGTACAACGTACCGGTTTTATCACAAACCGGAGCATTGCTGGTTGCTTTCATTGCAGGCACCTATACAGTGGTGCCACACTTTTTGGGGAATACTGTAGCCTTTATTCTTCTCATTGCTTCAAGTCGTTTCTCCCTCTCTTTATAAAGAAATTTCATTGAAGAGCTATTTGATTGCTAAGCCCAAGCTGGTCTGAGACGATTGAGCCCTTCAGAATTTGAAAAAAAGAAAAAAGAAAAAAAGAGCAACTTTAAAGCTACGTTTTGCAAGTTGTTATGGGCAGAATTGGAGTAAGTGAGTCCAAATCTTTTATACCACCCCATACTCGACAAATCAAAATAGGCCATCTGTTCATTAATTCCTAATTTTACACTATTTGTTTACCCAAAATAAATGGAAAAGGAAAAGCCCTAAAGCATATTCATCCCCACAACCAAGATCACTAGCCTCCACCCAACGCCATTGACATATGACTGCTGATGCTATCAACTCTAGTCACGACCATGGTAACACCACCAAGTCTCGCCGTCTAGACAGATCTGAAGCTAATTTGAACGTCGACAAATGCTTTTCACAACTCAAGAAAAAAGAAGAAGAAGAAGTAAATTCATCACTATGTTCTCCAAGTTCTCATACAAGTAAATTCAACTTGTCTGAAAACTCAATATGGGCAATAGTCATAAAAGCTGAATAATTCCCTTCTCCGTCACAGCTTTCCTCAGAATCTGAGTTGGATGACTCCGAGTCACTTAGTGTCGTGGCATACACCTTGCCTTTCGATTTCAAATAATTCGGATATTCTTTCTTAAAGTGTCCATGCTCGTTGCATTCAAAACAAGTGACACCTTGTGTAGATTGAGATTTTTTTCCATCTTTCTTTTTGAATTCATTTTTCTCCCTTCCTGAAATTTGGAATTTCCCTTTATCACCAAATTTGCTATTATTCTTGAATTTCAAGAATTTTCGAAAATTTTTTACCAGGTAAGCAACATCTTTGTCAATCACATCTTCATCCGATGAGTCATGGACTTCCAACTTTTCATTAATGGTCTTAAGAGCAAGAGATTTGCTCTTTCGTTGATTGGGCAGCGACATTTCATAAGTCTGAAGAGAACCAACCAGCTCTTGGACTTTGATGTCATCAAGGTCCATACTCTCTTCAATCGCTGTCACTTTGGCATGAAAACTTTTCGGCAATGATCGAAGGATCTTCCTTACTATTTTAGAATCCTCCGTTTTCTCTCCCAAATTGAACTTGTTGACAACCACCTCATTCAGCTTGCTATAGAAAGAGTCAAAGGACTCATCCTCACTCATTTTTAGCTCCTCAAACCGAGTAGTCAGCATTTGCAGCTTGGTGTCTTTCACTTTCTTCATACCTTCATAGGTGGTCTCCAATATCTCACATGCTTCTTTGGCAACGGTAATATGAGAAATCCTATGAAACTCATCTAGAGACACACCATAGAAAATTGCATTAAGTGCTTTACTGTTAGCATTAGATGCGGCAAGTGCTGCCTTATCCCATGTGGATTTGGCTTTCTTAGGCCTAGTCCAACCTATATCAACAGCATCCCAAACTGATTCATCAATAGAACATAGAAAAACTCTCATGCGAACCTTCCAAAATGCATAATTACTACCATCAAAATATGGAGGTGTATTTAGGGATTGAGATTTATCTATCTCAATAAGGGGTCAAGGATCACACTATGGTAATGAAACGACTAAAAGTGTACCCGCTCTGATACCAATTGAAAGTTCAAATAGTGTATAAAACACCCTTGAACGTTTAGACCCCCAATTACAAAATAACCAATTCAAACTTTATGACAAACAACTAGTGTGCGGAAAATGAACACAAGCTATAAACAGAATTGGTAAACAATCTAAGCCAATTAAAATTACATCCACAGTAGAAAATAAAAGGCAAAGATTAAGGGAAGGAAGATGCAAACACGAAGACAACACACGATGTGTTATCGAAGAGGAAACCGAAGCCCTCGGAGTAAAACCTCTCCGCCAAACTCCAAGCGGTAAGTAATCGACTAGAAAATGTAGTTGGGATACATAAACAGCAATAGACCCTCCAAGCCTAATCTACCTAGTGTACCTAAGCCCTCCAAGCTTCTTGCTCCAACGAGATTGCACCGAACCTATTTCTTTTCTAACTTCCCGGATTCTGCTACTTGACCATAGCATCAACCAATGTAGATTGGTTCCTTCCTAACTGCTTCCCAGAACACCAAACAGCCATCTCATAGTAATGGATATGGTGAAAAAAAGTTTTGGTAAAAGACCTCTTAAGGGTTTAACAATGGAGAGGAAGAGAGTTAAGAAATTTAAGGAGTCTTTTATGTAAATATTATGGATGAATTAATCTTGTTTCACTCTAGGGTTTCTCTCTCAAAATTCTTTCTGGAAGCTCTCTTTGGGTATAAGGGGTATTTATACTGGGGTGAGAATGGAGTGTGAAGAGTCAGATTTTTCAAAATAGGGCTGGCTCGCGGCTTGGCCTCGTGGCTTGACTGAGTCACGAGATCCAGCCGCGAGATAACAGAACGGCTAGTTGTCCTATTTTGTCCTGTAGTGCTCCAGCTAGCATGATGCTTCAACTTCTGGCATGCCTAGCACGTGTGCATCTTCTGGCGGCTTGCAGCCGCAAGTCACTTTCGAGATCTAGTCGCGAGTCTCTATTTTCTTGCACACTCTTGAGCATTTCAACACTCTATTTCACTCACTACCCTTACAACAATCCCATCTAAATACAAGGTTACTGATTGCTGAAATACAAGCAAATTTGACATGGAATAAAACCAACAAGATGGTTGATTAAATTCAACCTTACAGTTTTCATCACTCAATTATCTGATTTTTGAGTGATGAGTTGTGAAAACTGAAAACACATTTTAGGTGTTTTCAGTTTCCATAACTCTATTTTCAATGGCATTTTGGTAATTAAATACACATGGAGGGACCCACTAGTTAGGGTCAGTCGTAACTTTTGACGGTTTTTTTTTTTTTTTTTTCACTGTTCTTCAGGTGTTCTTTCTTCTTTTCTTTTTTTTTTTCTTCCTTTTTGCTCTTGTTAGTTCGTTCTTCCTTTTTTTTTTTTTTTTTTGTTCTTCATCAAATAATATTTTTGGTCTTCGCTTAGTTCTTTCTTTCTTTTTCCTTTTTTCTTCTTTCACTGGTCTTCGTTGGCTGGTTTTTTTTTTTTTTTTTTTTTTTTTTTTTTTTTTTCACTGGGTTTGGTGAGTTTGGGTACTAGGGGTTGAAGGAAAAAAAAAAAAAGTAAAAGTAAAAGCTACACTAAGTTACAGGTATGGGGCCCACAAATAGTTAAAAAAATATTGAGTGATGGTGCCAAACGGGGTGGGGTGTTTTAAGTGATCAGTGATGAGTGATGGAAATTGAGTGAGGAGTGATGAGTGATGAAAAAAAAATTCAAACAAGGCCTTAGTTTTAGTTATAGAAAACTTTCTTATTTTTTATTTTTTGGTAAACTATAATTTTTTTTAGGCTATAATGGGCAAGGAAAGCTCAACCATGCACTATATATAAATCCAAGATACATAAAGTAAACACATGGGGTTCAACACACCCACACAACATACAAGCTACATTTGTCTCAAAAAAAAAAAAAAAAGTTACAAGTTACATGGTTTTACAGGATTCAAATCCTCTAGATTTCTCAAGGTACTCTATCAAATAGATTTTCTAAAATGTTAATCATTCTTTAATGATTTAATGATCAAGATTTTGCCATATCAGCATTCTACTAACAATAATCTTAATTGTTTTGTTTGTAACATTATTTTATTATATTAAAAGTATTGTTAGTGGAATGTTGACATGGCAAAATTTAGACCATTAAATCATAAAAGAGTATTTAGGATTTAAAGAAATCTATTTGGTAGAGTACCTTAGGAAATCTAGAGGATCTAAATCTGGTTTTACAAGGTTTGTTTTGAAACTTTGATACCATTATAATGACTAAAAAAAAAAACTATTAGTGTTGTACCTTAAAAGGACAAGTCTAGTTGTAGTTGGAGTTCTTCGTAATCACTTAATCTAGGATCTACCTGATAAACACTCAATGTGAGATTCACGCCCATATAACACACTCAAAAAAATATAATCCAATCAAATCTGCACAATTTGAGTTATCATATTAATTATTACATTACCTAGCGAAACAAAAGTAAGACAAGAGTTTTGACTTAGGAACACGAAAATGATGTGGCTAGAAAGAGTATATCCTAGAGACGAAGTTTTTGAACAAGCGTATGTTAAATATAGTGGCCCGTACATACAGACCACTGTGGAGAGCTCTAAAGAGGTTTTAAATGAACACTGGATGTGAGACTCAATATATGCCCGCACAATACATACTTAAAAAAAAAAATAAAATAAAATAAAATAAAAAATTCCAAACTACTCAACTTCACACAATTTTGGTTTGACATAATATCTAATCTATTAAAGATTAGATATACATGGTATACATCATGCTACCATAACACTAGCATACTCAAGTTGTACTACCACCATTCAGTTCTCTCTTATTTTATGCTAAAATCAAAATTATTTTATTTTTTTTTCTTCATTCACTTTAAAATCTTTAAATATAAGTAGTACCTTCTCAACACAATGAAACTGACATACTGCATCCCCACTATGTTACTTTTTTATTCTCATCTTTCGAAAGACTTTCATAACATTTTAGAAGTACACACCCATAAGTTCTCCAACTATATTACTTACCAAAATCACTATTTAAGAAGGGGCATTTTAATTGATGTACAATTAAAATATTTGAGGATAAACAATCCAAGATTTCCTTATTTTTTGACTCATTTAACGTTCACTTAGTGAATTCACTGTAATCTTTAATTCGCTAAGAGGTACTTTAAGACAAAATGTTAGGCTTTAATTATATCCCATCTTCCATGGGATTAACGCTCTTAATATGTACTAACCTGAGCAATATGGTATTTCTATATCTTCTTAGCTTTTGTAAATAAAGTGGTGGAAAAATGGCCATCTGCAATCAGAGAAGGCGATGACCCAGGATGGACTCCTCTACACATTGCCGCCCATTTGGGCAATGAGAAATTTGTCAAACTGCTTTTAGAAAGTGGCAATTCCCCTGCATATGTAAGAAACAAAGAAGGTTTATCTGCTCTTCATATGTACGCGTTGTTGGACAACAAGGGTCGGAATGCTCTTTATGTTGCTGCAGAAAGTGGAGGATGGGCTGCATTTTTGGTTTTTCAGAAGAAGCCAGAGTTTGAGGGCCTCATCAACCAGCAGGACAATGACGGAAACACGCCTACAAATCTGGCTACCATCAATGGGCATATCTATTTAAATTGCGAATTCGGAGAAGGTAGACGTGTTGCCTTAAATGCTACGAACAAGGAGGGCTTCACCACAATGGACAATATTTTGTTAAAAAGGAAGTTAGGCTCCAGGCCAACGGTAAGCCCCGTTGTCCTGCTCTGCTGAATGTAGTAGTACTACTCCACAATTTATAGGAATTTTGAACAAAGAAAGTTTCCCAAATTTGCTCTATTTTTGGGGTAGATTTACAGAAAGGATTGCTTTGGTGGGGAAAATCTTTAATTTTTACAATATCGTTTTATAAAATGGTTAATACTTGTATAGTACATAACTACAGAACAAGGGCAGCATTCTTCTTGGATCTCTGTTCAAGAGTTGAATCTCAGAGCCCTGAAGAATTTGAATAAAAAAGCTAATTATTTAATCAAACAGGTGTATCTAACTTTAAAACTTACTGACCCCTATAAACAATAAACATTAAGTGGGAGTTTACAACGGTGACCGAGTTTTATTAATTTGATTTGATTGAAACTTGAGAGTATTGTATATATTTTTCTCAAAAGCTAGAATGTATCATATACACGTCTTACATGTATAATGTTCGTGTGCATGTGTTTGTTTTTATTGGGTAGCTAGCTCATGTATATATAAATTTGACATGATAATTCAAGTCCCAAGTTTGGAGCGAAGGCGCTCGACCAAGTCTGAGGGGAGTACTCTTAAAAATAGGCATTCGGAAATTGGACCCTCGAATTTTTTTACTATTTTTATTATTCAATTCAGAATGGAAATGAGAAGTCTTCTATCCGCGTCTTGTAAGTTGTACTAGCTTATGTACTGCTTGTTTATTTTTATTTTTGGTGTTTTGTTTTGATAAATTAATTTGATTGTATTATCTTTGCTTTTGAATAAAATTCTTATTCATTAAATAAATAAGAAAAGGCATGCTATTTTTCTTGTGAAATTTTTTTTTTTTTTTGAGGAAAATTTTTCTTGTGATTGGTGCATACCTGCAATAATTAATTAAGGGGCCCAAAGTTTCTTATTCAGATTAATGGGCCATTTTGAATTTGGATTTCCAAATTAACGAGCCCAATGGCCCTCTCCCATATCCCCACTTTCTTTTATTAGAGATGGAGTGGTTACTGAGGACCTGAGGTGAGGCCGTGAGGGCCTCGTTTTTTTAATCCGTTTTTTTTCCCGTATTTAGCCGCCCCCCAAATATAAATAAATAAACCTGTTAGGCTCAACGTATAAGCTGGCTTATTTAATTTTATCTTTTCTCTAAAAAAAAAAAAAAAGCTAGCCTATTTTGTTTTTGCTTTTTCCTGTATAACCTCAATTTTTAAGGTATAATTTATTTTTATCCACTTTATTTTAATAAAAAAAGTTCAATAAAATCAATCTCAATCAAACAAATTCAAAGATTAAAAAAAAAAAAAAAAAAATTAGTAGTTGTAATTCTATCAAAAAATTTAAAATTGATTGCTGGTTACAATTATGGATGAAATACGTGCTATAAAAATTGCAACTTCTTAATGCAAATCCAAGCGAAATTGTGATTTGAAGATGTAATTTCATGCCAAAAAATTCGATGAGCCCAAATTTAAAATATTAATTGTTCTTTTTAATTTACTACTCTCTTGTGACATTAATCACAATTATTACAACTTTAGTTTGCAAGGGTTTTTTTTTTTTTTTTTTTTTTTTTTTTTTTTTTATAGTAAAATTGTTAGTAATTATTGAAATTTTATGAAATTTTAGGAATACAACATTTTTCATAACTTAACTTGTGATGGTTAAATAAAAGATATGAGGTTTAATCCTCGTCTATATCAAAAACCGATTAGCTTCTTAGTTTGATAATAAAGAGTTATCATCAGGAGCCGATGCCATAGGTTGAATCTCTATCTTTTAAAATATATAAATATATATACATATATATATATATATATATATATTGTGATCGGTACATAGCCAAAAAAATAAAAGAAAAAAGTACATATTAAAAGTGGTGTTAATGATAATCTTTATAAGATTTATTTTAGGTAAATAATCTTAATAAGTTGAAGTCATTGTCAATGTTACAAAAAAAAGAGTTGTGAAAAATGTGGTATCTGACTTAGACCAAACTATTTTATTTAAAATTTTGGGGTTATTACACTCCATTCCAATCTTAAAGGGAAAAAACACTTTCCCCCTTTTAACATCTAATTAACCAAATGTTATTAAATTAACATTAAAAATGTTGTGTATTAACCTATTCTTTGCTTCAAAGCAAGTTTTCAAAATTATCTTATTTTATAATTAAAATTCATTGTTTTAAATTTTTAATTATTAAAGTGTATTTTAAATATTAAGTGACCATTTGGCATGATTAATTTTACCAACTTATTTGACTATTCAGCTTATTTTTGCTACTATTTATAGGTTTCACTGCACTTTTTGATATTATTCATGAGTCTCATTGTACTATTTCAATTAAATTTTACCTTTATCTACAGTACTTTCAATAAAAAGCTTTCAATTTGAGCAAAATAAATGGATTCCAAATAGATTCTAAGTGTGAATTTTACTTGGTATTCCTTTCTTTCTTTTCTCAATGGGTTATGGAGAGATTTGCAACTGCAAGTGTTTTGGTGTTTGATAAATTTTGGATTTTTATTCTAAATTTCTCGGTTCTTTTTTTACTAACTATTGTTAAATTTTTGTAAAGAAATATTTATAAAAATTTAGAATATTTCATTAGTAATATAAACAAAAAAGGGTGGGGGGAGTGTTAATTTTTTCAAACCTCAAGAGAGGGGAGTGTTTTTTCTCTTCAAGTTTGGGTTGAAGTGTCATTCCTCCAAACCTCAAAGGAGGGGAGTGTAATTACCCTTAAATTTTTTTGAAGAAATGACACAAAGTTATTGGCACGCATAGAAAAAATAATTCGATAAAATTTACCCTATAACTTAGGGTTTATTTGGATACCGTTTATTGTTTAAAACTGAAAATACTGTAAAAAAATAATTTTTAAATGTGTAAATAGTACCGTGGGACCTAATTTTAAAGTTTTTTTAATTGAAAAAGAGTACTTGCGTGTCTCGTGAACAGTGCATGAGACCCATTGTTTTTTAGCAAAAAGTAGGAATGCATAGAAAACGTGCATTCCAAACGCACACTGAGCAGAACCTAACATTTTTCCACAAACGTGAAAACCCAATGCCCAAACCCCTGCAATGGCAACCTCAACCAACGAGCCTAATCAGTGACTCCAAGGTGGTGAAGCAACAGTGAAAACCCCAAACCATCAGGTGGTTAACTCTCCATGGTGCGAAGCTAGTTCATTGGATGTGGAAGTGGTCTTCATGTTGTTTGGGTCTGTCAATCTATCAATTAAGTCTAGGAAAATACTTAAATTAGTTCAAATCTAAGTAGTGGCAGTGTAAGTTCTCTTGAAGATGGTAAGATATAGATCCTGACGGGCCCGACGGGCCTGACGGGCCTACCTGACGGGCCTACCTGACGGGCATGACGGGCCTACCTGACGGGCCTGATGGGCCTACCTGACGTGACGGCCTGACGGGCCTACCTTAGTAGGCCCGACGGATCGGGGCTGTTGGGCCTGTGCAAGGATTACCCCACGCGCTTTAAAGGCCCATCGCTGACAGACGTAATAAGGGCCTATGATCCAAAGTCCGTATCGCCTAGAAAAGCCCTAAAACCCAAAAATGGAAATCCTTGCTCACCACGCTCAGAGGAATTTGTATTAGAGTCCCACATGGAAAAGATTTGGAAACCAAGAAGAAAAGTCAACCCTTTATCACTATAAAAGGCCTAACACCCTCAGGGATCGAGGTACGCTTTAATTGACCCTTTCTAACGCTCTAAGTAAAACAGAAGAATTCTAACTTGACCGTCGGAGAGTGTTTGGCCGGCACCACACCGGTGCTCTCTGAAGGACTTCTTTCGATTGCTTCTATTGTGCAGGATCACTTCGAGTCGCGAGTACGGTGTGACCCATTGGTGACAATTTCCGATGTCATCAGTTGGCGCCGTCTGTGGGAAAGCGATCGTAGCACATTATCGCTTCCTAGACAAAAGAGTTACATGGTACTCACACGCTCGATGGCAACCACTAACGACGCTCAAGAAGGGGAAGCCCCTACGACTGCCCTTGAGAGACAGGTCAGGACGCTCGCCGCAGCCGTGGAGCGCCTCACCAAACAAAACCACGACCTAGAAGAACAGCTGAACCAAAAGAGCGCGGCTGTCAATAACCAAGGAGCAGATCAAGAAGGGACAAGTGCTGAAAGGAGAAATCATGACGGACCACAGGAGAGTAATGCCCCGAGCAGACCAGTGAGACGGGACACTAGCGTCCCTTCAGTGACGGATACGGCTCCACAACCCATCATCGCGGAGATGCAGGCGATGAAGGAACAGATGGAAGTACTGATGAACGCTCTCAAGGGGCGAGTGTCCAGTGATCTTGACGACCTTGTCAACCGGACTGACTCGCCATTTACGGCAACCGTCAATTTCTTCTCCCTGCTGAGTAAGTTCCGCATGCCAAGTATGGATAGTTATGACGGAATCAAGGACCCCCTCGATCACCTAGAGACCTTCAAGACCCTAATGCACCTTCAGGGAGTGGCAGACGCAATTATGTGCAGGGCATTCCCTACAACCCTAAAGGGCGCAGCAAGGATTTGGTTCAGCCGGCTAGCACCAAACTCCATCGGCACCTTCAAGGAGCTGAGCACTCAATTCACTACGCACTTCATCGGAGGTCATCGGTATAAGAAATCCACGGCTTGTTTAATGAATATCAAGCAGAGAGAGGAGAAGACGTTACGGGCCTACATATCACGCTTCAATAAAGAAGCGCTCTCGATTGACGAAGCCGACGACAAGATATTGGTGGCAGCGTTCACGAACGGGCTGAAGGGGGGTAAGTTTTTGTTCTCCCTATACAAAAACGACCCAAAAACCATGTTAGAGGTGCTTTACAGGGCCACCAATTATATGAATGCTGAAGACGCACTATTAGCCCGAGAAGATAGACCCAAGAAAAGAGACAGACAAGAGGATCCCCGACAGGACCAGGGGCGGAAGAAAGGAAGGATGGGAGATCGAAGGGAGGAGAGACGTCCAAAACCCATGGGCGCAAGGTTCACAAGTTTCACCCCCTTGACCGCTCCGATAGACCAAGTCCTAATGCAGATTAAGGATGAAGGATCCCTGACGTTTCCGGGAAAGCTGAAGAGTGATCCCAACAAAAGGTCCAGAGACAAATATTGCCGCTTCCACCGTGACCATGGTCACGACACGGCCGATTGCTACGACTTGAAGCAACAAATCGAAGCCCTTATCCGACAAGGGAAGCTGAAGAAGTTCGTCAGCAAAGAGAGAACGGATCAACCCCCACAAGAATAACAACCCCGTCGAGAAAACGAGCGACCAAGGCCCCTATTAGGAGACATAAGGATGATAATTGGAGGAACAGCTGCGGCCGGATCGTCAAAAAAGGCTCGCAAAACATACCTTCGGATGGTACAGAATGTCCAGTTGGCGGGTACAGTGCCAAAGATGGCAAGAAGGGAAGGCCCCATTATCGGGTTCTCGGAAGAGGATGCAAGGCGCCTACACCATCCACACGACGATGCCCTAGTCGTCAGCTTGCGGGCAGGCGACTACAATATGCACCGAGTGTTGGTCGACAACGGTAGTTCGGCCGATATCTTGTACTATCCGGCGTTCCAGCAAATGAGGATTGACAGGGAGCAGCTAATACCGACAAACGCCCCGCTCGTTGGTTTCGGAGGGAGTAGGATATTCCCTTTGGGCGCGGTCACGTTATCGGTGACAGTAGGAGATTACCCCCAACAAATCACCAAGAACGTAACATTCTTGGTGGTCGATTGCTCGTCCGCCTACAACGCTATTATTGGACGACCCACGCTCAACTTGTGGAAGGTGGCAACATCAACTTACCACCTAATGATCAAGTTCCCAACGGAGTATGGGGTAGGAGAGCTACGCGGAAGTCAAATTGCCGCACGTGAATGCTACGTAGCTATGATGGAGGTGGAAGACCAAATCCAGGCCTTGAACATAGAAGAACACCGAACGACGGCAGAACCTACAGAGAAGCTAGAGGAGATAACACTCGACAGTTCCAATCCAGACCGAACCACCAAGATCGGAACGCTTGCCAAACCCGCAATCCGTCAAGAGCTCGTAGCTTTCTTGAGGAGCAATAAGGATGTGTTCGCCTGGAGCCATGACGATATGCCAGGAATCGATCCCTCGGTCATGGTACATAAGTTGAATGTGTTGCCCTCGTTCCCACCCGTCCGACAAAAGAAGAGAGTATTCACCCCGGAACGAGACCAAGCAATAGCGGAAGAGGTCCGCAAACTCCAAGAGGCAAGCTTCATCAGGGAAGTCTACTATCCCGATTGGCTGGTGAATGTGGTAATGGTGAAGAAAACGAGCGGCAAATGGCGGATGTGCGTGGACTTCACCGATCTTAACAAAGCATGCCCCAAAGATAGCTACCCCCTTCCAAGAGTTGACGTCCTAGTAGACTCGACGGTTCAACACCAATTGCTAAGCTTCATGGACGCTTTCTCGGGTTATAACCAGATCCGCATGCACGAGGCCGATCAGGAGAAGACTTCGTTTGTAACCAGTTAAGGACTCTTCTGTTATAAAGTAATGCCATTCGGCCTGAAGAATGCAGGGGCAACATACCAAAGACTAATGAACAAGATGTTCGCACAGCAAATCGGGAGGAATGTCCAAGTCTATGTCGACGACATGCTGGTGAAGAGCCGGAAGGAGGAAGACCACTTGGAAGATCTCAAGGAAACATTCGGCACGCTTCGATCCTACAACATGAAACTCAATCCGGGAAAGTGCGCATTCGGCGTAACGGCAGGCAAATTCCTAGGATTCATGGTATCTCAGAGGGGGATTGAAGCCAACCCGGACAAAATCCGAGCCATAATGGAGATGGCCCCCCCGAGAAACGTGAAGGAAGTACAAAGCCTTAATGGCAAGGTAGCGTCATTGAATAGATTCGTGTTAAGAGCGACGGAAAAGTGTTTACCCTTCTTTCGAACATTGAAAAAGTCATTCGAGTGGACGGACGAGTGTCAGCAAGCCTTCGAGGAGTTAAAAGCCTATCTATCTTCACCACCTCTACTGAGCCCCTCGCAACCAGGTGAAGAACTCTTCCTCTATTTGGCTGTCTCCCCTGTGGCCGTCAGCGCGGCCTTAATCAGAGAAGAGGACAGGGCACAGAAGCCCGTGTACTACGCCAGCCGGGCGCTCCGCGGTGCCGAAGGAAGATACCAACCTATGGAGAAACTCGCTTTTGCATTGGTCACGGCGGCTCGCAAGCTCAAGCCCTACTTTCAAGCCCATACCGTGAACGTAATGACCGATAAGCCCCTGCGGAGGGCACTGAGTAATCCTGAGGCCGCAGGTCGGCTGACGCTGTGGGCAATAGAATTGAGTGAGTTTGATATCAAATACCGTCCACGTGTGGCAATTAAAGGACAAGCTATAGCCGACTTCATAGCGGAGTTTACGCGTGACGAGGACAAGGGGGCAGAAGAATTCCCCAAGTGGAGCATATATACCGACGGATCATCCAATCGGCGAGCCGGAGGGGCCGGCATAGTATTGCTGTCACCTGAAGGAGACAAGATTGAATGTATGGTCCGTCTCGACTTCCCCACCACCAACAATGAAGCGGAATACGAAGCCGTGGCGGCAGGACTCGACCTAGCCAAAGCCGCCAGAGCTGAAAATGTGGTCGTTTACTGCGACTCTCAAGTCGTGACCAATCAAGTAAACGGAGATTATGAATGCAAGGGGGAAAGGTTGAGGAGATATCTTGATCAAGTAAGGGCGAGAGTCGACGGACTAAAAGCAATGGTCGTCCAAATCCCCAGGGGAGAGAATGAGCTCGCCGATCGGCTAGCCAAAGCCGCTTCAGCAGAACATATGGTGACACCTGGTAATGTACTTTCTTTTGTTCAACTTTTTCCACTAATAGACCTAGACAACATGCAGGAGATACGCTCCGAAAGAAACTGGACTACATAGATAACTTCATACTTAAAGGACGGGTTACTGCCAGAAGAAAAGGAGGCAGCAAGAAAGCTAAAAGTCCAAGCGGCGAGGTTCGTCTTAATAAAAGACGTTCTTTACAAGAGAGGTTTCTCCCGTCCTTATCTAAGATGCCTGGGGGCTGAAGAGGCAGACTACGTAATGAGGGAAGTACACGAAGGGATATGCGGGAACCATTCTGGATCGCGGTCGTTAGTGCACAAACTGGTACGAGCTGGGTATTACTGGCCGACCATGCAGAAGGATGCCGAGTCCTACGTTAAAAGCTGCGACAAATGCCAGAGGTTCAGCAATTTTATCGGACAGCCAGCTGAAGAGCTAACCCCTATAACGGCTCCATGGCCGTTCGCTCAGTGGGGACTAGACATCATGGGACCTTTCCCAACGGCGATAAGGCAGCTAAAGTTCTTGGTAGTGGGTATTGACTACTTCACAAAATGGGTAGAAGCGGAAGCCTTGGCCACCATTACAGAAAAGAACATTAGAAGTTTTGTTTGGCGAAGCATCGTATGTAGGTTTGGTATTCCTAGAGTCCTTGTCTCAGATAACGGGAGGCAGTTCGACAACGGCCACTTCCGAGATTTCTGCACACAGCTAGGAATAAAAAACCACTACTCATCACCCGCCCATCCTCAGGCTAACGGCTAGGTTGAGGTCACGAACCGATCCCTGTTAAAGATTATCAAGACTCGGCTCGAGGGGGCAAAGGGCATATGGCCCGAAGAATTGCCGAGCATACTGTGGGCATACAGGACAACAGCGAGGACTCCGACAGGAGAGACACCATTTCGACTGACATACGGGAACGAGGCGGTCATCCCGGCAGAAGTGGGGCTCACAAGTTACAGGGTTCACAACCATGACGAGAGCAGGAATGACGAATCCATGAGGCTACAGCTGGACCTGATAGATGAGGTTAGGTCGGCGGCGGAGCAAAGGATCGCTAGATACCAGGATCGTATGTCCAGGCATTACAACTCCCGGGTCCGACACAGAAACTTCCAAGTAGGAGACCTCGTACTCCGGAAGGTCATGGGTGCGACTAGAGACTCTACACAGGGAAAACTCGGCCCCAACTGGGAAGGACCTTATAGAGTTACGTCATGGAAAAGGAAAGGAACATACCACCTGGAGACGACAGATGGAGAGAAGCTACCGCATCCATGGAATGCTGAGCATTTGAGGAAATACTACCAGTAATAGAAACACGGCGAACAACAACCAATTTTCTTTCGGTTTAAGCTTTTTATAAGTTTTTCTTTTAACTGTTTTTCTTTTGCTACAATCTTGTCGTGCCTTTTTTAAGCACAAGGGGGCAGACACTTTTCCTTTACGC
Organism: Quercus robur; assembly: GCF_932294415.1. Classification (NCBI taxonomy): domain Eukaryota; kingdom Viridiplantae; phylum Streptophyta; class Magnoliopsida; order Fagales; family Fagaceae; genus Quercus; species Quercus robur. Next base: position 5,059,718 of record NC_065536.1, read on the forward strand.
ATTTCTATAATCAGATGCAATTTTGATCTTCTACTTGAATGTATGTCATTGCAATTGTCCACAAAGTTAACGAAAACAAAATAAAGTCCACAAGATGGACGGATACAATATGAAATCCACAAGATGGACGGATCATCCTACATGGACGATCACTTTAAGTCCACAAGATGGACGGATCATCCTACAGGGATGATAACCTTAAGTCCACAAGATGGACGGATACAATAGGAAGTCCACAACATGGACGGATCATCCTACATGGACGATCACTTTAAGTCCACAACATGGACGGATCATCCTACAGGGATGATAACCTTAAGTCCACAAGATGGACGGACACAAAATAAAGTCCATAAGATGGACGGATGCAATATGAGGTCCACAAGATGGACGGATCATCCTACAAGGACGATCACTTTAAGTCCACAAGATGGACGGATCATCCTACAGGGATGATAACCTTAAGTCCACAAGATGGACGGATCATCCTGCAAGGACGATCACTTTAAGTCCACAAGGTTTACTGAAACAAAATGAAGTCCACAAGATGGACGGATAATCCTACAAGGACGATCACCACAAGGTGGACGGACTATCCTAAAGGGATGATAACCTTAAGTCCACAAGATGGACGGACATAAAATAAAGTCCACAAGATGGACGGATACAATATAAGTCCACAAGATGGACGGATCATCCTACAAGGACGATCACCACAAGGTGGACGGATCATCCCAGGAAGATGACCACTTAAAGTTCACAGGTTGGACGGATCATCCACGACGTGGACGGAAATAAAATAAAGCAAACAAGACGGACTGATCATTTTAGACAATAAAGTAGTATCCACAAGGTGGACGGAACATTCCACAGGTTCTGCAAAGAATAAATTTTAAGGTCAAAAACATACCTATACATGAACGGATATAAATAGGTCAAGCAATGGCAAAATTCAAAACAAATAAAATGAAGTGCACGGATTCATTTAACAAAATAGGCCATTAAAAGGCAATGTTTACATATCATCAACAACGGATGAAAGTTGTTCCAAAAAGTATTAAAAAAAAAAAAAAAAAAAAAATCCTTCTACTGAGCCTTGTCCACATTGTCGACGGGCTGAGGAACCGTCTCCGTGTCAGGCTCAGCTTGATCAACTTTCGTTGGTGCAGACGCCCCGTCAACAACGGCATCGTCGACATCAAAGAGGTCGTCTGTATCCTCTGAGGCAACAGGCACGACGGATGACTGAACCGGGTCTTCAACTTTGAACTTGGAAGCGTCCACGTCTGGATAAGCTTGCTTGACTTGACGGAGGGCGTCCATGAAGCCCTGATGGAAAGAATCGCCCAGCTCAGTGATTAGGGCGTCGGAGTCACGGTATTCACGAACCGCCACGTCCTTAGCCTGACGGACTTCATTTTTCAGCTCTGCTATCTCTTTGTCCTTGCTTTCTAGAGCCTTCTTTGCTTCCTCCGTCATCTGTTCAAGGCTCTTCCTTGCCTTCTCCGAAAGCTCAAGCTTCTTCTCTATCTTGGGTCTCCAATTTCGCAACTGGAGGAGTTCTTCCTCCGTCTTCTCCGCCTTGGCCCGTACACGATCCAAAGCCGTCTCATGGCTGAGGCACCGTCCCATCAGCCCCTTCATCATGACCATTGCCTAAAAAATAACAACATAGTTATAAAACAAACTTTTTGGCAGATGATTTAAGTTGTATTTGAATAGTAGACGGACTATCTTACCTGTGTAATTGCAAACAGGCCCGTCTCACCCATGGCCTCCGTCGAGTGATTACCTAAATCTTCATAATCCTCCGCCGAGATGATGGAGGAAATCTGTTCTAAGGCATGCTTAGAATCCTCTCGAAGAAGGACGGGCGGCTTCTCGTCATCCTTCGACGGGCCTTTCATCAAGCCCTTGCCAACCCCGTGCTTGGTTGGAGTGACCGTCTTCGGAGGCTCCGCCATGAGTCCCACGACGGGATCTAAAGACACTTTGGCCTTCTTGGCCTAGCGATCCGCTTTGGGCTGAGTTTTCCGCTTCGCGGACGGATTGCTTGGGCCCGTCGCAGGGGGAGCGTCGTCAGCAGTCTTCTTTGCAGCCTTTGACCGGATCATGGCTCTTCTCTTAGCATCGTCCATCTCTGAAACATGGACGGGGGAGTTAATTAACAAAAAATAAGATACATAATTTTTTCAAGTAAAGGGTGACGAACTTACGCCTCCTTATCTGTGCTTCGTACTTGACGGCTGCCGCTGTAGGTTCCGGTCCGTCGCAATACCAGTGAATGGTATTTAGTGTTACCAGCTTCGCCCAAGTCCTTTCCTCCGGCTTGGTCTTTGAGAGAATTTTCTCAAGGAAAGCAAACTCCTTAAGGTCAATTTGGGGCCGTCGTCTAACTACAAAAGAAGAAAGAGGACGGTTAGATTATGTTCAAAGAACTTAGTAATATTAAAGTTTGAAGGATAGTCCATACTAGACGGGTCCAATATGCCCCAAGTAGTGTCGACGGGCATGAAATCCGTTTCCCCAGGACGACCTATCCAACCGTCGCCTTCTAGGAAGAAGAACCGACTCTTCCAATCCCTATTTGAGTCCGGCGTGTCATAGATGACTTTCAGCAACGGACTCCTGGGGACGAAGCTATAAATTCCCCTGGATTTGTCAATTTCGTCCGGACGGTAGTAGTGGAAAAACTCCCTAACCGTCAGCCTTTTTTCTCCGTTGGACATGGCACCGTACAAGACCTCCATCGCTATAAAAACCCTCCAAGCATTAGGGGATATCTGGTTCACGGATAACCCCAGCTGACGGAGGAGCAAACGGTGAAGCGAACTCAATGGGAATCTAAGTCCGGCCTTCAACATTTGCTCATACACCCCGACTCCCTCTACCCCGTCATAGTAACACCTCTCAGATTTGTAGGGTAGACGGATCGTAACATTTTCTGGAATTTGATAATTATCCCTAAATGTCTTAAAGTGCTTTTCCTTGATAACAGACGTGAAGAAATTCACCGTCCACTTCGGTAGCATGACGAACTTCCTGAGCCCATCAGCACCAATGACGGATCTGACAATTTGATCCTCACCAACACCAGGTCTCTCGTCTGGATCAACCACCTCTAGATCCTCATATGTTGAGGACGAGGAGGAGGTGGACGGACTACTATCATCTGGACTACCTTGTTCTCGATGACCGGACGGATATACTTCCTCGTAATCCAACCCGTCACGAATAACCGACTGATTACTCGACGCACTAGACATTTCCTACATGAAACGACAAGAGCCTAAGACTCTGACGGTCTATGTGTCTATAACGGGTGTGGATTGTAAGGAAAATTAAAACAAGTATTAGCTTTAAGAAGAGCACTTACCAGTTTTGCCAACGAAGTGATGAAGGATGGCGTTGACGATTAAGGTGAATGAACGGATCAGCGGATTATGACGGGTGCGCTCTGACAAGGGTGACGGGTACGCTCTGACAGCCTGATTTCTACTGAAACTGAAGAAATGAGAGGAATCACTCCCTTATTTATAAGAGAGATGCACGGAAGTCGAAGCGTCGCTTTGATCCGAGACAAGGTCCAATCAACTCGTAACACGTGTCATCAGCATTAATTACCTTCGTACAGCTTGTCTGTAGTTGGTGTGATCGATGGACTCCTCATTTGCACCGTCATCCTATCTTGCGTAAATCCGTCAACCCGTTTTGACAACTTAAAACTCTCCTTGTCTCATGAGCCTCCTTCCGTCATAAAAATACCCGTCATACCCTCACGTTTGGATCGTCACCCCATTGATCCTTTATCCTAAAAGCTGACGGACCATTGGGGTGAAGGGGGCAACTGAAGATGGTAAGATATAGATCCTGACGGGCCCGACGGGCCTGACGGGCCTACCTGACGGGCCTACCTGACGGGCATGACGGGCCTACCTGACGGGCTTACCTGACGTGACGGCCTGACGGGCCTACCTTAGTAGGCCCGACAGATCGGGGCTGTTGGGCCTGTGCAAGGATTACCCCACGCGCTTTGAAGACCCATCGCTGACAGACGTAATAAGGGCCCATGATCCAAAGTCCGTATCGCCTAGAAAAGCCCTAAGACCCAAAAATAGAAATCCTTGCTCACCACGCTCAGAGGAATTTGTATTAGAGTCCCACATGGAAAAGATTTGGAAACCAAGAAGAAAAGTCAACCCTTTATCACTATAAAAGGCCTAACACCCTCAGGGATCGAGGTACGCTTTAATTGACCCTCTCTAACGCTCTAAGTAAAACAGAAGAATTCTAACTTGACCGTCGGAGAGTGTTTGGCCGGCACCACACCGGTGCTCTCTGAAGGACTTCTTTCGATTGCTTCTGTTGTGCAGGATCACTTCGAGTCGCGAGTACGGTGTGACCCATTGGTGACAATTTCCGACGTCATCATCTCTAATTCTTATAAATATTCTAATGTTCTATCGATGCTTGTGGAGTAGCAAAAACAAGATTCGACACAATCAACCCTATACCAACCTAGAGTGATGGCATCTCAGTTACTAAGTAACTGAGTTTTCCAGAAAATAAAAAAAAATAAAAAAATAAATCATGTAAAGTTAAATATGAATTTCCTAAAGCTTCACGCAAAACTTCCATAATGACAAAATGATTAAGATCAACCATGCAAAAATTAGCAGCCCCGATTGCTGGTTTGGGGTGGGAATTTCACGGTAGGGGTTGCCGCCTTGGAGTAGCTGATTGGGCTCGCTGGTTAAGGTTGCCACTATCTATTGGGGTTTCTTGGTTGTGGAATAAGGTTAGGTTCCATCCTAAGTGAAGCGTGATTTCCTGGGTTTTCTTTTACACGTGCCAATAAATTTGTGCCATGTATCCAATATTTTTTTAAATAAAATAATTTGGTTCAAATCAGATACCCGTCAACACTCTATTAATCATGTAGCTAGGACACAAACTAACAAACATGGAAAGACATAAAATAAATGTTTTGCAAAGTTTAGGGACAAAAAATAAAATTTTAAAAACTTAGAGATTAAAAACAAATTTTATAAAAGTTTAAGGGCAAAAATGATATTTTACCCGAGAAATGATTTATATGTTATTCAATTCCCTAATAAACGTAACTAACCTGGCAGAGGACAATCTGGACACTAGCTTCCAAGAACAGCACAAGATTAACGACACCAAGTATAAAAGCTCCAATCAAAGCCCCATTTAAACCAAATCCAATAAAACGAAACAAAACAGGTGCGCAGAACGCCACAAGATTGATCCCTGTGGAAACCTACTTAAGGCTTGGGCATAACGATTAACGAAAACATCATCTAACAATAAGAATCTTCTTTTCTTTTCTTTTTTTTAATTCCCTTTTTTGGATTCTTAATTATGTTTCCTTTATTATATACCTGACTTGGATTCGTTGATATAATATATTCTTAGCTTGCACTTACCTGTTACTCAAATTGTTGTCTATAAAGTTTAACGGCTTGTCTTGGTAAATTTACAGATGATCAAACAGAAAGTTGGAATACCAACTGGACAAGCTAGTACGACTAAATCACATCTATTCAGGTAGGAGCTCTTTCAACACTACCTTTTTTTTTCTTCCTCAAAAGTTTCAAATGAAGATCAACTGCCGAATCTAGTAAGAAAACTGTAGCAGGATTGTTAAGCAAACTCTGATGTTAAAGTTTTGCTTTGGAGAGACATAGCAGTATAGTGGAGAGTGATGCTAGCTTAGTCCTAGATCCGATCATGTGTAAATGTGTAATGCTACCACCCCAAACAGGTGCATTGCACAAAAATTGATTTTGGCACTCTTAAGTCTGAAGCTTGAGTATAAGACCTGTAATTAATTTTTCTAGAGCTAATAGATTGGTTAATTCGATCTGTTGCCCACGATCTAGCTCTCTTTAACATTAGAGTTTGCATTTTTCATATTTTATTCTCTTATATCCTATTTTTCATTTCATATCCACCTATGTGTTAAAATGTAGACATTTTCATATCAATTATGAATATGCATGTAAAATAATATATTTTCTATTTTTAAAGTATCACTTTATTCAACACAATAATCAAGAAAACCTGAAGAATATATGGTTTTTTCTTTTATTTTAAAGAAAATATAGTAATGATTTTTTTTTTCAACAATACTAGGCAGAGTGATATCCAACTATGGAAGAAGGAAGGCAATACAGAATGGATCGTCAATTGTTCTTAGCTGCTTCAAATTGTGATTTAAAATTCTTTGAGAAATTGACAGATCCCATTAGTAGTACCTTTTTCCAAGTGACAACTGAGAAGAACATGTTCTTCATGTTGCACTGCAATACAAAAAATTTGAGCTTGTGGAAAAGATAGTTAATTTAAGTCCAAGACTTGTGTATGAAAAAAACTCCGAAGGCAATACTCCGTTACATGTTTCTGCGATGGTTGGAACTTCTTCACTAGTAAGCCTCCTAATAGACCGTGCCAAAAAGTTGGATATTGAATCAGGTGGCGGACAGCTTCTGGGTATGTTGAATCTATACGGAGATACAACCTTGCACGTTGCTGTGCGATATGGTAAGTTTGAGATTGTGAAAGTACTAATTAAGGAGGATCCAGAGTTGGCTATGTGTGTAAACAATGCTGGGGAATCCGCACTGTTCCTTGTTGTGGATAAACAACGCTATGACATGGCTTCTCATGTCCTAAGTGTTGCTCCAGACTGCTCCTACGCTGGAAGGCATGGCATGAATGTCTTGCATGCACTCGTTATTCACACAAATACTTGTAAGTGTTGCCCCATTTTGCACCTTAAATATTTTAGAAATATTATTTATGTCAAATATTTTGTACATCTTACCCACCACCTCAATGAAATCAACCCAATCCAATACATTGACTTGGTTTTCGTGGGTTGGTGGTTTGAGTTGAGATGAGTTTGATGCTTTTTGTTTGTTTGTTTGTTTTGATAATAATGTTTTTTAAAAAATGAGTCATTTTTTAAAAAGTATTTTCTATAAAATTATTTTATTTTCCTATGCTTTGTAGTGATCATAAATGAGTTGAAAAACAATTTCTTAACTTCTCTTATTTAACTTGCGGTGAGATAAAGTTATTTTCCAAAAAATAATTTAGTAGAAAACAATTTCTAAAAATAAATAATACTTTTTATGTTAGTCAAAGATTATTTTCCTTTGACTTTTTTTTTTTTTTTTTTTATGTTACCAAATACTGAAAAAAAAGAACAAACTATCTTCATACAAGGTTTCAAAACTAACCGAGCATGAACTTATTTTGAGTCTCCGGTTAGGTCTTGGGTCACCCACTGTATATATAATATAACTTTATATTATTATTTTAAAATTTTAGTTTGATTAGTTTTGGTATTTTTGAGAATTGGTTTCCATGAATTAGATGGATGTTATACTGTTCAATATTGAACCAAACGATTGGCGATACATGACCTCACCAAAGCCCAGCTAATCTTCGGCCGCCAGATATTTCTAAAAAGGGGCCAAACCAAGTCCAAATTGAAAAGAGCCCAAAAGATGGCAGATTGATTAATTTTGAAGCTGAACTTAAAGAGAAAGCAGCCAAGCTTATATAGAAAACATAGACTCTGTCACGCATCAATCAAAATAAGTACAAAGAATTTTTTTTTTTTTTTTTTTTTTTTGGAATTAAGTGCAAAGAAAAGTAATAGCTAAAATAAGTATGTGGGCACATAATTTTCTCTTAAACTTTATCTTTTTTTTTTTTGGCTGAATTAAACTTTATCTATTAAGGTTTTTTTTAGATACTCAGTTAAGTATTTTGAGTTATTGAAGTTTTCATATATGAGTGATTTTAATCTTTAAAGTTTCAAAAATAAAAGTTATTGACTCCCATGTCTACTCTCGGTGGTTTTTTGTTTGTGTTTGATGAAAATATAAAGTGGTATTTTTTTTAATGACTTGGCAAACTTATTTATTTACACATATAGAGTCGTAGACCTGTTTCTATGCCCCAATTAAATCCATATGATATCAAAATCCATTTCTTACATGTTGTGAGAGAAATGTCTTCAGAAACCATCTCTTAAGATAATTTTTCCTCTATCCCTCCACACTTCAAACTTGGCAACCCCTAAACTCTGATCTTTATCAGCCAATTCCACTATCTCTAATGTCTAATACAACCTACCTAAAATCTGCACTATAATTTGCAAGAACCAAGTTAAATAAAAAACAATCATCAAGCAAACTTAATTCCCTTATGTTTAACATTAGCTTTTATATATCATGTTAAATATGTTTGAATAGCTGTAGAAGAGAGAAATACAAAATAGGAACACAAAAATACGAGGGTTATGTGGTTCAACTTAACGGTCTATGTCCACAGAGGAAAAATTTAAAGGCTACATTTTTAATATATGAGTGTAGTACAAATATTATGTTACAATGAACCTAACAAAGATATATATATATATATATATATATATATAGTAGACTAGATGCTATAGTTAATAGATTTTTAGTACAAGTAGGAGATTTGGTTTGTACGTAAAATATGATTAGGTTTGAGCCTATTACATTGAGCTAATATATCTTTAACATATCTCTAACACCTTCTAATCAATGTCAAAGAATAGCCAAGAGCCTTATAGTTTCTAACATAACCATCTAGGATTCAAATCCATTAACTATCGAATTAACAAAAAAAAAAAAAAAAAAAAAAAAAAAAAAAAATCAAAGTAACAATACCGAATCCCATTTATAGACATCATTAACAACTTCTTTACAAGATGTACATTGTTCAATTCTCTCTCCTTTTTTTTTTCTTATTTATTTTTTATTTATTTATTTTTTTACAACACTCTCTTCCTCTTCTATGAAAAGTCAAAACTTTCATCTTTTGCTGAATTCTACAACATAGATTTCACATTTGAACTCTTGAATTTTAAGTAAAAATTTGATATGATAATATTTTATTGGATGGTGCAAAGCATGAGTTTTATATCCCATCATTACCAAATTCAGACTCTTTTCTTTTTTATAAATTCTGAACTTAAAAAACATTGATTAATAAGAAATATTTTATTTTTATTTTTTCAATGAAGTTTGACATATAAAAAATTAAATGAACAAAAAATAGACAATAAATATTAAATAAAAAATAAAAATATTAATTATAAAAGAAGGAATAGAAGGGTACTTTTGGTGGAGCCGGGGGCAATTGGCCCCTCTCACTGCCCTTGGCTTTGCCATTGGTTTGAACCTATCTCCTGCCCTCATGATATTTGACTAAGAGAGAATGAGAATGAAAAAGAGAGAGAGAGAACCTCATTAAGAGAGAATGATACTTTTTGTTTTAATATCATTCAGTTTGAACTAAGAATAGAAATGGGTTTGGGTCTAGCATTCCTAATGTGTAATTTTATTATTAAAAAATAAATAAAAGAGAACCTACTACGTAGAAAATGCCACATCATTGTTCCATTAGAAATATGGACAAAATAATCTAATGAAAGTGGAATAGAGGAACAAATAGTGCTCTAGGAACCAAGAGTATATTTCGACTAAATTTTTATATATCACTTTGACCTAAACCTAAAATTTCTTTTTTGTTGAGTACATACCTACAATTAGCCTCATGTTAATCAACAGCAACCATAATATATCATTTCAACAATTTTTAAAAAGACGATTATGAAAATTTTAATGCCTACCATTACTCATACTAAACATTTTAACTAATATTAGTTGAAAAATTATTTTATGAGACATCTCTCACATCACGTGTGGATCTCACATGGTGTGAGAGAGAGATCTCTTAAGACACCTTCTGTTAGTCACGCTAATGCATGCCGCGTGCTTAATTATGCATTGGACAGTGAGAGTGGGAGATAATGCTAGACAAGGATGAATCCAAATGGCTAATATCCCTTGGCATCTTTGAAACTGTGAATAGGGAATCGCATTTATTTTCCTTATCTACAGTTATTTAAAGTTTAATTTTGTTAGATACAATTTAATTTTAAAGTGTATTGTTTCGCACTTTCGCTGGAATAATGTTTAAAACTTACTTCTCTGGTTCGATTATCTCTAATCTATTGCCTTTGATGTATCCAATGCAGACAGTAACAAGGGAAATTATCTCATCCAAGGAGACAAGGAGAAAAAGAAAAACAGACTAGTATCTAGATTTGGTCGTTTCCTTATAACTTTCGTTTGGGTCATCAATATGCTATTTCTCATCCCTATTCCGAAATTTTTTGAGACTGCTTCTAAAGTTCAAGATAAAATACAAGAATTTATACATTTGCGCGCGCACATTTGGAACCATTCCAAAAGGTAAGTAATCTACCTCAACTCAAGTACTCTTCTTTATATTCTGGAAAACTATAATTATTTCACCTTAGGTTATTACATTACATAGCGAAAACCTTTTTCTATACTGGTCCGAGTAATAGTTACTCAATTCGCCCCAACTTGAGGTTTTTTATTTTTTTGTTTTTTTTTTTATTTTTATATTTTTTTATATTTTAATTTCTTTTAAGATATCTCAATACGCGCGAGTCAATCTAATCTATAAAATTTAAAAAGAAAGGTCAATATAAAAAATGTTATTTGCATAACCTTTCTGTTTTTACGTATTATTTTCTTGGATTTATATGTCTACTACTAACACTATACATTAATTTAAATTAAGGTGGCTTCACTCTTATAGTGCAATAAACTAACCATAATCGGATGTGGCCACGTCTCTTCTATATAACATCTCATGTTATTCCTTTTCCTTACCCGTTGCTAACCATGCTATAAACTCTTTTTATGGTGGATTAAGAAATGCACTTTTGGTATATAAAAAAAAAAAAAAATGCACCTTTTCTTCCTCAATGCTCATAAAGTCATAAGTCATAAGTGAATTTTATTTATTTAATTTATGAACAAGTCATAAGTGAATATTTAACTAATATGGATTTTATCACTTTCACCAATGATCATTTAAATTTTTGACCATATCGATATCCAGTAATTTTACAACATTGCTTTGTAGTGATCTTCATTTGGATTACAAAATCCTAAAAATCTTTGTGAAGTCCATAACTCCATGTACGTATTGTACAATGCATGACACACCTTGCTTTAAGTGAGTGTTTGGGTTCAACGTTTTTTTTTTCTTGCGTTTGCATTTCTAGCGTTCCACGCCTCTTTTTTTTTTTTTTTTTTTTTTTTTTTTTTCATGCGTTTCAACTTTAGGGGACAAAGTGCACTGTTCACATACTGTTCATGTACTGTTTATGCATTGTTCACGAGACCCACAACCACTTTATTCAGGGGAAAAAGTGCACTATTCACACACTGTTCATATACTGTTTATGCACTATTCACGTGACCCACAACCACTTTATTCAGAAAAAAATATTAAAAATAGATCCCACAGCATTATGCACACATTTTAAAATTATTTTACATATTTTTATGTAATTCGAAAATCCTTTGACAAAACGAACTTTACTTGTATTTGGGTAAATCTAAGTAGGTTCATGATGATCATTACAAGTGGTTACATTGAAGACATGAAGATTACTCAAGAACTATTCAAGAAAAGTGCAATCTGCAAGTCTCGATACCTCCTTGATAGAAGCTTGATTTGTTGAGATTCATTAAAGCTCGACACATGTCTCGATCTATTGAGCTTACGAGATTCAGATTATAACCAGCAACGTTTTTATTCTAAAAGGCTATTTGTTTATGAATTTGTATAATCCTTATTGGACTAGGAAAGCCCAAGGTTTGTGTATACCTATTTGGAATAGGAGAGTCCATTGAGCTCCTATTTAAACAAGGAGGTGGAAAAAGAAAAACCTAATCCTAGAGAGCTTCATAAGGTTTTCTTTTTGAAACCCTAGCCTCCTCCTACAGAAGAAAGAGTTCTTACTATGTTTCTTGTACGTCTTTGGGTTCTATAACCAAGCAAAGTCTCTCACACCATCACTAAAGATCTTATTGGTATTTCTATGTGAAGCTGTTGCAAATCAACTACATCAATCAAAGGGTTGTTGTGGAGTTAGTCACATACTGGGATCCGTGCATCATTAGTTAATCACGTACTAGAATTCGTGCATTGAACGAAAAAATTGCCGGTACAATACAAGTCCAATTGGGTATTGGAGTAAGAGTTCAACTGTAAATTGGTATTTTGGGATAGGCCAAAGGGTTTGGTAAGATTCCTTATACTTGTAACCGCTTGTGATTGATAATAGTGGATTCTTGGGAGTGGTGGCCTTAAAATCACCCGATAGGGTTTTACCTTGGTGGTTTTCCCCATTCGTAACCAAATCACCTGTCAAATTTATTTTCTGCTGCATTTAGATAATTTGGTGATTTGTTTGTGCTGCCACACTATTGCATGAAATTTGATCTAATTAATTAACTTGGGTAATCAATTAATTAATTGCAAGGGGTCAATTCATTTTAACCCAACATTTTTGCTTCCTAAGTAGCTTGTTTTTTCCTCAGTCAATAGAGAAGAAGAATGAACTGATTGATAGCTAAGCCCTACTTGGTCTAGCCAGATTTAACTGATTGTAGGTCTTCAGAATTTGAAAGGAAAAGGCTTTAAAGCTAACTTTTGCAAGTTGGTAAGGATAAAATTGGAGTGAGAGGAATGCTGTCAGTATGAGGAAAGCTTTATCTAGATCATTACAATTTACATGGGAGGCTGCGTGTGTTTTTAGCCTTGTTGCTTCGCCTTTGTTATGTGTGCTTGTGTGCATTTTATATTTATTTTTTTTATGCTGTCGTTGGTTCATCAAAAAAAGACATCAAAATATGTCTTACCTTTTTTGAATCTTTGACTGAATAAGTTTAGGGACACAATTTTAGAGAAATGCTATATTTTTCCTTTTATAACACTTTCACAATAAATTTTAGGTGGTAGTAAACTTACTTTTAGGGGGAAAGAAAAGTGTTTTCAGTGGTGGGTTCATATTAAATCAATAACAACCTGTCACCTAATATTTGTTATGAAAGTATTGTATATAGTCTGTATTTTTAGGTTGGAAACCATGAACAAATTATAACCTTTAGAACTTAGTTTGTGTGGTTGTTTAGTCTAGAAATATTCAGTTAAATGAAGTTCAGCATAGTTGAAGACTCAAGAAATCAGAAAAAGCATGTGCATTTTCGTTTCACTTATCTCGACCGATCGAGATGCACATCTTGGTTAATCGAGTTTCGTGCTAGATTTCAGATTTTACTTTTTTCTTAGCCGTTTGATTTAGGGTTTTGATGGATCTTAAGTATATATAAATACAAACCCTAGAGCACGTTTTTACATATTCAAGAGGGGAGTGTTATGTACGCATCTAGAGATTTTCCATACCCTTTTGGAGCTACAGCTGGAGACCTTGTTCAAACAACAAATCCAGTTATAAAGTAAAGTTGCCGCATTCAGTCAACCATAGTTGTTGATCTAAATTTTTGAGTGGAGATCTCAAAGTTACAAATTGGAGAATTTGTGTTGCTTATCCAAATCTTTGAATGGAGATTTCAAAGTTACAATAAGGAGAGTTTGTATGCAATAGTTTTATAGTAGAAGAGTCAGTGGATACGGAGCTACGTGTGGTCACGCCAATAAGTACTACATGAGGTAGCAGTAGAATTAGGTTAAATTTGTTGTATAAACTTCGATTATATTAGTGAAATGTTGCCTTGAAGATTTTTTAAGTTAAATCCTCCCTAGGTTTTTTACTTTGAAACCACCATTTCAAAGTTTATTTGAAATGTTGCCTTAGTGTTCATGTGATTTGTGCTTGTTTGATGATTAATTGAATCAGGTCTATTGCATAATCAATTTAATTAATTATTTGGCTAAGAGTTGATTACATCTGAGACAACTGAGGTCTAAAATCCTAACATATTGTGAAATTCTACACTCTTGATAGGCCACATTTATTCTGATCATATGTCTGATTTCTATCAAACCTAATTAGAGTAATTATTTTTTAATATTTTAATGAAAGTGATTTAACGTTTGAGTGACCTAAATAAGCCTAGTTAACTTGTTCTTTTTGGTAATTTGGGAACCTGTTTGTTTGTTTAGACCTTTTAACGCAGATTGTTTAACCTAATATATTAGCCAAATGATTATTAAGGTTAATTATGAGATCTAGGTTAAACAAAGAGAAATCATATCACGCAGTGTGGAAAAATAAATAAGACAACGATATGATTACCCAGGGAAATCAATGAAAAGAATCATTTCAAGGTAAAAACTTGGGGAGGATTTGACCTAGCTATTCTCAAGATAAAACAAATTCACTATAAGAGAATTGAAGTTTTTACAAAAGATTTAACCCTAAATCTATTGCTAACTTGTGTAGCAACTTACTGACACGATCACATGCAAGTTTCGAATCCACGAACTCCTTCTCTCTTGGATTTGCAGAGCACAAACTCCCACGCTTATGACTTTGAGATTCCACTCATAGGTTTTAGATTACAGCTTGTTGATCTTGTAGCAATTAGATTCCACTAGCACTTGATTATAGATCTTGTTCTGGTAGACACTTATAGAGTTAGAAGGTACAGAATCTCTCAGACCTCATAGGAGTAACTCACAAGTCTTCCAAGAGTCTACAAAACGTAGTTAAGGTTTTCCTTTATACTTAGAAGCGTTGGACTGAAACCCTAAACGTTTTTGCAAGCCTGGGCCGTATTTAAAATTTTGCAAAAATTATTTTCTGCAATTTTCGATTGGTCGAGCCTGATCTTTCGATCGATCGAGCTTCACAGAAAATGACTCTTTTTTCTGCTGATTGAATATTCTTAAGACTTGACTTGAAACACTTTGAGCAATGTCTAACACCTATCCTAGACATGTTTTTGTTCTCAGTTTGCCAACATAAACAAACTGAGACTTTAAACATTTAATCCTAAATCTTTAGAACCTAATAGAACCATTTATAATATATGTGCTTGTTTATATATACATATACATATACCTATACATATACATATACAAATATCAAAGAAATTTGACTTTTTGTTGACTATATTAAATTTATTCTTATAAACTTTTGAGACTTCACAATTTTACACATTATTATTTCAATGTATATATAATTGAAATTGAAATTTATTCTATATTTAAATTTTTTTTTATAGGATTCTATAGTAAAGTCCTTCGTTAAAATCACAGCACATTATATTTTCTTTAAATTATAAATATATAGTTTTATATATAAACCTAATTATGATAAATGCTTAATTATTTTCATATAAAAATTAAGCATAATAATACTTATTAATTGTTATCATAACTATCAAATTTTTATATTTAGAAAAATATGAAAGTGAGAAAAAATTATATCATGTATAAATTTTGTGTGCATTGTATTGTAGGTGTACTACAACTTTTATCATCTAGAACTCACAAACTGATGTGTTACCAACAATTAAAATAAATTTTAAACATTCATTCATCAGGTGGTTAATGTTTACCAATAATATACATTGTCATATTAGTTTGTAAATATTACATCATTTTTTTTTTGAAAGTAAATATGACATAATAGTTCAAACTTGTAATATATTTTGCATTTTTATAAGAATAAATTCACAATTTTCACACATAACCTTGCATTAAAATTAGTTATTGCTGGCGGGTTCCAGTTAGCTCAACTGGTAAAGTCTCTGATGCTTGTATAAGAGATCTGGGGTTCAATCCCCGCCTACACCAAAACTGATTGGTGTCTTGGTCTGATAATAAAGAGTTATTATTAGGAGCGGACGCCATAGGTTGAAACTCTCTCTCAAAAAAAAAAAAAAAAAAAATTAGTAATTGCTGCAAAATGGGCCGTGGAAACCCACTT
The DNA here is from genome assembly GCF_932294415.1 of Quercus robur. Classification (NCBI taxonomy): domain Eukaryota; kingdom Viridiplantae; phylum Streptophyta; class Magnoliopsida; order Fagales; family Fagaceae; genus Quercus; species Quercus robur. Next base: position 5,075,568 of record NC_065536.1, read on the forward strand.
AAGGCTTGGCCATAACGATTAATGAAAACCTATGAATTTTCACTAATTATAAAATATCATGTCAAATATTCCCTTATAACTTATGGAGGAAGAGATTTCACTGAAAATCACAACTATTGAAGAATGAAGATGATGATTGATTTGTGTTGCCTTGGCTAGTTAGCTTAGACCATTATTGGTCATTTTTTATAGACTTTATGGTATTATGTATCTAGTCCAAAGTCGCAATTGAGTTTTGTTTATGTGTTTGTTTGTTTTTTTTTTTTTTTTTTTTTAGAAGGTTGTTTATGTGTTTGTTGTTATTTGGATTTAATGGTATTATGCATGTTATTTGATTTGGACTTTATATTATGATTCATGTATTACATTTCGACTTTAATTAATGAATTTTGTATTGAATTTTGATGTATTTGTAGATGTGGACTAATTTATGGTATTAGTAGATGAGTTTTCCAGTCGGTGATTGTGTGAATATTAATTGGAAAAGGATTTTTTTTTCCTTCTAATAGATAAATTTTTGATGCTATGCAATGGATTGTGAATATTTATGCAATGAGTTTTGTAGTATATTTATACTTGTATCAGACCATTTAAGGTTATTTTTTAAAGTCCAAAATCTAATAATTTGTTCCAAATTGGTTAATTTTAATATTTGAGGAAAAAAAAAAAAAAAAACCCCCAAAACTGATTGGAAAAAATCCCAAAAATAAAGCCCAAATCTGGTTCCAAGTTGATATTTGGATGAGTGTGTGTGTGGTGAGGGGTGTTGTTTCAGAAGTCCTTTTTTTTAGGGGGCTAGTGGGGGTTGGTTTATTTTGGCTGTTTTTGGTGCATTTAATTATCATTACCCAAATGTTATTTTCTCTGTTTAGTCGCTAGGGTGGGGTGTTGTTAAGTGAGAGGGTATGGATTTGGATAAGAAATGGGTGGGTGAGGGGTGTTGTTTCAGAAGTCCTTTTTTAGGGGGGGGGGGGGGGGGGGGGGTTGGGGGGTTTATTTTGGCTATTTTTGGTGCATTTAATTATCCTTACCCAAATGTTATTTTCTCTATTTGGGTTAAGGGTTTGGATAAGAAATGTGTGGTGAGAGGTGTTGTTTTAGAAGTCCTTTATTTATTTATTTATTTTTTTTGGGGATGGGGGGGGGGGGGTGTTAATTTTGGCTGTTTTTGGTGCATTTAACTATCCTTACTTTTTTTTTGGCTGTCTTATCGGCTTTTGATTCATAAATGGTTTATTTTGGACTTTTTTTTGTTAGGGTTTTTGTTCTGCTTCTAGATTTTACTGATGGCTTTAGTTTTCTTTCTCTTGTTTCACTTTTCAATGATTACATGTATTTTACTTTTGATTATTACATTCATTTAATTACCTCTGATTGGTTTATTAGATTTGTCGTTTGATATGATTTTTTTTAGTACGTCCTTCTACTTGAATTGTAATTTCTGTTTTTTTTTTTTTCTTAACAAATTTTTCAAGAAAATTACACTTTATTATCTTAAACTTTACACTTAGTTATGGTGATTCAATAAAATGTTTCTTAAAATAATTTCTAAACCAATGCCCTTAGGGTATTTATTAACATTTTCTTATTAACAATTTGCCCTAAGAATACCCGTTATCATGACCCTTATGTTGTTAATTTTTTGGATAAGTAGATAAACTAGGGAGTTGAGGCAGTTGAATGTTGATCCACACACATTTTTATAGCTGGGACTGGGCTAACATTTCAACAAACTGGAATTAAATTTTTAAAAAGTTTTCAAGGCACTGATTAATGGCATTATTGTAATAAATGAGACTCCACATTTTCCCTTCTTTTCCAACTGCCAAATTGCACCTTTAGTCCTTTTCATCAAAGATCTATTACATCATTGGTTGCGCACTCCCCACAACCATTGTATTCTACCCAAATTGGTGACTCAACGAGGTGGTGGGTGGGTCTGAACTGTGAATTAGTGGGGTTGGGCTTTTAATACTCTTATCTGATTGAATTTTGATGAATTTGATTGTCCTTACACATGTTATTTTCTCTATGTTTTCATCTTTTAATTAATATTTGGACTTTTTTGGTTATGGTTTTTGTTGATTCTAGGATTTACTGATGGCTTTGGTTTTACTTTCTATTTTTTCAATTTTCAATGATTGCTTGTTTTTTACATTTGATTATTACATTCATTTAATTACCGTACCGCTGGTGTGCAATTGTCGTTTCATATTTGCTTTCTTCTTCTTGTTTTTTGGATAAGTTGACAACCATGGTGTGCAATTTTGAGACTTTATTGACCTCTTATGGCACTTCCAATTCGTTCAAAATGTGGGTAATGAGATATTGGAATTGGTTTTCACTATTGCATAGAGCATTTGGTTTAACCGAAATTCTGTTTGACAAGGGAAGATTAGATAATCTGCTGCTGTGATTCTGCACAAGGCGAGGATGTTGCTTGAGGAGTTTCAAAAAGCCAACTACCAACCCTCAAAACATATAGTGAAGGATAGTGAACAGTGGACTAACCCGACTCCACCGTGGTACAAGATTAACGTGGATTGCGCAACTTTTCAATCCCAACAGGCTTCGAGTGTAGGGGCCATCATTAGGGACCATGGTGGACTGGTATAGCAGCGGCATTGAGCAAGAAACTGTACTTCTCTCTGGGTTCATTGAAGGTCGAAGCAAAGGCTCTGGAGGGGCCGTGGATTGTGCTTGGGACGTTGGTATAAGGGATGCACACTTTAAGTGTAACTAAAAATTGGTTGTAGATGCAGTGCTAGGTGTGAGCAGCCCTCAAGTGTCTATCTCAAACATCATCACAGGTATTTCTTTAGGACCATGCAGATTTTACATGTAAAGCAAACAGGAAATAGGCCAGCAAACAAGTTGGCTCAGTATGCCAAGGGTATTGATAGCTATGTAATTTGGATAGAGTAAAATCCGAATTTTATTGAGTCTACTTTGACTCAAGATGTATCGCTTTTATTTTCTTCTTAATAAAGTTGCAGTTATTATTATTTTTTTTATTATTGAAAGTTGCAGTCTTTTCATTTTAAAAAATGTAATATTAATTGTGGGTCCAAATAAGTAAACTCAATGTATTAGAGGCCTAAGGTGGAAAACTTTATTGGGTTTTTTTCATACTCAATATTATTACTTACTATTTATTTGACCAAAAATTCTTAGATACTCTTGGAGCATGGAGAAATGGTGTTCCCTCCTCTCACATTTATGATAGACCTCACCATAAATGTGAAAAGAGAATACTATTCTCCGTATTCTGAAAGTATCTAAGAATTACTCTTATTTGACATATATATTGTTGTATTAAAATTGTTCTTCTTTTTTGGATGTAAAATTACTAATTAATAAAGGGAAATGCTAATGACTGCCCTTAGGGCACTGGTTAATAATCAATTTAAAGAAAATTTTTATGGAAAATGAAAAAAAAAAAAAGTAATTAATATTTTGACAGTTTTTTTCATTTCCCATAAAAGTGATATTAAAATTTTCCTAAAATGGATTATTAATGAGTGCACCCTTAACATGACCCATTAATAAATACCCATTGGTTTTGGAAATATAAAAGTTGCCAAAAAATTAATTGTTTTATCATATTTCAATAAAAGTAATTAATATTTTGGTATCTTTTTTTTTTATTTTCCATAAAAGTGATATTAAAACTTTCTTAAAATAGATTGTTAACTATTGTCATAAAGATACTCGTTAGCATAACCCTTTTAAAAATAGTTACTAAACTAATATTTTTAGGGTATTTATTAACATTTTCTTATTAACAATTTATTCTAAGATCATTAGTTAACATCACTCTTAACAAGGAAATTTTTTTGGATAAGTGGATAAAGTAGGCAGTGGAGGCAGTTGAATGTTGATCCACAGACATTTATGGCTGGGCCTAGGCTAACACTTCAACAAACTGGAATTTAATTTTTAAAAAGTTTTCAACGCACTGATTAATGGAATTATTGTAATAAATGAGACTCCACATTTTCCATAGGTCTTAAAGGCGCACTGCTTAGGAATTTAATCCCAACTGCCAAATTGCACCTTTATTCCTTTTCCTCAAAGATCATTGGTTGTGCATTTACTCCCCACAGTCGTTGTATCCCACCCAACTCGGTGGCTTGACGATGTGGTGGGTTGGTGTCAACTGTAAATTAGTGGGGTTGGGCTTTTAATACTCCTATCTGATTGAATTTTGATGAATTTGATGGTCGTTACGCAAATGTTATTTTCTCTATGATGTCATCTTTTAATTAATATTTGGACTTTTTTGGTTGTGGTTTTGTTCTGATTCTAGGTTTTACTGATGGCTTTGGTTTTACTTTCTCTTTTTTCAATTTTCAATGATTGCTTGTTTTTTACATCTGATTATTACACTCAAATAATTACCGTACCGCTGATTGGTTTACTACATTTGTCGTTCCATATTGCTTTTTTGATGTTGTTTTAAATATTAGTGTACAATATAACTGCTTCTACTTGCATAAATTGGGAAAGTACAAGAAATTAAGAAACATCTATTTGTCTTCTTTATTTCATTCTTTTGGTTAAAATAAAGGAAGTTGTGTTCTAGTACTTTCATTTGCATGTAGTAATGTACTTGTGTGCTAGCTAGATGCTTAAGAGCAAAAGGAGTATCGAGAAATGTCTACAACTTGAATTGAGGATATTGAGTGATATACGTCACTTGCGTCTGCTTTTCCAACTACCAGTACTCATGCGAGTCATGTCCGGCATGTATATCCACAAATGTTATGGGGAAATTTTAGTTAAAAATGCAGCTTAAGTAATATACCCCTCAAATTTTCCCATCAAGATGTACATTAATTATATGATATACACCTACTTTATGATTTTCATAAAGTTAAGCAAGCCCCTTATAATATTAGGTAGCAAAACTATATTTGCTCATTAATGTCAGTTATTTAAATGACTTTTACCAATTACAAAAAAGTAAATAGTGTGATATATAATATGCCTTACTTCTTTTTTTTGGTTAAGAAAGTATAATATGCCTTGTGTGTACGTTCATCTTCCTTTAATTATTGACCGTTGAACAGCAGCTTGATTAATTAATTCTTTGCAAATTATTCAGGGTAAGTAGAAATCATCACAGCACATAGGAAGACACAGCAGATCAAGGCAGACTTAGCAAATTTGCTCATGGAGGCGGCTGGAAGTACCAATGCAGTAGGGAGAAAATGCAAGTCATCATGAGGCCGGGTTTGTATTCTGATGGTGGAAGTGACTTTAGGAATGAAGCTTTAAATGATGAAAGTAATTTTGCACTCAGGGGAGTTGGTTGATGCTAGCGCTCCTGTAAATAGTAAATAGGAGAGAGTCAAATATGCTACACAAATTCAAGCTGCCTATGCCATTGGCTGGACTACAGAGTTTTGGTGGACCTCAGGTGATCATCTCATCAGCGAGGGTTCTTGGTTAGGAAACAACAATCATAGCTTGATACATTAGTTGAGTGTGAAATCGGGTGTGTCTCCGAACATGTTGAACAAAAAATAGAGGCTACCGTTGGATGCCAAGTCCAAAAGAATGATGGGAAGAGGTATCCTCTTGAAAAATAATAAAAGTAGGGAGGATATTAACCATTAGTGACTACAATAGAAGGAGAAGTTGCTTGAATGTGATAATCAAAGATAAGTTTTGACCGGTAATCATAATTTTGGTTGGATAGGCTGTGCTTGTCTTTAAGGAAAGCTTAACTTAGGGTGTTTGGTCGTGGGTAAACATTTTGACGTCCTGGAACAAAATTTAGGCCACTTTATTATTTTAGTCATGCTAAGTATAATTTGTCTATGGGTTTTGTTTTGTGGAATTTTGCTCCACATGTTGTACAAAATCTTGTTATCTAGTCTTGATTAGCATCAATGCAAGATTATGCTCAATTTTTGGTGCTGGAAAGAGCAGGACTAATACAGCTGTTGAGGTTGAAAATGTTGGAAAATATATCACTTTTGATGATTTCCCTAGTAAGGTAAATACAACACTAACTACAAAGGTAAATTCAACTCTAAAGTCCGAAGATAAAAGAAAAATCTAATTCAAAGGAACCTAAATTTTAGTAATTTTAATGGACTGTATAAGTGCTTCTACTTGCATAAATGGGAAAGTAAAATAAATATAATCTCACCATTGAAGATTGAGAGGACCTAGTGAAATCAATACAAAAAATATTTTTTGGGTCTAGTTAATGGGTGTTCTTAGGACATATGTTAATGAATAATTTTAGAAAAATTTTAATATCACTTTTATAGAAAATATAAAAAGCTGTTAAAAAATCAATTTTTTTCTTTTCTTAAAATATTTTTCTAAAAATACTTTTTTTAACCAATATCCTTAGGATATGTGTTAATTTTCCCTGTACTTTTTTAACTCTCTATAATTGTAATGCTCTCTCTCTCTCTCTCTCTCTCTCTCTCTCTCTCTCTCTCTCTCTCTCTCTCTCTCTCTAAGCTTGCATGTGCCATGTGCTGATTCTCTCTTTGTATATGGTATGGCGTAAAAAAAAGGAAAGATCAACTTTAGGCAGTGGTATACCATGCATCATATGCATGTTTCCTCCCTCTCATGTGTGGGGTCCTCTCTCAAAGCTTGCATGTGCCATGTGCTGATTCTCTCTTTGTATATGGTATGGCGTAAAAAAAAGGAAAGATCAACTTTAGGCAGTGGTATACCATGCATCATATGCATGTTTCCTCCCTCTCATGTGTGGGGTCCGGAAGACATGCATCCAATGCTGTATTTTCTCAGACTTTAGGTGGCCTGTGCAACATCCTCGAAAATGAGCTAATGTCACATCTAGGCTGGACCAAGTAATGTGCTGTGCACCCATCACTTTCTGAGTATTGGTGAAATAAATGAGCCATGCGTTTCAGACGTGGGGTTGGTTTATTTTTCCTTTCTAAAATTGGCTCGCTAACCCCTTCTTTTTGCCTAATTAGTTATTCATCTCTCTCTTTTTTTGTCCCCTTCTCAGCTTCTACTTATGGCTTTTTCTTTCCCACCTGCCTTCACCTCACACGTTCTTTTCCTTATCTTCTTCTCCTTATTTTTCCCCCCCATTTAGAGTCTTGTTAACATTTCACCATTATTTATACTCTCTTTTCCCCTCTCAAATCCGCACTCCACCTCAATACTCACACTTCTTCCTTACTTCTTCATTCTTACAAACCACTCCTCACTCTTAGACTATTACCACCCAATTCAGTGATTGTACGTACCTCAGAATCATTTGACTTTCTTTGTTCATACTTGTTTGTTTTGTTAGAAAATCCACGGGTCTCCTTCATTTCGTTTGTCACCCTTACACTCCCGCTGTGCAAAGAAAAGGTTGCTATTTCTTTGCTCCTTTTGTTTTCCTTGCAAGACGTTGGTTTTGTGTTAGGGATGTTTGGAAAATTTAAGTATTACCTAGTTTTATTAGCCTTTTTTAAAAAGCAAAAAAAATAAATAAAACAGTATTAGCTAGTAATTTTTTTTCCCACATTGCTAGACAGATTAATAACCGGCTATGGAAGAAGGAAGGCAATATAGAATGAATCCGGAAGTGTTCCAAGCTGCTTCCACTGGTGACTCAAATTTCTTTAAGGAGTTGGCAGATTCCAATAGTAGTACCTTTCTCCAAGTGACAATCGGGAAGAACACTGTTCTTCATGTTGCACTGCAATTCAAAGAAATTGACGCAGCAAAAAACATAGTTAATTTAAGTCCAAAGCTTGTGTATGAAACAAACTCCAAAGGCAATACTCCGCTACATGTTGCTGCAAGCGTAGGAGATTCTTCAATGGTAAAGCTTCTAATAGACCAGGCCAAAAAACTGGATGTTGAAACAGGTGGCCGACAGCAACTTCTGAGCATGGTGAATCAAGATGCGGATACTGCCTTGCATGTTGCTGTGCGATATGGTAACTTTGACGTTGTGAAAGAACTAATTAATGAGAAGGATCCAGCAGAACTGGTTAAGCAGGTAAACAAAGTTGGGGAATCCGCACTGTTCCTCGCTGTGGATAAACAACATTACGAGATGGCTTCTCATATCCTAAGTAATGATGGAGACTGCTCCTACGCTGGAAGGGATGGCATGAATGTCCTGCATGCACTCGTCATTCACACAAGTACTTGTAAGTGCTGCCCCTTTTCTGCTCCTTAAATATATGAGCGGATCTTATAATTTGAAGTATTAACTGTGGTTTTTATTTTTTACCTACTTATTTTATAGATACACTTTCTAACAGGTTTTTTATCTTTTTTCTATCCCATTAAAATTTTATTTCTTCATTATTTTTTTAATCTTCCTTCATCTATTCATAATTGTTATATTTTTCAAATTCTCAACATCTATATTTTTTAATCTTTCAACGGATATATTTTTAAATTTTCCAATAATGTTTCTTTAACAAATATCATTGAGCACTTGTTACAATGATATATTGAATTATAAGATCGTCTAATTTTAATGATAAATGTTATGTTTACAACATTTTTATAATAATTTCACAAAAAAAAATCGTATGGGGTAAGTTGTTACTAGTTTTAATTTGAACCTACTATTGAAATTATTTTTTTACTTATCAATATTAGCTAATAACAATCTGTCACTTATAATTTATTATAAAAATATTGTGATAACATTTCTTAATAATTTTGATTTCTTATTCTTTATTTTATTTTTTTTCATCCATACGTTGTTTCTTCTTCTTGTTGTTGTACTCCTAACATTACATAGTTAATTTCTCACCACATACCTCTTGCTTAACTTTACAACTCCACGGACCATCACAGACCAAAGTTCTTAATATGAAAAATCTCATTTGAGAGATCTTCTTCTTCTTCTTCTTCTTCTTCTTCTTCTTCTTGTACTCCTAACATTACATAGTTAATTTCTCACAATATGAAAAATCTCATTTGAGAGATCTTCTTCTTCTTCTTCTTGTACTCCTAACATTACATAGTTAATTTCTCACCACATACCTCTTGCTTAACTTTACAACTCCACGGACCATCACAGACTTCTTCTTCTTCTTCTTCTTCTTGTACTCCTAACATTACATAGTTAATTTCTCACCACATACCTCTTGCTTAACTTTACAACTCCACGGACCATCACAGACCAAAGTTCTTAATATGAAAAATCTCATTTGAGAGATCTTCTTCTTCTTCTTCTTCTTCTTCTTGTACTCCTAACATTACATAGTTAATTTCTCACCACATACCTCTTGCTTAACTTTACAACTCCACGGACCATCACAGACCAAAGTTCTTAATATGAAAAATCTCATTTGAGAGAGAGAGATAGAGAGAGAGCGAGCTGTTGGAGAGCAAAAATCATCTGGGTCTCTCTCTTTTCTCTTCTTTCTTTTATTTTTCTAATTTCATTTGGTTTATGAGAAATATTGTTTTTGTGTTTGGGTCTCTCTCTTTTCTCTTCTTTCTTTTATTTTTCTAATTTCATTTGGTTTATGAGAAATATTGTTTTTGTGTTTGGATTATGTTCTATGTATTGGAGTCATTGTGATAAAGAAGAAAGAAAGAGACTGAGGAAGAAAGAGAAATGGAGGAAAGAGGAAAAAAAATCAGTTTTTATTCAATCGAGGGATTATTTTAAGGAATAATAATGTTTAGAGTTGTTACAGTAATTGCTATTGTGTTCTCTTCTTCAAGAGAGCTGTTGTAACAACTAAAAAAGAAAATTAGAGTTGGAAAGGCTGTTAGAGGCTTTTTTTGTGTGTTTACACTCCAGAATTAGCTTTAGAGAGTCTATTGGAAATGCTCTAAGTAGTGTTTATTATGCATACATGGCCAAAAAGCAACTTAATGCTAATTATTAGCGTGTCAGTCTTTACTATTTTTAATTTGAAAATAGTGATAAAAAATGCTAGGATTATACAAACTTATATAATTTTTGCTAGCGAGTTGTGAGCGGTGGGTCTATGTGGGTCCACTTCTTCATCACTCACAACTTATTATATGACAAATTGTGATAAAAGTTGTATAAATCGTATTGTAATTTTTTATGGTTCGAAAAACACACACAAAAAAAAGATAGAATATTCATTATATTGTGTTTATTTGTTATTTTTTTTTATATATTAATAAGTCATGTTGTAATTTTTTATGGTCAAAATTTCACTTATAGTTCACATTTAATGATTTTTGGTAACATGAGGGATTATGCCAATTTTTGTTTCTACTTATAAAATGACTAAATTATTACAATTTTAAGACATATATTAACTATTTATACATTTAAAATTTCATATTTTAACTTTAAATAAAACAAAATTATGAAATTTTTTTTTGAGAAAAATGTAAGAAAATTTTATTGAACTAAATCATATTGATATACATCATTCAAATCACTAAGCAAATCTTCTACCTATACATCAATGTTTGTAAATAAAATTGCTCTCTAACTAAGGCCCTTCTAACACGCTGGAACTGATAAAACTGGAAAGTGGCCCCTAGATTTCGACTCTCTTCAACAACATGACCATACAATGTGCTGCATCGGCCTGGATATCCTTCAAAGCTTGGATAACCCGTAAACTGTCACCCTCTATGACCATGATGAACAAGCTTAACCCCTTAGCAAAAACCACAGATTGTTTTGCTGCCAAAGCTTCTACCAACTCCACTGATTGAGCCATCACAATCTTCTGGCTCAGTGCTACAATAACACTCCCAATGTGATCTCGGTACACCACACCTATACCTGCACATCCCGAGTTCTCAATAAAAGCCATATCGAAGTTAGCCTTATAACAATGCTCCGGTGGTAGGGACCAGCGGACTAGGGGAAGACGAACACCTACTCTGGGAGCTTGTTTGTGCACGTCGAGAAACTCCATAATTAGTACCTCGGCTCTATCGCCAATCTCATGATGCAGACAGGTTGGTTAATCTCTCTCAGTCGATTTCGCTGCTACGATAAACACCAAGCTATAATAGAAAATAGAGCCACATGATGCGCAGAACCTTTTTGTAGCACCGCCTCCAGGAGATCCATAAAACTCCTGAAATGTTTTTGGAAGAAAGAAGCAAAACTAGGATTTGACTTCCATACAGACTGAGCATGCTAACATAACCATAGACTATGCAGGAGAGTTTCTTGATGATCATCACAAAGAGCACAAGTTTCATGCAACGAATATGTTGAGCCTTCAAATTTTGCTTTGTGGGGAGTGAGTCTTTTGCTGCACGCTAGATAAAATGGCGAATTAAATTAGGTGCCTGAATCTTCCAAATGCTCTTCCAAACACTTTAGGGACTAGCCAAAGAGAAGGAGCTTGGATTGGTGTTAGAAATACAGAATAATTGTATTGTATTTCATTAGTAATAGAATATACATAAGAGCTTTTATATAGGAGGCAGAGTATGCAGTACAAGTAAGTGTGCTATATAAGTAAACAAGGTGGGACTAAAGCCCACATACTCTAATACACGTAAACAGCCCCCCTCAAACTCAAGGCGGATGTGAGACCAACTTGAGGTTGTCAACCAAAGTGCGAAGACGTCCCTTAGGATGTGACTTGGTGAAGATATCTGCAAGTTGATCTTTAGAAGAAACTGAGATCAGCTTAAGAGCACCATGGACAAGATGATAACGGATAAAATGACAATCGATCTCGATGTGTTTAGTCCATTCATGGAAGACATCATTGTGAGCAATATGAATGACACTCTGGTTGTCACAATAAAGAGGAGTAGTGGAGGATGTGGATACACCTAAGTCTTTGAGAAGCTACCATAGCCAAAAAAGCTTAGATGTGGTATCAACAAGGGCACGATATTCTGCTTTAGTACTGGAGCGGGCCACATGAGTTTGTTTCTTACTTCACCAAGAAATCAGAGAAGAACCAAGAAGAAAGCAATAACCAGTGGTGGACCTGCGATCAGTGGGATCTTCTGCCCAATCAGCATCAGAAAATGCACGGAGAACAAGAGGAGACTGAACAGAGTAGAAAAGACCATGGAAGAGAGTGCCCTTTAGGTATCGAAGAATGCGCAGAACAGCAGCATAGTGAGTCGATCATGGAGCAGATAGATACTGACTCACCTGGTGAACAACATAGGAAATGTCTAGACGAGTGACAATGAGATAAACTAGGATGCCAACCAAGCGTCTGTAAAGAGAGGGATTAGACAACGGTTTCCCCCCTGACGAAGTCAGATGCGCATTAAGCTCAACTGGAGTGTCAACAGTCTTGCTATCAGTGAGTCTAGCTCGAGATAAGAGTTCAGAGGCATACTTGGCTTGAGTAATATAAAGTTCATCTGTAGAATGAGTGAGTTCAAGACCCAAGAAGTAGTTGAGATGGCCAAGATCTTTCCTCTCAAACTGCTGACTGAGAAAATCCTTGAGTTCTTGAATGCCACTGAGGTCATCACCAGTTATGATCATATCATCCATATACAGGAGAAGTAAAATAATGCCTTTGCCAGTACGACGAAGAAATAAGGCAGAATCATAATGACTGACCATGTAACCTAAGCGAGAGATGGTAGAGCTGAATTTGGCAAACCAAGCTCGTGGAGCTTGTTTAAGACCATAAAGAGCACGCCAAAGGTAACAAACCTTATTTGATTCAACAGAGAGACCAGAAGGAGGTTGCATATAAACTTCTTCACTTAAATCCCCATTAAGGAATGCATTTTTGACATCCATCTGAAAAAGATCCCATTTTCTGGCAGCAACAACAGCTAAGAGAGCTCGAACAGATGAGATACGAGCAACCGGAGCAAAGGTCTCTTCATAATCAATCCCATACTCCTATGCAAAACCTTTTGCAACAAGACGAGCTTTGTAGCGCTCAATGGACCTATCAGAGCGAGTCTTAATCTTGTAGATCCACTTACAACTAACCACAGATTTCTCAAGAATGAGAGTTATCAAATCCCAAGTATGTGTTTTAGATAATGCATCAAGTTCCTCTTTCATTGCAATCTGCCATAAAGGGTCAGTGGAAGCCTCACGATAGGTGTGAGACTTATGCAGTGTAGCAAGGGCAGTGTAACAATGATAATCAAGTAAATGTGTAGGAATGGATCTTACCCGAGTTGAGTGACGAGGTGGAATGTCTTGTGCAAGATCTTCAGGCGGAGCAGGAGCAGGAGACTCAAGCTCAGGGTTGGGTAGCTCGTCTTCAACCTGTGCATCTTCCATCTGTTCATTAAAGGATGAACTTGGAAAGGGATCAAAGGTATCTGGTGGTTGGACAGAGAAGTCTATAGGAGGATCAGGAGCAGTTACAGAAGGAATATGTGCCTCATCTGGAAAAAGATCTAAAACAGAGGAGGAAGATAGGGAGGCACGGAAGTGAGAAAGCTCGACAAAGGAGCGATGTTTCCAAAAGACAACATTGCGGGAGATACGAAGACGATGAGAGACAGGATCATAACACCGATACCCCTTTTGAGTTTCGCCATAGCCAAGAAAACAACAAAACCTTGACTGAGGCTCAAGTTTGTTATGCTCATGTGACTGAAGAAGAACGAAATAAGCAGAACCGAAGGAGCGAAGGTGGTGATAGTTTGGAGGTGACCCAAAAAGGTGCTCATATGGAGTTTGATTTTGAATAACAGGACTTGAATGCGATTAATAGCATGAACAGCATGAATGGCAGTTTCACCCCAAAAAGGAGCAGGAATTTTGGCAAAGAGAAGAAGAGCACGAACAGTGTCAAGAATATGACGAAGTTTTCGTTTGGCTCTACCATTTTGCTAAGAGGTACCTGGACAAGTTAGTTGATAACAGTGCCATAGGAATACAAAACAGCTTGGAAAGCATATTGAATGTACTCAAGAGCATTATCAGATCGAAAAATTTTGATACGTTTTGAAAATTGAGTTTCAACCATTTTCGCAAAATTAGAATATACTTGCAATAACTCAGAACGATGTTTCATATTAAAAATCCAGCTACAGCGAGAGTAATCATCAACAAAGACAACAAAATATCGAGACCCACCAATAATAGAGACAGAGGAAGGCCCCCAAACATCAGAATAAATAAGGTCAAAGATATCAGTGGATATTGATTCACTAGTATTGAAAGGCAAAACTGGTTGTTTTCCTAACTTACATGAAACACAATTAAAATTTTCTGTAGACACTGAACCTAACAAACCTCTAGAAGCCAATTGTTGTACATGAGAGGAAGATGCGTGACCAAGTCGAGCATGCCAAAGTGCAAGGGAAGGAGTAGAAGAAACTGCAGCAGCTACAACAACAGAAACAGGAGCAACAAGTGGAAGACGAAGGTTGTCCACAGGAAACATACGCCCAACTCTGGGACCGGTCCCAAGCTCCTGTCCCATCCTTGGATCCTGCATAATACACCCAGAATAATCAAAGATAATGCGATAACCTAACTCAGCTAATTGGCCCACAAAAAATAAATTGTAAGAAAGGTCAGGAACGTTAAAGGCACTAGGAACCGAGAGATTGAAGGTTGAAACGGAACCTATATTATGACCAGACATAGTGGAACCATTTGCTGTGTGAATATTAAGAGGGTGTGGTGCAGGTTTAAGTTCAGAAAATAAGGACGAATGAGGAGTCATGTGATTGCAACAAGCAAAATCCATAAGCCAAGAGGAAGGAGACATACCATATAAAGTTGAGAGAGAAGAGGAATAAGATGCATTACCAACCATACGAATGTCATTGGTGATGATGTTTTTAAGGTCATCTGTGGACATGGTGAAAGTGCGTCCTGAAGACTTAAACTGTGCAGAGACGGGAGCCATTGGTTGGACACTCTCAGTGTTAGCAACAGTAGTAGCGAAAATTGACACAGCTGATTTGTTGCAATGATAGCAAGTCTCAATATTGTGGCCAAAACGTTTGCAAAAACTGCAAAGACGTTTGCTGGATTGTTAGCGACGATTATTGCAATAACAAGAAGACCTGTCCTTATTTTTCATTTAGAAGCAAAATATGCAAAAATGGACTGCAAAAATGAAATCTACGCGAAAACTGGGTAAGGAGGACCTGGACAGCAAAAGTTAACCCTCGAGAAAAGTCAACGGTCAAAGTCAATGGTCAACGGTCAAGACGTCACAGGATGACGTGGCGATGACGTCAGCAGATGAGTGGATGCTTACGCAGCTAGGGCTGACGTGGCATTGGTGATGACGTCAGCGGACAGGTTCCGGCGCGTGGCAGCGAGTGGCAGCACGTGGCGGCGCGTGGAGGCGCGTGCTAGTGATGCCGAGAATTCTGGTGGCGTGTGGAGGCGCGTGGAAGGTCCGATGAAGACGAAATTTTCACAGAAAGGCAGATTGGAGAGATTACTTTCCAATGATGCTATCTATGGTATGATCGGAGAAGCGGAAGCGATGGTGGCAGCAAGGCAGTGGTCTTTGATGTACTGGAGTCACGGTGGAGGTAGCGGTGCTGCTCACAAAAACGGCTGCAGATGACATCCAAGAAGACAAGACTGCTTAAGAGCGGCACACCAAAGGATTAAAGCAAGGGCTTTGATACCATGTTAGAAATACAGAATAATTGTATTGTATTTCATTAGTAATAGAATATACATAAGTGCCTTTATATAGGAGGCAGAGTGTGCAGTACAAGTAAGTGTGCTATACAAGTAAACAAGGTGGGTCTAAAGCCCACATACCCTAATACACGTTAACAATTGGTATTGGCCTCTACAGTGGCCAACAAGCAATAAGCACTCTGAACACTATAATGACCATCTGGAGTCAAAGGCCAAACCAAATGATCCTCATCACAAGCCTCACTCATATGAATTCTACTAAACATCTCAGCCTCCCATGGGTAGAAAGTGCTCTCCAATCTTCTAGGATCTCAAATTCTAGAGTTTGTATAAAATAAATCACTAGCCCGACATTCTGTGGAGTTAGCTCTAGGTGACACAATCTTACTATAAGTGGAATTAGGAGGCCATCTATGATTCCAAACATCTATCAATTGTCCATTCCCTACCTGCCATATAGCACCTTTCTCAAGAACTTTATGATCTTGCAAAATACTCCTCCATGCAAAAGCGCACTTTAGATGGATTGGAGCATCAAGAATACTCCCATCAAGACAATACTTTGCACTAAAAACTTTATAAAGGAGCGTATCTTTTTGGTGAACCAGTCTCCAAACCTATTTAGCAAGTATGGCATTGTTAAACTTCTGAATATCTTGAAAACCCATTCCCCCCCCCCCCACCCAGTGATGTCAAGGAACACAAAGAGCTCCATTTGACCAGTGAGTCTTATTTGGATCTCCTTGATCCTACCAAAATTTTCGAATCATTGTTTCTATGTCTTTACACAAATTAACCGATAATTTGAACACACTTATTGAATAAGCAGGGAAAGACTAAACAACTGCCTTGATCATGACCTCCTTGCCAGCTTGTGATATAAGCTTTTCCTTCCACCCTTGTATTCTTGCCCAAATCCTCTCTTTAACTTGAGTGAAGCATGCTTTCTTTTCTCTACCAATAAACGAAGGAAGCCCCAAAATATTTTTCGTAATGTTGTATTGTTGGAACTTTTAGAGACACTTTAATCGCTTCCTAAGTTCATTCATCCATGTTCCTATAAAAAAAATAAGGTGGTTTTCTCCTTGTTTTTCATTCAACCTGAAGCCACTTCATAATAAGCTAACAACTCTTGAATTTTCTCACATTCCTCCAAGGTAGATTTGCAAAACAACAAATAGTCATTTGCAAAAAAGAGATGAGTAAGCTTCAGCCTATTTCTACATATGGAAAAACCCTGAATTTCCCCCTCTGCTACTGCTTTCCTGAAAATAGCATTTAACACCTCCGCACAAAAAAGGAATAAATAAGGCAAAAGAGGATCATCCCGCGTTAATCTCCTTGTTGGAGAAATCATACCTTCAGTTCTCCATTCATAAGCATGGAATAAGACACTGTGGTAATATATTCCATTATCAAAGCCACCAAAGAATCTTAAAAGGCCAACTTCAAAAGAATTTTTTCAAGGAAAATCCACTTCACCTTATCATACGCTTTGCTCATATCCAATTTAAGAGCCATAAAACCTTTCTTTCCTAAACAATTGGTCTTCATATGATGCAAGGATTCAAAAACTATTAAAATATTATCAGTAATCAATCTATCAACAGTAAAGGCAGTATGAGTTTTTGAGATAATAGAATTAAGCAATGGCTTAAGGCTATTAGCAATCACTTTACTAAAAATCGTATGGATCACATTACAGAGACTAATAGGTCTAAACTCAGAAACTTTTTCTGGATTATGGACTTTAGGAATTAAAGTGATAAAGGTGTGGTTTATAGATTTCAAGAGAGCGCTTGAATTTAAACTTGATAACATAGCCTGAGTAACATTCATACCTACATCAGTCCAGTAAGTCTGATAAAATAAAGGAGGCATCCCACAGGGGCTTGGAGCCTTTAAAGGGGTCGTCTCCTTGATTGCTGCATCCACCTCATCAGTTGTGTAAGGCCAAGCCAAATTTGCCCTCATGTCATTGTTTACCATTGCTTGAACTCCATCCAAAATACGCTCGAAATCAAGTGGATTTGAAAAGGTGAAAAGTTGAGTATAAAAATTAGTCAACAAACCCGAAAACACCTCCTCCTCCTCATGCCATGCGCCATTGTCATCTTCCATCCCCTTGATAAAGTTTTTCCTCTTTCTTTAGGTTGCTGACCCATGGAAAAAATTTGTATTTTGATCCCCACTCTACATCCATTGAATCCGAGATCGTTGATGCCACATCTTTTCTTCCCTATCGTATAAACCATTCAACTCAGCTTTTAAGCAAGTCACCTCATGATAAACCCCTAATTTGATTGAATCCTTCTTAGTCCTCCACAACTGATCCTTGGTTTTCTTTCTATTTTTCTATACATTCCTGAAATGGTTCCGACTCCAAGCTTTCAACATTCTCTTACCCTTCTTTAGTTTCTTTGTTGCAGTGTACATAGGAGTACCATTAGGAACAATCCCAAGCTTTTATAATATATCTCTACTACCTAAATCTGTCAACCACATCGCCTTGAATCGGAAAGGCTTACTTCTCCATTTCTAACTTTCCCCGTTAACATCAAGTGACAAGATAATCAGGTGATGGTTCGAAGTAAAATAGTTTAGGTGCCTTACCTTATCCCTAGGAAATTTTGTAAACCACTCATAATTTGCAACTCCTCGATCTAGCCTTTCCCAAATCAACTCACCCCTTCGGCGCTCGTGCTAAGTAGAATCCAGTCTTGAATACCCTAAGTCTACAAAACCACACTAGTCTAGCATATCTCTAAACATCTGCATCAAATTATGAGCTTGTGGGATCATGTGCTTGTACAATGCTGATAAACTCCTAAATTGCATGGTGGTTCCCAAGTCCCTTGCAGTTCCAGGCTAATAGATTCATTGATGTTAGTAGGTCTAGACACCAACCTCCACTATTGAATCTATGTTATATGTTGCCCTTCTCTTCTTACAGCTATCATCTTCCTCCCTTTCCTCATCTGGTTCTCACATCAATCTTTTAGCCAACAAAGACTTCTTCACTACAATAGGCTTCTTTACAAGACTCTGTTTGCATGCTACATGAGGAATTTTAGGTCATAAATCCCTTTCTTTAGTTTTCACTGTAGGATTCTTACTAGGCCCATTTTGCAAAAATAATTTCTTTAGGAATTGGGCTGAGCCCACCACCCTAGAGCCTACCAAACCTGATTGTTGATCAGAATTCATAGATGGTAATCCCTCCACTCTACCCTCCTTGTTATTATCATACTTCACTAGCTCCCCATCAATTTCCGCCAATTGTACTTGAAAATCCTGAACTTGACTTTCCTTAATTGAATTGGTATCCAATAAGTGGGGAATAAATCTCCAAAGAATCTGGCCTTTCCTCTCCCGCATCCTATGGGAAAAAACTTTCCATAAATTGATTGCCCTGGATAATTGCCGCCACACTTCCCTCTTCCTTGGAGCCCCTCCGCCCCTCGTCCGGTATGGGCACCGTATCAGTACCTTCTGGTGCTGAATCTGTATTAGTATTCCCCCTGTCATGATTCATTCCCAAATCAGCCTTGGTACTGGTGTTATTGTCTTCATCCCCACTATCCTCATCCTTAAGACCTGTAACTCGAATAACTGTCCTTCGTGAAGGATTAGGGGGTGCTAACACGCAGCCACGAGCCAAACTGTTGATCCCCCTATTTCATAGCCCCCATACTGTTTAGCCAAGGATGGCAATCCCTATCACTGTGAGTAAATCTCCCACACCAGTAACATATGTTTTGCAATCTCTTATATTTGAAACTTGCCCAGCTTTTTTTACCATTCCTCCAAGCAATCTTTCAACCTCTGCTTAAAGGCTTTGAGACGTCAATAACCACCATAACTCTCATAAAATTACATTTCTCACGATCTCCACTATTCGTCTCACTTTCATCCACGTTACCTACTACCAAAGCAATATCCTTTGCCACTATCACAATTAAACTTCCAATAAGGAGGTTGTGTACTTGAACCCAAAGACTAGTTTTGTCAAGGACAAGACTCCTAACATCTGCATGCGCCATAACCCTCTTCAACGCCACCAGATGTTTATCAAAAGCCATTGTGTCTCCTTTCATAACTCTATCCACATTCAATGCATCCACAAAAGTGATCAGAACCCTATGATTCCCCATGTCTTTCACTTTAAACCCCTTCCCTGTACGCCACATCAACTTGAATGTTTAAGCAATTGCCTTCATACTCAATACTCTCCTAGTGAAGAATCTGGCTGCAAGAAAGTATTCCTCTTTGATCCCGCTATCCTGAACTAAGTATTTACTTCCCTCAAACTCTGATAGTGAAAATTGTTAAGTTCTAAGACTTTAGGAACTAATGTATTAAAAGTTCAATTAGTAATATGTTGGCAAACCATGATCAAAACATAGAGTCTAGGTTTTGGCTTGCTCGAAGTGTGTTTAATTTTAAAATTGGAATCAAGAGATTGTAGAAATTATTTGACAAAATCTGCGAGGCTCGATTGATCGATCGAATCTCGTGCAAATTTATTTTTCTGCAGAATTTCCAATTCAGCCCAAGCCGGTTTGACATGTAGGGTTTTGTGTTTTACTCTAAGTATAAAAGGAAAACCCTAATTGCGTTTTAGAAGGTTTTTAGAAAGTTGTGTGTTGAATCTTCTGTGAGATCTAGAGGTGTTTACCTTCATACACACACATAGAATTGTTAAGATCAAGATTCGTGTCAAGAACTTGATAATCTCTTTAGTTGCTGCATAAAGAACTTTAAAGAAGATCTGAAATCTTTGAGTGGAGTCTCAAAGTCACAAGTAAAACTTGTGGTTGCAATAGATCAAAGAAAGAAGTAGTCCGTAGACTCAGAGTTGTCACGTGGTCGTGGTAGTAAGTTTTCTATTCGAGGTAGCAATAGGATATTAGTGGTCTAAGTTTTTTTTGTAAAAACTTCAATTCTTTCATAGTGGATCCGCTTTACCTTAAGGATAGTTAGGTTAAAACATTCTCAGGTTTTTTACCGGTTAGGTTTTCCTGGGTTATCATATCGTTGTTTTCTTTATTTTCCGCATTGTTTACATGATATGATTTTATTGTGTTAACCTAGAATTGAATAATTTATCTAAGTAATCTCTTGGCTAAATAACTAGGTTAAACAACCTATGTCAAAGGATCTAAAAATGTACAAAAACTTCTCCCACATAGCAGACAAGTTGGGTTTTCCAAGGTTATCATATTGTTGTGTTCTTTATTTTTCCGCATTTTTACATGATATGATTTTATTGTGTTAACCTAGAATTGAATAATTTATCTAAGTAATCTCTTGGCTAAATAACTAGGTTAAACAACTTGTGTTAAGGGGCTAAAAATGTACAAAAACTTCTCCCACATAGCAGACAAGTTATCCATTCCGACTCACGTACTAAGGATGATTTTCACTTGTTCTGCACAAGAAAAAGAGAGAAAACTCTACGCCTCACTCGAAAGTAGGCACAATTTTCTACTAGCTGCTAGGGTTTTGAAAGAGCCCTAGGTTAGAGAAACTTTAAGAGATAAGAAATATAAAATCAAATAATGCTGCAAATTTGTAATTTATTATATAATTAGTACATAAATAATTTTAAAATCACACTCATATTTTACTATTTTTTTTTTTTGTAGCTCTTGACACTTTTGAAAGAAAATATTTTTTTTTCCCTCTTAAATGAAACTTTTTTTTTTTTTTTTTTAACTTCTGAACTTAAAAACATTGGTCAATAGGAAATATTTTATTTTTTTTTCAATAAATTTTGGCATATAAAAAATAATGTTAACAAAATCCAGACAATAAGTATTTTAAATTAAAAATAATAAAAAAGGGATATAATAAGGGTATTTTTGGTGGAGCCGGGGTTCAATTGGCCCTCTCATTGCCCTTGTAATATATATATATATATATATATATATATAGTGAGAAGAGTGCCCTTGTGATGTTTGATCAAGAGAGAATGAGAACGTCATTAAGAGAGAATGGTTTTTTTTTTTTTTTTTTTTTTTTTGGTATCGATATCATTCGGTTTGAATTGGGGACAGAAATGGGTTTGGGTCTAGCATTGCATGTGTAAATTTTTTATATAAATAATAGCTTGTTATGGAACACCCTTTCCAAATAACAATAAATATCAAAAAAATTAGTTAGTTGTCACGTTTCAAAACAATGCTGAAAAGTAGCATCTCGAGTGTCTAAAACTCGAGTTCCAAGAAAAAACTTGGGTTTTTAAGTCTTGTGAAAAATGCCGCTATAGGGCTTAAAAACGCCACTATAGGGCTCCCTAAACCTGGTACGAGGTGATCATACTTATAAAAAAAATTTTGCAGGAAAACGCCGCTATAGGGATTCAAAATGTCACTATAGGGATTAAAAATGCCACTATAGGGCTCCCTGAAGTGTGGGGTGATCATATAAAAAAAATTTATAAGGAAACGCCGCTATAGAGCTTTAAAACGTCACTATAGGACTTAAAAACGCCACTATAGGAACTCGAGTTTCTAAAACTCGAGATCTATGTAGCAATTTTTAGCCAACTTAGTAGTCCACGACAACTGCAAAGCGAGTTTATAAAACTCGATTTTTAATTAAATCTCGAGTTTTTAAAACTCGAGATGTTACTTTTCTTAAAACTTTAAAACGGTTCTTAACTTACTACTTTGAATTTCTATTAACAGCTATTCTGCACATTCCCTCCCTATTATGTCAAAAAGGAATTGTCACTCAGTGTTCCATTAAACACATAATATATTTTACGTCTAACAAGCGAACTTTAGGAACTAAGATTATATAATGGTCAAAAAAATTTAAAAAGAAACTCTTTAGAAGAAATCACATTTATCCTTATCTACAACTTCTAAAGTTTAATTTTTTTAATGCGAATTTAATTTTAAAGTGCATTGTTTCGCTGGAGTGTTTAAAACTTATTTCTCCGGTATGATTATTTTCATTGCTTTTGATTTATCCAATGCAGACAGTGAGAAGGATGATTTGCTGCTCCAAAGTAACATGAAGAAATACGGACGTGCAGGTCCTGCAGGACAATCTAGGACCCGTTTGATGCGTGTTGTCCCTTCTGTATGTATTTAAACAACAATTTTCAGTTTTTTTGAAAATATGTGTGGGTAAAAAGTGTGTGAAAATACGTATAATGTTGTTTAAAAACTGAAAACGTGTGTTTAAAATGGTGTACCAAACAGGGCCTAGGATTTCCTTGTTTCCTTCTGATTCTCATTGTGTTCATCATGGTGCCAATACCTTTTTTGGTTTTATTATTGGTTCTCGTGCTTTTCGGGGTTCTCTCATTGGTTATGCTTTTTTGGGAATATTATGAGAAACTCATGCGTCTTTGGAAATATTTTGTGAAAGATGATGAAAGAGGAACCATTCAAGAAGGTAAATAATCTACCTCAACTCAAGTACACTTTATTATTCAGCTAAAAAACTCAAGTACACTTTATTATTTTCTGGTAAACTAACGTTCAGGTCCTGCAGGACACTCTAGGGTCTGTTTGATGCGTGTTTTCCGTTTGGTATGTATTTAAATAATAATTTTCAGTTTTTTTAGAAAAAGTGTATAAAAATATGTATAATGTTGTTTAAAAACTAAAATCGTGTGTTTAAAATGGTGTACCAAATAAGGCCTCGGATTTCCTTGTTTCCTTGTGATTTTCATTGTGCTCTTCATGACGCCATCTTCCATGCCTTTTTGGGTTTTCATATTGGCTCTCATGCTTTCTGTGGTTCTCTTATTGGTTATGCTTTTTTGGGAACATTATGAGAAACTCATGCGCCTTTGGAAATATTTTGTGAAAGATGATGAAAGAGGAACCATTCAAGAAGGTAAATAATCTACCTCAACTCAAGTACACTTTATTATTCAGCTAAAAAACTCAAGTACACTTTATTATTTTCTGGTAAACTATAATTTCACTTTAAGTTACTACACATTACATAGCGAAAACATTTCTGTATACTGTCAATACCGGTCCTAGTAAATAGTTACTCAATTCGTCCCAAATTGAGGTGTTTTTATTTTTTATTTTTTTTAATTCTTTATTCTTTATTCTTTATTTTTTTTTATATGGTTTTAAGATACTCAAAATGAATCAATCTAAAATCATATCATATACTATATAATAAAAGTTTGGTATAAAAACCATAATTATGGCTGTGAGAACTTTTTGATTTATTCTTTCAATAAAAGTGACTTGTGGAATCTCTTTGAGAGTTAATTATTTTGTGGAGTTCCCATTTATTTTTTAATGTACAAAAACTAAGAAAAACAAATTAGATAACTGAATTCTCATTAAATAATTTAAATTGCATCAAAATCTTACAATGGTCGAAAATTTACATTGCTTTGGTCCTATATAATCTAAGAAAAAGTACAAAGTTTGGTCCTACGTATATTCTAAGGAAAAATACAAAGCTTGGTGCTCATACATTCTACCAAAAATAAAAATGATAAAGTATCGATCTCAAACCACCTTCTCAAAAATCTCAAACCAAAATTCTAGATTTGAGGGTTAGATTATAGAGTGGGAAGGTGTTAAACACCCACTTTGCTAAAAAAAAAAAAAGGATATTCTAGACTAAAGATGGCCTTTTAAATACCCATAAACATTGACACAACATTAAAATTCAAACACACAATTGTTACTTTTTAGATATAAGTTTAAATTTTAATTGGAACTCTTAGATCTACCTTAACCCATGCAAAAGGCTTAAATTTTAACTAGACAAAATATCAGCTCTACTTTTATATAAACAAAATAATTATTTTATTAAGACAAAATATTAGATCTACTTTTTTTTTTTTTTTTTTACAAAGAAATTATTTTTAAACATGAAAATATCATATCTGAATTTTTTATGATAAAAATGTGATTTTTAAAGATGAAACATCAAATCTGAATTTCTGTAAGGAAAATATGATTTTCTGAAAGAGAAAACTTCAAATCTGGATTTTTGTAAGGAAATATGGTTTTTTAAGGGTCGAATCTTCAGATTTGGATTTTTGTAAAGAATAACATGATTTTTGAAAATTAAAACTTCAGATCTGGATTTTATGAGAAAAATATGATTTTTGAAAATTAAAATTTCGGAACTGAAGTTTTTAAGGAAATCATTAGGAAAAACGTTTTTAATATGTGCTAAAATAGATCTAACAGTATAACATGTAAAAAGGTATTTCTAGGCCTAAGAAATAGTAATTTTGAATATATCATATAGAAAAGCATTTTTTAGCATGGAATAAAGATAGATCTAAGCCTCTAAAACATATGAAGAATCAAGATCTACATTATTTAGTATGTGTGAAGAAAAAAAAAAGTGAAGTTGAAGATTTAATTCATGTTCTATTTACCTGCAAGTGTTAGTGAAAACAAAGAGGATCAGATCTATTGAAATAAGAGAGATTTTTCCAATCTCTAAGCAGGGAACTAGTAAATAAGAAAAGCTAGAAGATATTTTTCAGAAATCAGATCTATTGAAGATCAGTATTTTGATAGAACTTCAAAAGTTTCTTATAAAATAGAGGGAATTTAAGGGGTTTATGACTCGAAAAATAAGTCAACTTAGCTTAAAAAGTCAGCTACCACGAAATGGGTAGGTTTTATCTTCAAAAAACGGATTTAAATGAGTCTGAAATCAGAAAAAACGCAACTGGATAATATGCTGAGTTTGTGCCAATAGGCACCGTTGAAGTGCCGGTTTGGCACTTCGGCACTTTTCTCCAAATTATTATTATTATTATTATTATTATTATTATTATTATTATTATTATTATATTTTTTTTTTACGTTTTTGACACTTTTCAGAATTTTTCTGAGTTTGAAAATGTATTTGGTCATGTTTTAAACCTATTTTCATGATAATCTCTATTCGAGAGTGATATTTAAGCTTTTAAAATAATTATATGATAATTATTTTTAAAATCATATTATTTGTCCAAATTTAATATTGATCAGTTTTTTATTTTTGTTTTAATCTCATGCAACAAATCACACCTTAAGACAAAGACTCAACCAATCACAAAAATTCACTTAATTAATTTTAATTAGTAACCAATCAAAGTTAATTTTCATTGATCCTGTGTGATGGGCTACACCCAATTAAATGTATACAGACCATTAAAACTTGATTTTGTGATATCTTTTGATCTGACCGTCACTACAAAAAAAAGGGCCTCTGGCCGCGTTTTTAAAACGCGGCTATATCGCAGAAAAACGTGGCTATAGCCTATAGCCACGTTTTTTTAGGCCACGGTTCCTAATGTGGCCTAAAACCCGTGACTATAGGACTGATGGTCCTATGGCCGCACTTTTTAACCGCGGCCCAAGCCCAGGTCCTATAGCCCCGTTTCAAACGCGGCCTAAGGGTACGGCTTAGGCCGCGTTTAAAACGTGGCCTAAGGTTCAACCTTGGGCTGCGTTTTAAACGCGGCCTCAGGTTGAACCTTAGGCCACGTTTAAAACGCGGCCTCAGGTTGAACCTTAGGCCACGTTTTAAACGCAGCCCAAGGTTGAACCTTAGGCCACGTTTTAAACGCAGCCCAAGCTTGAACCTTAGGCCGCGTTTAAAAAGTGCGGCCATACCTCCCATTGTGATGGCCTGTGACACTCGTTTAAGCCGCGTTTTAACCGCGGCCTAAGGTTCAGGTCTTAGGCCGCACTTTTTAAACGCGGCCTAAGGTTCAACCTTGGGCTGCGTTTTAAACGTGGCCTAAGGTTCAGCCTTGGGCTGCGTTTAAAACGCGGCACAAAATTTAAACCTTAGGCCGCGTTTTAAGTGCGGCCTAAGCCCCCCGAATTCTTATTTATGAATTGGTCTATAGCCACGTTTTTAACGTTTTAAAAACGTGGCTATAGTATTTTTTTTTTTTTTTTCCTTCTAATTTCCTTTTTCTGGGCAGATTTTTACAAACCTGTCAAACATACAAAATATCTCTAATAACAACCCAGAATTCCAACAAAATTTCAAGTAAGAATTTTCTCAAGCATTAATTTTCTCTAAAGAAATATCCAAACAACTATATCCAAACAACTATATACATGTTTACAATATTTTCAATATCCACAAAGTTACAATATTCCGAATATCCAAACAATTATACATGGAGAGTCCACAAAGAGTCCTCACTATGATGTAGCGCTATTACCTGAAAATATTATATATGCAATATTAGTAGCACATAATATTGCAATAAACACGCAAGTTTTATTAAATTAAACGCAAAGTTTGTATTACCTGAATAACCGCTTATGCTTGAGATGACATTCTTTTGTAAGAAGGCTACCATTTCATCCATTCTCCGCTTTGCATCGGCCATTTCCCGCTTTGTTTCATCCAGCTGCTGCTGATGCCGTCTTTCTGATTCGCGCATTGCTTCGGCCAGTTGCTGCTCATGCCGTGCATCTGACTCCCGCTTTGCTTCGGCTAGTGCTTCGGCTAGTTGCTGCTCATGCCGTGCATCTGACTCCCGCTTTGCTTCAGCCAGTGCTTCGGCCAGTTGCTGCTGATGCCTTTGCTCTGAGTCAGCAAGTTGGTCCCTCATCGAATTTTCCAATGCAATCATTCGTTGGACCGTTTCAGTGGACGACGGCGCAGGCACACATGGAAGGTTGGACCCACTTCTTCCTGATGGGGTTGGTCCAAAACCGACCCCACGGACACGTCCAGAACGTTCTTTGCCCATCACTTGAGCGAACGCATCATCTTTTGCCCAGAGAATTCCATCGCGATGGTCTCCTACTAGCTTGCCCCCGTTGTTTAAAATGTCTTTCATTTTATCCTGTTTTCATATAAGAACCAAATAACATATTATTTGCTATAAACATTTCACGCACAAATTAGAAAATAAATAGGTTATGATATAGGCTTACAATCTTGTCTCGCACTACATTACTAATAGGAGTCCCATCTTTCGTGCAGTATGCTTTTATGAAAACATCTGCACGCTCCACTGCTTGGCCGTTTTCTTTTGCCTACATCATATTCAACAGTCTCATTATAATAGTGAAAATTTATGTCGGTATGAAGCGACAACCAAACATACCAAATGGAATTTGGAACATAACATGCAATATAACCATAAAACAAATTCCGTAAACATGTAGTTTATTACGTTCAAAAAGACGAGTTGTTTTCTTCATGTGAATGCTTTAAAGCGGTTTTTGGTACCAACACTCTTTATAATATTAGATTTAATAAAATAGCCATTTTATAAGAGGTAACGTTTGAAAAAGTGTGGCCATAACTATATGCCACAACTATAGCCACGTTTCTTATAAAACGCGGCTATAACCACGTTACCTATAGCCACGTTTAAAATGCGGCTATAACCCCCTAACTATTTTTTGAATTTGCCTATAGCCACGTTTAAAACGCGGCTATAACCCCCTAACTATTTTTTGAATTTGTCTATAGCCACGTTTTAAACGCAGCTACAACCCCCTAAATATTTTTACAATTACTCCATAGCCACATTTTAAACGCAGCTACAACCCCCTGCCTATATGCATCCCAATTGCTATATACCAAACCAAACTCTTGCTAACAAAGTGGCAAACATAAATATTAATGAAATCACTAATCAAAAACATGAAACATCACAAGAAATGTCTATTAACAGTCATAAACATGCAAACATAATAATTTCAGTAAACTAGTTTCTTCAAACTCTTCAGATTCATCACACATAATAATTTTAATTCAACCAAACAATATGTACGGAAACTCTTTTGTGATTTTTTAATATTGATTAATTCTAAACCAAGAAGTTTGTATTATTACAGTAATGAAATTGTGGATTGCTTAGTTTGGACCCTACGACAACGTTGGG
Source organism: Quercus robur (assembly GCF_932294415.1). NCBI lineage: Eukaryota > Viridiplantae > Streptophyta > Magnoliopsida > Fagales > Fagaceae > Quercus > Quercus robur. The sequence continues at coordinate 5,103,962 of NC_065536.1, forward strand.
CATTGCCACCATTACTGTCATCTCACGCCGACAAAATCTATTTTAATTTCCATGAATTCGAATCGACCATGTTCTTTCAACAACAAAATAAATAAATAAATACAACTAGAATTTATTGATACCACCAATATGTCACAAGTTCAATTAAAATAGTAGAGCATTAAAACTTGGCTAGTTGTTGTATAATGCATTTCTTACCATATTGTCAGCAGTTTGTGCAAAACTAATAGGCCCTGTCCTCGCTATATCCGTCTGAAACGAACGACTTCTCTTGTTCGTATCCACTAAGTCCTTTACACATTCCCGCCAACAAATTAAAACAAACAAATCAGTTAAAACAATGTACTCGGTATAGAGCAAGAAAATAGAGCAAGAAAATAGCGCAACCTTTGTTTTAGAATCAAACCAATAGTCAACTAGTGCGCGGTAGTCTTGCTCGTCAGCCCACTCTGGTTTGCGAGTATAAACATCTTCTTTTAACGCATCTTTTGGGTAGCATTTTTTTTTTAACTTACTTCTTCGGTTCCTTCTCAACTCTCCTAATAAATGCATTGCCCAGTTCATTTGATTAGCTGGGCTAATAATCTCTGGGTCAATGATCCATTTTTTCTGAAATGCAAAAAAATTGAGTTAGCATAGTGCAATAATTCACCCTACTGAAAATGCCATTTAGCACATACACGACTATACATAACAATTAAAAGTATTTTAATTTGATACAACCTCTATCTCTACCCAAGCGTCTTCTTTGCATTTACGGTCGACATGCGTCCAAGTAGCAGGCATAAGTGGGCAATAGTTGCGGCAGATGCATAAGGTGCCCAACCACCTTTTGAATGTTTGCCCGCTTTCCCCAACCGGTTGCTTGCTCCCATTTAACCCACATACAAGTTTCTTGTTCGGTGGAAGAGCCCATATACGCTGCATTAGCGTTATTCCACGTTTTTTATTTATATTATTGGATATTGGGGATTCCCGAACTGAATCTTCTGCACGCCCATCATTGGATGGTGCGGTTTGTTGGACCAAATCGTCTGCATATAGTAAACCATTATTAGAGAGAATGAAATTTCAAAGTTCACAATTACAGAGAAGTCACTGTATATAGCTCAAGTGCTCAACTAACATGATATATGTGATCTTTGTAAATGTGGAGATTTTGATACTTAAAGAAACTGATAATAACAAATAAGTCGATGTCTCTATCTAAAAGCGGTTTTTATCCCTTTCAAAAATAAAAAACTGTTTTTATCCAAAAAATATATGTAAGTTGCATATAATTCAACCATAATAGCATTACTGCTAGTGTCATGTACATGCACAGCCAAGTTGAATATCATTTCCAAAGCTCGTAAATCACATGAATATCATTATTACAGCTTGGGTAAAATAACCTCAAACAAGAACATAATACCCATCAAAAGAAATTAGAACTTTTACCTCAAATAAAGTAATGAAGATGCTTTGGGGTTCCTAAGTATTTTTCTGGTGATCTTGTCGAAAAAATGATGGTGAGGATTGATTGCTTTGGAGTGGAGGCCGGTGGGTGAGTGTGTGTGTGTGTGTGTGTGTGTGTTTAAGTAAAGATAAAAGAAAGAAAATGAAACACAGAAAAGAGACAGCCAGCCAAAAGAGAGAAGAGAGGTGGGTGAAAATGAGTGATGGGGAGTGGTGTTAGGTGGGGGGAACGTGCGAACTAAAAATCTGACTTGACCCCCTCTTTTCTTTTTGTTTTTTCTCTGATGACAAGGATGTTACACATCCACAGTGAACAAAATATGAGATAAAAGTAACTGTGCTAAATGGAGTTAGGAATAAAAATATCCTTTAGAGACCGATCTAGTTGTTTCTAAAAGTGTTGAACTTAGTTGATATGAACCCAAACTCCAAAGAAGTTTAGTAAAATTTACTTAAGGACACTCATTACCATTTCCCTTCTTAGTATTACTTGATTTTGCATGAAATGTGTGCCACTATATTTATTGAGTCCAATTTTATTGGAGTTTGTGTTCGTTACAAATTCATTTACTTTTCCGAGGAACAAGTCCAATTCCTTAGTATTACTTGCTTTTTATTAATTGCTTAAAGAAGTGCACATTTGAAATTGATTTGGTCCCTAATTATGTCAAGTGGTGGTACTTAATTGGATCATTTCCCTAAATCTCACTTCTTCTAGAACCCATCTAGGAGAAGATGTAACAAATTTTGTCCTTACCCCCAAGTTTGCACGGCCAATTTGGTTCCATGCACAACCAAATATTTTCCATACCCTCAACAAATTGCAAGCTGGCCAAATGCCAAAGAAAAAGCGATCTCCCATCCCACGCGACCTCACCATCTTTTACTAAAAAATAAGTAAGGCCTCCCATGCAAATCAAGTTTCCTTAATATTTTTCACACACGTCTCTACCCTCTCCACAGAGAAACACCCAAACTCCCAGACACACTACAAAAACTAGCAAAACCCAGAAAATACACAAAAAAACCTTCTCACAAACAAAACCTGCAAGAATCCCTCAATGATATAGAAATCCAGCCAAAAACCCAGCTCTAAACCCCTACAAACTTTATAGAGAAACACCCAAATTCCCAGCCAAGAACACCACATATTATACCCAAAAAGAATGCCCTTGCAAACCCAAATAGAACCATAAATATCCCTGTTTTAACCCATAAAATCAACCCCAAAATCGACAATCTCAACCCCCACTGAAAATAACCCAGCAAATCCTCCAAAACTCTCACTACAAATATCCTAGAATAAGCCAAGAAAAATCCCACTGGAACTACAGCCAAAACCCCACTGTCAAACCCTTAACAATTCTCAGGAAGACCCAAAAATTCAAACTGTAAACCCAACACTGAAAACTCCATCAGATACCAAGAAAAATCCCTTCATACAAACCAACCAGAAAACCCATTTGAAAACAGTATCAACAGAGCAAAAAAAAAAAAAAAATGAAAGATAAATGGAGCAGAAGCATAAGCTAAATACCCAGACATGAAAGCAGAATACAAAGAAGGAAATAAGAAATTCAAAAGCAGAGAACCATACAGAAAATTTTCTTGAATTTTAAGGTCAACAAATTTTCTACTTTCTTGTTGGGCTTTTTGCATTTAATGTTTAAAAATGCTAAGATATTGTCTAGATAATCATATTTAAGCTCATTTTATCTGTTGAATGTAAAAAGTTTGGGATCAGGAGTTCAAAATTTTATTTCAAAGGGTCAAAAAAATATTTTAAAAATATTATACATAATTCTTTTTTTTTTTTTTTAGCTCTTATACTTTTTTTCTTTTGAGTTTTCTTTTTTGGCCAGCTCAGATGGTTTATTTAAAGTTTTCAACCCCCTAATCGTCACTTGGTGCCGCCCCTGTGACCACCCCGTGACTTTACCATTACATAAGGTAATGTCCCCCCAACATTAATTGTGTTCTTTTGTTTAGATCTAAATATATCCATCATAAAATTAAAAACTGATTTCTATACTGTGCAAACTGCACATTTTTACAAGGGAAAAGTGTGTTTTTTTTTTTTTTTCTTAGAAACAGAAGGGAAAAGTTAATTAAAATGCAGTAAGAGCAGTAGTTTAAAATATATTTTCAGAAATTTTTAATGATAAAATGAAAAATAAAATTAAGAGTTTTCTCAAGCTTAGTGAGGGAAGAGGGAGATTTGTATTTGTATTTGGAGTTAATGAAACAAGAATTGTGTTAGGAACTCTAAAATTTGCTACAGCACATCAACTCATTTACATATGCTTATAGGTTTTATTAGCTTGTTGAAAAATATTATAATGCACATAATTATGGAATAGTTTTTTAAGCGTATGACTTAGATTTCTGATGTGCACTCTGCACAAATATTGCAGTTTAATTTTTGATAATCAGCACAAGTCTTAATGCCTCCAATGTACAGTTGTTTGTAATAATTAATGAATTTCTATTCTATATATATATTTATATATATATTTATAGTTGACCCTATATCTTCTTCTTGTGGAGATGTACAACTAAGCTAAGCTATCTTAGTTGTCTGCTTCTTTGCTTTGAGTCTCCTCAATTAAAAATGAAAGGTTCAATTGTCTTCATTTTCATGGGAGAGTATTGGCAGGTGTTTAAGGCTATAAGGTAGGTTCTCTTCTCATGCCAATATAAGTTTGTGGTTGCTGCCAGAAACTATGGTTTAGGTTGTTTGGAATACTAATGTTATAATCCAAGAATTGAATAGTTGGGTCATGAAATCCCAACTACATTTGTTAATGTGGAACTTAAAAATAGTAGTTCCAGCATAGATGTCTTTAATCTGTATTTGAACACTTAATGAATTAAATTTGACAGTGATCCTTTGTTAGGCAATAGAACTCATGGTTGTTGATGCTCTGTTAAAAGCAATTGATTTTCTTCAAATTGCATCACCAATTCATCAACCAGCAGAATTTTGGACGGTTTGAACTTTACACATTATCATCAAACTTCTAGGTTTTACTTTACAGCACTGACATAGTTTCTCTGAAAGTGCAGTTAGATGACTCAATCTTAAAAATCATTGAAATTTCTAATGCACAAGAGCGCAAGGAAGCATGAGACATCATTTAACGCATTCGAAGAAGGGAGCTATATCATGTATCTTATTACAATTGCAAGATGGGGAAGAGGTAGTAATGTTTGAAATTCTTCATGTCTCAAAATCTTTAACTTCTCCTATTGAATTTTTTTTTATTGCAAAAAAAAAAAGGAACTTTAGTGAACCAAAAGAGATAAAAAATTGTTAATCTTATTTATACATTTTAAATTTTTGGATCATTGTGTGAATTTTAATTCATTCAATTAGTAAATTTACTTTAACTTGAATAATTAAAGTATGTATCAAGTCAAAACTACTAAAAAATTGAAACCATATAAACATAAGGTTAAAGATATAGGTGTTTAGTCATTAACAGCAAACATAAAAGTGTTACCCTAAGAATAATTTGCACTGTACGAATAACTACCTGCAGAAGGCGGCTGTGTCTCATCATCATCATAATCATCTCCTTCCTCCCATCTTGCGTGCTCAGCATCATAGGCGGCCCTTAACTCCTCCTGCATGATGTCTCGTGAGCGTGATGAACCTTGGCCAACTTGCACAATTGTCAATGGATGGTCCCTCGCCTTTCCTGCAGCAAACGACCGAAAAATTAGTTACAATAGTAATAAATATCAAACATTACATTTCAAGATATGTAAACTACCTGTGGGTTGTGACCCAGCATCACTAGTATGGGCGGCTTGCAGCTCCTCCCCTCTCTGTCGTGAACTCGAGGGTCCTTCGCCGACTTCTACAACTGGCAATCGGCGTTTCTTACCCATTCCTGCGTCTAACAACTTTACAAAACAAAAAAAGTGTTAACTATAGACAACAATCAATTGCATAAAATGTAAGTTAAACATTTTTGGGTTCTGACACCCTTTACAATAATTCAACCATATACACGTTTCGTGCACCAAGATAGCCAGAAGAAAACTTTATATTAAATGTCGCAATTTTTGTTAGAATTGAGCTGGGTTAGGACCTATGGTAATTAAGATCATGAAGGTAAGATATTAAAGATGATTTTAAAACCCCCATAAATGAACCAATAAAAAGCTAGACTTTGGTATATTTACAATCTGCTACAACTCATGTAAATAAATACAATAAGAAAAAGAAAAAGAAAAATTTTAATTTGCTTTTGACGTCTACGTTTTTAATGACACCTTTTTTGTGTTGGTGGGTTTAGACAGTTAGCTTGTACTGCATGTTATAAGCAACTGAGGTACAAAAAATCAAGTGTTTTGACATATGATAAATGGGTTTTCAATTTTAATGATGTTTGGGAAGAAAGAAAGGTTTCTCTCTTCTTCTCTAGTCTCCACCCACTGTGGTTCCATCTTTTTTGTGTAGGGTCTGTCTGTCTTCTGTCTGTATGTATACAGCTTATGTCTTTGGTTAGAATGTCCCTTTCTATAGGGGTTTCAACGTTCAAAAATATCTAATAATAAGATATTCAGGACTCGTTCAGCTATAGGATGAGTACTATCCACCATCAGACTTGGAGAAAGGGTGGAATGTTTCATGCAACATAATTGGGGTAATGACTTAATGAAGGACACAATAAAATGGGCCCATAAATATCAAAGAACAAGTTAAGGATGGTGATGTAATCAGCTTACCTCATGCCATTATTACATTAAAATTATATAAGCTTTTCTTCTCAAAAAAAAAAAAAAAATTTATATAAGCTTTTCTCATATGGTCCTAGCTAGCAGTGAGTACTGGTGTCCCTAGATACAGCTAATTACTTAATGAACGGGTGAGGTTTTGGTTGTTGATTTTTCTTTATTACGGTTTTCAATTGGTAAACTGAATAAAATAAAAAATAAAAAAAATCCTCCATTTATGGCAAAATTGTGAACAGTAGGCCACAAATGGAAAAGGCACTCTAATCAAAAGCATTCATATTAAACTAACCCATACCGAAAGTCTGACCACTATGATCCTATAAATGTCTAATACTGGCATGTTGTTTATTGAGAGTACTGTAATTGTTCAGAAATTGTTTTTACAATAATATGGAGGAGTGGGATCCTGTTTTGGTACATACCCAATTTGAATTAAGGCTATATGACCTAACCTGGCAAGACATGCCTATTTCACTTTCCTGTAATCAGATTCATAGATAATTCGTGACAGAAAAATTTAAGCTTGATCAGCCGAACTTTAAGAACTTACACATGTATACTTGGCTCGGTTCAAATTGATTTATATCTCTCAGTTTTAAGTTCAATTAAAATTGTCAAGAGTCTCATAACTCAATTAGTGTTTTCAAATAAGACATTTAACATTCAAATCTCTTTCCTAATCAATCTAATTATCCAAAGGAAAAAAATATAAAGTTTGGATTGGCATATTATAAAGTTGGTTAGGTAAAACAAAAAACATTTACAAAAACAAGCCATGATTATTTTCTAATATCAGACTTGGTAAAGAGAGAGAAATGATAGGGCATTCCAAAGATGCCGAAGAGATAGGGTGTTTCACGGAAAACGGAGACAAAAAAGGTATTTCTAGCCAATAGGCATAGTCTTGGCTGATTGGAGGGGAGGTTAGTGCAAAGCAAATTGCCTAATACACGGGTTCTTTAATATATAGTCTTGCTGGTTACCATCACTATCAATCTATATCTGCATTTGAAGAACGCAATTGGCAATATCAACATCATTTGATCCAAATTTCAAAAATGACATTATAATACACTGCGACATAATTATGATCAAACTACCCTATAGTTATGCTGATAATCCCCCTAAAAAAAGACCTTAGGGCTAATAACCCCCCTACAAAAAACCTTAGGGCTAATCTAATCACAAGTCAAATCTAATCACAAGCTTAAGCTCGATTATTAGACACGCTAAGCTCAAACAATGTATTGCATTGGTGTACAAAACGAAGGTGATTTGAGTGTGTATATTTGGAGGGGTAGGTATATTCACTTGTACAGGTGTTCCTTTTTGAACTAGGACTAGGCTCGAGTGGATTAGCTCCCCATACTTACTTCTTATCGTGATAGTTGATTCAAATCAATATGGTATGACCTAAGTAAAAATTAAAGGAATTAACAATATGAAGAGGAAATAACAAATTCAACAAATATTACACAGAGGCATTCCAACTAATTTATGAATGAATACGTTTTCATTAACAACTGTAACATCCAAACACATAATACACTACTAAATTATTACACTACTCATCCTCGGTGTACTCATCCTTGTTGTCGTCTTCATTGTCAGACTCATCGTCAATAAACTCATCTTCATTGTTTACTCCATGAAGATCTCTTTCAGCAATGATGGAGGCATCAATTGTCATTCCCTCTAGATCATCCCGAGCCCAACGAAGGTTGTCACTCACAACCTCATTACTACTTATATTGTAGGGAACATTTTCAGAAAAACTATATATGTCATCCTCCTCACGTTGGGGACCAACACCAGCATCAAACACGTCCCTAGCTTTAGTTTTGACAACAGCATACCAATCTTTGTGCCTTTTATCTTCCACATAAAAAACTTGTGTAGCTTGAGATGCCAAAACATATGGTTCATCTATCATTTTATCCCCACCATGTATGAAGTGTGTAAAGTTTACCATAGGAAACCCAAATTCATCAGTCCTATATCCTCTCCTATGTTGGTCATGAACCCATTTACACTTGAATAACACATGTTTGATCTTGTCAGAATAATTCAACTCAATTATATCACTTAAAATACCATAGTAAGTATTGCCCCCATCAGTAGCCACACTAACTCCACTATTCTGCGTTTTCCTATTTGCCTCATCATTTACACTCCTAAATTTTAAGCCATTTATTACATAATGCTTGAACCGCTTTACATAAATATACGGCCATTTGGACAATGCAACAAGGGTATCACTAACTCCCTCCCTTTCCTTATCAGCACCAGTGAGGGACATCACCTAACATCAGTTGGCCAAAATAAAATAATTCATATCAGTACAGTTAATCATGGTTGAGACAGTGTTACAAGTTTAATAAGTTGAAAATGTCATACGTACGTGACCCCCAAACCAAGTACAAAACTTCTCCATGTGGTGCTTATATATAATGGCATCGGAAACGTTACGATTGTGGCCTTTTCGAAGTTCATCCTCTATCAATCTTTTGTGCATCCTGTGCAGGCAATTGTATTAGGGTTAATAGACCTTACGAACATTGGATTGACGTGCAATTATATTTGTATATGTAATACTTACTCACGAAAGCGGTTGATGTTTTCAGAATTGAATAAAACGTAGCGATGGGCTTGGGTCCACTCTTTATTGTTTAATGTCATGATCGAAACCACCCCCGTTGACTCCTCAATCATCCTGGTGGGTCGATTGAATATAGTTTCCACTCCTTCCATATACCGTGAACAGAATGTTAAGCACTCCTCTACTATGTATCCTTCAGCAATAGACCCTTCCGGAGCAGCTCGATTTCGTACGTAAGACTTAAGACGTGAGAGGTACCTATAAAGGAATGATGAGAGAAATGATATTGGCAATGGTAATTCGAACACGTACATGAAACTGGAAGTTGATCAATAATATTACACACATCTTACCTCTCAATGGGATACATCCAACGGTAGTGCACTGGACCACCAATCTTAGCTTCAGCAGCTAAGTGCATGACCAAATGTATCATCACTGTAAAGAAGGATGGAGGAAATATCTTTTCCAATTCACACAATGTCACTGCAATCTCTGCCTCACTAGTCACAATATCTGCAACCGTAAGGGTTTTGGAACAAATTTCTCTAAAGAAGCAAGCTAACTTTATCAAAGGCCTACTAACATGAGATGGCAAAGACCCACGTAATGCTATGGGAAAAAGTTGCTGCATCAATATGTGATTATCATGACTCTTCAAACCAGAAATCTTGCGTTCTTTCATATTCACACGCCGTGAGATATTGGAAGCGTACCCATCGGGCACTGTTACATCCTTCAAAACTTGCAAGAAACCATCTATCTCCGATAAAGTCATATGAAAACATGCAGCTGGTATGGTATACTGGTCATCACTTTTTCGTTGTAGGTGGAGTTCACTCCTTATCCCTATGTCCGCCAAGTCAAGGCGTGCCTTGTAATTATCCTTCGTTTTATCCTTCAAGTTCAACAATGTGCTTAGTATATTGTCCATCACATTCTTCTCTATATGCATCACATCAAGATTGTGTCGCAACTTGTGATCCTCCCAATAAGGCAAGGAAAAAAATATACTCCTTTTCTTCCAACCACTCTGGTCTGCCTCCATTCTCTTCCTTTTTTTGTAAGCAAGCTGACATTTCCTACCCAGACAACGTCCAAGTAAATGTTCAGTTTCCACAATAATGTCAGATGTAACTGGTGGTTCAGGAGCCAATCGAGTATCAATAGATCCATCAAATGACAGACCATCTTTGCGGAAATCGTGGTCAACATCCAACCATCGCCGATGTCCCATGTAACAGAATTTGCGACCATTTCTCAAATATCGAGACTCGGTCTTCACGGCACAAGAAGGACACGCCAACTCACCTTTGGTACTCCAACCCGACAAATCTGCGTATGCAGGAAAATCATTTATGGTCCACATCAATGCTGCACGCAATTGGAATACTTCTTTTGAAGATGCATCGTATGCTTGTACTCCAACATCCCATAACTCCCTTAGTTCTTCTACTAACGGTTCTAAGTACACATCTATAGCAATCCCTGGCGAGGTAGGACCAGGAATAACTAATGATAGAATCAAAGATGACCGTTTCATGCACAGCCAAGGTGGGAGATTGTACGGGACCAACATGACAGGCCACGTACTGTGACTAGTACTCATAATTCCGAAGGGGTTGAACCCATCCGCAGCTAATCCAAGTCTGACATTACGAGGGTCAGATGAGAAGTGTAAATGCTTACTGTCAAACATTTTCCATGCATCTGAGTCAGCAGGATGCCGCATTACCCCATCATCAGTACGACCATTAACATGCCATTTCATAGAACTAGCCAGATCGGGTGACAGAAATAGTCGCTGCAATCTTGGCTTTAAGGGGAACCACCGTAGGATCTTCGCAGCTTTCTTCTTCCCCTTACTGGATGAAGCATGCTTACTAGCAACAGATGCCTCATTTGTTTTCCACCTTGAAGCTTTACAACAAGGACACGCCTCGAGGTTAACATTTTGCTTCCAAAACAGCATACAATCATTGGGACAAGCATGGATCTTCTCATAACCCAAACCCAAATCTCGAACTATCTTCTTAGCCTCATAATGGTCCTTTGGCAACTTAGCGTCTGAAGGAAGCATATCCATCAGGACTTGTAGCAACAGAGTAAATGACTTATTTGTCCAACCACACAGAGTCTTCAACTGGAACAACACGACAATGGCTGAGAAAATGCTAAATTTTGTACAACCTTCATATAAAGGTTTGTCTACATCATCTACCATCTTGTAAAACTTCTTGGCGTCATCATTTGGACCTTCACCCGGACATTGCACAGTTGGACCTTCTTCCATTGGTTCGGGTGGGATTTCATGCGGGGGGCACAAATCGTGCAACATCCCATGGAAATCACCATATGGATTTTGGGTTTCTTGCACATGAGAGCTCCCACATTCGGTAGCTGGCGTAGCAGCCGCCGATTCACCATGAAATTTCCAAACTTTGTAATTTTTAAGCATCCCCGAAGCCCAACAGTGCTCACGTACCACATTTAGCGGTTGTATAAGCAAATTCACACATTTCACACAAGGACATAAGATGTTCCCATTGCGTGCAGATGGAGCAGCAAATTCCACGAATTGGTTTACACCTTCAAAATATTCCCTTGTACCCCTCCGCTTCTCCATCCAACTTTTGTCCATTGCGATACAATATTTACGGAATTTTACCTACACCAAGATTTGTTACTACAGAGATACTAATTATTATAATTACATTCATTTGTCATTTGTTAAGAACAGACATACCCAAGTATGCGGCTATTTTCTTAGAACAATAACACTTGTCCTAGACTAACTCAATGTGATAACCCCCTAAAAGTAGTTAAGCATAAGTGTTTACAAAATATGAAAAAAAATACCAAATTCATGTAATTGTAATAATTATTACATACTTAATAATTATTAAGTCTATAATACCATGATGCTCAATTACTTGGCTCATAAGGAGTATCTATGCATTTCATTTTTATTCATCTATTGTGAAATTCTGTTTAGGTTATTCGAATGTTGTGGCCTATAGTTTTCTAATACTTACAATTCAGACCAGAAAAAGGGGGGTCTCATCTATCGTGAAATTACCATTAGTTTATTAGAATGTTGTGGACTTTAGTTTACTAATGCTTTCTGTCATAGAAAAGCAAATGGGGGCTTAAGGGGTACTAACTTGGGGTTAATCACAAACATTAAGATCTTCTTGATTTCAACTTTAATATGTTCCTTCATACCCTCGCACAAATTATGATACCTCAAATTAATGGTTTGCATTTAGGTATAATATCTGGAATGTAAATGGATATTGAACAATTTAGACAAAACTCACGAATTCTTTATCTTGTTTTTCTTTGTTTGTTGCTCTGCATTTTACGTTGGTGTAGAATTTTGTGAGACTATTTACTATTGTAGCTTGATGCATTTAATGGATTAATACTACAAGATTTGAATATCATAATATTATAATTATTAATTATTTTTTTGTCGAAGTCGCCTATATTTGCTTCTACGAAAAACAAAGACGCCTATAATATCTCTTGGTCTGCCATAATTTTATTTTGTTATTCTTTTGGACAGTCATAACATGTTTTGAATAATAAATTGTTGGAGTAAAAAAAAAAAAAAAACAACACTTTTTTTCTACTTGAGTGCATGGTTGGTAAAGAAATACAGGTTTTTGCTTTTTTAAATCTTTTTTATAAATGGTCTATTTATAATTTTGTTGAATGAGCAAAAAATTTCAAGATAATATTTTTTATTTCTATGAAGGACTCCATCAATTTAGGTTTTTTTTTTTTCTTGCAAGTAATTATTATTATTATTATTATTATTATTGATTTTGTATTGTCTTAGTATAAAATGTTTAAATTTTAAGTTCCCATGTGTCTTTTGTAACAAGAAAAGAAGGTATATTCTTGATGATGATGAGTTGTTCTATTTAATGATCTTTTGTTGTATATTTGCTTCTCATAGTGCTTATTACAAGTGGCTGTCTTGGATATTGCATGATAGTGCTAATGCTTTTATATTGATTTCATCCTTTTCAATTTTGGGCTTTTCTAGGACTTGTATGTAATTATATTCTTAAAATCTTAATTAATGTACTTGGGTGATGAGGGGGAAAAATCATTCATATGACTTGAATTATTTGGAGTAGCAAGTATGGTCAAACTATATTTCCAGTGGTGTGCCCAAATAGAATTTTAATTTAAAACTATCTCGAAATGGATTTGATAGGTGAATCAATCCCAAATTTTCACAGCGTTATCTGTTATAATTATTTGGGGTACTAACATCTCAATTATTTGGGGTACTAACATCTCAATTGATAGAATTATTTGGGGTACTAACATCTCAATTTTTATTTTCCTATTCCACTCATTAAATTAATATATACTATCTAATAAAATAATATAATTCAATCTCTCTCTCTCCCTTCTCCCCCATGCCAACAACAAAAAATATTATTATTTTTTTAGGATACTAGACCAATACAAGGCAGTATGCTGGGGCCTTTTTAGTACTTTAATGGTAAAATTTGCTTACATATGCCATTTGCATGGCCAATTGTGAATGCTCTAGAAAAGAATGGCAAATGCCAAATGCCAAATTTTTGGTATTTGGAAAACAAAGACCAAAATCATTGTTCCATGGGTGTTTCAAATCTCAAATATTTTTCCAACACGCAACAGTGTGGTTCTATAAATAAAACCGCATAGTGGCGTGTTGGAAAAAAATTTAGTATTTTTTTGTTCACGTAGGTGGACCCTCTATTTTTCTATATATTGATTTATATTCCCTCACACTGTCTCTCTCTCTTCCCTCTGCTTCATGTCTCTACTCTCTACTCTCTTCCCTCTCCAATCTCCTCTCTTTGATCACCTTGCTCTCCCTTGCGTGAAAAAGTTGAAAAGGGTCCTATAGGTTGTCTGGGCGGGGCTGGCTAACAGGGGCCAAGGTTGTGGAAGGGAGGGGCCCAACTATTAATAACATAAAATATACCTACGAAAACAAAAAAAAAATTTGGCCCGGGGGAGGGTCCGATCCCCCTACTAGGTCCATCCCTAACATAAAATCATGTACTTTAACAACAAAAGACAACTAAATATCCAGAGAAAATTCAGACCTCCCAAACAAAATAAAAATCATTCCATCAGCATACTATTTAGTGACATGAAGTTGCAAAATATTTCTCTTTGTACGGGAAATAAGCATAAATTATGGTTCAGCTTCAACCTGGTAGCGAATGTCAGTTTTTGATGCCCAGTCTGGATGAAATTTGCACACGGCTTGTTTACTGTTTGCACCTGAAATTAACAAATAATTCATATTAAAGAACATGAAAAGTTTTATATAAGAAGCTGTAACTGTTGCATATATAATGAGACTTATATAACTGTAACTTGGTTTGCCTATGTTAGAAACTTATATGCATATGCCACTATGAATCATGTCAAAGCATTTTCTCCTTACTCTGCCAAAAAAACACTGCTGCAAAGAATTTTTAAATTTACTGGGTAAACCAAAAGGTCATATTAACAAACCAAAAATTAATGATTTTTAATGTATGGCTGGCCAGTTAGAGTTCTTATAAATTTCAGCAGCATCAACATCTGCTGAGATAGACTATTTGCATGACTCCATGATTTTGTGCTGCAAAGAAACCTCTAAATTTATTCAATCATTTATTCAGACGCTTCCTTGCATATTTCAGAATTTCAATGATTAAGTCCTGCCACGATTATTATTATGTATATATTTGTACTCAAAAGAATCAGAAAAGGTCAAAGAATGAACGTCTTTGATTTTAGATACATCACTACCAAAGATCAACTCCATCTACGTAGGTATTACCCAGATTACATGTCCAAAAGCTATCAGAATTCAACCAAGAATTACAAATAAAATAAAATATGGGCAGAAGCATACCTTTAGTATATCATAACAGCACCAGAAATGTGCTGAAAATTTATCTTCGCAGATGTCTACACTGAACCAGCCAGCCGGAACTGATAGCACCTATAGTTATGATGCAAATGAGTTTAGAAAATTGAAAATGAGAAAAGACAATAGGAGAAGAAAACCAAAAAATAAAATAAAAATAAAAGTAATATTTGTATTGGTAAGTCACATATGCAGCCAATGACTTTTGACTTAAGGCTCAATGCCAAGAGAGCACAATAATTACACTTTGAAAGCAGTGACTGTGTGAGCTTCATCTTCATCTATTAAAAACTAGGTGGAAATTAAATTATTGGAAAAATATATCCAAATCAAATTTTTTTATGTTGATAAAAACGGATAAATCAGAACTTACTTGTGAATAGCTTTTTGTTTTTGTCATACACAAAATTTTTTCTTTCCAATTGTGGTAGTTAGATAATTTATTTCAAATATTCATTTCATTATAGTTAGGTTGGGATATTTTCACAAATGCATGAAATGTTTATAAATAGGAGAAAACATTAATGATACCATTCAAATATGAGTATATATAGCATTTATGCAAGATACCATTCAAATATGACGGTTAAAAAAAATTGTGATCAAGTGAAACACAAAATATGCCTAGAGAAGTTTCATTCAACACAACTGAATCTGAGGACAGTAGTATCAAATTAGCAAGTGCTCAAACTCCATATTTGTACTCACTGATTCTCCAAATTCGACATAACAAGAGGGTAACATCCAAAGCCTATAACTAATGACATGGCCTATCTATATACAATTCTAGTATATTTGAGACATTTACAAGACTCACAGAGTGAAAAACTTACAAACTCTTTTCAAGAGCATGCATTGAATATGTGAATAGAGAGTTTACTAAATCACTCTGACAGAAGCACTCACACCTATTGTGGTTAAAACGTAATGTAATTGTAAAAGGGAGGCCAAAAAACAAAATGTAAATAATAGCCTCCAACTCTAGCATTCCTTTTTCTTCAATTCTTATGTAATTAATGTTATTTCTACAAAACTTCAAGCTGTGTGAATGAAGATCATATTAATTTTATCACTGTGAGCATGACACAAATTATGAGTAGCCAAAGGGAAAAAAATCAATTATTCTACAAAGTCCATCGGTAAAATTCTATCAAACAGAACACAAAAATTCTACCCTCAATAGACCTGTTAAAAACAAGTAATTGACAATAGAATACCCAATTCAATGCTCAAGCTCAGGAATTGACGACTTTCGTAGATCTTAGTGGCAAAGAATACTCACAATTCTTTCAAGAAAGGATGTTTCTAGAAGACTGCGTCAATTCTCCCTGTCAACTGGTTGTGATCCAAGTACCTGAGATTGAATCAAAGAATCCTTTAGAGTATATACCAAGACAATTTCCTGCCCATGGACATCAACAATAATAACATAATCCAACGACGCATGTATCCAAAAATTTTTAAATGAAGAAAGAAAATGCATTCCATTAATTGCCAACACAAAGATGCATGCCAGGACAGCAATGCAAGTTCTGCGTAGGTAAAACAAGCCATGGAAAGTCTTCAAAATGCATCTCTATTTTCCACATTTACAAAGGCAAAAGATTAAAATCTTAAGTCATACTCTAAGAACTGCAAGAATTGGGCATGAAAGACAAAGCCATGGATTAATGAATCATCTAAACAATGCATGTAATGCTACTGAAGTGAAGGTTGCATATCCTAATGAAGGCAGCAACGAAGACACAAAGTTAGGAAGATTAGTGTGGATCATTTTGAACAAACTGAAGTGTGGCAGACATTCCCATTAAATTTAATTATTATCATTCTTGTCTGATAATACACTGCCTTGGTTGCCAATAGCAAGCAAGCAAAAACAACAACAAACTTAATATTACAAAACGTAAAACAGCATTTATATATATCATAAGAACATTATGTGAAAAGGTTAATTAGATCACTGCCTTACTCCACAGATATTGACATGGTTGGAGATAACTAACGCTATTAGATCACTTTCTCGATCTAGGTTGATGACATGGCCATTAGATTTATTACAAATCAATGACTTATAAAAGTTGTAACTCTTTCAAAGTTATAGCAGATATAACTTGAACTCACTCATATATATATATATATATAAGTTAATTAAAATGAAAATAAGATTAATATGTCTATGAAGTCAATTATGCATAAGAAGTACATGACCTTCTCAAATCAAACAAAGTCTGTTGATGAACAGTATCTCCATAAGTGTATTGAGGAATTATTCATAAATTATTTTGGTCCATAGTTTGTTGAGTATAAAGTATTTCTGTCTTTGGGTAAGTTTAGCTATATTTAGTAAAAGTGGGGTTTATCGAGCCTAATGGGAATGCTCTTATGCCAAAAGAACTTATATAGAAATATGTAACATAAGTTTGTGTTTTCCCTTATACATATTATCACAATCTATTTCAAGACTGTTTTTGTATTTTAGGTGTATTTTTTTTATTTTATTTTTTTGCCAATTTCAGATTGGTAAGAAAAAGAAAAATGAAATAAGAGAAATACAACAAATTTAGCTAGTTACAAAGGTTAGCAAATTGACTAATATCCCACTTCAATCAATTTAAGATCACCTATCGAAACTAATATATGTAAGGAGAGGATTACTTGTTAAAATAAACTATTTGAGGAAGTGGCCAAGATGAGATGATGATATCTCTAACATGAAAATGACGGCAACAGAAATGAAATAATGAAAATAGTATATACGCAATTTGCACTTTATTCTTTTGGCAAAACCAAACTGCCCAATGAGAAAGACATATGGGACTTTTCAAACCCATAATTAATATCGTATATGTAAGCAACATGCTTTTATTGACTTATACATATATATGAATAGTTCACATGCATATCGTATTTGAAACAACATAATAATTTCTTACTACTATGAGTTTAAACTTGAAACCACCGTGTACGGACGGGTACAATAATTAATTTTTATTTACAAAAGACCTAAAACTTATAAATTCTAATAAAAAGCTTAAAAATTATATGTAAGATTTATTATAAAATGGAAATTTTATATTATTAATAAATTATCAATGCTGATTTGGTCTATGAGGAGCTTATTTACTAACTTACACAATCTAATATCAAGTTTACATAAGTTTATTTGTGTATATATATATATAAATACATATAAACATATAATATTATATACAATTAAATTGAGCCTCATACTCATGTCATCGTTTACGAATGCACTATTATATATTTATACATGAGCTTCGCTCGTTTGTTGAATAAATGAACACAAAAAAGTTTTTTTCTTTTTTCCAATCTAAGGCTAAGTTGTTTATTAACGGTTTGGTTTATTTAAATCCGTGTAATAGAATCGATTTTTTTTTAGGCATGCATGGGTTAAAAAAATTAAGAGTGTATAAAAATTAAGTAATATTAAGGACACAAAATTTTTTACATTTTTTTTCACAACTTATTAATTAAGTTGACAAATTATAATAATTTGAGTAATATTACTTTTATATAAATTCGTCACTGTCTGAAAAAATCACGTTCATCATCAATTGTGAAAAAAATTTATTAACTTTTTGTGTTTCTAGGCTCATTGTTATATATTATTCGTTTTCTATTCCCAACTATCTATAATCTTGCAAATTCGAACTATTATACATTTTTAATTTTTATGTATAATTAATTTATATGGAGTTCACATTAATCATAAACCTATCAATACAAAATATAATTGTGAAGCCTAAATATAATCTTAAGAGAACCAAATCAAATCCAAAGTTGTATTAAACATTATCGAATATTCTCTACTCTTTTTTCCCCTAGCAAAACTCATTTCTCACTAGCAAGAAGAACATAAAAAAACATAGGGACCCAAAGTGTGCCGTATACGGACGGGTACAATAATTTTTATTTACGAAGGACCTAAAACTTATAAATTATAATAATCTTTTATATATAGAGATGGCCATGGCGCGTGGGACATTCTAGTGTTTAGGGTTTAGACTCTTTACCACTCTATACATCTGGTTGGAAAACAAAGGAAGAGCTTTTAAGGAAGGCAAAAGAAGGTGAGGCGTTCACATCCTAGACAATATAGCAATTATGGCATTTTTGGTGGTTTGGTAATTGGTAGTACAAATTTGAAATTTGGAAACCCTTTAGTGCTTCTGGTGTGGTTAGAAAAATTTTCTGACAGAGATATGAATGTCACTTTTGATTTTTGATACAATTTTTAAGATCGTACACACACAAATGTGATAGTTGAGTCTTTGGTGGAGTAACTACAACATAATCAATTATCTGATCAGATTTGCACGTGGCATGGTTTGATTGGGTATGAAGACTATTCCTATTAAATTTGTCCAACATAAAGAGAGTGATCTTATTATCAATCGAGGCTTGTAATCAAACAGGTACAGCACTTTAAAGTCAGTAGTTACACTAAAATAGTTAGCTTTACCATCTTGCTAATAAGCTCTTCTAGACTCTAGTATAAAGTGCAGAGTTCCAATCTAGTATAAAGAGCAAAACTCTGTTAGAAGCTAGCATTTCTTGAAGAACTCTTCAAGAAATGCTATTGTCTAACAGAGTTTTAAAAAATTAGCCACCCACTGTGTTTAAAAAAAAATTAGTCTTAAAGCAATAAGGCTGACCCAGTGAAGTTGATGTGCACTGCAATACATAACCCACCAAGCAGGTGCAAGAATTAGCAATTATTCAATGGATATATGTTTTCTTTTTATGCACTTCAAAGGGAGGGAAAAAAACGATGACAATATCTTTTCTTTTATATACATCGGTATAAAGTTGAGAGCAGAAAGATTAAAACCTTGAGTGTTTTTGCTGAAAATATCAAAAAGTTTCAATTAGGTATATGATTTCAAGAAATTATTTGGATTATATAAAGATTTCGTCATAAAATTCCATCTACACACCACCTTATTATATTTTTTCATGTAAGATTTGTAAAATTCAAGGAATACATAATATCACACGGAATACATCCTTAATATAAATATCAATTTTCCCGAAGAATAATAAGAGAGACCAAGCATTGACCCCATTAATAAAAGAGAGACTAAACATTGAAGGGAAATGGCAAGCAACAAAAGTCCTGATAATAACATGTTCTCACAATTATTGTCATTTTTCATATCCATCTCAACCTTTCACATGGCCTTAGCAACCAAATCTTCTAGCCACATCTATATCGAAAGAGCTTGTAATTCAAGCACATTCCTAAGTGCTTAGAACTTAGAAGTTTTGAAACCACCAATTATTTCCTTTCTCACACTTGAGAATTTAGGGTATGATATCAACTTATCACTGAACCAATGAATCTCAGGCAGAGTAAACATTAACCTGAGTACGTAATTAAAACTGTGTTTTCTAAAGCAACTTCAAGAAGTAATGACTAATGACAGCTATAATGACCCCTAAACCGTTACGATTGTCCTCTTCATTTTAATATTAAAGTCGTAAAGTAACGTTTAGACTTAGAAGGATTGATATGGAATTTCAAGGATTACATATTATGATTGGGCTTGGAACTTAGAAACCACTTCTTGTTCCAAAATCCAAATAAAGGGGGTCAACTGTTCGTAGCTTTGATGAGTTATAAAATAAGAATGCCGCATTGCCCCCCCCCCCCCCTTAAAAAAAAGACGTAAAAGGAAATTCATACCTACTAATTGCTTGGTGTGAGTTAAGCTATTGGTAAAATCAGTAGGGTCAAGCTTGATAAGATTGTGAATTTATATTTAAATATTTATGCCGTGGAGCATTTCACTTAATTAGTATTTTTTATATGGCTAGACCACGTTGGTTGACACAATAGTCACAAACACAATAGTCACACTAAATAGTTAGCTTTACATATTATGACACATTAGCATTTCATGTTTTAACTTATGAACCTTTTCATGCAGTCAGCTGATAAGATCACCACTACTCACGCTAAAGAAACTGTCAAGTTTTTTGAGAGCTCCTCCGTTTCATGTGTCCTGGCACCCCGACTCGCCCCGGACGTCATTAATGAGTTAAATAATTCTCATTATCCATTGACGAAAATAGAAAGTTTTTCTTCTGGCATCCAATATATGGTAATAAGTTTGATATTTATATATATATATATATATATATATTTTTTTTTTGGTTAACAGATACCTTAAGCCTTAAAAGCATTCGTTAAGGAAATACATATATTGATATGCATGTCATTTTTTTAAATTAAATTAATATTTTGTATACAAAATTATCAATTCTGTTACACTGTGACACTCATATGTTAATGTTTTAAATTAAATTAATGTTTTGAAAAAAAAAAAAACTCAACGTCTTCCCAAATTTTAACGAGCATACAAAGATTTTCTAAATTTATGTTAATTTAGGCACCTTGACAATCTTTAATATAATAAAAGTCAATGGGTCATACACCACGTAAGAAAAGTTGATCAAAGTCTTTGTTATTTAACCATAAGAATATTAAGAAACTCGTAACTCAAATTAATTCATGAAACG
Organism: Quercus robur; assembly: GCF_932294415.1. Lineage (NCBI taxonomy): Eukaryota > Viridiplantae > Streptophyta > Magnoliopsida > Fagales > Fagaceae > Quercus > Quercus robur. The sequence continues at coordinate 5,125,243 of NC_065536.1, forward strand.
ATCGCTTCCCACCAGCCTTACAAAAAGAGGCCCATGACAAAAAACTTTTTAACTTGGGCTTTATATCTTCTATAATGGGCTGTAAGGCCCAGTTTATGTCTAAGAAGTTCTTATGTGTAAACCAAAGTGGAAAATAGTTATATTTGTGAGTAATTTTCACTCAATGGCAAAAGGCTTCTTAAGCCACCTATATCTGTGAGTAATTTTCACTCAATGGCATAAGACTTCTTGAGCCAGTGGTGTCTAACAAGTTTATGTTTGATTATTAACTCACTCTTCCTATGGGATGTGCTTGACGACTTCTAGCGAAATAAAAATTAAAACTTTGTAATGAAAAATATAAATTGAGTGCAACAATATTCCAAAATTTGTTTCCGTGTAATAGAACCAATATTTGTTTCATCCACAAGAATTGATTGCAAATTTGCAACAATATTCTTTTTTTTTTTTACAAAATAGAAATTCTACTCTAACCTAATCTAAGTATATATGTATGTGAAACTCACTCTTAGAGACTTTAACCTTGGCCCTTACCCTCCACACCAATTTAATAAAAATATTGACAAAAACTAAAAAACACTTTTCCATATGTATATTTAAAAAGTATACTATGGTTTCCATCAAACCTTGTTCTATTTAATTTTCAAACAGAGCAAATAGGGATCAGTGTCACAATACACCATATAGTTTGATATGTTTAACGCCATTGAATAAGAAAGCACCAGATACGTTATATGGGTCAGATACAGTTCCAGGCTTCCAGCATGTTGACATGGTAGATCAAGAAAAATGAGGGCACATCTATAATTATTTTTATTTTATAATACCTTTATATGTAAATGAATTACTCATATAGTCCAAATTCCAAAAAAAGTATGTAGAACAAACAGAGATAAAGTCGTACTTTATATTTAAATCATAAATCAATGACTCACACAAGATTTCTAAGTAACAAAGTTACAAAAGGTCTAAATTGCACATGAATTGGGGTCCATAACTTAAAATCTGATCAAACATATACAAAGTTTAGCCTAATTCAGCAGATATTATTCTTTTAAAAAGAATTTTTTTGGAGGAGTGCAACTGCTGTGTGTCTGTGTCTGTGTCTGTGTCTGTGGGGTGTTTCTGTCTCTCTGATTCTAAGATGAGCACGGGTCCTCTCACGGCACTTTTAAGATTAGGAAATGTACAAAAGGATGGGCGAGTAACCATCTCCATTATGTTAATTTAGGCACCTTGACAATCTTTAATATAATAAAATTCACCTATTATCAATTTTATAGCAAAGTTTTGCAATTAATAAGAAAAACTCCCATATTTATGATATATATATATATATATATATAATCTCCCCTATCTCATCCCCCTTCCCCTATATATGTGTGTGTTTCTAAAAAAAAAAAAACTATTATCATCTTATCTCAAAAAAAAAAAAAAAAAACTATTACCATCTGTAGTGATAAATTTAAATCTCTACTATGCTATCAAAATCACACATTTGTATAGCTGTGAAAGGAAGCAGACAGAAACGGATCATCAAAAAGCTTTGATAATTGTATGTCTTATGAGTGTCTGATCTTTGTTTATGTAACAAACAATTATAAAGCATGTACTGTGATATGGTAACCTTATTTCAAATTTATTACCATATAATATGTTCCACAAAAATAAAAACATACTGCATTAGTGTGCATGCAGGGGTTAGCTTGGGATACACATGGCCTTAGGTAAAGTTAAAGTCAGTTAATTTTGTAGCATTTAGGCCTGACACTAGGTCTGTAAAGTTCATCCTTAGTCTACCTAGTGGGTAAACAGCTTAGTCTACCTAGTGGGTAAACAGCTAGGGTGGTTCAGTACAACCTGATGTTTGCAGCCTAAGTAACAGAGACTAATAAGTGAGCTAACAAGGGACACTGAAATTGCAGAAATTCTTGTTTCTACCAAAAAAAAATATGTAAAAAAAGGAATATTCAATTGGAAGAGTTGTAGGTTTATAAAATCTGTCTTAGGAAGCATAATATTTCCATCAGCTGAATTATCCTACACCTTACATGGGTAGATCACTGCACTGTATAAATTTGCACATATTTCAATAATATAGAGAGTATGGGGCTGATCACCCTGTTTCTATCACATTTCTATATTTAGGTGGCTTAGAAAGTAGTCAAGTCTCAAGTCATTACCCTAGACAAAAAGATTTTATCTACATTTTAATCAAATTCTAGTATGGAAGCTTCGTTTTAGTCAAGCACATTTTTATGGTTTTTCTGCTTATGTCTTAGGTTTTATACTAAATAATACGTTCCTAATTGATAGTTTACTTTTCCTTTTCTTGATCAGAAAGTTCCACCTTCATGTGTTCAAAGTTGTTATGTCTTAGGTTCAGCAATTGGTTGATAAGGTGTTGCAAGATTATAAAAATCCATGATAATAAATTTTCTCTATTGGAATTGAAAATTATGTTTATGTAGAATTACTTGATATTCCTTGTCCAAAGAGGGAAACAAAATTCCAGACTACAAAAATTCTATAGAAATGGTCATTTTCTAATCTGACATTTTTCCCTAAATAAATCTTCTCTTGCACTGTATTAAGTTTCTAAAAGAATGTGACAAAAAAATATTCAGTCAAAACCTTGCACGTATCAATCAACCAAAAAAAAATTAAGAAAAATAATAAGACACACCCCATGCTCCATATAAGGCATCATCAACTTGGACTAGAGCATATTAAGAGTAACATAACAATAACATTCTAATATTTCATAAATTCCAAAATACCTCCAAACTTATACCAAAACGGACAAACATGGTGTAGAGAATGACTTCAACCACAAATTTTTTTATTTGTCATAACTAAAATGGACAAGAATAAACAAACCAATTATAGAAGAAGACAGCAGGAAGTGGGGTTAATGAAACTCACTTAACCCTCAAGTAGCAAGAGGATATCTGTGGCAACGGTGCATCTTGTACCCTGAAACCATTAAGCACAAAATCAAAACTCAATAATTGAGATAGGATAGAATAACTCTTTGATGATGAATTATTTTATTACACCAAAGAAACAAAAGCTCACTGATCATTAGAAGTGACTAAGGAGAACCAAATTGGACTAAATCTTCTGTCATGTTTACTATTTGCTTTAAGCATGGCTTGTTATACTATATATGTGTGTGTTTCTAAAAAAAAAAAAAAAAAAAAAAAATATTACCATCTGTAGTGTTAAATTTAAATCTCTACTATGCTATATATTATTCCTTTAAGCACTATAATAATGAATTTAATGTTATACTATGAAAGCATCATATAACATATGAACCCTTTATACTGTCATGTATAATTTTGTTACTAGTGGAAGTATCATACCCACAAAAATAATGAGGGCATTGTCGAATTTCCCTTTATTAACATATGAACCCTTTAGTTAACATGTTTGCACGTGAACTTTTAGTACATTACAAGAACTCCTTTGATCAACCATTATTTTAGTTATTAAATGGTATCTATAGGATTCTAGAGCCCATAAAGAAATTTAGAATTTACCTCATAACTAGGGCAATGCGGCATCCATCTCCATTATAAATTTAATATAGTAATTAATAAGTTAAACCATCACTAGACTGTAAAAAGTAAGAATGTGTACTATAAACTTTTCATTTAAAAGGTTAAAGAAGTCCATTAAAATACTGATGATGTTTCCATTGATAATGGTGTAATCTATGTTTCATTCTTAGAAAACCAAGTCAATTCATTCTAATTTTGTAAAGATAAACAATCACAATTCTAAACAAAACACAATAAGAAAAAAATGCTACGTTCACTGGACCTAAGGACTTTTTTTCATATAATATAATTTGGTTGACAAAATTTCAAATGAATTCACAATTTCGGTGCACTTAATTCGTAAAGCTGGGGATAAACTTAGACTGGAAGGTAGAAGCTCGTTTGATCAAATACTTGACTGGTTGAGTATCAAAATAATACAAGAACATATGTAAAGATAGAATCAAAAAATGGAACCTGTCAAACAAAAAATGACCAAATTGAACATGTTTACTAAATCTTGTGTGTTTCTAAAAAAAAAAAAAAAACTATTACCATCTACAAATCTCACACTAGAGAGAGAGAGAGAGTACATACGCTTTGTCGGCGATGGGCTCGGCGGCGTTGGGTATGGGTCGCCGATGGGTATGAGAGTTCGGCCTTGTCAGCGTTGGGGTCGTCGGCGCTGGGCTGGTCTCTCGGCGTCGGGGTCGGCGGAGTTTTGTTATGGGTTTCTCTCGGCGTCGGGGTCGGCGGAGTTTTGTTATGGGTGAAATTTAGATCGGATGGAGGGTGACGGACAAAGAGGTTGAGATCGGATGGAGGGTGAGGGTTGAGATCGGATGAAGGGTGAGGGTTGAGGTCGGAGATGGAGGGTGATGAGGGGTCAGATCGGACGGAGGTGATGAGGGGTCAGATCGGATGGAGAGTAGATCGGATGGAGCGTATGAGGGGTCAGATCGGACGGAGGTGATGAGGGGTCAGATCGTAGATCGGATGGAGCGTAGATCGGAGCGCTTGAAATCTTTTTTTTTTTTTTTTGAGAAGGAGAGCTTGAAATCTGATGGGTACAGTACGTAGATGGGTTGGAGAGTTTCTCATTCGTATTTATACTTCCCCTAAAGCCGCATTTTTAACATGCGGCTATAGGGGAAATCTGAAGCCCCGTTTCACAAACGTGGCCCCATCCAGAACTGGAGCCGCGTTTTTAACACGCGGCTTCAGAACCAGTCCTTAGGCCGCGTTTCTAGATCAAGAAAACGCGGCCTCAGAACAGAATTAGAGCCGCGTTTTCAACACGCGGCTTCAGGACTAGTCCCTAGGCCGCGTTTTTATCTAAAAAAACGCGGCCTCAGAACCTGTCTATAGCCCCGCGTAAAAAACGCGACCTTAAGGTTCTGTGAAGCCGCGTTTTTAAAAACGCGGCTTTAGGCTCAACCTTGGGCCGCATTTTAAAAATGCGGCCACAGTAAAAGAAGACCAAAAAAAAAAAAAAAAAAAAGTTTCAGGAAAAATAAAATGCGGAGGTCCTTAGGCCGCGTTTTTATCTCAAAAAAACGCGGCCTCAGAAGCTGGCTATGGCCCCGCGTATAAAACGCGGCCTTAAGGTTCTCCTTGGGCCGCATTTATGAAAACGGGGCTTTAGCCGCACCTTGGGCCGCGTTTTCTATGGCCGCGGGTTAAAAAACGCGGCCCAAGGCCCCCGCGTTTTGTAGTGCGTCCTATTGAGAAACCAAACATACCGTTGTGATCATTGAAATCTCAATATCATTTTTATGATATATGATGGATGAGTTAGTGACTAAAATTCCACCATGATTTTGGGTATATTAAATAATCATCCCGTTCTCTTCCAAAATCAAAATATGAATGCAAAATAGAGTATCTACAATATCAAGTTGCATCACCAAATTGTAGTAAACTTTTAAATAAAAACAATAGCTTAATTGTTCTTATCAACTTTTTCTCTACTTCTTTATCAATTCTTTGGATATATGCAAAAACTTACTAATAGTTAATATCATCTCTCTCTCTCTCTCTCTCTCTCTCTTTGTAGGATATCTCTCAAGCTCAAAAAGAAAATTCAATTATCTTCTTGTGCTTACTTATGTTTTTCATATGAACTCTGATTTTTTAACCTTTAATGCTCATAAATATAATCCAACTACTAAAGATTTGTTTGGATACTACTTATTGCTGAGAACTGAAAATACTGTAACAAAATAATTTTTAAATGTGTGAATAGTATCGTGAGACCCATTTTTAATGAAAGTTTCACTGAAAAAAGAGGTTTGTGAGTCTTGTGAACAGTGCATGGGACCCATTGATAGACGCTGGATGCAGCTAAAAAATCATTTTAGCTGTATCCAAATGTTCACTAACTTGCTCTTAGTTGCGTTTTTCATATTAATTTATTTTTTATAATGTTAATTGTGACTATCAACAAATCTTTTTCTCTAATAAATCCTAGGTGGATTAGAAATCTAACTTCAATACAATTTAAAATTTATATCTAATGAATTTCTTTCAACTTCCTCTATTCTCTATTTCCCCTCACACAATTACCATCCCGAAATTTCTAAGAACCCTTCTTAAATTTCTAAGATCCATTTTTTTACCTGCCTATCGACTTTGCAAGTATGCATTTGTCTTCTTTGTTTTTGCTTTTTTTTTTTTTTTTTTTTCATCATCATCAAATGATTAGTGTAGGGACACGATTTGTTTAATGGCCCAAGAGTGACGTTGGGCTCGTATGCAAAGGACCCCAACAATATGATTTGTAGAGAGTGGGCTTGAAAGGCATGACCTTGGGCACAGGTGAACGGTTTGATCGTGGCGTCTATGGAAATTCTTATATGGGCGGGCCTGGCTTGACTAGCTAAGCCCTCCATTGGAACGGGTTGTGGGACTCCAGTCCTCGGACGCTGTCCTAGGATCCTTATATCCTTTCCTCTCTCCATTTTACCGGGGGAGAGACCCCCCTTTCCTTCTGGGGGGTTTTTCCTTTTATACTAGTGTTTCTTTTCTTCCTTCGAGTTCACGTGTAAGTCTCACTTTTTTTGGGGTGCAGACCTGTCCTGTCAACCCATACCCAGTATGGTTTGGGGTCGCTGGGAAAATTAAAGGGTATGGTTTAGAGTATGGACTTGTCAGATACAGGGCTTGGTATTATAATGTTGGCAGCTTTTTCCCTTACCCTGCCCCTGAACTCAGTTTCCCCCTTTTTTCAGGCATTTCGGGAGGTGCCGAGCAAGAGGTCGTCCTCGGCAATGGCTCTCCTCAGCTTGGGCCCTAGGCCCTGGGCCCCTATGTAGAGTGGGCCTGGGCCGCGAATTCACTAGCCCCACAATAGCCCCTCAAAATCCTGCTGCCCGACTTTTAGTTGGGGATGAGGATTTTGATAATGCTGGGCCCACATCACGACTCACTCAGATTATGTACTTTTTGATGTTTGGGCTTTTCCATTTGCATAGGAGATGCACCGAATTAAGAGGCATTCCTTTAGTCTTTAGTCACGCAATGCCCTTTGACGTTCCAGTGTTCGAGACGCGCCTTCACGAGAATCTTTTTATCTTACGGTTGCAGGTGGCGCTGGGAATTGAGCCAAAACCATTTTGTCTGTAGCGTTCCTCGGAACTCTGCGTAAATTAAATACCACCTCCTTGTCTTTTAAATAAATAGGATATGAGGTTGCTCCACTTACACATAAATCCTTCAGCTTCCTCCCAGACCATAATCCTTCAGCCATAATCACAGCCTCCATATCCGGTGTTATCCACCCTTAGAGTAATATGCTTGAGGCACAGGTTGGGGTGAAGGAACTCCATCCGCCACAGAGGCGCCGGGTCCTTCCGAGACTCAAGGTAGCGTGGTCTGGGCAAGGGAGGCACAGATTCAAGAAAATCTTCCGTCTTGACAAAGGGGGAAATGGTGTTTCTCCTTCTTTTAGTCAAAATCCGAAGCAGGTACTGGTCGCACCAGATTCTTGGTGCATCAGAAGAAAGATTTTCCGCCATCAGCGCCATCTACGATACCGCAAGCGTGGTTCCGTGGAGGCTCACCAACTTCCAGTTCTCTGCACCTCTTCTTCAACAACGTTAGCCCGAAGCCGAGCTCTCTACACCTTTTCTTCAATGGTGCAGGCCCCACGTTGGGTTCTTTGGCTGCCTGAGTTATAGGCATGTAAAAGTGTTGAGGAATGGTTCTCCTTGAACAACGTCTTGAAGCAGCAGCCAACCTCTCCTCTGTACTACTTCCTCGGCTTTCTCTTTATTCTCTTGTATTTTCCTTTTCGCTTATGTAGTTAGCTCTAGTATAAGCTTACTCCAGCTTTTCATTGTTTGCTGTACTATTTCTTTGTCTTAATAAAAGATGGATTTATTTTTATTTATTTATTTTGCAAGTACTTTTCCTTTCGACAGCAACTACTTTGTAAACGGGTGCACCATGTATGTATCTTCCTTTAATGATGCTTAAAACATGAAAACTTGAAACAGAACCTTACCAATTGAGATAACGGCTTAATGCCCCATAATGCCCGCGCGGCAACCGTCCGAGAACGATAAATACTAAATATTTCATCCGAGAGGGTAGCCGAGCAGCGAGGGACTTTAATTGTGTTTTGTCAACGTATGGCCCTATGTTGCAGCTGCACCGATCCCCTTGGCACTGAGAATCCGAGGGTAGGCTGGGGAATCCACATATTCCTGGAATTAGCCCAACTATCAAATGGGGAATTCCTTCTCAGGGTAGATTCTAGAGGCCATCTAACGTCCAGGTTGTGTTTCAACCCCGTATTGTCTCCTCTAAGTAGTTGGTTTCCCCAGAGTTGGTTCTGTCCAAAACTTGTATTTGTTCTTGTAAGTAGTTGGTTTCCCCAGAGGCTTGAGTCCGAGAACCATACAAGGCCTTGGTTCTGTCCAAAACTTGTATTTTTTCTTGTAAGTAGTTGGTTTCCCCAGAGGCTTGAGTCCGAAGACCATACAAGGCCTTGGTTCTGTCCAAAACTTGTATTTTTTCTTGTAAGTAGTTGGTTTCCCCAGAGGCTTGAGTCCGAGGACCATACAAGGCCTTGGTTCTGTCCAAAACTTGTATTTTTTCTTGTAAGTAGTTGGTTTCCCCAGAGGCTTGAGTCCGAGGACCATACAAGGCCTTGGTTCTGTCCAAAACTTGTAGTTTTTCTTTTTAAGTATTTGGTTTCCCTAGAGGTTTGAGTCCAAAGACCATACAAGACCTTGGTTCTGTCCAAAACTTGTAGTTTTTTCTTGTAAGTAGTTGGTTTCCCCAGAGGTTTGAGTCTGAGGACCATACAAGGCCTTGGTTCTGTCCAAAACTTGTATTTTTTCTTGTAAGTAGTTGGTTTCCCCAGAGGCTTGAGGCCGAAGACCATACAAGGCCTTGGTTCTGTCCAAAACTTGTATTTTTTCTTGTAAGTAGTTGGTTTCCCCAGAAGCTTGAGTCCGAGGACCATACAAGGCCTTGGTTCTGTCCAAAACTTGTATTTTTTCTTGTAAGTAGTTGGTTTCCCCAGAGGCTTGAGTCCGAGGACCATACAAGGCCTTGGTTCTGTCCAAAACTTGTATTTTTTCTTGTAAGTAGTTGGTTTCCCCAGAGGCTTGAGTCCAAAGACCATACAAGGCCTTGGTTCTGTCCAAAACTTGTATTTTTTCTTGTAAGTAGTTGGTTTCCCCAGAGGCTTGAGTCCGAGGACCATACAAGGCCTTGGTTCTGTCCAAAACTTGTATTTTTTCTTGTAAGTAGTTGGTTTCCCCAGAGGCTTGAGTCCGAAGACCATACAAGGCCTTGGTTCTGTCCAAAACTTGTAGTTTTTTCTTGTGAGTAGTTGGTTTTCCCAGAGGCTTGAGTCCGAGGACCATACAAGGCCTTGGTTCTGTCCAAAACTTGTATTTTTTCTTATAAGTAGTTGGTTTCTCCAGAAGCTTGAGTCCGAGGACCATACAAGGCCTTGGTTCTATCCAAAACTTGTAGTTTTTCTTTTAAGTAGTTGGTTTCCCCAGAGGCTTGAGTCCGAAGACCATACAAGGCCTTGGTTCTGTCCAAAACTTGTAATTTTTTCTTGTAAGTAGTTGGTTTCCCCAGAGGCTTGAGTCCGAGGACCATATAAGGCCTTGGTTCTGTCCAAAACTTGTATTTTTTTTTTTAAGTAGTTGGTTTCCCTAGAGGCTTGAGTCCGAGGACCATACAAGGCCTTGGTTCTGTCCAAAACTTGTATTTTTTCTTGTAAGTAGTTGGTTTCCCCAGAGGCTTGAGTCCGAGGACCATACAAGGCCTTGGTTCTATCCAAAACTTGTAGTTTTTATTTTAAGTAGTTGGTTTCCCTAGAGGCTTGAGTCCGAAGACCATACAAGGCCTTGATTCTGTCCAAAACTTGTAGTTTTTTCTTGTAAGTAGTTGGTTTCCCCAGAGGCTTGAGTCCGAGGACCATACAAGGCCTTGGTTCTGTCCAAAACTTGTATTTTTTCTTGTAAGTAGTTGGTTTCCCCAGAGGCTTGAGTCCGAGGACCATACAAGGCCTTGGTTCTGTCCAAAACTTGTATTTTTTCTTGTAAGTAGTTGGTTTCCCCAGAGGCTTGAGTCCGAGGACCATACAAGGCCTTGGTTCTATCCAAAACTTGTATTTTTTCTTGTAAGTAGTTGGTTTCCCCAGAGGCTTGAGTCCGAGGACCATACAAGGCCTTGGTTCTGTCCAAAATTTGTATTTTTTCTTGTAAGTAGTTGGTTTCCCCAGAGGCTTGAGTCCGAGGACCATACAAGGCCTTGGTTCTGTCCAAAACTTGTATTTTTACTTGTAAGTAGTTGGTTTCCCCAAAGGCTTGAGTCCGAAGACCGTACAAGGCCTTGGTTCTGTCCAAAACTTGTAGTTTTTTCTTGTAAGTAGTTGGTTTCCCCAGAGGCTTGAGTCCGAGGACCATACAAGGCCTTGGTTCTATTCAAAACTTGTAGTTTTTCTTTTAAGTATCTATTGATTTAATTTCCAAAGGTTAGCCCCTTGACCTAGGTGGGGAGGGGTTAGCTTGATGTTGGAAGTCCCTAGAATTGCCTGTGCCCTTGGCACTGCCAGGCATAGCTCCTAGTGGGAACTTATGTTGGAACAACAACAACATGTCGCTGGTAATGAAGGCACCCTCATAGACCCTTTCTTGACAAAGGCTCAACTTCGCCGCTGCTTGAGCCAACGCGCAAGCCTCCCCACAGACGGCGCCAATTGTAGGGACACGATTTGTTTAACGACCCAAGAGTGACGTTGGGCTCGTATGCAAAGGACCCCAACAATATGATTTGTAGAGAGTGGGCTTGAAAGGCATGACCTTGGGCACAGTTGAACGGTTTGATCGTGGCGTCTATGGAAATTCTTATATGGGCGGGCCTGGCTTGACTAGCTAAGCCCTCCATTGGAACAGGTTGTGGGACTCCAGTCCTCGGACGCTGTCCTAGGATCCTTATATCCTTTCCTCTCTCCATTTTACCGGGGGAGAGACCCCCCTTTCCTTCTGGGGGGTTTTTCCTTTTATACTAGTGTTTCTTTTCTTCCTTCGAGTTCACGTGTAAGTCTCACTTTTTTTGGGGTGCAGACCTGTCCTGTCAACCCATACCCAGTATGGTTTGGGGTCGCTGGGAAAATTAAAGGGTATGGTTTAGAGTATGGACTTGTCAGATACAGGGCTTGGTATTATGATGTTGGCAGCTTTTTCCCTTACCCTGCCCCTGAACTCAGTTTCCCCCTTTCTTCAGGCATTTCGAGAGGTGCCGAGCAAGAGGTCGTCCTTGGCAATGACTCTTCTCGGCTTGGGCCCTAGGCCCTGGGCCCCTATGTAGAGTGGGCCTGGGCCACGAATTCACTAGCCCCACAATTAGGTTTTGTGCATAGGACATATCCCATGTAGATAAAATGCTCTCTATGGAATATGGATTAGTTAAACTTTTGAATTTTGTTCATACGAAGCTGTTATTCTAACTTTCTAAGACCTTTTTTCTTCTTCTTTTTTCCTAGGTACATTTTAGATTATTTCATGTACGAGTAATTCATATTGTTTATTTGGAGGGTATTTCTTTTTCTTTTCTTTTCTTTTTTTTGTTTAAAATGCTCTCTATGGATTAATTAAAATTTCAAATTTGTTTATATGAAGTTATTGCTATTTTAATTTTACCTATGTATTTTAATTTATTTCATGCAATCCATTCTGAGTAATTTTTATTTTTGAGATCTTTAGTCTTTATTCTTTTTTCTTTAGATATTTTAGTTATTTAATGCAATCCATATATGACCATCAATATAATTCTAGTTCTTCGTTAGGATATTTCCTTTGACAGTAGACCAAATCAACTTTTGCCAACCTTAGAAAAAGCTAGAACATATTATTGCATGGAAAAAAACTTACATACAGTACTTTATGAACTTTTGTAGAGCGTGAAATTTTCATGTCAAACCACTAAATTCATGTAGTATGTTTAAGACAGCTAATTACAAGACATCACATGCTACTTAGTGGGTTCCACTATCATTATTCAAAGGCCAATGATAATATTTCAAGTGTCAAAGAATAAAATTTACGAAAAATACCTAAGAGCCTATCACACATTGTCATGCATTAATTTAAATGACATAAGCAGTATAATTAAAAACTACCATGTGTTATTTTAAGTTTGAACACTATAGCTAATCAAATAATGTCATGTCTTCCTTGAAGAACAAGACATAAAATCCCTCCATTTAAATTATGACACATGTCATCAATGATAGTCAATCACGTGTCATTGCACCTCCCTAAGACTCCCATAAATAAAGACCCTCCTCAGTCTTATGGAGACACATTCATACACATTCAAAAGTCTCAAAACTCTGCTAGAATCAAGCTTCCAAGCCTCCAAGAAATTCAAACTTTGAATCTTAAGAACATTCAAAGAGTAACCATTCAAGTAATTTTCCTAGAGCTCAATGTGCACTAGAATCAAATTCAAAAGCGTTCAAAAACTTTAAGAGATTGCAAGTTAGTGAAGATCTACAGATTAAAGCCTCTAAAGTCTCCAAGAACTTCCACTACAATCTTCATAGACAAAGAAAATCTGAAGAATACACGAAGAATGTGAAAAACACATGAAGAACGAAGGATTCCTAACAAACACATAGTTAGAAATTCATCGTAATTTTGCTTCAAAAATCACTCAATCCATTTTTCGATCAAATTAAGGAGCATTTGGTGTTCGAATCAAGATAATATTTTAATCAAAGATTTTTCAAGGGGGTCAACTTAGAAGAGTATTCATTTGTAATAGAATTAAATTTTAGAGAATTGTACTTACTCATCCATCAATACAATTATACATTTGTGAAACTATTCGATTGTTTGATTTCCAAACTTGAAATTTAGTATTTAAAAATTTTGGCACGCCCGGTGGACATTTTCTACCTCTCATTCATGGAGTTAAGCATCACTAGTCATAGCAACATGAAGCCTCTAATACCTAACGAGAAGAAAGAAAGAAAGGAAGTGAAGAAGAATGACAAAAGTATAAGAGGAAGCACCAAGGACTTTGTTAGGTTTAAGATTCCTGTAAACTACATTGTTTAACTTAATTAATTAACCAAGTGAATACTTAGGTTTATTATTCAAATCTTGGTTAAAACAAAACAATCATATCATGCAAAGAAGCGGAAAAGTAAATAACACAATGATATGATGACCTAGGAAAACCAACCCGATAAAAAACTTGGGGAGGATTTAATCTAACTATCCTCAAGGTAAAAGGCAAATCCACTAGAAAAAAATTGAAGTTTACAATAAGACTTAGACCACTAACATCCTATTGCTATTACATGTAGAACTTACTACCATGACCATATAATAGCTCTGGATCCACAGACTACTTCTTTCCTTGGCCTTTGCAACACAAGCACCCACACTTGCGACTTTGAGATTCCACTCAAAGGTTTATCAACACAAACTCTCCTGGTTGTGACTCCAAGACCACCTTTGAAGGTTTAGATCATTAACACCCTTGATGACTAGAGCAGGCAGCAACTTCTACAACATCGGATCTTGAATTTCTTCAAGGAATAACACCTGTAGAAGACATGAGAAAGCTTTTTGGGTACAAAACCCTAGATACAAAAGAGGCACACTCTTCTCTCTCTAAAAAGCCCTTTTTAAATACTGCTTAGGGTTTTCTTTATATACTAGAAGAAGTAGATCTGAAACCCTAATTCTTTTTGGGCTTGAATTGCTGTTGGGCCGAACTTAAAATTCTAAAGACTTGTATTTCGATAAGTTGAGCCTGTTTCTCGATTGGTCGAACCAGACAGTTTCTGATCTTGACTTGTATCACCTTGAGCATTGAATCTTGACTCTAGGATCTATATCTAGACAAGTTTTTGTTCACGGTTTGCTAATTGTTCTAAACTTTTAGAGCCTAACAATCTCCCCCTTTGGCAATCTGTGACAAAATTTACATATAAAATGAAATACTCAAATACAAGAACAACCCAATACAATAAAAATGCCCAAATACATCACAAATCCCAATCTAAGACTCCTAACCTAGAGGTTGCAAGAAGAGGTAGAAGATCTTGATCAGAATGTATCTGTCTTTTTTGAAACACTTAAAAGAACACATCAACACATGTATGGAAAGAAAGACATATAGGTGCGGTTTGGATACACGGCACGTTTACGTTTTGCGCGTTTGCGCGTTTTCCTTCCCTTTTTTTCTTTTTTTTTTTTTTTTTTTTTTTTTTTTTTGCTTCAGCCACAGTTGTTGACCTAGTCAACTATGAACAGTGCACTCGTGCACTGTTCATGGGTCCTAAAAACTTCATTTTTCAGCAACTTTTTCATTAAAAATGGGTCCCACAGTACTATTCACACATTTAAAGATTATTTTGTTATAGTATTTTCAGTTTTCAGTTTTCAATTTTCAGCAAAATAAGTTCTATTCAAACAGACCCATAAACAATATGAATCAATAATTAAAAAAAAAAAAAAAAACAAAAACCAAAAGTAAACTAACTCTCTTCCTAAGTTAGATACATCAAAAAATTTTATTTTTCCCCCTTTCAAAAACAATTTCAACTCCTCCTAAACAAAACAAACAGGATTCCTATATTTCATTTATTTACCCCCCTTTTTGTCATGTATTGACAAAGACAACCGAATAAGAAGGTAGACAGAAAACATACGCAATAGAGAATAATAGAAAATAGAGAATTAAGGGAATACAAAACAATTCTACCCTATAGAAAATAGAGACAACTCCCCCATGAAGAGCAACAACTCCCCCTATAAACAACAAAGGTTAAAAACAAGCTTCTCCCCCTATAAAAATAGGAAAAACTAAACAAGTTTGGGGATAAAATAGTTTTGGGGAAAATTTAGGTGGGAACTAATAAAAAGACACAAACCAAACTTAAAAAAACTAAGTTGGGAATTCACTTGAAGAAAAATATTCTATCTTTCAATAAAAGCAAACTTGACACTATGTGACTCATAAACAAATGCATAAGAAGAGAAAATATTTGCACATTTATTATCTATCATATCTCTTAAAAAAAATATTTTCTGTAGTTCACACAAAAAAAAAAAAAAAAAAAAAAACTAAAATGTACAGAACTCAAAAATTAATCAATTAATTTTTAAATCAAGTTGAGTATCCAATTTAGCAAAGTGTATGCATGTTATGTGTGAAAACAATGAGAGATATCATTGCAAAACTGTAAGATGGATACAAAAAACAATACAATACATGTGAATCCTAAATACAAATGATGCATGAAAAAAAAATTGGTCAAAAATCTAAAAACTAAAAATTTTCCAGTTTCGATCGATCGAACATCAATCAAAGCAACCCAAAGGCAAACTTCAAAAACATAGAAAATTTCAATTGATCGAAAAATAGATTTGATCGATTGAGACTCTGAAAAACAGAATTTTTTGAAAAATAGAAATTTTTCTGCAAAACCATTCTTTAAAAAGATTTTTCATGAATGATATGCATGTAAATGATTCCAAAAGTTTCTAAAACACATTAAATTTGCATCAAACATCACAAAGTGCATAATCTTGGATGGCCACATTAGTTTACACACAATCTCATGTACAAAGCTTAGCAAAGATTTACTTATGGTGTGTGCAACTAGTAAGTGTATGAGATACATAAAAGGTGATATGTAGATAGTAATCTATATGTTTTTAGACCCCTTAAACACAAACAGATTAATCTAGTTATTTAGCTAAGTGATTAACTTAGGTAAATTATTCAGATCTAGGTTAACATAGATAAATCATATCATTGAAACAGTGCAGAAAATAAATAATACAACGATATGATAAAAACCTTTGAGAGAAATTGAGGGAAAATGACAAAAAATTCGTCTTTGAATCTGGATCGGTCGAAGAGAAAGAGAAAGAGCTTTTGAAAAATTTTGAATAGTGAAGAACATGTGAAAAACTCATGTTTTAAAAACTCTCTGAACGATTTTTCATTGATCGAAAAATAAATTTGATCGATTGAAAATTACATTTGATTGATCTAACAGTGATCGAGCATTGATCGAGCCAGGCAGATTCAAACCAAATTTTTAATCACAATTTCGATCAGTCGAACAACAAGTTCGATCGATCGAAAATCTGGAAAAATCATATTTTTTAAAGACATAGCATTTTAATACAGAAACTCCTCAAAGCACAAAATTTTATGAATAAAATGCATGAGTATGAGATGAAAAATTTTCCAAAAACCCTTGAATTTAACCCAAATCTTCCAAAACACAAGATTTCCAATCAATTTGTCACCAATTCTCAAACTTTAAACACAGTTTACATTAAAACCAAGGAACGTTTAATCTTTGATGGCCACAACAAGATCGCACACAATACATTGTACCAAGTTTAGTAAAGAGTAACTTGTGTAGTATGTGTAACTAGCAAAAACTTGAGATACATGTGAGATGATAAGTAAATAGTGATCAATCACAATTTCTACAAAATTCATCACATAATTTTGAAAGAGATTGTCACCTAAAAAGTTACATTATATAACTTTCACATCTCCTAGAATAAAAGCTTGCAATCATATAAGTTTCTTGATTTGTCTCATAATGTACACACCAATTTTATTTGATTTGAAACTTATTAAAATAATCAGGATAATGTACACACCAATTTTATTTGATTGTGAATTTATTATAGCCCAATAATGTACACACCAATTTTAGTTTTTAATCCGAGGCTACGCCTTATGTTCTTTTTGTGCATGTGCTACATTTTATCGAGCACAAAATCTTATGATATGCACTAAGGTGTTCATAATTAGCTAATAAACAGTGGTGAGATGGTTATTTATGCCTCTCTCATTAAGTTTAAGTCCAACAATCAAAGGCATGTGACTTCAAAATCAAGATCAGGTGACTAAAAACTACAAACAACTCCCACACAACATGTACTACAAAACTTAAACTAGTAAAGTGTAATAAAATAAGCTCATCCAAGCTAAACAAAGTACAAAATATGTTATGTAAAGATAATATGGCCAACCTTGATTTCAAATCCAAGAAAAATAAATGCAAAACAAATTTTTCTATCCTTTTCCTCCTTTTATTTTTATTTTATTATTTTTTTTTTTTGAAAAGAATAACAAAAACAACATAGCATAAAATGTATGAATGTTATGCAATGCAAATCCTAGAAAAAAAAAAAAAAAAAGCAAAAACAACAAAGAGGAATGGTCACAAAGAATAGAGAGATGAAGCACAAGGACCATGAAATCCAAAGATGATCAAGGACACAGAATCACACCAATTACTTGATGAAGTGTCTCAAACTTACTTCTATCAAGAGGTTTGGTAAAGATATCAGCATTTTGATGTTCAGTAGGGATATACTCAAGAGCTACAATCTTTCTTTCAACAAGATCCCTAATAAAGTGATATCTAATTCTATGTATTTAGTCTTAAGGTGTTGAACAAGATTCTTAGAGATATTGATAGCACTAGAATTATCATAATAAACAACCATGGTGTCTTGTGTTATTTCATAATCACTTAAAAGCTTTTTCATCCAAAGAAGCTATTAATTACAACTTCCAACAGCAATATATTCTGCTTTTGCAGTAGACAGAGAGACAGAATTTTGCTTTTTATTCATCCAAGTAGCAAGATTGGCTCCTACATAAAAACACCCACCGGTGGTGCTTTTTCTATCATCGGCATTGCTAGCCCAATTAACGAGCCATGCAAAACATATTTGATGATGTGTTCCATAAAAATGTTGAATGCTATGTTGATGATCTAGTAGTTAAAACAAAAATGAGGAAAGACCATTTGATAGATCTGCACTCGGTGTTTGATCGCTTGAGTAAATATTAGCTTAAGATGAACCCCCTCAAATGTGTCTTGCATGACATCTGGAAAGTTCCTTGGATTTGTTCTAAGGCATCATGTATCAAGATTGATCAATTCAAAATTGATGCTATCCAAAAGATGCTAGAGTCTAAGAACCTACAAGAGCTCAAAAGCTTGCAAGGAAAACTTGCTTATATACGGTGATTTATCTCAAACCTAGATAGTTGTTGCCAACTCTTCAATAAATTGATGAAAAAGGATGTGTGCTTCAAATAAGATGAGGCTTGTAGTAATTCTTTTGTAAGCATCAAAAGATATTTGCTTAACCCTCTAGTCTTATGTGCTCTTATCATAGGAAAGCATTTGGTATATATATGGTAGCACAAGAGAAATCTCTAGGAGCTTTCATGGTGCAAGAGAATGATGAGGGTAAATAGCAAGCTCTTTATTATTTAAGTTGAACCCCTAAGCTCTTTGGCTACTGGTTTTGTGATGAACAAAATCAAAAAATCATCAAAAGTAAAAATTTGATATTTAATGAACAAGTTATGTATAAGGATAGATCAACTGTAGTGTCAAATGCTACAAGGATAGATAAAAAGAAGTCTATGTTTGTCAACTTTGATGGATTGATTGAGAGTACTATCAAGACAAGAGGTGTAGAAGATAATAAAAATGTAAATTCTCAAGTAGATCTGAGTATACTTGTAGCTGCGTTCGTAAATCTTTGAGGATTACTAGACCCCCACAGTGTTATTCACCATCTCTAAATTATATCTTGTTGACTGACAGTGGTGAGCCAAAGTGTTATGATGAAGACTTTTAGGATGAAAATTCAAGCAAGTAGGAGTTAGCCATGAAGTATAAGATGGATTTCTTGTTAGGAAATCAAACACTGGAACTGACTGAACTGCCAACAGGATGAGCATGATGGTAGTAAGTGCTACAAGGCCAGATTAGTTGTCAAAGGTTTTCAGCAAAAGAAAGGTATTGACTACTCATAAATATTTTCTCCAATTACGAATATGTAAACATTTAGATTGGTACTGAGAATGGTGGCTGCAAAAAATCTACATCATGAGCAGTTAGATGTGAAAACATCATTCCTTCATGGTGATTTGGAGGAAGACATTTACATGTGTCAGCCACAAGGCTTCACTGTTTAGGAATTTGAGAGTCTAGTTTGCAATCAAAGAAAGAGCTTGTATGGCTAAAAACAAGATCCAAGACAATGGTACAAGAAATCTGGTAGTTTTATGTGTAGAATTGAGTTCAAGAGATGTGAAGCTCATCATTGTTGCTATGTTAAGTTATTTGACAATTTTTATATCATTTTACTTCTATATGTGGATGATATGCTCATTGTAGTGTCTAACATTGAGGAGATTAATAATTTGAAGAAGCAGTTGTCAAAAAAGTTTGCAATGAAGCATTTAGGAGCTACAAAACCAATCCTTAATTTGAGAATCATTAGAGACAAGACTAATGGTACACTAAAACTTTCACAGATTGAGTATGTGAAGAAAGTTCTTAGTAGATGTAACATGAATGAAGCTAAACCAATTAGCACACCCTTGGGTAGTCATTTTAGACTAAGTAAAGAATAGTCACCAAAGAGGAAGGAAAAAAGGGACCATATGATCAAGATACCCTATGCCTTAGCTATTAGTAGTCTAATATATGCTATGATGTGTACAAGACCAGACATTGCACATGTAGTGGGAGTTGTGAGTAGATACATGAGTCGACCATGAAAGCAGTATTGGGAGGTAGTCATGTGGATTCTAAGGTATTTGAGAGGCTTATCAGATACATGTCTTTGCTTCACAGGTTCATGTTTGAAACTGCAAGATTATGTAGATGCTGACTTAGCAAGTGATATTGACAGCAAGAAGAGTACTAATGAGTTTGTATATACTTTGAGTGTTACAACTATATCTTGGAATTCAAATCTACAGAAGATGGTTGCTCTGTCTATTATAGAAGTTGAGAATGTTGCATCGACTAAATCTACAAAGGAGATAATTTGGCTACATAGTTTCTTAGATGAATTGGGTAAGAAGCAAGAGATGTGTATTCTACACAGTGATAGTTAGAGCACTATTTTTCTTGCTAAAAATTAGGTTTTTCATTCAAAGTCAAAGCATATACGTATAAGATACCACTTTATTTTTTTATATTATTGAAGATGAATTTCTGATACTTGAGAAGATTTGTAGATCTAAGAATTCAACAGATATGTTGACTAAGGGTGTCACCATTGAGAAGTTGAAGTTATGTGCAGTTTCAGTTTGTCTTCAAACTTGAGGACCGGAGGATGATTTATAGTGATGGTGGATTTATTTTGGAGGTATGTGGATGGTGTTGGTGATTGAACTAGTCTCCAAGTGGTAGATTTGTTGGGCTATGTGGAGCATAGTTGTGTTTGTTGACAGAATTTCTGAGGCTTTAGCCCATTGCGAATTCTTTGTACAGGATGTAAAATACCGTTGTTTTATATTAGGGTTTGGCGTGTTGTTTTGAGAGAGAAAAACTATATTGCTACATCTTATATTTTCCCTAAAAATAGTGAAATCACTACAACTTCGTGAACATAGGCAAATTTCTGAACAACGTAACTATTGTCTTGCGTGATTTTTTTCTTTGGAGCATATTTTTTCTCTATTTTTGCTTCTTGTAAATTTGGAAATTTCGTATTTATTCCCTACAAAAGAAAGATTTCTATCATGAAATATAGGATTTTTATCTAATTTATCATTTCATTACATTATTCATTCACTAATCCAAACTTTACCCTTGAAAATAGCACTAGGTGTGTGAATTGGGCTCAAAGTGTGTGAGAAGTTGCTAGGTTGTGAATTTTGCTAGGTTAAGAGATCTCTAAACTCAACAACTCATTTCGCTACTAAACTTGTTGTTTACCCTCAATGAAATATTGGCAGTTTATTTAAAGGAAACTTATTCAACAAAGAATTCTAGGCTCGACTTGCCTTCTTAAATCATCCATAGCTAACCGATCTTACCTTGACACATAGCCGAATCATTAAGAAAGAACCATAGAAAATTCGAACAAATTATTCTACCGCATCATATATATATATATATATATAGTCAAAGCAAAGAGAAAAACTATTTAAAATCTAGAATTGAAGTATAATTTTGTGTCATGTGTCAAATCAGTTTTTTAATTTTGGTCCTTTCTTAACAATCAAAGATTTTGTTAGTTTTGAATTAAGAAATATATATATATATATATATATATTATTTATTTGATTTATGAAGGATAGTTTGCCTACTTCTAGCTGTTCCAAGGAACCTTGTAGCACCTCGACCCGCTTACTCAAGTCTTGTATGGATATGTAGGAAGGGGTGCCCTTAGGTTTATGTAGGGGTTGTGTTTGTTCGCTAAAAGAACTCTTAGCATTTGAAAGAGTGAGTATTATTTTGAATATGAATTGAGTAAAATAATTCAAGAATAAAATCTTATAAAACTATAATTAAAAAACTTTAATAGTGATTATAATTAACATAATTGATAATTTAGGGGGAAACTGAACTTTAAGAATATAATTTTAAAGGAAACATTGTTAGCCTCTAAAAATTGAACTCATATTTATTTATTTATTTATTTATTTATTTTAATGGCCCAACAAGAATAAAAATATAATGGTCAAAACCATAGTTTCTAAAATCGACTCTAAAGCATAACACAAAGACCAAAGTCATAAAGTATACATAATAAAAGAAAACCAAATTATACTACAACAAAGGCCAAACTATGGTGAAAAACCAAAAAAACAACCAAGCAAAATAAAACATGTATTTTATAAAACAAAAAATGAATAAAAAGTAGTAATACGAATAAACTACTACTATATAGCAAGAGCTAGAGCTAGAACTACATGATATCAAATTTGAGATACTAATGGTCCAGTAGACTAGCAATTTGATGTTAAGTGTCCCTATATTTTATATGTGCTTCAATTTGTACTAAGTGTCACTCCATTTCATTTGTAAAATTTTAAATGTATAAAACTTCCAACGTATTTAAAATTATTTTAAATCCATCTAACATTAATTAATACAAAATTAATTCTAGCTTATTCTATTTAGGTGCTATTTAAAATTATAGATTCACTTACAAAAATTTATTATTATTTCGAATATAAATTTTAGTGAAAAAGTACATTATGTTCTAGAAGTTAATTGTTTATATTTTGTTTTAAAAATTCTCACATAAAATAAATTTATTACATCACAATATTGAAAATTAAGTTAGAAAGGAAAATAATATATTTTTTTTCTAAAATAAAATAAACAAGCATGAACAATTTGCATTTTTTTTTAAAAAGATATTTTTACAAGGTTTTTTTTTTTTTTTTTTTTTTTGAGATTAACAAAATATAATAATATAAAATGTATCTAAAAATATATATTAAAAAAAATTACATGTCTCCCATATACAGTGAAGGATTTGTTTAATTTTGTTAAAAAGAGAAAAAGAAAAACCAAAACGTACACAGCATGGGTGAATTATTATTATTATTTTTATACAAGATAGAAATTCTATTATAGTATAATCTAAGTGTATATGTATGTGAAACTCTTTCTTAGAGACTTGAATCTCAACCCCCACATTTTACAAGTACTTATACTTATAGAGTAACCATCGCACCAAGAGTGCATAGTAGTAGTGTGGGGCCAGAGAATTTGCAACCCTGACCCACTTTACATTAGGGCTCAAGGCCTAAGCCAAGGAGAACTATTGCCGAGGCATAATGAAAGTCCAAAAAAGGTCTAAAGATATGGTCGAGGACGATCTTATGCTCGGCACCCATAGAACGCCTAAAGGAAAGGACGAGCTCAGTGCAAGAGCAGGCCAAGTGAAAAAGCTGCCAATACTGCAATAAAGAACTCTGCATCTGGCAAGTCCTTGCTATTCAATTTTTACAACCACCCCCAACCACTTTAGGTATGGGCTGATAGGACAAGTCTCAACCCCAGAAAGTGGAGCTTACACGTGAACTTTGGAAGGAAGGTAAATGCCAGTATAAAAGGGAAAAAGAACCAATTGAAAGGGAGACTAGTCTCCCATACCAATAAATCCTAAAAAAATGAGAAGGAGAAGAACACTAAACTCCTCGGACGAGGTCTAAGGACCGGAACCACTCAGGCCGCACCAGAAGAAGGTTTCGCTAGACACGCCAGGTTCATTCTTGTATAAATTTCCATAAAAACCACGACTAACCGCTGTCCGATGACCAAGGCCTAACCTTTCAAGCCCACGCTCTACAAATTATATTGTTTGGGCCCCTAACGTGCGAACCCAACATTATTCTGTGGGTCGTTACAAATTGTGTCTCTACAAGTAGCATGGGTAAATTATTGATTGTTGGGAAAGATTGATCTTTTTTTTATTTTTCTTTTCAAATTCTTCAAATTTTTTAAATATATATTTTTTTTTCAATAATGAAACATCCTTTCTAAAGATTTTCATTATACATCAATTTTTAATAATTGGGAACGAAAGTTAGGATTAAAAAAAGGATTGAGAATTTTATAATTTTTAAAAGAAATAAAAATGCATAATATGAGAATTTTCTTATATTTATACTCTAAATTTAATCTGTAATAATCAAATTGTCTATTTAAAGTTCTTATATTTGGATTTCTTCTTTAATGGTTTGTGTGTGTGTGTTGGTAAAATACTATTTTAAGTTATATTGTTATTAGAGGTTGATTTTTTTTTTTTTTAATATCTTTTAATTGATACTAGTCATTTTATTATAGATAAATGTTGTATTTTAGTTATAATTTGTACGATATTATTTATATTTATTAACATTTCAAAATCAAATTTTGTTGTGAGCTTTGTCTAATAATCTCGTCCCTCAACCATAATCTTATATAGTTCTGCCACTGCCGTTTTGTGATTTAGTTGCATCGAGAGAACATAGCTAGGTTGGTTCAAACCATTTATTGTGTCAGGAAAAAAAGAAATTGATCTTAATATGTACTAACCTGAGCAATACCGTTTTCCCATATCTTCTTAGATTTAGTGAAACAAGTGATGAGAAAATGGCCATCCACAATTGAACAAGGCGATGACTCGGGATGGACTCCTCTACACATTGCCGTGCATTTGGGTAATTGGAGATTAGTCAGGGTGCTTTTAAAAAATGATAATTCCCGTGCATATGCAAGAAACAAAGAAGGTTTATCTGCTCTTCACATTGCCGCCAAGGAAAACAATTATCCTGTTGTGAGTGAACTCATGAAGGTATGTCCAGATATTTCCGAGTTGTTGGACAACAGGGGTCGGAATGCTCTTCATGCTGCTGCAGAAAGTGGAGGGTGGAAAGTAGTGGTTTATTTTAGGTGGAGTCCTCAGTTTGAGGGTCTCATCAACGAAAAGGATGAAGAAGGAAACACGCCTTTGCATCTGGCAGTCATCAATGGGCATGACTGGATTGCATCATTTCTCCTAAAGGATGGTCTAGGTGTTGACACAAATGGTACAAATGAGGAGGGCATCACCCCATTGGACTATCTTTTATTAAGGAAGCAGTTACGCTCCAGGCCAACGGTATGCCCCCTCCGTCCTGATTGCACAATTTATAGATTTTTTTTTTTTTTTTTTTTTTTTTTGCGAGAACTAATAGGAACTTTGCACGAAGAAACTCCCAAATTTTGCATTATTATTATTATTATTATTGATAATTAATACTTAGTACATAAACTACATTTGGTACATTAGTTTTCGGGTTTCATACAGTGCAATTTTTTTTTTCTAGTGCCATAGAATTTCCAATTTTTTTAGAAAAATTTGGATAAGTTTGTTTTGAATACATGAATTAGTAGAAGAGTACCCTATTTTGAAGATATTTTAAATAGAGTTTGAGATATATATTTATTAGGTTGTCCTCAAGTTTTTTCTCTGTTAAAACTAAGGTTTAGGAGTATTTCTGAATCACATAAAAGTTCAGTCAAAGAGAGGAATCATTTTATCTATACTACTATTTAAGAGGCTTCTATTGTTTGGACTGAACATTTTTTTGGTTCCAAACTACCCCTATAGCCTATTTTATCTCAAAACATTTCCTAGAAAATAAGATCACTCTCCCTATGACCCACTTCTTCAAAGTAACTAAATGTTTACTATTTTTTTTATATAAAAAAATAGAAAAACACGTTGAAAAAAATATAAAAAATCATCCTCACGTTTATCTTCCAATCAAATTATTAATATTTACAAAATAAAAAGAGCATCTGCGCACACGCGTGAGCATGTACTCAAAGGCTACTAAATAGTACTAGCCTTATCACATGCTAAGGCTTCTTTTTTTTTTTTTTTTATTATTATTTTTTTTTACTTAATGTCATAATTTTCTTTTATTTTTTATTTTATTTTATTTTGGATAAATTTATTTTGAAGACATGGATTAGTAGAAGAATGTCCTATTTTATAGGCATTTTAAGTGAAATTGGAAATATATTTTTACTAAGTTGTCCTCAAGTTTTTTCCTTGTTAAACAAAAGGTTTAGAGATATTTCTAAAATGGGAAATCCTTTTATAGATAGTATAGATGAGAGATGTTACGTTCACAATATTTTCACAATAAATCATAGGTGATTAATTGTTATTAGTTCAAATTTAAACCTCCTACTGAGATTAGTTTTTTGCTCCAACAATAACAACTTGTAACAACCTACCACTTAAGATTTGTTGTGAAAATATTATGGACATAACATTTCTCTAAATTAGAAATATAGATGAAAGAGAAACCTAACAAGCTACTATTACTCGTAGAAATTTTAAAAGCATCACATTTTTTTTTAAGACAAGTATCACTCTTTTGATTCACACAAAAGTGTACTTCTTAACACTTTCTAGAAGGGTAAAACATACTGATACAGTGATACCTATAACATTAAGTGGTTGAATACAAAGGTGAACAAGTTCTATTAATTTGATTTTATTGAAAGTATTATATTAACTAGCACAGAGCATATAGATTAGCTAGTGTAAAAATTTATGTCTATTTTAGCATAATTTTTTTTTCTATTTTATATTCTCATTTTTTTTATTGTTTTTCTTTCTTCACTCATAACAACTATCATCTACTATTTTCCTTCATATGTACGTAAAGAAAAAATTAAATACAAAATGAATAGTGTCAACTATCATCCACTATAATAACCATTTATTTTTACACAACTTTTCATTGATTGATGTGTAGGGTCAGTCCTATCACTAGACCAATTAGGCGGTCACCTAAGGTCCCCAAGTGGAACAGTGCCTCAAATTTTAACCAATAGGGAAATTTCTATACCTATAAGAGTATTAATTAGGCCTCAATTATTAGCCAATAGATGTAAAAAAAAAAAAAAAAAAAAAAAAAAGGTAATGCAATGGACACAACAAAATGTAACAATAACTTCACAACATTCCTAAATTAACATGTCAACTCATACATGGACTCACCACAATCTCTATTTTTTTTTTTCTTTTGCTACGTTAATTTAGGAATGTTGTGAAATTATTATATCCCTAACATTACTCAAAAGAAATTTTTTAGAGTAATATTATGTTCATAACATTTTCACAATAAATCCTCAGTCGAAATCTGTTATTGATAGGTAAAACAAGTGATGTCATTGGTGGGCCAAATTGGAACCAATAATAGATTATAACTTAAGATTTATTGTGAAAATTTGTAAATGTAGCATTACTCAATTGTTTAACAAATATAATAAAAAAGGAAAAAAAAAAAAGAAAAAAAAAAGCAAAGTGTAGGTGGACCACTATTCACTCATTTCTTTGGTTTTTATTTTTTATCTTTGTACTTTGTAGCTTTATACACATATTAGTTAATAACAAAAAATTTTAAATTTTGATAAAAATTAAGCATGCCTCAAAAGGTTCTCTATATAATTTGTTACTAGCAATGAACGCAATATAATAATAAAAAAGAGGTGAAAATCTCTAAAACGAATAAAAGGTTTTCAAAAAAAAAGTTGTAATAAAATTTAGATGAACAACTCACATATTAACAAGAATTCATTAAAAAAAAAAAACTAAAAACAATTTGCATCTAAACAGATTAGAAGAGTAGGTTTAAGTGTGTGTATATATAATTAAAAGCGTAAATTCTATTTTCGTCCCAACATTTTTGGCCGGTTTTCATTTTGGTCTGTACTTTTTTTCCCTCTATTTTTGGTTCCTAAAATCGAAAAATCATTCTCAATTTAATCTCTACCACCATCTCACTAACAAAAATAATCTATGTGGTTATTAAAATAATAATAAAAATTGTCACCACAACATCCAATTCAAAAAATTAATTTATCAATTTTAAAAAAATAAATAAAAGCATAATAAAAAAAAAATACAAGAATTTAGATATGGGTTCATCTTGAATAAGAACAGACAAAAACATAAACCCAGATTTAAACATAAATGCAAGAACACAAACCTGCTGCCCACAACAACAAAAGAGGTTGTGAAGATGTATTTGTTGATGTTAAGAGTGTGTAAGTTTTGGGTATAAAACTAGTAGATCTGAGCCTCACCCATTTCCCCCTATCTCTATCTCTATCTCTATCTCTCGTCTCTTGTGTTTTTTGTGGGTTTTTTTTTTTTTGTTTTTTGTGGGTTTTTTTTTTTTTGTGTTTTGTGTAAAACCAGTACATCTGCTAGCTTCGTTTATTTTTGTTCTTTCATATTTGGCTACTGAAATAATGAGGGAAAATGACGAAGATTTTTTTTTTTTTTTTTTGGTATTTTAAAATTATGCATTAAATTAGAGTTTATGGATTGAATTGTAAATAATATCTTATTGGTCCAAAATTTGGCATACATATTAGGAATATAGAGAACCTATAATTCAATTGTTATAGTTTTATAATATTAATATGATAAAAAAAAAGTTATTAAATGGTATAATATTACTCAAAATTATCATAGATATAGCTTTTGTATTTTATAGATATGGTAAAAATTCAACATATGATATCTACTTCATGATCAATGATCTTTTATTGCTAAGATACCAATTAAGTTACCATACATATAACCTCTCTTTTTTCTTTTCCTTTTTTTTTTTCCTTCAATTTTAAGAAAGATTCCGTACATATTACTTAATTGATCTGACCCAAAATGCATAGGAAAATCACACACACGTCTTGCACGTATAATGCGTGTAACGTGTGTATGCATGTGTCTGTTTTTATGGATAACTAGCTTTAGCATTTTCCATACAAAAATCATCTATTTAATTATAAACTTTACATGGTGAAATCAAGATGCCATTGTCGAGTAAAGGCGCTCGTCCAATAAGCTTGATGAAAGCATTCATTCGGAATTTGTTCCCTAAGAGGATAAAAAAACAACTGGCAGACAATGGCTATGACTATGACAATGCAGATGGATTGCCCATATCAGATCTTATGAAACAAGTGAGTGAGACCAATTGCATGTATAGTGTGTGTGCAGTTGTTTGTTTTTATGGGTAGCTACCTTTAGCATTTTCCTTACAAAAATCTTTTTTGATTGTTCTGTTTATATATTTTACATGATGAAAATCAAGATCAAAAAGGGGAAGTCAACTATTGGCGCTCGACTAAGCCTAAAGGGAGCACTCTTAAAGGTGGGAATTCAGAATTTGCAAGGAAATGAGGATGGCAATGGCAACGGTAATGGCAATGGCAAGGGAACTTCCGTATCAGATTTTGGGAGGGAAGTGAGTGAGACTAATTTGTTGGTAGCCACACTCATCACTACTGTGACCTTCACAGCAGCTTTCACGGTGCCCGGTGGATATAACCAAAGCG